>NC_084980.1:5385410-5999160 GCF_963691925.1 Scomber scombrus
CACAAATATTGGGAGGTGATATTTAGTTAGATTTAGGGTCAGTTTTGCATGAAAATGCCAGGCTCTAATGAGCAGGTGCTACAAACACAGATAAAAGTAAGGTTTGGGTCAGGTAGCATGTGCCAGAGAATGTAGCAGAGTTTCTAGTGACCAAATGCATCAATTAACTAGACATTTTTAAAAAAGTGTTATAAAAAAGGACAGAAGTGAACAATAATAATTAATACAAAAAAAAAACAACAAGATGAAAACAAGATTTGACAATTAATTAAAACCAAGTTAATATGCACTCATGGCTTGGTGCTTAACTTTTCTTAAACACATTCATGAACTGCAAACAGGCTGGTGATGTTTTCTGAATCTTATTATAACATTGTGTTGTATTTTTATTGGAAATGCCTGTTTTTGTTGCTCATTTACATTTCCTGATTAATGACTGTAGTCTGTTAATTACCGGCTATATTGCAATTTATTCAGAAGTTGACAGTATTGCACAGGTGGAGTTGAACCTTGTGGCCTCAGTATAAGTTTGCTCCTCTCTATTTCTTCTTAAAGCTTGATGATGTCATCCAGCTCTCTCCTACATTTGCAGAATCTGCCTGGAAGTCATTCCCAGGTGCTGCTGCTGCTGTCTTAGTAAATCAGACACTAATTACACACAGATTGTGAGCACAAATCGAATGAAAGCGGCAGCACAAATGTTCTCTGCGCTCTTATTTATGTAAACCCGCCTCAGGATGTACACTATTATCAATCACAAAGGAAATGTAGATAAAAAGAAGCAGGTGAGTTGAGCGAGGACTCTTCATTGATTTTGATCACCCTGGCTGTAAGAAAAGCATTATTCATTTCTTAAATTGATTGGTATTCTGTTTGAATGTCATTATTACGCCATTTTTATCTACGAGCGACTCATTGCAGGTGAGCCGAGCCATTGCTCTTCCCCCACACATAAACACAGCCAGCTCCTGTCCATCACCACACGGCAGCACTCCCAGCTGCCGTTGCATATATTACTGTGCGTTTTAGTAATTATCTCGTGACTGTCGAGCTTATAAATGAGCCTCTCATCCGTCTAATCAGGGTGGTAAACTGGCTGGGCCCCAGCGCTCTGATTCCACCCTAATCAATTAACACCTTGTCTGAGTCCGCGCTGCCAGTAGCTGTCCTGTCTGCATTTAATATCTTTCCCTGTGCGAGAGTCGACCGACGCTGGCGGTCTCCGCGCTGACCGACCCCACCCGCTCCGTCTCGTTGATGTATTGCACTCCCGGGGAGAGAGGCGGCGAGCGGCGCCCGTGGCAGTGGGAGCGTAATAATCACAGGATGATTGTGAGATTAATTAGCTTCATCTTGTCACTTGTCTCCTCTTGCAAAATGGTGGAAAAACAAGGATGTTGTTGACAGTGGTGATTGCCACCAGGACAGAATGACAAGAATAGCTGGGCACCATCCAAACAGCTCATGAGATATATGTGTGTGTGTGTTTGTGGGTATGGGGCCTGATATATAAACTGTCAGTACACAAGAAATGTTGATCATTAGAGCTGTTTTAGTGTGCTTTACAGCTGTTTGTGTCTGCTTTATAGCACTACACCGTGGAGAGAGAGAGAATGAATTGTGTGTACGAGGTATAAACTATGATGGTTATGGCTGCATTTGTAGTGACAGTACAGTGCGCCTACATGGTCGGATTTTATCCCTCAGACAGATTTGTGTGTTCCAAGTTATAATAAATGACTTGTTTTCTCCCTGATGGGTTAGACAGCTGGGTCACTCTGCCTCGATGAGGTTCCAGTGTACTGTAAGTGTGTGTGCGCATGTGTATCCATCCATGTGTTGTATTTTTGCCCCGTGAATTACAGAGCGCAGAAAACAGCTGATGGGTTGTTTTCTCTGGGTTCAAACTTTCGAAGGTCGGAAAGTCATGATAGGTGTTTTTTTTTTGTTTTTGACAGCCGATGAAAAACACCTCAATTGATTGGTCGAAAAAGGTCTGAGTTCAACATGCTTTAATGTTTTTTAGTTTAAATGGGAGTTTAGGGGATTTTTGCTTATTTATTATTCATTTTCAACTGAAAGTAAACAAAGAAATGATCCCCCTGGATAAGCTTTTGTAGGTAACTGCATCACAAATCTAGCTAACCAAGCATCAACTTCACAGGCTGGTTTGTTAAGGCTATCACTGTTGATTTAGCTTGTGTGCATGTTAGAAAAGTTGTACCAAATGAGAGAAAATGCTTTGTAACTGTAGTTGTTCAAAGTGCAAAAAATAAAATGACAATATACACAGTTTAATAATCTGTCACTGTAAGATAAAGCAATTTGTTCTACAAATTTACCCAAATACAAGCATCAAATAACTGAATAGTCTGTAAGTAAGCCTATTGTGTATACTGTACTACATAAATCCGAAAAAAAAGATCAGTATTTCCTCTTCATATTGCACTTCTATAAAGGAAAGACTTGCAAGACACAGATTAAAAGAAAATAAAAGTCAGAACGTACCCAACAAAGACTTTGATGTTCTGACTGTTTGAACCTAGTATAGTTTAGGCTATTACGCTTTAATAGCATCTTTTGGTCAGACCCTCACTGTGTGATAAATGCCAATGTCTTTCGATGATTCACATACAAACTCCCCACGAACAGTAAACTGAATTCAGTGTGTAAAATCTGTAGGACTTGGTGTCGTTTAAACAATTACGATACCAGTGCCAATCCAAGTACCCTTAAAGTAATACCGATACCAATTGAGTACTTCATTCAATACACATCATGTGAATAGAAGCATTACATTTTATAAAATGCCACCACGGGCGGATTGTAGCTGCTGTGGCAGTGGGCCAATCATGTTGCATTACATCGAACAACGCTTGTGTTGATTGGCTGTGAGCAAGTCCATACAAATAGTCATATTTTCTAGCTCTGGATGCAAAAAGGATTGATTGCAGGTATCTGTTGACGAGACGTGTTTCGATACTACTTGGTATCGATGTATTTCGGTCAATACCTTTAAAGGTACTGAGTACTGATACCCAATCCTAGATATCTGTGGACTTTCTCTTAAATGAAACAACAGTAACACACATTGCTTTCCTTTTGATAAATGATGGCATTAAAAACTAGTACCGCCGGTCAATTCCGGTGCATCTTGATGAGTTTGTGATTCAAAAGGTAAAGCATGATTAAACTGAAGAGGCCAAAACCCTGAACAGCCCATTAGTCCCAAAAAAGTATGTCTTTCTTTAAAGTAGTTCCGTCCCAATTACTGTTTCCAGTCAACAACTTACCACCACAAAATACACCCTATAGTGTTACACAATTCTGCAGACAACCACCAACCAGAAACTAGATCACGTCATCTTTCAGTGGTTGGCAGCAAACTTCTTCAGCTGAACAGGGTGAAAAGTGAGATCTGGGATGTGGGTGTTAAAGCCCAGAGACAGCTGGTCTGCCAGTATCTGGCATCCACATCACTAAAATGAATGAACAGATTAAAAAGGAGGAGTAACCATGGATGGTGAACTCAGTTTTAGGGATCATATCATGGTTGCCTTTTTCTAACTCAGAAACATTTCCAAAATCAGAGGCTTTTTCTCCCAGTTTGACTCAGAGAAACTCATCCATGCATTTGTCATGAGCAGGCTGGACTACTGTAATTCTCTGTTTGTGTCTCCCAAACAAAACAATCCATAGATTACACTTTATCCAGAACTTTGCTGTACGAATTTTAACCAGCACAAAAAAAAAAATTTGACCATATAACTCCAATCCTCCGAAGCATTCACTGGCTACCTGTTGTTTTCAGAACACAATCCAAAATCCTCCACTTGGTTTACAAAGCACTTGGTGGTCTGGCTTCACAGTACATTTCAGACATGCTGTCAGTTTACAATCCTCACAGATCTCTCTGGTCACAAGGTGTAAATCTCCTCAATGTGCCTAGAGCATTTTTAAGTCTGCTGTCTGACACTCAACAAGTATGCACCGAAAGAATAGAACCGTTTGTCTGCTGATGTTAGACTTGCTCCCACACTGTCCCTTTTAAAAGCAAACTAAGAGTTTCCTTTTCAGTTGAGTATTTTCTTAAGTGAACACACTATATTTGTACAGTATGTATCTTTGTAGGTTAGTGTATGTATGCATGGATGTGTGTAAAGCACTTTAAACTGCTTTTATCCTTGCATAGAACATCAACATGATGCTTTAAGCACTTACAGTAATAGAGCTACACACACAATTGTACAATCTGCACTGCATAATAGCAGCAGAATACACCACCTGATGACAAGTTAGGTGGTTTTTAATAACAATTTTTGAAGAGTAACATACAGTATGCTGCTGGCTAAAGCACTTCTTCTTAACACTTTGTATTGGTGCAGTAACCCTTAGGCAGCAAAAACCAATCTTGACTGGGATCACATTTTGGGACACTAAGCAGTGTTGAGTGGAGTCAATACCTGGCAGAGATATAGCTAGACCTCAGCCCTAAAGAGGAATAGGAGCACATTAGATTGTCAGTACTGATGTTTTCTCTCCTCGGGTCATTGGATTTATGTGAGCCTGTGTTTAGACGGAGACGGTTGATAAAAGCATCTGCTGAAGAGCAAGTCAACTATGGGTTCATTTGTCTTGGAAATTTGTTGAATAATGGAAATTTGGAAGTTTTTTGCTGAATCGGTTTATTTTAAACTTAAAGTTTATTTAATTTTAGTAACTTCTTGACAAAAAGAAAAGTACCAAACATGTTGAGATGCCATCAAGATGCACCCAAAGCACTGAATTTTGAAAAATAAAATGATTCAGACATAAATAATAAACAATTTATTTTATTGCATGTACAGTACAACTGCTCTCCTACCCACCTCACTTTTAAAAATCCTGTTTTTACATTTATATTTGAACCCTAACCCATTTATTCTTTGAATTTCTCTAAAATCTTTCTGAACATTTGTTTTTAACAATCTGACTGCTAAGACCCAGATTTAAAAGGAGAGGAGTAAATAAACATCTGAGTCACCCTCAACTAGTACTCTGTGCTCTGAACTTTTAAGCTTTACAAGCTGCAGATTTTTTGAACTTTTCTTTACCTCAGTTTTTCTCTCAGGCAACATAGAGGGTAAGGCTGTATGCAGCCTTTACAGGAAAACCTGCAGACACGACTCAGAGATGAACAAGACAAGGTTTGGCTGCTCTGTGAATAAAATGCTAGAGGCCTTTTAATTTGAAATGACAAATACAGGAAGTGGCAACAAATGGTGACCAAGCCCACAGGAAGTACATCAGGCATTGATTGAATCCAGTTTGTCACAGGGCCCTAAGTACCCCAACTTTGGACTTGTGTACTTACTGTACTAGTTGAGACTTGGCAAGTTTAACTCATCAGTACAAACTTCTGAGGATGCAGTACGACCACTCTGCAGTTGAAACAGTGGCATACTTTTTGACAGTAAAGCTCAGCTTCAACATAACTACCTGACTGTACTGTGACAAAATAAGGTCAACTCAAAGCTCCACTAACACTTTTTTCTTCAAACAAAAAAAACAACAAAAAACCTCATTGACAGAAAAATACAGACTAATCAGTCTGTAATGTAGCTATAATAGAAATCCAAACTTGATGTAGCTCAATAAAATAAAACAACATGTAATATAGACTTATCTGTCCTTTTTCATAAACTATTTATTGATATATGGTGATATCTGTTCATATAGAGACTCAGAGGCAGAGCTGTTGTCCTGACAAGTAAAAACATGAAGATTAACTTAATATTCAGACAAAGTAATGTGGCAGATGCAATTTTTAGATTTCATCAGTGAGACCAAAATGTATCTTCCAAAAGAAGTTATATATCAAAATGCTACAGAGACATTAGAGCCTGCAGTAAATCACCAAAGAGCTGCACAGATCAGTTCATTGGATCATGTTCTCTCCTGATGACGACATATGTTGACCTGCCGATCATCTCAGGAGTCAAGTTATGGCGAGTGGATAATGCCAATTTAAGGATTAACAGCAGTAGGGGCAGTCGACCCTTTCGTTGCCACCAGACTTTGTGGAGCTTTGAATGAGATTGATTAGGACTGCAGACAAGACTGGTGGCAGTGGAAGGAACGTCTACTAGCAACAGTGGCATCATACATTACTGTATAAAAATAGGCCTGCTAAGTACATTTGAACATGATAGACATTCATCACATATGGACAACAACAGCATTGTTATGAAAAAAAATGTTTTATATATTATTTCACTTTCCTACCACAATTCGAAAATGGTTTTATTGCCGTTCATATCAAGTTAATCATTATTGCGAGGTGTTAAATGACCCCTACAGTGGGTTTCATGAGTGTAAAGTTTGTTATTTGGATAAACTGAACAAATAATGGTATCTAAACGGTTTCTTTCTTGCTTGAAAAGATATACATACCTATCCTACAGACATTAACAGTCCTACAATGAAAATTGCAACAGCTTAATCTCTGTCATTGCAGCCGGCTGGTGCAAAATGCATGCTGGGATACTTAGGCTACCTTCATCACTCAGTCAGTCAGTGTGTCATTGAGTCAGTGATCGACATATGCAGTTAGAAGAACATAATTACTTCATTGATCTCCCACTTCTGAAATCAAACATTCACTTTGTGTACAGTCAGTGAACTTTGACAAAAAAGTTAGCCGTGAACTGCTTATTAAAAAATATAAGTGAACTGTAACGAACAGATGGAGAAAAAAAATGCAATGCAAAATCTATACTCATTTAAACATCCTTAGTACTAAATTCAACAATGTTGAAGCTTCATCTTCCAAACTACATTGACTTCAGTTTTGGCCTCAATAATTTAGTTAAATGTAAAACTGTAGCATCACCATAATGACAGTTGCTGTCTGAATTTTGCAGAGAACTGTGAGATCAATTGCATATTTATTAGTAGTGTACCAGGACTGTGATGTGTATAAAGCAGCAATCCCCAACCTTTGTTTAACTTTGACTATGAGAGCTCAGATCCTCAGATAATCCTGCTGAAATGTCTGGTTCCTCCAAAGAGTGTCTGTAAACAGCAGAGAGAAAAAAAACCTACACGACCTCATTGGATCACAAAACTTCAAATACAACTCAAACTTAACCAGACACTTGCCACAGAGTATAAATAATGCTAATAAACTAATAAAGCATTCCTTTGTTCGAAATTCTGCTCACAGTAACAAGGGCCTGTTTAAGTTATTAGGTTTTTACTCCTAATTCACGAAAAGAGAACATTCTCTGAAATTACAAATCTCACATTTGTTTTAAGTCCATAAAGTGTAATAAATAACTTCCACTTCCTGAATATTTTGTGGGTGGCAGCCGACTACAGCTCAGCACAGATTGTTATATCATTAAAGTGCCAGATGTAGTGATACAGCAGTATAGGCTCCAGTCAGTAAGGAAGGTCTTCGAATGCAACATGGCCATTTGACCTCAGTCACGCTCCCTGTTGTGCTCTTTGCACTTTGCTGTGAAGGAGGTGAGCAGGGTTACTAAATGTCCAAGATTTTCTTCGCCAAAATTACTCAACAACACAACCACAGGAGACAGGAATGAGGAGCTACCGCTCTGGGACAAGCTGGCCTTTGACCCAAGCTGCTTATCTCACCACACTTGCCTGTGTAAAATTATCTCAAGGCAACTTCTGCTATTAAGAAACATCAAAGGAAAGTCGAAATGTTGGAATAGTGTTTTAGGCTACAAAATGTGATTTCTCTAACAGACCCCTTCAGAATAGATACATTTCTCTGTAAACTTGACACAATTGCTCCTCTGGGCTTCTCTCTCAACAGTGTAGAAAAGCCTTTAAAGTTTCTGGCAAATGTATTATCCCAGTTCTCTATTTGATGCATCAGTCAATATGCTTTTTAATGCTATGCACAGACCAATAACGGGAGATTTAATCCTACATGGTGTTAATATACATGGTTATATAGGTTTCGCCCAGGAGAAATACATAGTTATATTGCACAATCTAACAAACTGGCATGATAAAAAAAACATTTTCCCTATAGAAAAACACTGGTGCTTGTATTCGAGATTCTTAATCTGTAGATTATAATTACCAGCCTTGCTAGGCTATCGAAATCGGGGGCAACTCCACTGGCTCCAAAAAGAAGTCTGATTGTATCGAAGTTTATTCGAAAATGACCCTACTTCTCTCTTGATTTAGTACATAAAATAGAATCAGAGTATGCTGTAGGGCGTGACTATGTTGTGATTGACAAGTCACTACCAAAGCAACAATGTTAGTTAGGTGACATAACCATGGCATAACCCCAGAATCACAGAGTGTAGCCTTCGCCATCCATTATAGTTATTATAATCACTAGTTATTATCACTTTAGTTTATAGTTAAGTCACACATTTTCATTACTCAACCATATGCCCCAACTAGAAGTATGTTTATGTGATAACGGTCTGAGTATACTTAAGCCTAAGTGCTAGTCAGATCGTGTGAATTGCACTTAGACTAGCACTTACTACTATATGAAACCATACTCCCAATGGCAAAATGGGATCTGCATCTGACAATTTTTTACAACTTCCCAGTTGTGCAGATATGGGATGGCAGGGTTTTTCTGTGAATACTCTGTCATCCACGTCATGGTATATCATAAAGGACAAAGTCAAGTGCAGCTCGACCTGGTCGAGAGGTTTCTGATGATTTTTTAAGAAGCATTTTGGATGAGAGGCTTAGAGAATCTAAAGCCAGTCCAAACGCATCTCTAAGGACATTTTCGAATCTACAGTTTTGGGTTGCGTTTTCCCCTTGGTTTGGTTTTGTGTCACACAGAACAATTTAAGTGAACCAAAATGCATCATGAGCAATGCATCATCACTCAAAGTCATGTGAGAACATTCACTCTGTGTATTGGTCAGATGTCTTGGGAGTGAGAATGCAAACACAAATTGATTGTATCTGTATTCTGTTGTTAGTCCAGGATGAACCTTGATTCATTCTCCAACCAACTGCTAGCAACTGTTGATTTCACTTACTTGCATCCCAGTATGCAAAGGCGCACCATGAATCATTTAGACTGTCAAAGTCAGTTTTAATTTATTTGAAATATTAATTGAAATCATTGTGTTGAGACTACAAAGACATGAAAAATAATTATTGGAAAGAGAGTTATCAACCCATGGGGAAAAACTTTAAATGTATAATGTAAAATATTTTCTTGAAATAATAGCAGGCTCCTGTTCATTTGTCACAGCAAACCACTGATTACTATACATCAGTATCTTTTGTAATTGTTTGTTGATTTCGACGGTAGCTTCGCAGTAAGTGACGGATACAGACAGCGGACTAAACCACATTTCAAAGCAAGAACAGCAAGTGTAATTTGTAAAATTTTCCATAAAGACAGTTAAATGAATCAAGACCTTTTGTATCTTCTTGATTAGAATCCTTTGAACAATGATTAATACTTCTGTTCTTTTTTTTCTGGTGAATGCCTTAGCTTGCTGTTTAAGTCCTCAATCATTGTAGTTCTGGACTGATCTGCCTATCAGACTAATTTGAGTGCATAGCTTATCCAACTCCTCTCACAGGGATTTGTTGCTGTTTGGCAATGGCACAGTGCTGATTCCCTTAAGCCTCAAAAGCACTGCAGGAATTTATCTCCATTAAGAAACAGGATTAAAAGGCATGGTGGTTCAAGGGTTTTTCAGAGCAAGCTTTGTAGTGCTAGCTTCCTCTACAGCAGGGCAGACAGCACTCTCACTCACTGTCCAGTTATTAAATGGTCGAAGATAAATGGCGATTACTTTGCCTTCAAAGAACTCTTTGTTAGTGTCAGTAGCTGGTCATTATCTAGTGTCCAGTTCATTATTTTGAGATGAAATATGCATTTTTCCAGTTAGCTGCAAAAAGACCACACACAATACCTGAGTGTGATATAATTTGCTAAGCTGTGGTGCTTTACACAACTCAGACTTACTGATCAATGCCATCACAGGGTTTCAGTAATATGTTCTTGCATCCTGTAGTAAGAGATAATTAAATGAGTCCTGAACCTGTGTCTCTTCAGGGCTACCGAAACTGAAGCAAACATAAAAAATAACCTTTGAGTACATGGTCCATTGCTTAAAGGTTTTAATGTGAATATCTGACATAAGATTTAGAAGTCAAAAGTCCACAACTAAGACATGTGAAGGTCTTTGCAGGTGTCTGAAACTGTACACCTAAACACAGTTCTTTACAACAATCATTCAAAGCCTTTTGACATGTACTTCATAACACTTTGACCTGCAGCAAGCAACATTATAGAAACTTGTCAGTCTGAAAATACACTGCTACAGTCTAACTCTCTGCATTATGGAGCCCTCAGAGCTTTTGAACTCTAAAAAAATGTAGAATGTTGTGCAATGAAGGCAAGATTTTAAAGTTCACACTTCTCTGGAGGGATTAAATCTAAATTTTTAGCAAGGTTCTTAACCTTTTCAAATATCTTAAATCACAAGTAAGAGCTAATTACCTTTTTCTCATAAATGT
Source organism: Scomber scombrus (assembly GCF_963691925.1). Lineage (NCBI taxonomy): Eukaryota > Metazoa > Chordata > Actinopteri > Scombriformes > Scombridae > Scomber > Scomber scombrus. Next base: position 5,395,938 of record NC_084980.1, read on the forward strand.
CATATGGAAATCATATCATTTTAGGGAAGACAGCAAGATATAAAATAACAGAAATTCCCAATTCTTTTGTGGGAAATAAATTACCAAGAAGCAACATTTTGGGAAACACCTTTTGTTTACCTTTCTTGTACCTAAACCTTTGAGGACTTTTAAGAAGTGTTAATCTGGATTATTTTCTTATTACACCAGCCATGCTGAGTCATTAGAATTATTCCACCTTTCTTGGCCACAGACTCCTTGCAAACAAAACAACCTCGTTTTTAATCAGATAAAATTTAAGGACTTAGAGGCTGTTTACTTTGGGAGTGGTTTTATACAGAGGATTATCAATGATTTACCCAGGATTATAGACCAGATTTGTGGAAATCTCAAGTGATAACAATCCCCAGACAAAGACTCCAGCAAGCGCATATTCTTAATGATTATTATACTACGGACAGCTGGAAAATGGCCCAGAGTTATCGCTATTCCGGCATGTCAGAAGCCTATTACTGCAGTCAATAACTAGAGCTATCTGTGGTTGGCAAGCTACAGTGCAGTGACCCATCAATACAGATTCCTCTCAGCCTGCACCACATGTCCACACATCCATTGATTGCACTGAGTTTCAGTGATTTAAAGACTCTGTGCCACAGATCTGTTAGGCGATTCAATGTCGCATGTGCTCCTTGCATTACAGGTAATAAATCATTTGTCACAATGGCCCCTTGCTGAGTGACAAAATCAATATGAGTTTCTCAAAGGGAACAAGACCAGCAACCACTCTTTCAACATGTGGCCCCATTCTGTACTAGCACGACAACAAATACCTGGTCTGGAACTGTAACTTATAAGGTAGATGCTATACACAGAGGACGTTTTACAATAGATCCATCCTCTGTCAACACTTGTAACACATTGGTTTTAAAATAGTCACAAGTGGCATATACAGTATATAAATGATTCTGCAACAGTGTATTGGCCATTACTGTCCTCTTTTTTAAACGATGTAGACACAGTCAATAATGAACTTTTAAATGTCTGGTCCTTCAACTACAAAATGTTATAGAATTAACTTTATCAACTAGCAAAAATTGAGAAAGCCCAGCATTGGACTGTGTCATGCTTTTTACTGGTTCTACAAACCACTTTTTCTAAATGAGGATTCACAAGCCGGTCAGTAATGTATGTTGTATGTCACTATGTGTTTTTTAGAGTAGCATAGCCAGAAAGCTGCAAAAACTCTTAACAGTGATGGAAAAAGTAATCATTTGTTTTTCTTTTTCTTCAAACCACATATTAAATTCCTTTATAACTGCATATGCACAAGTTTGACTTAATTCTAGGTTGTCATACTCAGCCTTTCGTAGGCCAACCCCAAGCTATCATCCCATGATCTCCACACCGACCTGCACACTTGCTTCTCATTTCTTCCTTTCCTTTCTTTGTACTGTCTATATTATTTCCCCTATGGGCCTCCAAATGAAGAACATATCTACCATCTTGCCCCAGTACCTTGCAAGATGATGTCTAAGCCAAAAGCTTACAGCTGTTACTGTCTGCGCCTACGTGGTTTGGATTTGTTTGCCAGCTCGGGCTGCCAAATGCGAGCCTGTTTATTTATCACAATATCTTATTCAACCTGCTCCGCGTTTATCTGCACTCTGGTCATCTTCCCATTTGCCTTCATCTAAATCACACAAAATAACACACACTGCAGTAGCTGGGCTATCTCACCAGTTTGTTTGTTTTTTAGTGGCACAACATTTTTTTGCTTCATCCATGTTATCATAAAGTAATGTCAGGCTTACAAGAAACAAATCAAGCATTCAGCTTTTCTTCTTTGTCTGAGAAATGACCATTCACCTTTATTTGGTGATCAGATCCAATCTAATATGTTAAAACATCTTAATTTACTCATTTAGATTTTGGTAGGGCATTTCCATCATTTCCAATAATGGGTCACAGTCTTGGCTTTGGGACAGTACTGTTGGAAAAGGGTTTCTAGTCTGTGTTCAAAAACATGTACGTACCATAGATGTAAGATCCCCAAATGTAACTGTCAGGGATCAAGCAGTAAGGCAATGAGGAGACAGGAATATAGATTCAAAAAATAGGGTTTTATTTACCCCAAAAAAAGAAATCTTTTACAAAAACCAAGGCAAACTTATTAACTAAGCCTATAAAAAAGGTCAACAAAAGATAACTATACTCAATATAACAACACAGAAAACCAAATAATACAGGGAAGGGGAAAACAAAATGGACGCCAACAACAACTAAATACGAAGCAAGCTAATTAAACCCAAATCCCCCCCATGGCACAGCAGGAAGTGGTCCAGCCTGATGAGCTTGGCCCAAGATTTAAGAGCGCTTCACCCTTAGCCCCACCTTTTGTTCCACCAGGAAAAGGCCTCCCACAACTATGGTAACTAAAGACAAAGAAAGAAATGATTAATAAAACAGAAAAATATACATAACCCTACATTGCTTAAATGTATGCACTCTGACAATTCAAAGCTCAAAGTAAATAGACAACTTCTAAATCAAACAAACTGTGTAGTATCAAATTGTGTAATCCTAATTGTTTGGTGTGGCTGGCTGCAAATTAAATTAACCTGTGTAGAAAATCAAACTAAAGTGGAGAGTGAGTGTGTTATATTTTAACCTGTGTGGCTGTGGCCATCACAGTAACCTACAATCTCTACAGTATATATGCATGATCGAGGATGAATAACATTTCCGGCTAGGTGCAGGCAAACTGTAGTTTGTGCCAGTCATTTGAGAGTAATGGCTTCTTATACAAGTTTTTCATTTAGAGACATTTGCGTCAAAGAGCGGGCCATTTATAGCACTGCATTGGCATATCAACGGAGTAATGGTGAGAAGTGGGTAGCTGTAAAGGCCACTGTTAACACTTGCATTAATATGTGTGGCCATGAAGAAATGAATGAAGCAGCTGACGCCAGTCAGATGATTCAACTAGCTCTCCATATGTATGAATGATTCAAGATGAATTAACATTATTATTATTCATGTCAAGCTCTCAGTTAGTTAGATTTGCTAAAAACTAAATACATTATACTATACGTCCACAAAAATGTTAAGTAGACTGGAATTGACAACATGCATGTTACGGTTTTTGTTTGTTGTGGGAAGTTTTTTTATTTTATTTTATTTTTTATCTTTTTAGCCAAATTAGTCACTTGGGCCCTCTAAAGAATACAGTATCCTGAATAATAAATAATACCTCACTGCATAGAGGAAACCAACTGCCTTGTCACTACCCTATAGGTGAGGATACCTTGTTAAAATGCACTCTATCAAAGTTTCCTTTGAAGTAATAGTTGATAGAAAAGTTGATGTGAATGTGACTTGACAGGTCTGTGGAAAAAAATTGCTCAGGGAAAACTGAACAAGATAGTGGAGGAGGGGAACCGGGGTGAAGTTAGGTCTCACGCTACTTTTGTATATTCACTCCAACACACAGAGCGTTTCGATTAAGAAGCTTTTCATTGCTCTGTAAAACTTTATCATTTAGTGCTTTTTAAAATAAATAAATTTCTCAAACTTTATCTATGACACTCATTCCTGTTTTGTGTATTTTAAAAAGAAAGGGGTTCATTTCAGTCATCTACTGTGAGGACAGTCCTCTCTGGAATGAAATTTAAACCCACAGTATTGCTTCATCTCCCTCACCAAAACAAGTATCCTTGTTTAAAGGGGGTTGCATGTAGATGACACTGGTTCCCTTCTTTCCCTGTGCCATAGTAAACAAACTAGTTTAATGCATAGGCTCTTTCTTCTGTTCAAAAGTCCTGTTGTGAAAACTAGCTATTGATTATGTCATGAAGAATTGACCTACTGTGGCTGATTATTGAATGAGTTCAGCAGGGGCAGGATTTGTCAGGGAGCAATTCACTATTCTAGCATTAAGATGTCACAATACTACAACACATGAGCAAGTAAGGACACAATTCCTAAAGTTATCTGACATTAATTTGTTAGTTTTTGTGTCATACAGACTGCTTGGCTTTGGTTAGTCACACTCATTCTGTGGCTCCAGTAATGGTAATGGCAGTCTGGACACAAATAGTCCCCAGAGGATTGAATCCACTTGGTGCCATCATGAGGTTGACATTTCTGTTTTTTAGTGAAATATCTCGACAAATGTTGGGTAGACTGTCACAAGGTTTGATACAGATCTCCATGGTGACTGAAGGATGAATCTGAGTGACTTTGGTGATCCCCTGACTTGACTTGACTCGTCACTGGCAAGTCCAGTGTTTCATCTATCCTCTTAAATATAATTTTCAGTACACCTTTTATACATGTATGCATGGTCGCCTGAAAGTGAGTCCTACTAAGTTTGGTGACTCCCCCTGCCTTTTTCTCCAGCACCTCCAGCAGATTGAAATTGTTTGGTTTTGAGTCACATATCTCTACAATTATGAGATGAATGGTCATGAATTTTGGTATATACATTCAAATTCTAGCACCATCATCTAGTCAGAGTTCAAATTTGTTGTTTTTGACCAAATACCTGCAAAACTTAAGTCATTGTCTTCAGTCTCTGTTTCTTTAAACTTCCATTATACCAATATTAGCATAGCTGCCATGAGCTTGTTAGCTTGGTAAGGTTAGCATTTAGCTCAAAACATTACTGTGTGTAAGAACAGCTTCCCAGAGCTGCGACTTGAGTCTTGATGTCATATTGATGTGTTAAAAAAAATGTTACAATACCTGTCAAGTATGTAACTTATACAAACAGTAGTTGCCAATACAATTTTAGCAGGGAAGATTGATGGTGTAAATGTGAAAACATGTCCTTTGTACCCAGTCTAATGCAACCTGACAGCTTTCCCCTCATTGTTAGAAATTACATGCATGGATGTTCCTGTTTGTCCATTTCTTTTTAACTTGTGTACTTTGTGTCACCAGTGATCATTCCCTGTGCCTCTGTTGCAGTCTCATTTTGTTATTTAGGCTGATAATATGAGAATTTAACATCTCGCCTTGTGCAGTTTTACATACTAAGTTCTGTGTTCACACAGGCTGCACTAATGGGAACAAAAATCTGAGTGTTTGAATTCTGTGGCACAGATGTTATCAGGTCTGTTTACCTGTCCCATCTGGGATTAGAGTTAATGTGGCAGCTTATCACTTTTTTTTGGTTTAGGCAGCTGTAAGAAAGTGTTCCTCCAGTACACAAAGTTGCTAACATTAGTCATTTTAAAAACACCTACTCTTCCTACAGTGCCCTCCAGGGTTGAGTCCTATGAAGGATGGGACCGGTTGCTACGACCACCACATCGGCATCGACTGCTCTGACGGTTTCAATGGAGGATGTGAGCAGCTGTGTCTCCAGCAGCTGGCCCCTCTAGAGGATGACCCCACTCTCTACAACATCCAGATGTTCTGTGGGTAAGGAAGAACAGATTCACTAGCTTATATGTTTTAATTACTATAATTATTTTATTTCCTAACCATGTTATGTTAAGTCCTGTCATCATTCATGTGGCGTCCAGTCCTGTGAATGTCTGCACATTGATAGAGAAAGCAATACCCGTCCCTGTATGTATTATACTTAAGGATTGAGTATTGGTTTTAGCAAATTTATTTTGACTACAGAACATTTTACAGGCAAATTGATGATGCAGTTTGAATTTTTGGAGTCTCCAAAACTGCAACCATTGAACTCAAAGTATTTGTATAATTTGTTTGAATAAACATTAAGTGCAGTTTTCAGTTTGATTGGCAAGAATAGTCATTTATTGGATTTTGTGTTCCCTTTTGGATGAATACTTTATTTAATTATTTTTTTAAATATCCTTATATCTGCTAACAACTACATTGTACTATATTATAAACTATTCATTAACTGTTTACATACTGCTTGTAAAAGCTAAATATCGGCACTTTAAGTAAAGTGTTACCTACAAAAGTCAGGTAATACACAACCCCAAAATATACATTAGGAGCTGTGTTACCATACTGATGGATGGCAAATTAAAGGAAACCCAATATAAAGTCCATCACAGCATCAGTGCTCCTTGCTATATATTTGTCAAGTCTCTGATATCTATCTACTTGAAGGATGAACATCAATACTCCCAAAAATATATTTCCCTTGTGGTCTTTTTGATGATAACGATGTTGAGCCAAAAATGTCCAAAATATGAAGATCTACTCACTGTGAGGTTCACAGCATATTATACACACCATTATTTCATATTTATAAAAGTATTTAGTGAGGCCAGCTGGAGTCAATTAGTTGAAGTCAACAGTAACAACAATGACTCTTAATTCCTCAGGTGTATCATGCAGTAGTCCTGTATCCATGTGTATTCATTATGTTTGCCCACTTATTTATTAAAGTGTTCCCAGGGCCGGCCCTAGGATTTTGGTGGCCCTAAACAAGATTTTATATGTGACCCCAAAACACTTCCAGCACAAGCACCAAATCACACACTGCTCATAACTGGATGAAGATAAACACATACACACAAACTAGAGATAGGCAAATCAATTAACAGTAAATCTCTTACTTTATTTTAAAACATCTATATTAAAATATGAGCAGTTAAGAAAAAAAAGAAAAGTATCAAAAATGATAAATATTAATGTCAACATATTTACACGATAAAAGCAACACTCCTGCACATCACAAGGTCTATAAGTAAAGACAAATGAACACCAGTAAAACCAAAACTATTTTGATAAAATGAACAGCAAGGAACAATCAATATCAGAGTGCAAAATATTCAAAAATATTAAAATTTGAGAGGCTAAAAAAGAAAGCAACTTGTACAAAACAAGGTCTATAAGTAAAGACAATGACAAATGAACATGAACACCAATACGTCACAGAGAATGCGTCTACGTAACCATGGCAACACGCTGCACTCAGAGCCCTATAGACCTCTGGTTACAACTGTTGTGGCTATAAAACAGTGGATAAGTTGATTTGAGCATCATGTAACCCCGCGAAACAACTCGTTTCACTGCCAGGGCTTCATTCATCTGTCATATCATGATATTTGAACAGTCTAAAAGAGCCACACAATTACATTACTTTATCCCAGTTTAAGTTAGCAGACAGCTAACCGGAATTTAGCTTCTCAACCTGCAGACGTACTGGACAGTCAGCAGATTCTCAAGATTTAAAATCTCCTTATGTGAACTACACACAGATGTATCTGCTGGTGATAGGCTTAATCAACGTTGTGTGAACCCATTTGACAAGGGCTTAAATGTAACGGACGTTCATTTATATGTAAAAGTCCAACACTGCAGTTTGTGGAGCAGGCAACACAGAAAGTCATGTAGCCCCCCCTAGCGGTTGTGGCCCTAAACAACCGCATAGATCGTTTATGCCATGGACCGGCCCTGAGTGTTCCTTTAATCTGACAGTCACACAGCTGTTGACAGTGATTTAGATCTTCCTGCATAACAATACTATACTATGTGATAGTTGTGTAAGTCTAACTCACCAATCTGCACATTCAATCAATGTGTGTTTCATTGATTTAATAATGTCTAGAACACTAGAGGATCTTTTAAGTATTAAGTAAGTTGTGCTTGCTCTAGTAATCAATATAGTTTGCCTTATATAAATATGTCTCCCTCCACATTTCTAGGGACCTTTCATGTACATGTATATAAATATTTCATTCGTGTGGGTGCTATATGAAATATTCTAAATGCAGCAGTTCAAAATCAATGCTTGTAGTTATTATGTATCTAATCGCTGCAAGCATTGCTACTTAATATAACTAAAGCTTTTAAATGCTTCTTCCAGCTAGTGCAGCAAGTGACATGAATTACCCCATTAAATCAAATTTTACCAGCATCTGGTGCCCCGTGTGAGGCAAATTCACTCCCCGCTCACATCCTCGAGTGTGATTCAATACAGAGCTGCGCATACTGTGGAAGCAGATATTCTTTCACTTGCTAAATTCCCCAGAAATCAATGAAATTCATTTGCTTGGTTAGGTCAGAGCCGAGCCAAAACTAGCCAGCTGAACAAAAATAAGCAATGTGTTAGTGCCGTGATGGGTTGGACAAGGCCAACAGAGTATTAGTGAGTAAGCACGGTTGAGGGAGTTGATAGAATGAGAAAGAAATGTTGGGTTGGTCAGTGTTTTTGATTTGAGCTGACATGTATGTTATCTTCGAGGAAAGTTTTTGGTAGATGTCGGTTGGTGTGGACGGCTGGTGTTTTCATACCAGACATCTCCCTCATGAAGGATCATTTTTAGTAAGTCACTCACTCTGCAGTGTGGGCAACAAACTGCAAAGAAGTGGAGGAGAAAGTAGAATGCTGTCAGACCAGGATTTGTTGTCGACTATTGAGTCTGTACAGATTCTGATGTGCTGTGGTAATAGTTTCTGAGTCGTCCACTTTACAATAGAATGAAGTTTCCCCCCGTGATGACTGATAAAAAATAGTTCACCTGAATGAAAGTTTATTTTCTTTTCACCTTCTTTTAATCTAACTCTCAGTCTGAATACTTCCCCCCCAGTCTTTGCTTTAGTGGCCTTGACAAGTATGAAATCCTTAGGGAGACGTTGAATACTTGGAATGTTCTGGGCAGAAACCTGAACACACTGACGACCAGCTGAAAATTTCAACTGAAATGTTATTTATCAAAATATATCAGTAATAAGTTAGTTTGGCCCTGCACAATCTCAAGTTTTCTATATGATGATGGATACATGTAGGTCAGATGGCTGTGACAAGGTTCATATTGATGCAGCACTGAGGATGTTTTTTTTCCCCTTCACTTATTCAGGATTAGATCAGCATTAGATTGTTTTTTTTTGCCTCCTGCTTTTTCAAATTAACTATTCAAGGTCAAATAAAAAAGCGTCCTGATTGTGAGCATGTAAAATGCATCATTCAAAAAAAACAAAAACAAATTAAATGATAAAAGAGAGTAAATGCCGAATTGTGGAAAGCTTTTACATTTTCTGGGGGAGCATGGGCATTTCATAGAGATAGATATGTTCATGTTTTTCATTTTCGAGGAAAGGTTTTTAGTTTAATATGTTCGGTAATACTGTTAGAGCCAATAACTACACAGTCCAATAGGTGCTTTTAGAGATTTGCAGGGGGAAAACATATTTATAAGCATCTGCAGACCGGGCCAGATTTTTAACTGCATTTGGACTTATAGCAGGTTCTGTGAGATCTTGTGGACATCTTTGCAAAAGCTGTACAAATAGGTTGATAAAAGTTAAACTTTTTCATATACTACAGTGTGAGAAATTTCAAGTGAGATGCCACTGCATTGATTTCAGTTTGCTGACATCCACCCACATCCTCAAATTAATCCATACACTGTGGTTATTGGCTACAATATATAAAGCCTTTTGTAGGTCTTAGGTCAGTCGTAGTTATTACATATATTCAATACAATTAACATTTTAATAACTTTGTTGAGATATACATATATACATAACGAGATCCTCTCAGGACTGAGCAGGCATGTACATATTTTTGCTTCATTGACCTCTCCCTCACTTACCTGTTGGTTTTGTTTCACCTTTTATTATTGAAGCTTGGTGAGCTCATGTAAGTCAGTCTAATGCAATGTTTGAAATTGTAGATATAAGTTAAAAGTGATGTAAGAAATGTAAAAATCCTTTCTTTTTTAAAATCGTCCTGATAGTGAAAACATTATCCGGTTCTGTAAACATCAGTTTTTCTAATTGAAGTCAGCAAGCTGTTGTTTGTTCTGTCATATTTACATTAAACATCATGTTGCAGATGCGTTGTGCCTCACCAGATTTACATAAACACTAACTGCTGCATCACCTAATTCTCAACAACAGCATTTTGTTGTTGTCACTTCCCACAGTGCAGATGTGGCTAATCCTCCACTGTTCCCACTGGAGACGGGCATTAGCTTTGCTACGTTTGGCATCCAGCTCCTCTCATTGTGAATCCCTGACAGATTATCTTTCTCTTCTTAAACCCCCCCCCCACCCATTTTTATCATCTTCTCTATTTCCCCTTCGCCTGTCTTTTGATTCATTTCACAGAGTACATTAGACACCCACATGTCAAAACATCATCAGTATGAGAATAGTCTTAGGAGGACTCTCACTGTTTAGATTATAGCTCCCTTTTTGGGATGGAGGATTTTGTGCTGGTTGAGTAGAATTGATTTAGCAGATTTCTCACTTTTGAGTTGTGAGGTCTTGAGTTCTGAATATTTTGAACGCTACAAAAATGTAGAAGCAGATATCTCACATCGTACAAATCCATATTATTGACATCTGGTTGTAAATATGTTTACATTATACATATTCATCACATAAGAAATGGAATTGAACCCTTAGCATTAAAAGATAAGTCTGGTGATATTCTGTATTTTCACTACAGACAACAAATTCTATGAAAAGATGAAATCTAACAGTGAATTGATCCTATTAAAAAGGATTGTCTAAATCTGGATATTTTATTCCTTTATTCATAGAATTCCATTGATGTCCAATAAGCCACTCTGTTGAATGGGCTGATGTATTTTTTGTTACGATGAAAAGATGCACTGGAGTTCATTTTGAGAGCCAATCCAAGGCTGAAACTAGTCACCAACAAATGCACCATTTCCTCCCATTTTAGTAACACTTTGTAAACACTAGATAGCCCAGCTGTTTTAGGAAATTACTGAGCATGGTTAAAAGATAAAACTGTATATTTGTGAATGTTTACCATGGATATATTAAGAGAACGTGATGTAGCGCCACTGTTCAGGCTTGCTGATAACTTTCCCTTGTGGCCACTCATGGTATTGCAGCAAAAATAATTTTCCCTGTAAACCACCATTATAAAACAGATATCTATAAAATTGCTTACAGGACAAGCTGCAAATAACATCAAATATTACTATTTGAATTATGGATATTTAATACATGAAGGATTTGCATTCATAAATCTTTACTTGTGCCTAGAAAAGTGGTTTTAAAATCTAGGGGTCAAGCTAGAACTCACGGCCAGGTCAACTCAAGCAAAAAGGAAGCTAGAGACCTTCATGGGTCATATAGCTGGTAAGCAGTTTTCATTCAATTGAATAGGCACCATCTTTGAGTCCAGTATGTGGTTCTTGTAATTCATCTCTGGTTTTACATATTTAAATAGCTTCATCAGGACCAAGGTGTCTTGGGGCTGAGTCTACAGAAAGCAGTCAGATCAGAAGCTAAACCCCCAAAAAATGTGGTCATGCAGCTCAAAGATTGAAATGTCTTGATCCTTTTCATCTTCTTTGTGATCCTCCATAATCATTTTAAACCTGCCAAGAGAGAGTAGCTCCCTGTCATATCGTTGACTACTTAATTTAGAGCTTTGCATTTTTCGGATTTACTGTCTAACCAGCTCCAGCTCTGTAAATATATGATTAACATGAACCTAAAAATGCTCTTGTTTAATTTTCTGCATACTAATGATTTTCTTACCCTAAAGATCTACTTTGAAATGAGTTTGGGAAATGCAGGAGCAAAGAAAAAGAGAAAAACAAGGCAATTAGCATACAATACAGGAGCAATGTGTAACCTAATGTCACAGTTCTCAGGAAGGACGGAAGGAGAGGAGGAATGCTCTATATGAATCATTAATCAATTTAATGACTCTTTTCACTCTAGGTGTATTGAGGACTATAAACGGGGGCCAGATGGGAGGTCGTGCCTGCCGCTGTCTGAAGCCTGCACTGAGGGGATAGACTGCGGGGAAGCAACGGACATCCCAGCTAACCAGACTGTGTTTGGAGACCTTTTCTATGGATGGAACAACCACACCAAAGAGAGTACCACTGGACAGATCCTCAAGGCCACATTCAGGTAAACACACAAGCTGTTTGTGAAGTGAAGCATGTGGGACATTGTTCTGCTATTTGTATCTCAGCAGGGAAACAGTTTGGCAGGGTGTGGGCGCTTGGCTCCCACAGTTGTGATATCCATGGTTGAGCTGTTTTAGTTCTCATACTATAAAGTGCTTTTGATGAAATGATCTGTGAAGTGGCAGATGTTTTTATAAACACTGCATTACATGTCAAAAGTTAAAGCTGCATATGGATAAATGGTTAAAAATGAGACAGGAAACTTGTTCACACCTGGCATTAAACCTGTAACTGATTTTCTTATCTGGATAAAGACATGCTAATGTAGGCAGAATGCTATTTAATCAGCAAGATTACATCAAGCAGCAAATACCTCGGTTTAAGGCTGAAGCCAAAACAGAAGTACCTTAAAGTGTAATACCATTGACAGCCACTAGATGCTTCAAATGACTCCCATTTAAAAAGCGTCAACTTCTCTCTAGAAAGTCATTGGGACTCACATTTAGTCAGACTACTGTCACAATATTTCTTTTTAATGTTATTTAATAACAGCTTCTGGCCAGTTACCACAATTTAGCTAAAGTAAAAAACATTACGCTGAGTGTGGAGAAATTGATGTTCCCAGTAAGCTAGTCTTAACTTGGGTCAAAAGTAGCAGGGTGCATTTCCAGAGTGTGAAAGCATCACCTTGCACTCCCTATTTGGAAGCTCCTGGCTCCAAATGGAAAAGATGGTGCCAACCATATGCTATAACTCTTTATATACAGGCTAAGGATCACAACCAGAGGTGGTATCTGGCTTCCAATGTGATTGAATCTCAGCTCGGTGTAAATGAAATCTGCATGGTGTGGCCATATTTATAAGAAAAATATACATATCTGACAAATTTGAAAGGTTACCACCAAAAGCTAAAGATGTAAATAAACAGAACCCATACAGCAGCATTGTTAAAAAAAAAAAAAAAAAAAAAAGTAGGTTCTGTACCTCTGGCTACTCTAGCGCAGAGATGCTGATCAGATTCATTTCCATACTTCTTTCCGGTAGATAATTGCACATTCTACATTCCATATTCATCAGGAGATTAACTACAAAAACTGTATATCACCACAGGGCAAAAAAATAAGCAAATAAGACACTTATTGAAAAGTCAGTAACCAAGCAACAATATATTCAGTCAGATGCCTTCCATGGGGATTCCTGCTTTGTTATATTTAATTCCACCCCCATTCAGACAGATATAGTGCATTCTAATGTGCTGAAACCCCCTTTTGAACACTACTGTTATTGTTGATAGAGGTGTAAGTAACCTAAGTGCCATGTGTCAAAACCTTTCCGACTCTCTCGGGTATGAATGCGGTTTAAATCAGACAATGGTAAAAATGGAAACAGTTGTAGTGCATACGTACATAATCAGGAAGTAGACGCGTCCCCAAAGATTGTAAAAGCTCCACAGATTGAATCAATATATTTAAAGGTTATTTAATGATGGAGGGAAGATTTTCTTCTAGATTTTAATGTCATTTCTCTCCCAGTAAAAAAAGATAATAGTGATAGTAAACCTTGCCATTGTCAGGGATTGTCCTCTATAAAACATGAGGCATTTCTCCTATTCTCAGGGCAAATACTCTGAGGGGATGAAAATACTTACATACCCATTAACTCTGGGGGGTGGATATTAAGCTACACAGGTCTAAGGAGATGCTTTTTTCCCCCCCTTTTGTGATTTGTATGAATTTGCTTTGGATAGGAGAGTACTTTGAGGTTGGTTAATTATCACTACTCGCATATTGTAATCATTTCCACTGAACTCAGGAAGCCAGAAGGTCAGCAAAGTCGTCTGTAGCCGAGGAATTTAATTTGGGCGATGCATGGAATCCGCCGCCTGGAGGCAACTCACTCACTTAGGGATCCACCACAGGAGTCGTACAGAGAGTACAGAGAGAAAGGGGAGGGAGGGACCAGTCAAGCAGGAAAGTTAATATCATCAAGAATCTAAATCTCAAATGCTCTGATCTCATTTGAAAAGTGCTCGTGAATGGAGAGCGAGGTCTAAAGGCAGACTTTGAAGAGCACCACATGCTTCCTGTGTGGATGAGGTGGTGGGAAAGGGAGAGAGGGACTCTTTTGGGAGGCATGGTTAATGCAAGGCCTAATTATAAGAGATGGAAGCAAATGAATTAAATCTGACCAGGAGCCAGTGTGCAGAGATTGAATCTAATTGGACCAGAGGAACATTTGAATATAAAATGAACAAAAGTTACGGGAAAGGAGAATTTGCAACTGAACACCATTAAGATTCATGGAGAGTAGTGGAGCTCTTTATTTCAAAAGCTGAAAGACAAATAAAACTGTAGAAACCATTTGGAACATGTGATAGCGAATGCACCATGATAAATCTGAACCCAAGGAAACTAAATGTCAAATTTTAATGTTGGACAGCAAGAAGGATTATGCTGCCGGCTGGTATCAAATGGATGCGCAGACTGTAATGAAAAATGAGGTTCATATTGCAAGATGCGTTAGATTAGGTCTTCAATGTTGCATTAACAGAAAATGTCAGATGTTAAACGCAATTTCTGATGAAGGGGCACTCCCTCAATTTATATTTACCCATCATGGCAGCATTGCACAGCCTGTTGGAACAGTTGTATCATGTCTGCTGAGGCTCCTCTGAAAGACATCACAAATCTGATAAATCACTGTTGTGTGATATCCCATAATCTCAGTTTGAGCGAAGAAGTAGATATTTTGAACAAAAAGTCTACATTACAAATGAAGGACATGTAGCTGGACAGAAGGATAGTTATTGTTGAGGAAAAAACGAATGAATCTTGAAGTTTAAGTGAACTTTACAGGTGATGTGATTGCACACAAAGTCAATGGAAGGATGCATCCACTCAAGTTGAAAATGTTTATATGTTTTACTTTGATTTGATTTATTCATGCTTGCAGTGGAGTATACTGAAAAGCTGCAGAATTTTACATCCAATAAAACTTTAAAAACCTAGAGAGAAAATAAAATAGAACATTTTCACATGGACATAAAGCAATAACAACTTTAACTCAGGTATATTAACACTTAATCAATATTGCTCATTGGCATTTGTATATAATGTTACTTTTATTTACTATGTATTTTTTTTACTACTATTGTTTTTTTTATTGCTTTTGTACTTACACACTTTTTTTTACTGTCCACTGTGCTTCTGAAATATTGTAAATGTCCCCATTGTGAGACTCATAAAGCAATATCTTATCTTAAAAAGTGAGTGTGGCTCAGATTGCCATTAAGAATATGTTGGACTCTTGATTTAGAACATGTTTGAATGTTAAGAAACATTATGATTTAACTGGAAGAAAAAATATGCGTGGACCCCCACAGCTTTATGATCCTGTTGTTATAAATGTACAGGGACAACAGCCGAAAGTAGAGATGGGAAGGAAACAAGTGAGAGAACAGGAGCCTCTGGTGAGTTGTGAGTTCATTCAGAGGATAAACTGCACACAAACAGGCGGGCGCAAAAACTCCCTCTGACATGCATCTGTGGTCGGGCGGTCTAATTTGCACAATGAATGAAAATGTGCTTCTTTTTCTGTCTGAACTCAGAGCCACAATGGAAGCAGCTACCAGACCTTTAAACTAAGTCTTTTGAAATCCTTTTTTTGCAACTTGACCCTTGCTTAAGAATAAAACTCATGATATCTAGACTTCTGCTGCATCGATTTTGACCATTTAAAAATCTCTTGCAAGACCCATCTGCGTAATTGGTTGGGTACTCTTCAAAGAGAAATAACATCAGGAAAGTGTCTCTATCCCCTTTTTAAATGAAACGCTGAGCAGCAGATTTGTTGCCTGGAATATTCTCCTCCTTTTTGAGAAATCTCCGAAGCTTTGAGAAGCCGTCCTAAACACGGGACTCAGTGGCCGAATCTCTTTATGACTCCCACTCCCTCCGCTCCCACTAGACAGTAATATTGAGGACCAAGGAAGTTCACTTGACACTGTGTTAAATGACCCGTAGTCAGAGAAACTTTCAAACTTTTTGGAAAATTCTGTTATCTCGCAGCCACTCGAGGCTGAAAAAAGTGCAGCATGGTCGAATGTGGAATGTGCAGCATGTTATTATTGAGCCGCAGTGGTATCAGGAAAATATGCAAGGGGAAACAGCAATTTGGCCTGCTGTCCTCCTATACCCTTATTAAATGGACTATTTGCCCTTGAGAGGAAGCCAGAGAGAGAGAGGGAGGGGGTAAGTAAGGAAACCTTTATGTGATGTTCACTGGCACTTCATCAAAAGACCCTTCCCCACTGCTCTGGAGTGGCGCAAAGCATCTGTCTCCATCATTCAGCGACGATGAAAAGAAGTCGACCAAATTTGATATTGTTTAATCATGAGTGGAGGTTTGAAAAAAGCAGGGAAAAACACAGAGGCAGTCCGAACACACTGGAAATAAGAAAAAGATGCTTCTCTTTTTGAATTTGCATTTTTTAAATTAGATTTTCCTCCAAGCACATGCTGCATACAACTGCCGTCTTTTCATCTGTCAAACATCTGCTTTCTTCCTCTGCTTCTTTATTTACTCGCTTCACCTCGCTACCTCGCGAAAAGCGCCCCGCTCGTCCGCAGAAAATCGAAAATATTGTCAACAATCCAACAAGTCAAAGTCTTCAGCGCTAATCTTTTATTTATGTGGTGAGAAAGACCTGCATGGGGGGGAAGAAGAAGAAGAAGAAGAAGGGAAAAAAAGGATTTGCTTGGTGACCCCTGCAAGGTTTTTTCTATTTAGACTGTCTGGAGCAATAACAGAAAGAAAAGGGGGAATAAAAGAGAAAAGAAGCAAGTGGTGTGAGCAGGTGCTCAGTGGTGTAAGATACACACACACACACACACACACACACACACACACACACACACACACACACACACACACACACACACACACACACACACACATATATACACATGTAGAAAATAGCCACGGCACTTAGGCACGAACACAAACGCATACCCACACACACACACACACACACAGGCATATAGCTACAGTAGGTGTGTGGACTCCCCGTCTACTGGACAGCCAAGTCCTTTCAAGCTACATCTCCTGAGAATGTAATCACACATACACACACACACACACACACATACACACACACACACACACACACATACACACACACACATACACAAAGCTGGTTCGATTCTCTCCACCCGGCACGGCTCCCTCACGGGTCATCTTTCAAGCTCACCAGCCCTGAAACGCTTCTCATGTTTTTCGGAAATGGGAAGTACACCCTAACCCTCCCCAGGAAGCTTCCTCTCCTGCTTCAGAGGCAGACTTGTTTATCATTTCAAAAAAAATAAATAAAAGGAGAGAAAAAAAATGGTGTGGGGAGAGGTCTATTTGTTTGATTTCCTCGTGTCTATGAGGAGAAGTGGATATCCGGTCGTATCATCATAACCGGCAGCAGGCTGGCTGCTGAGGAACGGCGAGATGATTTCGCTTGTAAATAAGCCAAATATGAGACGCCCAGGAGGAAAAGTCCTATCGTGCCGAGATCTCAGGAGCGCCAGGCGCCCCCGATATGATCTGGGTTCATATTACAGAGCTGTGTGACAGGGGCTTCTATCTTCCTGTCTCTGTGGGTGTCAGCGGGCTCCAGTAATGAGATGTTAAAAAGCTAACCTCCTCTCATTACTCCCCACACTGTCCTCCCTCTCTCCTCCTGTCGTCCTCTCTCTTTTCCTCTCTCTCTCTCAGTGCAGGTTTTAATGAATATTTTAGCGTCCTTTGTTCTCATTCTGATGGCTGCTCGGAATCAATGATTAGACCACGCTCCCACCTGACAAACCCCACCCAAACTACTTAGTGCGGGCATGTCTTTTTCACTTCTCTGATTTTTTTCTTCTTTTTTTGTTTTGTTTTTTTTTTGTTCACAGACTCCCACTGCCTCAGTTTATGTACAAGTACCACACCCCCAAAAATCCCTCCCCACCACCTCCCGGAGAGGAATACCTTCACTGACTCAGTTAATTAAAATAGGAAATGTGTTTTAGGCCATCTGATGGAGAGGGTGAAGTAGGAGTCGGTTCTTGGTGGCCACTAATGAGTTCTTTTTGAAAAATGTGGGTTTATTCAGTCACTTATTTACAAGGTTCAGCATGAAGAAAGCAGAAAAAAGCGTATTGTCATTAATCAAAAGTACCCTTGTGTTTTTCGTCACATTTTGCATTTCAGGTCACATTTTGCAAGGTAACTGCAGTGAGGTGTATCAGAAATTAATGTCTTTGATAAGTTTGGGCAGTTTGACAACAGTTCCTCCAACTTCAAGACAGATTTCACTCTAAGAAAAGGTATTCTGACATCCGTTTGCAGATGGCCAGATGGTTGTTAAATGTTACATGTCATCATCTAACAAAATGAGCAATGAAAATTGTCAAGAAATGAAAGCAGTGACTGGAACTTGACCCGTTTTCCACTTGAATGATTCGGAGGGAAAGGTAAATAAAAATTAGTGACATCCTCAGTTAAGAAAACTGAGATTCACTCATCATATCTACAATTTGTGTTCCATGTTTAACTGATTGCTGAGAACAGTCGTAATTGCTTCCAGCAGAAACCGACAGATGTTTGACTCGAGTGTCAATAAAAACCTCAAAACAACCTTATTTTTCATGGTTTAAGCCACGAAACTTCAGCGACAAAGTCCATGATGCATATATGTATCCAAGTGCATAATATATTCCACTTCTACATCATTATTCCACTCCAGAAACTCAAGATGCATGAAGAGGCATCATCCCAGTTTAGTGCCTTAGCATGCACTCGCATTAGCAGATAAGCTTTGTTTCACATCACCTGCAGCCAACTTTAACAATGTTTTTATGACTCCAATTTCTTTCTAATTATGTTACACCCCCAGCCACGCTGTGACCATGCAAATACAATGTCATTTGAATGGTGATATTTGACGCAAACCGCTCCGGCGCTGTTTCCACTCCAGCCAGTGGCTTCTGTTGTTCTCAAGCTGTGACTTTCCCAAAGGCAACAGTTTGCAATTTGTAAATATTTGTATATACCTTTTTTTTCTTTTCACATTTTCACAGCTCAGGCCCAGAACCCTGCATGAATCAACTGCTACATATTGTATAATGGCGTGTATTAAATGAAAAACCACTGTGTGAACCATGAGGACCTCTCATGCTTTTTTAATGGCTGCTGCTATACATATTTTAAACACGCTAGGCTTTTATCACAGAAAATTCTCTATTTTATAAAGCAACTGAGAAGACCATCCATTTTCTCTAATTGAGATGCTGTACATCACATTTGCTCTTTTAATATCTGGTGTCAGATATAGTTACTGGCAGCATAGAGAAAGTGCTCATTAGAAATTTGAGAAGAGGAAAATAAATAGATGTAAATTAGTAATTCCTAAATTATGACAGATGATGTTTTGCTTCTCTTATCCCATTGGTGTTCTGTTGTATAGAATCTCACAGATCAGCCATGTTGGTAAGCTATATGCAGTTTACTGAAAGGATCATTTCCATTTTTTACCGCCTGGGTCTTATTTTGATAGTTTGGGTTGGTCTATCTGTAAATCGTATGCATACCTGCGTGCAGGACCATATTTTCGCTGAGGGGTGCAGCAGAGCATAAATTCTGTGCATGTCTTTGTATGTGAACATGCTTACGCACTTAACTTGAAATCCATCTGGAATAACACGTTACAAGTTACTTCCACTTCCTGTCGACAACCTAATAGAATAGAATAGAAGAATAGAACTTCGTTGTCATTGTACATTGTACAACAAAATTGAGATGCAACCCCTCATTAGTGCAAGTGACAGGAAGTCTGTTAATAAGGTCTCTTAGGTAATCTGTCTTAACTGCTGGTTTATGTACAGCCTGCATGATCATCTAATTACTCTTTTTAAACAGACCAAGAACAATGATGTCTGCCACCTCTAGTGCCCTTCCTGGTGCCTGCTGGTCCTATACCTGCTTACCTATAGGAAACAAAAACATTAATTAAACACTAATTCAAATATATTCTGCAAAAAAAAAAAAAAATTAACGTTTAATTATTAAATTTGACAAGAATAAAAAGCTCCAACCACAACTATTAAAATATGACCCAAGTTGTAATGAATTGGATTTATCACATAAAGCTGATCTTATTCGTAGTGATATATAAAGCTTGGATTAATTAAATTACATGAAAGGAGTTATTTATAGTGAGACCCACAGGGAAATTATCACCCAGCTCTTTCCAAGAACTCTTTCTTAGCGTCTATTAGCTCATTGTTTTGGCTTACTTGACTACAACCTTACTTTTGGGTCAGTCTTCTTGCTCTCCTTAACCTTGTTTCCAGCAGCATTGACAGGCCGGCAGTTATCTTCATTGCGGAAAGCTCTGATAAACTGACACTATCTGCTCAGCACTAGAAGGCAGACATAGTTAGCTGGTGAGCATAGTGGAGTATTTAGCAGCTGAAGCCTCAGAGGTTACAGACCAAAACAGAACTAGAATGATAATGAACAATGGATTACAATTGTCAGGTGGCCTGAAATCCGACTCCAGCAGAATGCTAATAATGCTCCATGTCTGCTTGATTTGTTTTAAGGCCATAATGTCAAGCATGTGATATTTTTAGGTTGTTGTGAAGTTCATCCCCAAGGGAAAAAAAGAAAGTAGAATGCAATTTCTTTAATACAGCAATTACTTCTAGCTGCCTAATGCAGCTGTAAATATACAAGATTGCTTTTACATTTAAAAATGTAAAATAATCACAGGACTGCGGACACCAGCAGGAGTAAAACAAACACACATTGTAATCATATTTGGTCCCCCCAGACACCATCCCATGACGTAAGTTGCTGATTTATTGAAGTCATTCTGTTGTGGAACCTTGTTGTGAACCTAAGTGGCATTGAGGCAAAGAATGATGGAGCGGACAAAATGAGTGAGTTCAACCAAGAGTCACTCCTGGCAACAGACAAATGAGGACATCAGCGCTCCGACTGAAGATGAGTCATGTATCAGCAGAACAATCAAATTTAATGAAATATGACGGGGCTTAATGTGAGGCTTTGTCTCTTCAATACATATGAGTCCTGCATAATTGTTATTTTCTATTGATTTGCCCTTAATGATCTGCCAGAAAATATTGCTTTATAATCTGCCTCATATGACACACACACACACACACACACACACACACACACACACACACACACACGCACACACTCTCACTTATGTATGCATCATTGATGTACTCTGCTGCCCCAGCCTTCATCTCTCTTTACTTTATTTTCATCTGAGTTCTCCACCTTTGCCTGTCATCACTGCTGCTTTAAATAAAGGCTGTCATTAAATATGATTACTGTTTTTGGTGAATGTGAAGTAACTTTATTTGACTAACTTGGGAAAATGGTAAATGGATTGTACTTATATAGCGCTTCTCTAGTCTTTTTTGACCAATCATGTCACATTCACACATTCATACACTGATGGCAGGGGCTACCACGCAGAGTGCCAACCTGCTCATCAGAGGGAAACATTCACACATTCATTCACCGTTGGCACAGCCATTGGGAGCAACCTGGGGTTAAGTATCTTGCCCAAGGACACATCGACATGTTGACTGGAAGAGCCGCGGATCGAACTTGGGTCTTTTGATGCAGCAGGTCACTCTGTAACTATACTGTAGATCTGCATTTGTAGATAGGGCAGAACTAGGGGGGAACTAGGTCTGAGCTTTTCTCATTGTATCAATACATAGTTGATTGTCAAAGTCCATGAGGATGGTGGGGCTGGGCGAATTTGAGAGACTGTACCATTTAATGCATTTTAATTACACCTGCCTTTCGTCATCCATTCATATGTATCTCTCTATCATTGTAGCTCTTTGTTGTCTTTATTTCCCTCCTTACCTTCTTGTCTTCCTCCTTTTGCCAATGTTGGATGACTGAGTTCCTCCTTCTCTAAATAGGACCTCCTATCATTTCTCTCTTCACACCAGGCAGAAGAACTTTGCCCGAGGCATCGAGCAGCAGCTCCCAGATGGTATGGTGGTGGCATCGGTGCCAACAGAGGTTCAGTGCCACGAAGAGCTGTCGGACCCCGTGCCCGACCCAGAATACCTCAAAGGTACGAAACCATATTTCATAGTTTACACGGCGGGTTCACAGCTGCACCGGAGTACTTCATCACTTGGCTGTCTGAAATTTTCATTCCTCAAAAAAAAAAAAAGTCAACTTCCCAGAGCTTGAAAAACCAAAATGAAATGCTGTTTGAATACCCCAAGGTTTCTGCATATAAATTCTGACATTCTAGTCATTTGCTATGTCTGGGCACTCTGCCACCCTGAGACCAGACCTGGGACCCGGTTTGGGCTGGGACCAAATTATACAATCTTGTCGCCGGGCAAAAACATCACTGGATAATTCTGCATAACCACAGATTGCCCTCAGTGGCAGCATTTCCCTGCGTGCATATAAAGTAATTCAGATGTTTTCGGGCAACGTCATTCTTACGGTTCATTAAAAAGCTGATACCAGGTCAGTCTATGGTAGGATGTGATATCTGGTCTCCTGCATGAAAGTTAGATGTGCCACCTATCCACTACTCCAAACTCCACATCTTCACATTCCTCTAGGCTTCATGTGGGGGGTACACTACCTCCCATATCAGCATTGAGAGTTAGTGTTGGACATAAATCCTGAAGTTGGGAGTCATCCAATATGGATGTTATTCCTGGGGTTACCGGGTCTAAATGGTCTTGAGTAGATTTCTATTGCCCTGAGTCTCATGGCTGTGTGTCAATATGTCTTATACCCGAGTGGATCCAAGTGCACTCAATGGAAGCTCTGATTACATGGTGAATTATAATCATCAAAGCAACAGAGCAATTTTTTTTTTAGGCGAGATGGGTCATTAATTGCTGGAACATCATTTTGCTGCCAGTGTTGGTGTCTATTTTGGGTCTGTTTAGCCTGCCCGTCTTTTTTTAAAACTAACTAATTATCCTTGGGTTTATTTCGGATCAAGTCTCTTTTTTTCCCCCAACAAAATGTAATTTTGCACCTCACGCTCAGGGAGATTGTCCAGAATTGCAGAAGTCAAGATTCTTTGTTACTAAGCAACATTAGGGAGGTCAGACTCCTCAGCTCGCTGTCCAAGTCAATAATGAACGTGAAGGGGAAAAATAGGTAACGCATTAGCAAAATAATGATGTACCACCACTGTCAGGATTCATTAGCTGGTGGCATCAGAAGGCAGCTCGCTGTTCTCTTCATTACCAGCTCAGCACATGCCAGCAATGTTTGAACAGCACACAGCCGTCCAGCGTGAAACAGCTGCCATTAACACAGAAACGGGGGAGAAAAAAAAAGGAAGAAGAAAATCCTTGGCTTGCTCTAAATCAAGCTATTTCAGAAGGCCACAGATTTGCATCCATCCATCTGGATGCCTCATTATCTTCTGACCTCACTCTTTTTTTTTATCTTTCCTTTTTTGCTAAGTTTTATTCTCTAGATGTTTGAAAATACCCTGAGCCATCATATGGCATGAGTGTTTGATAGAGTAACTGAAGAGGAAAACAATCCATTTGACAGGAAAGCTGTCTTTAAAGAACCGCTCCAATTTGACAGAAGCTTAGGATAATATTTCCACTCTTACCTTTTAGTCTGGCTTTTAAGTTGTAGAATATGTCGAAACAGCAGACATCTGTAATGGAAGGGATATCCTCGTCCTCCTCTCTGCCTTCATTACTAATAACCTTTCTCTTTGTGTTTGAAGTGCAGTTGAGGGTACCGCAATGGAGAGTATAAAATTAATAATTTTATTTCAGCATATTTCCTGGAAATGTTTCAGGCAGCCTGCTGGCTAAGCTTACTTCAGACACCTGTGTAACTGCCTCTGAATTGCCTTACAGTGGAGAGAGCAGCAGATTGCAGGATGGGTTTATCGCTTGTTGATATAACAGCGGAGATACAAGGTCAGTCACGGCGGCAATTCAAAACCGCATCGCGCGAGGTTACGTCCGAGGTGATGGACAATCACTGGCTACAACTGCCATTTTATTGGTAACTTCGGAGGATATTAAAACTCTAATCTAAATGGATCTTCTGCTGTGGCGTTCCTGAGCCCTCGCCCCCTCTTCGTCCCCCCTTCTGACTGCACAGCTCAAACCTTTTTATCCCTGCATCGCCCCTGGGCTCACAGTGCACACGGCCCAGAACAGAGTGTAACACAGCAACACTCTGCCTTTTGTGCCTCTGTGTTGGGTCTTTGATGCAGCAGCTGTGGGCTTTATAGAAGAATAATATCATGAATGGTGATATCATTTCAAAGCATCCAGCAGGGTTCCATAGAAGCACACAGTGTACTCTGGGACAGAGTGCTGCAGTTTTCCAACCCAAGAAGGTCCATGCCTGATGCTGGAAGGTGCATGGAAAGTATAATAAGGTGATCCGAGGAAAGATGTTAAAATCCAGGGTCACCTCTGGGTTATCCTATTTTCCTCTAGCTTCTATGATTCAGTGCAATCTCTGAGTGAGAGTTTTTTTCATCGGTCAAAAGTGAAACGTTAGGTTTTATTAAAAATCTTTCTCACAGCATTTTGTTAGTATTCAAAAAAACTACATCTCATATAAGTATAAACATATATAATATGACAATAGCTTCATCACAGTGTTGTGCCAGTGTTGGATGGTGTGAGGTAAGAAGACACAAGCCTTGAGCTATTTTATATTTAAGTTGTTTCTCAATAAACTGACACACTGTTCCACCGCCTTGTCAGAAATGATGCAAGTATCCTATAAATGCCTCATGAAAGCTGACAAGCATTCACTCAGTGTCCATAAATGCACCCAGCGGTGCTTCAGGCATAACAAATGAGTTAGTTGAGTTCATATTCTGGCCATCTACTTATTTTTGTACAGAGGGTAAATACAATAGCTGTTTTTAACAATAACCCTGGAATAGATAGTACTGTACCTGTTCTGTTCTGGTAAATGTTATTCAGTATTGTTAGGGGTCATATGATCACTTGTTTTGTTGATCACTCTGTTTTGGTCATGTGATTTATTTTTTTAGGCAGCAACAGTTGGTCCTGTTTGTTCCTTAATCCTACTTTATTTACCTTAAAAACTTGTTGAAATCAAAATATCTTTTAAAATGGACAGAGACTAATCATTTGTCTGTCAGTTTAATATGACTCACTTGTGTACATGTTTTTGGCCTTTTTCACAGTAGACATTTTTACTCTTCAAAGCAGGAAAACCAGAGGTTCAGCCACGTGCCTCAAAGTGCTTGTGGGGCTCTTTCATACCATCAGTCATCAGACTCTACAACACCACAGCTACCAGTACCTCCCACTCCCACTAATAAGACTGAGGCTGTCCTTACTGTTTAATCCCAGGAACACTGCACACTTGTATATAGTATAAGGAATTTATGTTTATTGTAGATTTCTGATTACAGATTATTTTGGAGATTGTTCATTGTATTTAATATTTTTGACATTGTTTTTTGTATATTTTATTTTATTTTTTATCATCATTACCAACGGCTCCATTCTATGAATTCTTCCATAAGCCATGTAAGTGAATGAACCTGCACAATACCATAGCCCTGAAAATGGCTCCCTTAAATGGAATGCAACCATCATTAATGTCACATGTGCTTTTCTGCCTTGACAGGTCAAAATGTCTGCTGTGAAAAGGGTCTATTATAATTATTAGGGGGTATGATATTAAATTCATATTTACTAAATCTTAGTTTCATAGAAATCCTCCCAAATGAGTCATTTCCCTCCTAAAATGTCTCCAAATCACCTGCACTGGCAGAGTGATGAAAACGTGATCACAAGTTGGTCCTCTCCAGTGTCGACTGATAAAACATTCCCAACAGTGTGTGAAGAAAGTACATCGCCTCAGTAAATTCACCTGACATGTACTTTATTTTACGGTCATGCTAGTGCATTCAATTGTTCAAGTGTTTTTCATTTTGAAGTTTCTGCTTTACATGTTTTGAAAGTTTGACTGCATGACATTTGATCACAGGGATAATTGAGATTTTAATTAAGCGTTTAAAATTAAACCAAATTATAGGGCTTTTTAAAAGTATATAACACATTTCAGGTGTGGGCAAACATGAAAAGGTGGAAAATAAAGGCATGTAGGTCTCCAAGAGCATGTTTGAGATGCACTGTTTTAGATTAATCTATTTTGTTCATTAAAAGATAAAATTATGTATGGTTTCTTTTAACTTGACAAGCGAAAAATCAGAGTTGCAACAATCAGAGCTTGGTATTTTGAGTAGCGAAAAAAGAAATCACCTAAAGTTGTTGAAAGGTAGTGATGACTATTGCATAAATATGCAGTTATACGCCCCGGGCTCATTGCAGAGTATTGTGACAGCAGTACTCTTAAGTTTTGGCACCTTAAATGGAAAAGAACAAGTTTTTCTCCCAAAAACAGTTAAGGCCAGAAAGTTTTTGAAAGCCAAAAACTCACCAGCTGGCAGAGTAATCATTGAGTCATTGGTACTGATCAGCAGTCTTGTCACCCCACTATGTAGATATATTATGGTCATAATGTTCTACAGGGCAGTATTGGCCTTTTTAAACAGATGGCCCGTCATACGCTCATTGAATTCATTCTTATAAACATTTGCTAACTCTCAGCTGTATGACAGCGAGCTCTGCGACGGCTGCAGGAAAATCTTGTTTCAGCTTAGAAATCTTGGCTGAGAAAGTGGTGACAACATCCATGAGAAGTCACCTGGGGCATCTTCTCACCTTACTGCACCTGTTCTCTTGGCCTCCGCATTTCCACCGAGTGCACAAACACAACCGTCCAACGCAGCGCTCTCCAGCCCTGGCTTGCTGATTCGCCGCCGCTTTCCACTCGTCTCTTGGCATGCAATCAGCATTATTGCTGTGCCTGCAGTTAATTGCAAGGCTCAGGTAATTGTCCATGGGGTAGTCACACGTGCAGAGGCAGAAAGCAAAGAAGAACTTCTGTTGAGCCACAATGAGCACATGTCACCCCTCTGTCCCTTGCTGATTTGTCCAGGTTTGGTTGCTGTGGTCAGTGTATTTGTCACAATACCAGCACTCCTTGTTCCAGCCCTCTCTGGCCCTCGCAGGGGTGAAATCATTCATCTTCCTATTCATCTCCGGGCTTGGAAGCCATTCATCATGAGGCCAGAGACCTCCATCAATTATTCCGAAGGGAGAACGCGTGAGGAAAGGGAGGCTTTGAAAGGCAAATACATCTTGATTTAATTGGAAAGCAAGTATGCTCAAGGCTGCTAAGCAGATTTCCCCTAAGATGGAGCTCGAGAGATAACTGATCAGAACAGAGGAGATGGACAAAGAAAAATGAAGGAGGAAAAGGGACAATAGAGAGTAAGAAAGATGGAATGAAAGACAATGAAATTCAGTGGATAAAAGGTTGGAAGCAAAGAACAAAAACCTTTAGGGGACCCAACAAATGAAAGAGGGACAGCCATTTTTCTCTGGAGTCTTCATTCATAAGACGAGCTGAGTGGGGGACGGGGAAATCCATTGGTGGAGGGGAAAAGGGCAATGGGGGAGGAAGGGGCATGACCTGTTCTCCGCCTCCACTTGCGACCGTATAATGACACTTCCTGTGCTATCAGTGTCTTTGAATTTGTTTCCACGTGGCTGTATGTCCAGATGGATGTAACACACCATAGAATGCCAAAGATGAAATAGTCACCCCTGCCAGTCACCGCCGCTCTGCAGTCGTGCCCCCATGTCGTTTGTCATCAAAGCCGAAGATTTATGTTTATAGGTTTGGAGAAATGGCTGACACAAGAGTTTAAGTCCTTAATATAAAAGTTTCTAAAGAGAGGAGACAGGAAGGACATTTTAAATACTTTTTGGTAAAAGTGATAGAAAATCCAAGGTCACATTACCAACCGTGAAAAGGGGACAACTATGCCGGGGCCCCAGACCCTCAGGGTCCCAGGCTCTCAGTTTAACAATTACTTTGTGGTAATTAGATTTATGGCAAATTGGTTAAATTATAGCAAACTACACTATTACAACACAAAAGTGCCTTAAGGTGGCTCTGGCATTTTTACCTAATCTTGAGTCTTGACCTGTGTCAACATGTAGTTTTAATACCTGTAATAATTCAGTTGGTATTATGCGTACATGCTGCATGTCTTTTAAGAGAAATCTGTTAACTCAAATGATTAGGGACACACTGCAAACATCGGGCAGGGTGTCATTCCACTACTGGCTGGCATCTGGGACACTGAGAGCAATGGGTTAGGGGAATGTGTGTATAGGGGCACTCAGAAGGGGACCACAGCTAATTTTTACCCCTGTTCTTCTGCACCTATCATTATTTATAGTCCAGTATGCCTAGTATTAAGTTTCATATTGGACTATTCTGCATACCACAATTAAACTCCAATGCCAACATTCAGTGCCAATGCAGGAAGTTGCTGCCTACACCCAAACATACCCTAACTACACTTTATTGGCCATATCCACAACCATTCTCTTAACTATACCGTTGTTACCATGAATAAATGTGTTGAATTGTCCAATTGCCCAGTTGAATTGTCCTGTAGTGGCTACATGCTTGCCATATAATAACAACATTGAATCTTAGCTTGTAGCAATTTTTCTAAACCTCTGCATATTGTGTCAGGCCCTTTCTTTCTTTCAGTCTTTCTTTTTATTCTGACACCATGTCAGTCTTTCATCCACTATTTTTGAAAGCGTGTATCTTGTTCAGCACCATCATCCTGTTTTAAAGCAGTTTTAGAATATTGACATTCACTTTTTTTTTAGCATCATGCACTTATTCCAAAAGCCTGTAAACCCCTGTGCAAAAGTTCACGTTGATAACAGCACCTCATATGTGATTCAGACATTGAGAAAAATTCAGTTCCTTGAAGTAGGAGGAAAGAAGGCTCTTCTTTATTGACAAGATTTATCTTCTTGCACCGTTACAGATTATATCTCTGGAGCATCTTGCCCCCGGTGCGTCCCTTTTCCCTTTAGTTTTTGGTCTGTGTGTATGTGTGAGAGAGAGCAAAGGCGAGACTTGTAAAGCTTTCACGATTTTCTATCATGCTTTTCCGTGAATTGTGAAATCTTGCCAAGAAAGTTGGTACATCTAATCTTTGATCATCTTTCAAATTGTGCTTCAGGGTTTGAATATAGATGTATGGACCCAGAATCACACTTGGGCTGAAATGTATGAAATCGCTGTTGGATGAACTTCAAACTTTTTTCTATTAGAATTTGACTTGACATTTATGCTGAAAGGTTAAGACACAAAGTTAAATGCCAATTGTTCCAAACTCAGCTCCTATCCATTAATAATACATGGTTATCGGTCCAGATTGCAGTTTAGGGTAATGAATATCATTGCAATCAGTGTGTTTTAATATGTAGAGCCTTGATTAGAATTGAATTGATCACACAGTCCTCTGGAAGTCAGCCTCTTTATTTATTGTTCTTTTCTTAGCTCCGAGCCGGCCAAGTTTTTCTTCATCAAGGTCATCCTTTGTGTTACTGTATTCCCCTCATCTTGTCATGTTCAACCTGGCCTCCCTTCGGGTTTCGCCCACAGCCTCTCCGCGCACTACCTACGCTGCGAGCCTTTAGATAAGTCAGCACAGAGATGGCACATAATCTATATTTTATAAGGCCTTGATATAATTGGTGGCAGTGAGGGAAGGTCATGACTTAAGGGGCCCTCGTGTTTCCCCCCGTCCGATCTCTCTGGACGAAATCTTCAAAGGACGGCCGGCCCTCTGTGTCTGTTTTTCGGTGGCATGGATTGGACACGACGAGGCAGTGAGTACGGTATCACTGTTTTTAAGGGGAGTGGAGATGCACAGTGTGCTGGAGCGCAGCAATTATTCAGCATGTATTTACTTTGAAAAACATGCGGGGGACATAATTTATTCAACACTGAGACACATTCTGGAGTGAATTCTTGAGCGTGACAACAGTCATGGCTCGTAGGGATGATTTCTGTGCCAGTATTGTAAAAATAACCTTTCTTTTGTGAGATAAAATGTATTAAATGTGAAAAGTTTTTAGTCATTAAAAATAATGCAAATGTGTATTTTTTGCACAAAAGGCTTCCAAATGATACTGATGATTTTTAAATATTGACACTAATTCATTTAATTTGTCTGGTGAAATAATTAGTATATTAAATATGTTTTTGTTTTATTTTTGGATATTGTATAGACAGCATGAAAACTACAGTTCTAACCACTAAATTGTTTCTATTTTAATTTTTTCTTTGATCCCTGCTTTGCATCTTTCCCTTTTTTCCCTTGATTCCTTGGCAACTTTAATGAGATTTACTGACATGGAACTTAAAAAAAAAAAAATTCCAATGCCGTTGGATATCATGAAATTGTATAATTCAAAATAGAAATAGAAAGAAAGAGATAATGTTGTTATACTACTGTGGGGTTTCTTTGTGTATTTACATCAATAGGCTCAAATCAGCCATTTATATGCAGCAATATTCAATTTGAAGCTCAAACTCATCAACTTTGTATTGTTACATATTAATTCAACTGGAACCATGACGTATCCTGATGCTACATGAATAAATGTAAATGTTGGACTGTGAATGGAAAAAATAAAATTAACCCAGCCTGAAAACAGTTCCATTTCCAATTAAGTTCAAGTTCCAGTCAAATTAATTGTCCCACTTGGGGAACTGTTGATGCAGCAAGCATAGAAACACCCATTACACTGCATTCAGTCAGACAGTAAACCATACCATATGACAGACCCATTACATTATACTGAAGCATCAACATACTGTTTAAATATGTCCAAAATTCTTCTGTGAAGCATCCATAGATAGCACATAGGCTGTGTGATAGACTCATCAACATTCATAAGTTAGTAGTTTCTCTGGCACAGTCTAATCAGCTGACACAACTGAATATTTACAACATTTACAACCTGAAATATGCATTTTTAATGTCTCCTAGTTATCTAGGATTAGAAAGGCCTCATACAAAAACCAAGCATTATCATTGAACAGGAACTAGTTTTTGAAAAGATAATGTCCTCATGGGGGACAATGGGTTTATTTTACTTTATAACACAATTAATTCACCAGTGCATAAAATTATTTCCTTACATTTACACCTTCCCTTTGCATCAACAATAATAAAGTTGCAACATCCTCAAACGAGTACTTCCTGATTAGCAATGTCGTAGCTTGTTGCTGTTGCTAAAATTAGTCAAATTTTGTACAGTATATCAAACTACAAACTTTATCAAGCATAAATAAACAAGTTTCAACCATAACATTTGATAAGGTTTTGTACCTGGTCCACTTCTGTTGGGGGATTGGCTGTTGATTGACTTCACCAAGATGCCCGCTGTCATGGTTTTTATAGTGATTAATGTAGTGTGCTTTTGCTACCACTAGGTGTCACAAAAAAAGTGTGTACGAACAAGGACAACAGGTCAACGTTAAGCAGAATGAAGTATGAGGTCCAGCAGACCCAAAATGTAATGTCCCCATATGAGGACGCACGGTCACAGGACGTTAAAGTAGTAAAAACATGATCCATGAATAATGTGATAATCAAATTTCTTCATCACAGTTTGGATTGTTATATGTAACTGAAAGCATCATGCACCCAGGGTTTGTATAGTTCTGCTACAACTCAAAATGAACTTAGAACCTAAGAATTGTTTTTGTTTATTTTCATATATGTGATCATTTTGTTACCAGATTGTAGATTACGATGTATGATTGTTTTGATGGCATTATTGTAGTCCTGAAAAAACGATCAGTTCAGCTTTAAACTGCTGACCATGCCCCTGAAGGTACGTCTCCAAATAACAGTAATAGAATGTAATTCTGATTGAAATCATTTGGCATTTTTTAAATGGTGAGTGCAGCGAGAGCCAGATTTAATTGGTGAATATGTTTTAGGTCTGCTTTTTGTCACTTTATGGAGAAAAGGCAAACTGCTAGAAGGGTTATTGGAGTTTGGGCTAATCAAAGCAATATTTCAGGCATTTTTAGATATTTCACTGATATGTACACTCATACAAATGTAGCCAGAGTTTAACTGCTTGTTGCATAAGTAGTTGTCGCAGCAAGGAAGTAAGATTTGAATTCTTCCAGTTGATAGTATGAATGAATAATATGCTTCTGGGTGCAATTCTTTTTGGAATGGTTTTGAGTTAAGAGAATATGTATCTGTTAAAATAAGAAGGAATCATCTTTAGTGGCACCTGCAGTACTTATTCAGCACAGATGGAGGATAAACGATGAAATACCTTTATGAACCTCAGCAGAACAAGTCTCTTTATCAACAGCTCTTGGTCTGAGTGTTTCATCTTCAGAGGTTGGTGAAGGGCATCTACAGCCCATCATTTCACCAGCTTTGTCATCCAGTCTCCTTCCGTCTCTCCCCTCCCTGCCCCTGGGAGAAAAAGTCAACAGCAAACGCTGACATAGTAGCTTCCATACCTTTGTCTTTTTCTTCAGTGTGATCAATCTGCCCTCACGCGCACGCGGCCGAACACGCGCGCACCCACATTTCATTTCGCACACATGTTAAATCACTACAAAACATTGTGGTGATCACACCTCGACTGAGATGTGCTTTGACCCGTTGATGTTACTGCACTTTAGCTGCACCCCCCCCCCACCCCCCACCAGGAGGGTTGCAACCACGCAACACTTCCTGTCACATCACTTTCTGTGCTGGAGTTTTCTGCTTTGTCAGTCTCCACGGATCTCTTTTCCTAAGTGCTTCTCCGTCTCTGTGTCTTCTTCTACAGCGTATGTCTCTTTCTCTGTCAGTATTTTGTGTTGACAACACTTTTCAACATCCATCTTCATCTTAAAAAGTGAAACTTTCATCAAATACACTTTGCAGAATGTTGAAGAAAATATTTTAAGTATTATACTTTCCAATTGTGGATAAACTTCCTAGTCTTGTGTCTGTTTTTACAATGTTTTTTTTATATTTTAAAGTTGCATAATTCCATAATTCATTGAATATTCTTTATTTATGACAAAAAACCAGATGGGTATATCTAACCAAGCTGCTGAAGGAGCTTTGCATTTTTTCCCTTTTAATTCATGCTTTTGCAAAGACTTTCTCATGGTATTTTTCAATTATCAATCAATCACTTGAATAATTCAGTAATTTAAGGCCTATTTCAACCAAGAACCATGAAGACACAGGAACTAAAGTAGGACTGAAAAGTCAATTTTGTTATAACCATGTCTCTCCCACAAATTACGTTTTTAATATACGACTAATTGTTTCTTATTTTAGTCAAACAAATATACACGTTCTTTCTTTTCATCCTAAACCTTAACCGAAACCAAAGAGACAGTGTATAATATTGAATAATTAAAAAATTACTGTTTGTAACCCACATGATAGTGACTTACAAGAAAGGGGGAAAAAACTCTTATAGCTATAAGAGAATTGCAATATTGTTATTTCACTCAAAATAACATAAGAGTTGTTTAAATAACGGGATATTCAATATCCAGTGAACACATCACAAAAGATTGACAAGCTATCTTGGACCAATCAGAGATGATTTGACCGCATCTATTCCCACCCCCCTGCTCCCGTCTTGTGGGAGCGAGTCAACGTTTGGTTGACTGGTTCAGAGACGACGTCGTGTCGGTGAAAAGACTGAAAGAAGTGAATGAAACTTCAGGAAATACCAGTTAACCGTGATAATATATGCTGTATGCTGTGACTTTCACAAAGTGCTTGTGGAGTATCTTTGGAAAAAGCGAATTAGCACAGTCGCTAGCTCCAGCGCTAGTAGCCTCAGCTAATAGCCATTAGCTCCGACAGTGGTGGGCCCCTTTGATGTCTGTGACCTTCCCGCACACACTGCGTCTGTATCACCCCAACGACTGTGAACCTGTGAGTTAACTGAGCACCGCCATTTCATCGGTGAGAGTTATTTTTTCTACTAAATTAGATATTTTATTTAACTTGAACCTCATTGAGTCATTTTTATGCACTTACTGTTTACTGTAAGCTGTGAGAAGATATTTAGTTGAGAAAAGGAGTTTTTGGTTTACGTTTTGGTTATAAAGTGGATGAAAGTTTAGTTTTTTTTTTTGCACAGGTGTCAGTGTATGTTTTGGTTACTGAACTTTTACACAGCCTATATGTTGCAAGTGAATGTATAAAGTTAAAGGAACTAGAAAGTAAGGTGTAAAACCTACAGTGTTATTTTGTATTTAAAGGTCTATATTTATGCATTTTGTGTGATTTGAAAAAGGGAGAAAATGTCTACTGATAGGCAAACAGTAGTTAAAGCAAAACTAATGATACTTCTCTGAAACTGTCTGTTGACAGGTCAGGTTTTTTTTAATTGAATCTGATCAGAAAGAAAACGTGAATCGAATGTATTCACTGTGCAGTCAGGTTAAAGGGTGAACTCAAGATAGACACTTTGCAATGAGGTACGGTGAACTTGAAATTAGAGCAATGCTAATGTGATATCAACTGTGGTTTAACACGACTGGTGTTATAAGTGTTATTGTAAGTGGTATCAATATTGTGATTGGTGTGTTTAACCTTTTATTTTCTTTGTAATAAGAAGCCGAGACATACTTCTAAATCAAACCGTACATCTGTGAGTCTCATTTAGACATTTCACTCTGCTCCAGCAGCCAAACCTAACACACTATAACATTCATTCACCACCTATCAGTCTCTTACATGTTTATGTTGACTTTTTTCAGTATTTTACTCCCTGACCTCACCTGAGTGTTTTGGCCAGACAGGATTATAAAGAAAATGTATGCTTTGGCTGATATTACAGGGGAAACAAGTGAGGTTTGTAGTCATTAAGCATTTAGCAGATGCATGGCAGTGTGTTTACTGCTGCTAATAAATAGTGTATAAATGCAACTTTGCTGGGACAAGGTTGATTTTTTCCCCATTCCTGTTTGTATTTCTGCCACATCTGAAGAGCCATGAGGGGGAAATTATTTTCAATATTTGAATAAATTGATGTAATGAATTAATTCAAATGGGACAAGCAGTAGTGGAAAATGGGGATCAGGAGCTTGAGAACCTGTTCTCCTTAATTTTGGTTATATCATTTTGGTTTTCTCATTCTCTCTTTTGGTTTCTCTTGCTAGTCCTTTGTTCATTTTGACATACATTCTTTATATTGTTCTTTTTAGTCTAGTCAGGAAGCTGACTGCATAACTTTCTTATAACATCAATAAACATTACAAGAAATATCCATCCATTGCCCTAATGATTTCTAGTGGAACGTAGTACTGCTTGCTGTGTGAAGAGAGCTGTCATGGCTAAATTATCCTTTTGGGAAACCAACAACTGCCCAAGTGCCAACTGCTAATGTTTTGCCCTGGGGCCCATTTTGCAGATAACATTATCCCTGAAAGCTGTACACAAGTTGTAGCAGCAGTAAGGGTTGTGCGTTCAGCAAGTTTTCAGCAATGTAAACTCCACTTCAGTAAGTCCTAGGCCATCAGAAAGTTATACAGAACAGGCCTTTTTTGGGGCAAGAAATTCTGGCTGAGGAACTGCCGAAATGTAGTTTCTTCTTCTTTAACAGTAGGCAGAGAAAGGTTCCTGAGATGCTTCCTGTGGCCCTTACAAGGTTCCTGTGATGGAAACAGGCATGTAATGTCTCCTGACTTGAATGTTAAGCATATTTAATTTTCAAGTTTTGGTTTTTGGTGATATCAGTTAGTGATTTCAAAGGTAAACAACAAATGATGCCCTTTATAAAAACCTAATTGCATTTTCTAACAGGTTGAATTTAGGCTCTTGTCTGCTGTCGAGGGTCTTTTCATTGGCAGGAGGTGTATTAAAGCTATAGCGTGATGTGTTAATACACACAGTGTTCCGACATCCTTTTCTGTTTTCAGGCAACTCAAATATAACATTTGACACTCAATTAAAATTCAATTTTGAATGCAGCCACTCAACAGTAATCATGTTTAGGAAGAGTTTTTAATTTATTCCTCAACGCTGATTAATTGCATTGAATTGCTCCAGCCATTTCCTGTGTTAAACGTCAGTTAATTAGCTGACAGCATTGGATGGGATAATTAATACAGCTGGGGGTCACAGCATGTTACCAGAGGGAGGGGGTGAGGGCTCAGGCGGTAGCTCTGGAGGTTCCTGGTAACAGAGACCTGCCTGCCTTGTTGCCACCTGCAGTCAACATGAGCAGGTGGCTTGTTTTAGACCCTAATGAGACTGGAGGTTTGAGTCAGAATGTTCTTCTTGAAGGCCCGTTCTTTAATATTTGAAAAATAATTGGGCAGCAGTGCCACAGCAGGACAATGCCGGGTGGATAAATGACATCAGTGGTCCACTGCGGAGCAAACCTCTCTATCAAAGGTTAGGGGATATGAGTTGTTTGTTTTTTAGAGGTAGGTGAAGGGCATTTAGAGCCCATCACTTACTCCAGGTTTGACTTTATCCACACATCACTGCATCCACCTCCACACATACGCCTGAGAACTTTCTTTCTTAGCCTGAACGCTAAAGACAGAGACCTTTTGTTTTCATGCAGATGTTCAGATCAGATTTGATTGTGTTTGGCTGCTGATTCATTTTATTTTTATTATTTCATTGAATAGCATGTCATCTTTTTATTGTTTTCGTGGACTTCAGAGTGAGAAAGTTACAAAAAGAAACTTCAGTTCGGCTTGCATCAGCTATTTCTTTCATGCTTCATAATCACTGGCCTTGCCACAGTTGTTTGACTACCAGCTGACAAGTAACTCCCTATCATATTCATACAGTTGCACAGCGTGGCCATTATAACCTGACACTGCTTGCTATTACTCCGCTGATAGATCCGTGTCATGCCTCTCGGCCATTAAGTTCTGCGGATGAGGGCCCTGCTGGTTCCTCCCAGGTCACGGTTTGTGACTAAGGGGTGGTCTGGCTTTTGCTATTATAACCCCCACACTATGGAACTCTCTGCTTACTGAACTCTGAACATATCAAGTATCCAGGTTCTTTTAAATGTCTTCTTAAAACTTTCTCTTTGTGAAAGCTTTTGGAGATTTTTTTTTAAATTATTCAATTTAGTCAATTGTCTTTACTTTTGGCATGCTCATGACCTTTGACCTTACTCTCATTCTATCTGCCTTGCCTAATTTCGGTTTATATTCTGCTGTATGCATCTCTTTACACAGTGCCTATGTATAGTGCCTATTGTAAAAGAAAAGTAGAAGGTGCAATTGGATATTGTCCTTGTACAAATTACTGTTGCAATTAACATGACTTATAGAATGTGATTCAACACCATACCATTCAGCAAGATGACTTTAATTTGACTCTTTCACACTTCATTTTTCTGCTCATTAGATAGGTTTGAAGGTAAAAGTATCAATTTTAAACCCTGGTTATACTTTTAGGCTCATAAAATACATCAGTGGTTTTACGTTTGGTTGACTGGTTCAGTTTGAATTCCGTGCCCACAATCAAGATTAGTTACCAATAAGCTGTCCATATTTTTAGATGTTTAATTAGGCGTAGAAAGAGGTGTAAATGAAAGAAAACCGTGGTGTCAGATGCCTGTTTAACACATGTATCAGAACATGGTTTATTTATAGTAAGGCAAAGACTCGTATGGGCAGTGTTTAAAACCAGTAGAATGGGGCTTTTGAGGCAGGCAGAGTGTCAGTGATTCATAGTTCAACCCAAAGTCCCTCTCTCCCCAAGTCCCTCATAATTAAAGTCGAAGCATATGGCCTTGTGACCATGCAAGCTCAGAGGTATCTGCTCAACTTTCTTGGCATCTTATTTTGAATCGCTGGCAACGACACCCCCCCCCCCCCCCCCAGCCTTCCTTCAGCGCAGCGGAAATGAAAAGCGTGTCACCTTGAGTTGTCACGAGCCACATCTGCCAGCCTCATTAGCAAGTGTTTTAGTCTTATTGATAATGTGTTTGTCAGCTTGGTTTGTTAGACGGTAGATATATTTGTCAAAACATGGCTTTATGCACAAAATCACACATGTAATCCACTGCCACAGTTGTTGACACTTAAAGCTGTGGATCAACCTTCAACACACTGAATGGGCTGTTGACTTTCTTTCAGACACACTTTATTTTTTTGAGTTTTAATTGCATTTTTAATTTGCTCCTTAAACATACAGAACTGAATAGTACTTGTAAAGCTCAGTAGGAAATTTCCAACCTACACATTATGCTTTGATGAAGTATGGCCACACTATGATTTCACCTTTCAAATAACCAGACGTGTACCAGAAGCTTTTAGTCAGTTAATGGTTGGTTAAACAGAGTCTGCTGCCAGGTTAGCAGATGTGTTAGACTGTTAAAATGGGAATTTACTAATTAGCATTAAACAAATATTACAACTAAAGCTGTCATCTGGCAATGTGTAATTAGCCTTGCTGGCATTTTGTAATAAACCAAAGTATTGGACAAATTGAATGTTTGACCCAATTGTAGCACTAGATTAAAAGTTAGGGTATCACCAAAGCCACTCAAGAGGGGGGCATTAATTCCTGTATCAGTTTAAGCCAATCCAAATAATAGCTGTTGAGACATTAAAGTGTTCACCTACTGGTAGCTCTAGATGAAAAGGGGATCAGGGGAATCACCAAAGCCACCAGGATGAATTAGTGTTGATCTTTAATGTCACGCCAGCTCATTCAGTAGATGTCAAGATATTTCACTCTGTAATTGAAAACTTTGACCTGCCGGTGGTGCCAGAGTAAAGGTCAGAGGCTCAACAAGTCAGTAGGAGTCATCCTCTGGGGATTACAAATGTCTGTATGAAATTTCATGGTAATCTAATATTTGTTGAGAGATTTCAGTCTCAGCCAAAGCCTAGCCACTTGGCCAAAAAGTCCTTATCTGACAGAGCCGCAGATTAGCAGTCTGAGTCGAGTTCCATTGTCACAGAAATACTATTTGAAAGGACTGGGAATCCCACAAAAAGAATCAAGGAAGAGGCACAGGAACCATACTGCCCCGAGGAATAAAGAGGATTCACAGGGCATGGCT
This sequence comes from Scomber scombrus, assembly GCF_963691925.1. Lineage (NCBI taxonomy): Eukaryota > Metazoa > Chordata > Actinopteri > Scombriformes > Scombridae > Scomber > Scomber scombrus. The sequence goes on from NC_084980.1 coordinate 5,434,825, forward strand.
TTAACTCTTTTTTTTGCATCAGCAGTAGTTCACAGCAAGCCTAATATTGCCTTTGGACATGGTTTAAATGTTATTTCAGAGGCCACCAAGGACATTTTCTGGTTGATTGTGGTCCATAGGAACAGTAATGTTGGGATTAGTGTAAGCATTTTTGCGAAGACTACCTGCCTGAATGAGATGAGCATGAGTGGTGAAGGCCCATATGGTGATAATTCTTCACAGTAATCTTCCTTTGCCTTGAAACACATTTGGCCTAGGCCTTAACCTATCTATCCCCTGGGTGTTTGCTCATAGTTTCAGAGGGCCAATATTTTGTTCCGCCTTTTTATTTTTTCTTGTCAGAATTGTCTGGGGAAGAAATCAGGGCTATGCTGTATTACATTTAGTTTCCCATTAGATTAGAGAATGGGCCTGGTGGATAATTCCCACTGTTCCTCCTCACTTTCTGTACTTCTTCCTCCTCACTCACTCTTCCCCCTATCTTTCCCACTAAATCATTAATTTTATCCGAGAGTGAAATGGAGCACAGGCCAGACTAGTTAATGGGGTTCTATGAGCCATAAGATTACTTTCCTACCTGAGCTCATTCCTATGAATCTTCCTTAGAGAAGCGACTAAAATAACAAACCACTTCCAGCCGTGAGGCAATGTTACAAGAGGACTGCTGGGTGTTTAGACAGGCTGTGCTTTCCGTCAGCTCCGTGCTTTCAATGTCGAGCATCGGAAAGCCCTGCGCTTGTCTGATATTCTTGGCCCCGCTTCCCGACGGGACGGAGTCACAAATGTTAACAAGAGAACTCAATTTACATTCCCCAAGCAGTCTAATTGGAGTCGGAACAAAAGCAGCGTGAGATTTTCTCTCCTTTTTCTCAATGGAAATCACAAGTCATATTGAGGTTTTTTTTACTGACATAGTTTTTTTTTTACTCTCTATTAGTTCACATGCAGAAACTTTGTTTTTTAAGTTGTACTGTGCTTTGGGATTTGTAAGTCTCATTACCTAGGATACTCATTATTTGACTTATTTAGCAACTCCAGAAAACTGAGTTGGGTGTTTTGTCAGAACTGTCAGCACTCTTATTATTCCTTTGTGACCATGTTAAATGGCTTTAAAAAATATACATAGGATCAGATTGACACCTGAACTCATCACTGTTATCACACCTGTCCATTCTGGCTAAAGTTCTGTGGATGATTACATGTGCTTTGCCAAAACAGTTCTTTCAGTGAGCGTGATATCAGAAATATAGTTGGGAGCAGTTAAATGGGCTTTGTGAAAATAGAAGTTGCTAGTTGAGAATCTTTCAATTATAGCAACCCATGATTATGCAGATAGGAACTAGGAAAGGTTTTGCCACAATATATTAATTGGTATTAGAACATAGACACATAAATGCTGCAGTCTTTATTGGATATATTTGGTTCTGCTCAGCACCGAGCCGCAAGATCTATTACCAGCAATCCAGCTTAAACCACTCACTGTGTTTCATTGGAGAATGTTCGCTGCCGATCTTTTAACAGTTTAGCACACAAATTCTCCTTTGATTTTTGGTTTATTCTCTGCTTGTCAAACTACAGCTTGTGCTGTCAGGACTCTCTGTGTTTATCTTTACCAAACGTACATACAGCAACTCATCTTGGGCTGGAATACAAAAGATACTTATGTTTTTGCATCACCACAAAATTGGTCCTCCAAGGGAAGCAAGTGCTCATGTTGGAATAGACTATACATTTATTTGAAATAAGAATTAATTGAAGACTATTTGAACAGTGAAAAAGCAGACACCCTAACAAATATGGATCACAGAGCAAAAAACTCCAATAGTTGGGAACTGATCTCTGGTTTTCATTGTGGGATTCATAGAGGGGCTGGAGAGTTTACTTCCCAATGGACTACTTCACACAGTATCTTGCAGAGCTGTAATATTGATTCAGTTTTACTTTGATTTATGTAACTGCTATGCACCCTATGCCCAACGTGGTCATGCCTATATGAGTTTAAAGTATAAATATAAAGTGTCTAGACTGAAACCTTCTGCTTTATCATTGAAACTTCCTGCTTACTTGTTGTAACTATATATTTCTGTATTTAACTACTGTGTTATCATATAATATAGAATGTTATGGTTGGTATAGTAGATAAACGTCAACCCTGTTAACATTATACCCTGTATTTTTCCCTCCACCATAGTCCACACGTTCAATTTTTCCAGCAATAAAGGGTTTTTCTTTGTCTGGCTGCATAGTAACAGCAGGCGACACAAGTACTTTCCACATGAACCTTATGACATTTTTACAACTTGTATTTTTACAAAAGGAATCGGTACATAATGCAGCCCTGACCAAGCTGCTTCCATGAAAGGCTTTGGCACTGACTGCATGGAGAAAGAGAGAGAGAACGAGAGAGAGAGACTGTGAACTTGGGATGTTTGCAAAGTGAAGTTCAGTCAAATTAATCATTCTGTCAGACAATGAGAGCAGAGCACCCCAGGGCTAAAAGGGAGACAAGGCCTTTCAGCAAGAAGAAGAATACACTGCGCTACTGTATATGTTTTGGGCTTGTTATTCATTTTCACTAAGGGAGGTGGAGGATGGGGATGAGGAAGGGGGAGGTTATGTAGTGGTGTGCTCTTGCTCTCTCGGTGCCGGGGAATATATCTATCGTTCCGGGGAGCCATTTCCCATAAGAGGGGATAAATGGATGTAGCTGAAGGTGAGGACAATGCAGGAACATCACATTTAGAGGCTTATTCATCAAGTTCATAGGTGATGTCAGGCCTCTGCCAAATGTTGCATTTTCACAGCACCCTTGTAAAGGAACTGTTACTGGCCATGCATGCATCCCAACACTCATATCCAAATTGAGCCTGCATTTTAATGCTCAAATAGCTGCATTGGTTGCTCAGCTTTAATTACATTTCTTCCATGTTCTTAATTGGTTCCATTCATTTGGACAAGAACCAAATCCATCTAAACTTTGTCTTAATTTCCCTGCCAAATTGTTTTTTTTTTAGCTCTTTCCAAGTTTAAGATTTAAAACTAAAGGCCACGAGGCCATGGCTTTGATGACCATATCAGCCCAATTGTCAGTTACTATTTAGAATTTTATGATTGTAGTTTCAATCTCATGTTTGCAACAATGCAACTGTTTGCCTAAGTCATGATGACCTGTGACGTTTCTTCAACACCTCCAACATGGCACAAATTAGTGCTGGGCGGTATGACCAAAAATGTATATCACTGTATTTTTCAAAATTTTAACGGTTTCATGGTATATGACGGTATTTTTTTCCCAATTTTCTCCCGTATTTTAGACTCATCTCTCTGCAGCCTTCCCGTTTTGTCTTTTCTCCCGGGAATCTCCCGTAATTTACAGCCCCAACTTTGTTTGTTAATGATAATAAGAATAGCACAATAACAAAGGTTTTATTTTGAAAGTTTAGACCGGAAGCCACCGCAGCTCCGTTAGTTTGACAGAAGCTGAAACACACACGAAATGTTCTTAACTGTAAATAGAAGTGCACATTTTCCAGCCTGCGTCAGTTTACTGACTAATTATTAAAAACCAGGATGTGTTGCGTGAACTATCATCATCTTAACCTGCTCAGCAGAAACACATCTTCTGCTATTTGTTGAGTGTCAGGAAGCGTCTGCGCAGCGTTTCGAACGTTGTGTAATGAAATACACCGGTATGGCGGTACATTAAAAATTCATATCATAACGAAAATATACACCCGTATTTGGTGTGAACCGGTATACCGCCCAGCACTAGCACAAATGAATTAAATGCTGTCAGGTTAACAAAGGTTATGCAAGGAAACATGCACCACTATCTCAGACCTACTAAGTGGTGCACACTTTGGCCAGCATTAGCTACTTCAGCTAAATGGTGCTAACAATTTAGGGCAGGTATCAGAATCAGATTACATTAAACTCACCAAAATTTTGTGACAGTCGTCCAACTCAGTTCGAGTCCTGGAGCCGGGGGAGCAGCAGGTGAGGCAGTTGCAACCACAGCTGTCATTCTATGCTGATACAGTAGGCATCAAAGCTAGCGTAAACCTTTAAATCTTATTGGAGCAATAATTTCCGAAATAGCCACCAGCACACTTGTTAGATAACTTGAAATTTAGCAATTAACACCATAATGACTAATTTAAAAAAAACTGTCAATAGTTTTGACTTTTTTTGGATAGGAGTCAAGTGAAGCCAGCATCTAGTGGCTGTTGATGGTATTGCACTGTAACACCAAGTATACACAGAATTGTTGTACAGCACACAACAGCAACAGTGAGTGCTCTGTTTGTGCCTCTACACTGGAGGCCTTCAGTTACAGTGTTCACTGTAGGTTTGGAAGCCCTCAGAGCCCAATACACTGTGACTACAGTTATGTGCGATCAATGGAGGAAAATAGACTTGAAGCCTAAAAACATGCTTCAGGTTGCAGTTATGGTATATGTTTATAGGAAGTGTGATATGCAAGCAGAGAGTCATTTTTTTCATTATGCTAAGTAGAAATTTCTGGTATAAATGACAATAACCTGATTTGATTAACATGGAAGCGTACTATTCCATCAGCCGTATATAAGATTAACAAGTGAAAAATGCTGCTTTCAGTGCAGACACAGTGTAAGGTACTTTCACATTGGCTTCAGCCTCAAGCAGTGCTAGTTGCTGCTTGGTTAAAACAGAAGAGTAGAGTCAAAACCAAATATATTTGGGCACTGTTGGAGTGAGAACCATGGTAGAAAAATTCTATAATATGTAAATGATGACTTTGATAAAAGAATTTCTGAGACTCTCTGGATTATTTAGACTAGTGAGAAGAGAGAGGGGCTAGCAAGATGGTCTTAAATAAAGACACAGAATGTAATGTAAAATCCATCACTAGATATCATTATTTTCCAACCCCGCATTGTCCTCCAGCTGTGCTGCCACTGCAGTGAGAAGGAAAAAGGACTTAAGGCTCTCTCTCACTAACCAGGTGCATAAATATGGCGCAAGCGTCAAAGCTTGGTCCCTGTCATTTTGATTAAAGCCTTTAAGACACATTTACATAACAGTGACCTATGTTTGAATGCCAAAAAGCCACTACGCTAGCAAATACATGAAGGTAGTGTAATGTTACAGATACCATGTCTGAAAAATGTGTTTTCGACATACAAACTAACTGACACATATAGTACATATATAATTTCTGGACATAACATTTGTTTTAAATAGCATGGATTTTGTTTCACAGTCTAAGTATAGAATTTCACAGTATACAGACTAATTTGTGAAACTTAAACAGTTGATATGTTTCTTTATTACTTTAATGTGGCCACCTGGCATCAGAAAGAAACATGTCTCAATATGTATAAGCAGCATGGTGTTTTTAAATAACATCTGTATACTGTTGTTGTAGTCACACAGTAATAGGTTGATCTCTACAATTAACATTACGAGGGCTATATTTGTAATATGTTAAAACATTTTATTCATACATAATTCAGGCATTAACATTAATTCTGTTTTGTCAATACTTGAAACACAGTTTATTCTAAGAAAAATGACACATTGTAACATTCATCCCTGAATACGCATCACAAGTTCTCCATATGCTGTTATTTGTGTGAACCGTTGCCCCTTGCTGATGATGACATTGTTACCCTCTCTTTTTATTGTCTTCCCCTTGTGTCTCAATTGATCTCTCTTTCACACATGTCTGCCCTCTCCCCTCCCTCTGTCTCTTTTGCGTTCCCTTCTTCCACGCCCGTGCTTGCAGGATATGTGTCCCCGTCACAAGCATTATCCAGATACCTTCTGGATGTGCTTGTGAACACGGTGGGAGCAGTCATAGTGATGTATGGCTGTAATCCCACTGCTGCAGCATGACACGGCTGTCAGTTGCTATGGGAGACAAGATGATTTATATTCTGCAGCTCTGCCTATGGCCCGATATAAGTTCCGTTAATGTTAACAGGCCTGATCCTGGTTTCTTATGCAAAAAACGAGGGGGTCCTACCACTGACGGGAACAAATGATCACAGACACTTTAATAGCTCTGGTTTCATAATAATTTATATTAAATTAAAAGAGAAAAAAGGTTGTAATAATAAAATAAACTTGTGTCGACATCTCTGACCAAACGATGAGGCTGGGAGATTATTTATTAACTCCAAGACCTGCTCACTGAGATTCTGTGCTCCATCACTTTGTAACCAGTATTTAGAAATTAATAACATTCACTTGTAAGATTATAAGGGTCGCCACCTCTATTAATGAATCCACCAATTTAATTAATTAATTACAAGGAGAAAGAATGGAATCAAATGAATCAGTGTTGTATCTGAAGATTCTACATTGTGAATATAGGGGCCTCCATATCCAATACATAAATAGTTACTTTATTGAGCTAACAGGGTTGGTGATGAATTGAGGACACTATGCATACATGCTTGTATATGTATGTATATATATGTATGTATGTGTATGTGTGTATATATATATATATATATACACACAACTAGAATGAATGGGTACATTTAATTAAGTTATTTCGAGAGAATGAATGAATTGATAAATGAATGTTATCAAACTAGTCAATAGAGCCAATAAGAAGTAAATAAATAACTAAAAACCAATTTAAATGTATTTAGAATTAGGTATTTGCATCAACTCTTCAGTCAGAACGCTTGTCAAATAGTTAATTTATATCTGTTTCTGTGGGTGAAGGACTGATGGGGCGATACAGACTCGGTGTGATCTTCAGGTCGCCAGGGCAACAGTCAGACGAGAACCACTGCAGTTTGAGTGAAGCCTTCTGGTTCACTGCTTTTTTTAGGAGGGTGAATCCAATGCTGGTGAGGGCGCAGACTCGATGAGGCCACAGAGTCAGCTAAACACACTGTAAGGCTGTGTGATTTAGTGTTAGCATTCAAAGGCAGGCTGGACGATTGAAGATGAGCTTCTAACTATTAAGAGTTCTTGGAAAAGTCTTTAAAAAAGTTTAACTTTGCAATAAAAATAGATTACAAAATGAATATATATATTCAAATGAAAACGTGTGTTATACTGGCTTGGGTGTGTTTCAGTCTTTCTGGAGCTCTCAGCCAAAGAATAAAAAGGACAACGCCCGAAATGCCAGTCCATTCTAGCTGCAGGGTCAAGAGGAATATAGAAGAAGCAGCATTTTTCCAGCAAGCCACAAAGGCCAGTAGAAGACAAAGACTTGTAAAGCTTATAATAGTAGTAATAGTATAGGAGGTATGTCTTGGAAGAATAGAATTGGCATTCTTTTGAAAAAGGATATGTTGATTACTAATAAATTGATTTGTTTGAAGAGAAAACTTGAATATTATGAGAACCAGTGAGAAAAAATGTAATATTATAAAATTGCATAACAAATAAAAAACAGAATAGAACCATTTTTTCCTAATCTGTAGTTAAGATAATGTGACACAAATCTAAGGTAATACATGATCCTCACACTCAACCATAGCCAAATAATACACTCATACGCTTTATGATCAAATGCACTCATGTGGTATTGTGTAAATTCACAGATTTACACACAGTTTATTTAGCATAATATCAAACTAATTAAATAGTTCTAAAACACAATTAAAGTTAACATGGGTTAGATATATCAGGATACATATATTTGTGCACTTAGTAGCATTTTTAACCATTGTAGACATTCACTGTAAATAAAAGGAAGAAATAGGGACATACTCAGAAGAAATTTAGCTTCTACCAAAATGTACAGCTTAAGAGATCATTTCCTTCTGTGTCTGAAGAGAAAAATAAAGCTGTTAATTCCAACTGTCCATTTTCCATTTGTGGCTGTAGTTACATTCCATGTTTCCATGACATCCTTATGGCTTTAGGTCAGAGGTCATTTGGATCTATGTGTGTGTGCCCCTGGTTTAGAAAGAATGACACTTTTCGTCTGTTCCTGGGTTTGTTTCATTACAGCATGATGCTGCATCTATAATTAATCTGTATAAAAAGGGGCATATTAGTCCTCTTAGGCTAACGTTGGTTGAAACCACTCGGTCTCTTTCACTGTGTTTCATAATGGATATCCCTGCTGCCTTGGTTGTACTGTTATTTCATTTACACGCCCACATGTTTTGCTTTATCTGACACCGTCTTTGTTGCCGCGAATAAGACGACGGGTCATCGGTCAGTGGCGCAAGATGCATGCATAATGTTTGATAGGCCGTGCAGTGCATCAAAATGAAAACAAAAAAACATCGGCCCATGTGTGACTCTTGTGGCAGTAGAGATGGGGGATATTGATTTCAGCAGGGGGAAGGATCGGTAAATGAGACAAAATCAATAAAGATAATATACCGGGCTGTGTGAAAGCAACATGAAGAAATGGATATGACAGAGTTGCATTTAGCTACACTGAAGTACAGTGTTGTTAAATCTTGTTGATGACTGGGATCTGCAGTGATGGAGGGACTGGGACAAAAATATTGACTTTTACTGAGGCAATTAGTCAGTTATTTGCTTAGTCAGCAGTAGGGCAGGAGATTCATAACATGTCTGAATCCGGTATTGAATCCACCAATCCAAACACATTTGATACTTATAAAATACATTTTGGTTCAGCTTCTCAGAGTGTATAGTGTAAAAAATTAAAAACAACAAAGATTCAATTGAGAGCTCAGTTGTTTTTAGTAAGCTGGTCAATTAGGGTTTTTTTGTGTCCATGTGGTTTAGTCAAATTTAAAGGGGTTGTGAAAATAAACGTATGAATAACTTGCACACTTTAAAAAAATAAATTAAAAAACCCCCCACTAAATTCTAAATAAAACACCATATCAACTAGTTTGGCATGATCTTACATAATAACTTTTTTATATTAAATAAAGGTAATGGAATACAATTATTCTAAATATTACATTTCATCTGGATAATCATGTCCACTTAAATACACTAGGTGAATAAAATATTTAATATTCATCATTATTTTGTGGTTACACCATTTGACATTTTCAGGAGCATTCAGTCTTACTTTTGGTAAAAAATGGTGCAAATGTCATTTCAAATGATATAAAACCAACAAAAATACAAAATGTACATTTTAACAAACCTGATGCTGCTTTTAAAACTATTTTTAAGATATTTTTGAAATGCTCATCTTGCCAACCCTTATTTATCACTGACCCAAGCAATGGTGACAGACATACTACAGTTTTGAATGGCAGTGTAATTATTGTTTACATCCTGTAGATAAAACTAGAGTTTAAATGTTAAATACGTATCTGACACATTGTAATAACAGCTGTAGTCTACATTTGCAAACTTTGATTTTCACATATGCTTCAGAAAAGTCCTCATTTAGTATTGTAGAGGAGTGAAGGTAAAAGCTGTTCTCAAGCCTCTCAGTGCTGGATTTATTATTCCCAAATTCATTATTGTGACTCGTAAATTAAGAGTCACTATACTGATGCTGTGTTCACCGCATGATCTCTATGATCCGTGAAGTGGAGCTTTTCATTAACATACAGTGAAATAATGAATGTCCTGGTTGAGATTATGATGAGGCTTTTGTTTTTTCTTTTCTTTAAAAAAAAAAGAAAAGTTTTTACTTGACATGATAATCAGCAGAGAGGTACCAAACCTTCCTCAAATTCATAAAATTTGGCTGTGCTCCGTCTTACTCTGAGTGTTTATTTTTTATAAATGGGGAAAGTCGGTATCCTCAGCATGCCATTGATATGAAAATACTCATGTTTAATATGAATGTGCTGTTTTTTCCAAATGGGATGTTGGCCTTCACTTTCATCTAACGCTGAACACTTCACCTTGCCTTCTGCTATATCGCTGTTTCTGAATAGATTTTACGTTAATATTCCCATTTTCCTGCGCCTTTCCGGGGAGGCCGAGCCGCAGTTTTGGCTCCACTTTGATCTAACACTGGAGACTTTGCTTGCTTCCCTCTCCTGTCATCTAATATTATATTAATATGTATTAAATATTCCTCCTCTTCAGGTAAAGTAAACAAGACTGAGCTGTAGGGCTTTCTTTTGATCTAGAGCTGGATATGACAATTCTCGTATCCACTATAGGGGAGTAAATGTCATAAATATTACAATTTCTCTATATGGTTTTACAGGTGTGATGGTACCAAGACTGCATCCATATGTATCAATGTGTTTTTTTCGTGTGTGTGTTATTGCAGGAATGGTGAACTACAGCGAGGTATCTGGCTACCCCCTCGTTCAGCATTGGAGTCTTCGCTCGGTGCTGTACCACGTCAAACTCAATCAGTGGGTCCTCTCTCAAGGTAAATCACTCGGTGCTTCTGGAGATTAATAATTTATATCATTTCTTATTACCGATTGTTTATTTATGCTAGAGAAGACTGTGCCCGGGTATCTGTGATATAAACTCGGAGGAGAAAAACAGCGCTGTCGACTATCAATTATTTATCACGTTGTAATTAATATGACACATCAAGGTTAGCAGCTCATCATAAACAGCTTTGGTATTTTGTTTAATTTTAATTTTTCTACCAGCGATGTGATTAACAGGCAGGCTGCCAACTTGTTTTTAGACTGGGATGCGTTCACTTCTTTGTTGGTGCTGAAAAACACTGTCACTGTTGACTTTACATACCTTTCAATGGCCAAAACAATCTCATTTTAAACATATTCAGACTCCAGCACATCACCACATTGCCCTTCGCTGGCAGTTTAGTAATGTACCTCTGAAATGTTCAACTTGGGTCCATTATATCAAATTAAACCCTTGCTGAAGCAGTCAATTACAGACTGATTATGGTTCTTCTGTTGAGCTGTGGCGCTTAGTGGGAGCTCTGAGAGGCAGCGAAAGGGTTAGGGTCAAGTTTCCCTTAATCACAAATTAGCAAAATGTCATTTGAAAAGGGCAAAAACAGGGAGCCGACTGGCAATTGGTATTACGACCTCAACTTCTGTGGTGATTTTATAATAAGTTATGAAAATGTTTAATACCCAATAATGTTTAGAAGCACACCTGCTAATCCCACAGAGTTTATGGTGAAGGAGGTATCCAGATACTGTGATGCCAAATAAGCAACAGCAGCTTTTTTCCCCCCCTAAGCAATAATCAAGAAAGTTCCTATATATCAAAGGAGCTCAACAATTTACATAAAAGGTGACCTTTCCAGCGAGCACCGGAACCCAGGCGCCTCATAATGTGGGGTGCTGAAGTTAGGTTACTGCCATCTGCCCGAAGCAAATGAAAACACAAAGTCATAACAGCAAGTGACTAAAAGAATGGACATTTTCTTTATTTAAGAGGAAGTAAATTGCCTTCAACAGATCTCAAGGGTTTTATAATGGCAGGAAGGAGACATGTGGGAGGGTCAGAGAATGATGAGTGATGATTAGACTCACAGTGGCAGTGGAGTGAGGGGACATGCTGTCACCTGTGCTGGAAACAAATCCATGGAACATTTGGTCAGTAGCATCAGAGTTTTATTCCCCAACACTCTGTAATTGTTTTTATAAATACACAAGATCAACACAATATGATTCACTGGAGTAATGATTTGTCTCAAGTGAAGGCTGGATAGCAGATATTAGTATGAGTAAAAATAAGGATAACTGACGAATAAGGTAAATATCAGCAGTCAGTTTGCACTTTAAGTTACTGCAGTTTAGTTTGGGTGAGTTCACATTAAGGGCTGGGCATTGTTAAAAAAAATATGATGTCAGTACCAATCCAAATACCCTTAAAGTGATACCCATACTAATTGAGAACTTCATTGGATACCCATTACACATTTTGTCCACTTGCTTTTATCTGGTGTAACAGGCGTGTAGTGTAGACACACTTTAAAGTGTTTAGGTGGCATCTTGGCTGCTGAACTGGTAAACGTGCTAATTCAAATTCACCACCACTTCACCACCACAGACAGGTTGTAGCTGCTGTGACAGTGAGCCAATCACATGTCACATTAAATCGAAGAATGCTTCTGTTTATTGGCTGTGAGCATGTCCATACAAATAGTCAAATTTTCTAGTTCTTGGTGCAAAAAGGATTACAGGTACCGTTTAATGGGAGACGTTTGGATACTACTTGGTATTGATTTATTTCAGTCGATATCTCTCTCTTACCCTCACATACTGTTCATATGCTGACTCATAATTTGTCTCGACACCAATTCACATTCATAAATTCCCCGTTAGTTATTGATAAATGTTTGATTAATCCATAATGAAGCTGTCAGAGAGCAAACAGAGTGTATTGCATTTATGAAAAAAAAAGACATTTACAATAACTACATATGCTCCTGCAGGACATTTTGTAGAATATGAAGAATGATTTTCGAATTTTGTAATAAACACAGGTCAAATCTGGACATTTGCATATACTAAAATGTGTGTCAGATGTATTAAAATATAATAAAAAAATGCATTTTCTTTATTTGGGTCAGATGAGGAAATGTATAGTGTGTTTTTACAGCTATCAAATGTAAAAATGGGTCAAATTTGACCTTGAATGGTATGTAAGGGTTAAAGGTATCAAGTACCGATACCAAGCCCTCAAATTTTCAAAAACATCTCCATATGCTGATGGCATTTCTTAGAATTTCATGTTGCACAGGATTAAGGGGCTATAGATCCTCTTTTTCAGGTTTTGCTATTGTCAGTGGTTTCAAAATGTGGGTACCATATCATTATTTCAAAAACCCTCTGACCTCTGCCTGTAATTATTATTTCAGCATACTCAGCACCATTTACAACTACCGAAACATCAGTTTCAGCTGCATCTTAAGAATTTTAAATGCCCCATTTTAGAAATTCTAAAAAGGTAACAACAAAGGTAATCACTGCATTACTTTTTTCAGTGTTTATTTTTTTCTCCTTAAATTTGATGTTTGGCAGCACAAACTTACTTGCTTACTTCTTACAATATGATTTTGTTGTGTTTTAACCTGTCAGAATGTAGGTCTGATGTATCTTTGTTTTATCTTATTGTTTATATTTTGGTAAAAACAAACAAAATAACTCAAGATTATGAATTTTATGACACATGACACGGAGAAGAAAAATACATTGTATAGAAATAAATCTTCCCAGGTCTAACTTTTTAAAATTATTACAAATGTTTTCAGCTCATCTAGACTAAAGAAAACCCCATTTATTTCTAAACTATACACTGTGTGTTCTCTTTGAGGTTTATTACTCAGAGTATGAGCCCATATACAGAACATATACTAATAAGTGTACATCCGATATTGAGGTATATGTGTTAAATAGTGTGTAAATGTATATGTGGGCCACTGTCTTTTTGCTTGTTCCTGACTGAAATGAAGCACCACTTTATTTCATGCAAGACATGGAAGTCATACGGCCCGCTATTATTAGCTGACAGCCCCTGATTGATTCAGCATCCCTTATCAGTCTCACACCAATCACAGCCATTCTCACAACAATGTGGTTTGTTTAAGTATGGGTCCCTGCTACACTGATTACTGCTACAAGCTTGCTTCCACCACCGCAGCCTCTCCCTTTCTGGTTCAGGGTCACAACATGGGTTCAAAGGTCAATCTGGAATTCATGTCTTGCTCTGTATGAGGGGTTTGGCATTGTGCTCCCTGTTGTCTCTTAATATGTTGCTAGCTAATCCAGGGAGCATCTTAGAGTGGAGCCACCAGCACCAAGCAAAGCTGTATTTCCATTTGTCACAATAAATGGTTTGATCCATGACAATAATCTTCATGACTGAATTACAGGTAATAAATGTACATGGTTGAATTGGCTTGATTAAGACACTGGTGATCTAGCAACAGGTAATAGCAGCAGAAATATCTCACATCATTGAGTTTTTGGTTAGAGATTACAGGACCATTTTGAATAAAAAGTGCATGTGACATGCAAATCTGATGATTGAGACCGATAGAAGGGTGGATGGATGAAGACCAACGTAGATAAATATGTATTTTCCTTGTCTTTTTTCTCTTTCTTTCTGATAGCCTGTCATATATCACAAAGCTCTGTATCTATAGCAAGATCAAGCCGTTGTGACAGCGCCTGCCACGGAAACTTCACAGAATAAGATAACTGTGGATAGGTATTTAGTCAAGCAATACTTCTTCTGAAGGCTGCTCCTAGCTGCTGACACGTCAGGGATTATACAGAATATTTTCTGACAGATTCCTGCTCAATGTGTTATTCTATAAAAATATCAGCTTTTTTTCTTTTTGTTTGCCTCACTACATAACTTGAGTTATTCCATCGGCAGTGTTTCAGGGTGAAGTGACATTTGTCGAAATTTCGCATTCAGCCTGGATGGAGGGAAGAGTGTCATTTCATAATTTGGATTTTTGTCATGTTTTTAAATGCATGCATTATTCATAAATCCATCACAAACAGTTCCCATTCTGGTAAGTGCAACCACCCTACTGTAAATACAGCCATGACACCTCTAATGCATTTCCAATGGGCGCTGCTGCGGTTTGAAAGTGGCTGCTGCGTCTGCTGAGGATACAGTTTCTATTTTCTCTTCGCTCAGACGCAACTTGGCAGCCTTCGCCTTTTTTACTCCCATTTCCCACTTTAGCTCATCATATTTCAACAGCCACCGGAGGGGTCAGACTACTGATTTGTACATCTGATAGCAAAGCCCCCATCGCTCATCCACACTGTGCTCCTCTGTCTCTCACTTCAGTGGCCTCCTAATTTCATTTTAGAGAAGTAAGAGCGAGCGGAGCGTGAGTGCTGAGATATTAATACGGCTTCTTCTGGAAATGATAATGATAAACTGCCATTGCACGTTTTGCTTTCCAATATTTGCTGAGAGAGAATCCCAGCGAGCACATGGTCAACTTGTTATACGGCGGTCTATGCATCACATCCAACATGCTTCCCCATGCGTTTTATTACATCTTATGTTTGACTAAAGTGGGGATAGCATTAGGGGACGTATTCTTTGCTTGTTTTTTCAATGAAATGTGTCGTTCTGCTCCCGGAAAATCCACAGGTATCATGACAGAATTATTCACATTAGATTTTACAAGTCCTTTTATCCACCATTGTGAGAAAAAAACCTGTCACTTCAGCTTAGGTCTCTCCCAGGACACAAAGTCCCTGAGGCGGATTTTCTTTTTAAATTAGCTATAAAAAAGTATCCGTAACCCCAAGGTTGTTACTGCCACTTATCCAGGTTTAAATAAAGAGGGAAACGGTAGTCTTCTACACCTCTGTGTCATACTGATGCTTCTCTGCAGTAAAGCAGTGGATGGTGTTGCCATACATAGACAGCTACATGTTACACAAGTGGTGTCTTTTCATTGAGAAAAACTTGGCAGGTTGGTAAAACTTAAGACTTTTTACAATAAAAAGTGTACAATAGTTTAAGGCTGACATCTTCTTCTCAAAATACATTCCATAAACACTCACAAATGATATATTTGAATGAATTATTACTAGAAGGAAGTAGTCCTGATAGCAGTAATGGTAAGATTCTTCACTAGTTGCAAGGTTAATTGACCAGTAAAGCAATGCATGCAACTGCTGTAGGTTCCGTGATGGTCTAGGTGGCTCAGGGTCCCAGAAGGACTGTTTTTATCAGTCCCAGTTTGTAGCCCACTTGCTCTGGAGCTTTTAACCACATCACCTGTCCCTCATGAGCACACTGAGTTTGCTCAGTTTATATGGAACTGTAGCTTCCATACCCTCTGAACACCTTTTCAACTTTTGGTGTCCGTAAAAATTGCTTGACATTTCATTCCTGACCTTGTAAACAACAGCTGATGGAACAATTTCAGTTGATGGTCCACCTACCTGTATGCTCCGTCTTCCAATCTGCTGATGAGGACCGTGTGAAAATGGTCAAAGACTCCAGAACACGTGGACTTTTAAGACCTTTTTTCATAATAAGAATGAAAGTACTTGAATGTACTAAACCACAGTATCAGCTAAATAAATAAGGGCTTTAATTCCTTGCATTATCTCAAAGATGGGTGCTGTGCCTAAATTGACATGATGCTTATTTTTAAGTAAAGTTTCTTAATAAATTTGTGTTTAAAGCGAGGCTGTGTAACTTCTGAAAGTAGAACTAACACAAGTGAAAACTTAAATATTACTGTACATGCAATAAAACCAACAACCTTACATACATCTAACATTAGCTAATATTAGCAAACTGTAAACATATATTGTTTAACTGCCATTACTAGGACAATGCAACAATGAGAAATTGGTATGGATATGAAAACCTACCATGTACTTATGCATGAATGAAAGACTGACAGTAGCCTGACAGTGGAACAAAGACAAATGCTGACAAGAAAATAAAGACAGAGTTGCAGAGCAAAAGGAGCAAGTTGCAAACATGAAAGTTCTAACATTCTGTTTGAAACTCTGGGTGCCCATAGCTTAAAGAAAACTGTACTGTATTTTGTGTCTGAATCTCCCAAGAGGCATTATTTATTTATCCACACCAAACTTTTACCTTCATCAGGTATTCTGATGCCAATCCTTCATCAAGTATTAAAAGGGACCCTCAATGTTGTTTAGGCACCTTAACTGAGCCTCTAATACACACAAAAATAGTATTGACATCTACATGATTCCATTTTCACTGTGTCTAAGTGTGTAGAGATCATTATTATTTTTATTTTTTTTCTCATGAGGGACCATTCTTGTTCATGTCCACGTGTGGATAATCAGCTCTCTTTGGTTGAAAGGGTTCATGAATAGTAAGTAGCTGGCTCAGATGTCCACTAAAGCCGTTTAAGACACTTAGTGCCAGACGCCTGACAGAATCTGCCACTTCATCCACTGTAATCTCAAATACCTATGTGCAATTATTAAAGTGAAACAACCCAGGATTAAAAAGGATCACAAAGTTAGACACCAGTGCTCTAATAAAGGTTGCTGCTTCTAGAAGGCTAGAACACACTGATGACATGATATTGTGTGATAGTAGCAGTTTTTTCTCCAAAAATGAGTGGTGTAAAAGCTAAAAAATACACTCTCTCTGCTCTCTGAAACATTAATCAAGGTTTAATCACACATTTATTGATCAGTCAGATCGACTATTGATACTGCAACAACTGCTGCCTTTACTTCTATTCCTGCTGTACTTTTTTACTAATGATATTAATAATAATGGTGGATGGATGGCTGAAATAATCAAGTAAGTCCTTTGGTTACTGAGCCATTAGTATAAAATTAGCATTTACAAATATCCCTCTAATGTCAACATCCCAAATACGGTAAAAAATGATTCTCACATCTGGTGTTAGAACTGCTAAAGTGGTACATTTTTGTCTGCCAACCATCACAGGCATTTTAAGCACAAACACTCTACATTTAGGCATCATGTTTTTCTGCTTAAAATGATAAGCAACTGTGGAGAGCAAGGTGGGAAAATAAGAGTGCTTTTCTGATACTGTTGTGAATACAGTGATTATATTAAAGCAAAGACCCATGTAGGGAGAGGTGGAGCACTTACATGACTAGAGCTAGAATAAAATAAACATTAAATATATGGCGGGGTTATGATGGAAAATATTGACAGTGAGATTAGAGCAATTTAGTAGTTGAATGGCTTATTATTCTGTGTCCAAACATTTGTAAAAGGAACTCCCCTTATTTACTTCCTAAACAGCATCTGTAGTTTATCTGGGATCCATACAAAGCCAGTAAGACTCTACAGCTTCGTGTGCCTTAGAAGATAAGATAAATAATAAAATTCTACCTCTTGAAAAGATGGAATTTCAGACATACCTATATTTTCCTGGTCACCCCAGACTATTTTCTTCTATTCTGCTCAAGAATCTGATTCCGGTTTTTGTTTCAACTGAAAACATTCATCAGCTTCTTTTTTCCCCCCCCTCGGTCCTCCCAGCCTTCAGCTCAGCCATCCATTCTCTGGACGGCGCGACACAGCGGAGCGACTTTGTCTCCATCCTCAGGGAGTTCGGAAACCACTATGTGCAAGAGGCGGTGTACGGCTTCCAGGAGTCCTGTACCATCTGGTACCCCAACAAACAGGTCCAGAGACAGCTGTGGCTGGAGTACCAGGACATCAGCAAAGGTAGGACACACACAGTCGCACGCTGTGAGTGCACATGATAAAGAATGATAGTTATAAGTGGATAAATGAATAGCATGAAAGGTGAGACGAACGTGTGTTTGTGTGACTGTGTGGGAGGTTGAAGGAACATGAGTTTAATTCCAGCAGTTATTTATACGTTCATTGATTGTACTCATTTTATAAGCTGTCACCCCCACAAAATATATAATAGAGAGTGTGTGGTGGGGTGGACTGGATTATCATATATAACAATTTTAGAACTGGCAGAACTCTTGATCATACTTCAGCTGAGAGTAAAACGCTTGCTAGGAGAAAAGCTTGTGAGCTATACATAAAACCTTTTTAGTAAAGCTCTTCTCTTGTCCCTCTTTTTATTGGTTGTATCCAATTGAAGAGCAATGTAATGGGCTCCCGGGATGGCAATCTTTCACAAATGTTCTGGAGGCCCTTTTCGACCATTAGAGGTTGTTTTGGACCGTTTATAGAGGTACCCTTCTTTGATTGTTGTGGTAGATCTTTTATAGGGTTTTTGGATGTTGTGTTGGCACCATAAACCATGCAAACAAGCAACTCTTATCAGAGGCGAGGGTGTGAACCTCAAATCTTTTTGGTACTGATTGGAATGGGACTATGGTGAATATACAAAAACATAAGGTACCAAAATCTAACATTGAATGTCTGGACAAAATGAGTGTTTCGGTATCCATACCAAAACATAAAAGGTATTGTATCGGAGTTGGTATCAAAGACTCGATAGACTTGAACTAGATTGGTTGGGTGGTCTGTGTTGTTAACAATAGTAAAGTAAATTTACTCAAGTATAGTATTTCCATTTTTTACTTTATACTTCTACTCCACAACAATTCAGATTGAAATATAACTGTTTCTACTTCAGTTACCAATCTGAGTTCTTCTTGGCCACTGGTTGCGAAGACGGCAGCACAGAAGCTCTTTTTTGCATTCATAATATTTCAAGTACATTCAGTCTGGTGATTGTACTCTTAATAGCCAAGCAGATGACACTTATTTAACGTTCTACCACATAAAAGATCATGTACGAACATTCATGTGAAGCAGCAGTTCTGCCACATGTAACGTAGTGAAGTCATCCATGTAAATGTCAGCTACATGCATTTCCTTCTGTTAGAAAGATTTTTATGTTGGCATGTCACATCTGTTCGCTGACTACTCTGTATGTGCATCAAACATTTCAAACATTGTAACGCTGCAATGCTTTTGTCATCTGAGTATCACACTGAAGCACAGTGTGTGTTGTAGATCAAAACGGGCTTTGCCATAAAATCAGCATTGCACTTGAAGCAGTTCTACTTAAATGAAAAATCAAAGAATCAATGCCTTTGCTTTTTGTTTTATGACTCAAAATGCCAGCACATGTCAGTCATCCATCTTTTTGTTACCTGTGCTTGTTTTCTCAGTAAGTCAGAGCAGAAATAAGTAATAGCTGGTCTCTCCCCGCCGTTTCACCTCAGTGGCTCCAAACTGTCCGCAGTCGTTTCCTTTTGTTTGCCTCGGCCACTTTTCTTCCCTTCCCTTGTTTTGTCCAAGGACGCCCCTGCTGCGCTCCACTGTTCACTCCCAGTTACCTCTGTGCTGACAGATGGCATTAGATGACTGAGTTTTCCCACCCTCATGAAAAGCCCATTACTCTTCATTTTCAGCCTCTTCTGACACACCACTTGCAGACGCTGCTAAATGATTCAACACAATCAAAGAAAAAAGCCCATTATTTTCATCCTGGTCTTTGTAGACTGTGACTTTAAGTTGTTCTCCAATTCATGCTAGATCAAGCAACTCTTTGCAACAACTTGCATACAGTACCAGTGGAAAGTTTGGACATATGTTCTCATTCAAGTGAATGGGGAAAGTGCTGTATAGCAGTCTATATAAGTACTGACTGGTTATAAAGTATATACTTTTTTTTTTTCTAGTCCTATTTGCACACTTGTAATTAGAACCCGACTGATATATCGGTCAACCGATATTGACCATATGACCGATATATCGGTATCAGTGAATATGTTATACTATATTTGCCGATTTATTTATTTTTAAACATAAGTAAAATAAGCAGCATTTTATGTAAATATACTACCCTTTTTTAAGTTCAAGTTTTATATATGTTTATGGGGGTTTTTTTTATTCAGTTTTTGTTAGTTAAAGTTTGTGAAACTGTATATATCATGTACATCATATAATATCATGTATCTTGTATCCATTTGAAAACCACATTTTGTTTGCAATGATCCCTCATATATGGCTTTCAAATGCTTGTGACAACAATATGTAATGGGGGCATCATCAGCTAATATATATCGAGATTGGAATTTTTTTATTTGCTAATATCGGTATCGCCATCACTCCCAATAATCCAATATCAGTCAGACCCTACTAGTTATATGGTACGACCATATGTAAAAAAATAATTGACAACAAAATGCTGAATAGCAGATTGCAAGAACAGAATAATGAGGACAGATTTGTACATGAACATAAATCATGAATAATTCCCAACACTTGATTTTAAAGGTTCCACAGTTTCCCACAATTTCCTATAAAAATGAACTGACATACTTTCATAGGGAAACTTTTGGAAAGGAAGAAAAAAAATCAGTTGGTACACAGCCAAGCAATTAATTCCTTTTCCATACTTTTAGTCAGTGCATAGGAGGCAGTTTGAACATGCGAACATGCAGAATTAAAGTGTAGGCAAGCATATGTTCTGAGAATCAAGTTTAACATAGTAAATTATTAATGAGTGCATTTTTCTTGGATGACAGTTCTTTAAAGAAGACTTCTCCAGAATCAACAACTGCTTTATAAATTAAATACAACTAAATAAACTCAGATAACTGGCTCAGAACTTTGCCTTTATATATGTATATACTACCGGTCAAAAGTTTTTAGAACACCTCAATTTTTCCAGTTCTTTTATTGAAAAAATGTTTTCAAGCTTACCATCTTGGTCTTTTTTCCTAAGGTAGTTCTGGCATAGCTTGGAATTATGTTTTGGGTCATTATCTTGTTGTAGGAAGAACCCCTGACCAACTACGTGCATACCAGAGGGTACTGCATGGCGCTGTAGAATGCTGTGGTAGCTGACCCTGGATCCAGAAAAACAGCCCCAGACCATCATGCTTCCTCCTCCATATTTGACAGTTACACACTGTCACACACTGTCACACACTGAGGAACCATCCTTTCACCTACTCGATGGCGTACAGAATATTTTAAATTTTGATTCATCAGTCCATAACACCTTCTTCCAGTCTTCAGCAGTCCATTGGTGGTGTTTCATGGCCCACGCAAGCCTCTTCTTCTTATTCTGACGTCTTAGCAATGGCTTTCTTGCTGCAACTCAAAGTCTTCTCTTCACAGTTGAAACTGAGACTTGCTTACTACAACCACTATGAAGCTTGAAGCTGTTGTCCTGTGAGCCGCCAATCACGCAAGCTGCTGACTCTCAGAAACTTGTCTTCTGACTCTGTTGTGGCTTTGGGTTCTGCCAGACTTCTTCATTTCAGAGTTTCCCCCAGTTTCTGAGTGCTTGTTGAAGGAAACTGTACTCACTGACACCTTGACTTTCTTCGCAATTTCTCTGTAGGAAAGACCTACATTTTTAAGTGTTTTGGGTAACATTACCTTTTTTTTAACCTCTGGCAGTTCACCACTTACTTTTGTACCATTTCAAGCTATTCATTGGACTTGAACTGCTTGAATTTCAATAAAAAACTGGAAAAAATGGGGTGTTCTAAAACTTTTGACCGGTAGTGTATTTCTTCTATAATTAGTACCAAATTACTTGGTTATTTTTGGGAATTTACAGGGAGATTATTAGTATAATACAGAGATTTAAAATGTCCAATGTCCCCAAAAAAAACTACAGCTTTACAAATATATGTTAGTGTATTTTTCCTATATGCAGTCAGCCCTCCTTACATGCAGCATACATTGTCATACAGCAGCAATATAGTACAGCTACTGTACATAAAATGTTCATTACTATCATCATTTGCTTAAAGCTATTGCCACAATCACTTTCCATTTAGCTTATTGTTGTTATATTGCTCTGGATATAAACATAGAAGAGGCCATAGACTGTATTTCCTCAGCATGTACTCCTGTTATCAGTCCCCATGTTGAAGTAACAATAAAAACATCAGATTTGCTCCATGTGGAAATGAAAATCTGATTGTCTGCACTGTTGCGAAATCTATCCACAATCTATTTTTCCATCGAGCAGAGAGCATCATGATTACATCGGGATGTGAAGATCTGAAATGATTCGATATAAGTGGGTAACTGCTTCAACCTGGCACAGGACCATCCGTTTCAAGGAAAGAAATAGATTTCATTGGCAAAAAAACTCTAAATCAGAGTCATCTTTCTTAATCTCTTCCCGGCGTCTCAGAAACATCCTGGCCTTTTGGAGGGAGTAATGAGCTCACAGGAGAGTTTGATGATCCATGTCCTCGCCCTTTGCTCCAAATACAAGATCTGCCATACTGCAGCTTCCTTCCATATTCAGTGAGAAGGCGGCTGATCATTTTCTCTACCTTAGCTGCCTTGTGCACAGCTGCTACCTGCAGTTTTAAAGCTTATTTGTGTGTGTGGTTCATAATTATAGCTCAAACTAAAAAAAAGATAATAGAATAAAAGATGAACTCATTTTTTCAGTACTTCATTGAAACTTTAGAGTGTTTCAGTGAAGAAACGCCCCTGTTGCAGAAAACAGTGGACTTGTTTAATACTCATGAGGAAAACCGCATTCATATCAAATACTGTGGGGATCACTCAAGAATGTAAGAGGGAAGCATTTGTGGATTCTCATCAATACAAAATGACACTGTAACCTAAAATAACTGTTCCTTCAGTGTGGAATTTCACTTCAGTACAAAATCAATACAAAAGCATCCCAGGAACTGTGATATTATGTGGCAATTGTGCATTGACTGTAAATTGTAACCCAGCAGACCGGAGCTCGGTAGGTGAAAGAGGCGCATAGTACTCCATGCTCTGTAAAGTTAATTGACAACTTACACCAGTTGTTTCCTAATGACCCAGGAACTTGAAAACAACACACACACACACACACACACACACACACACACACACACACACACACACACACACACACACACACACACACACACACACACACACACACACACACAGACACACAGTGCCGGACTGTCATTGCTGTATCAGTCATGTTTGTAGAGATGCAGCCATAGCTCGTTAACTGTGGTCAATGAGTGTGTGTGTGTTTGTCTGTGTGTGTGTGTGTGTGTGCCTGTGTTTGGCCATGATGCCTTGTCTCTGTGATTAATAGCACTTCTCTCTCTGCACTAGGATCTGATATGAGTTTCCTATTGTCAGACACATGACCTCAATTACTACGCCAGAGATCAGACACCAACAGCTAGAAATCCACTGTTGTATTTTTCAGGTTGCAGCAGTTTATTACATTGATGAAAAGCATTTGATTTGAAAGTTTAAGACCTTTTAAATACTATTTGAAGCTGCTGTAGTTACCATGTGGAATAATATGGTTGTATTCCCCATATTAGCAGGAGTTGGTTTATGGAAGCTGTCTTGATAGAAGTACTAGAATAATAGCAGATAGATAGATAGATAGATAGATAGATAGATAGATAGATAGATAGATAGGTACTTCATTGTCATTGCACATTGGTTTACAGCAGCTACATCCACACTTAAGACTGCCACACATTTTATCACATAGAAACACATCTCTGACTATCCAATGGAAAAAAATTAAAAATGTATTACTAAAGTTGCACAAAAGTTTTACTAATAAACAAATATATGTATATGTAATAAACAATAATGAAATACTCAGTGTGCAAAAAAGTGTCAGTAAAATGTGGCACTGTGGCTCCTACAACAACAATTCAATTATTTAAAAACTGCACCAATATGTTATACAGGTCCTCCAAATTAAACATACAAATGTATCGTTTGACCACGTGCATTCAGAATGACCTGTCAGCAGTTATTAGTAGGACATCATCACACATCACTATTAAACATAATGATGTTATATGATGTGATACAGCTGTTGTTAAGGTCTGCTTAGGTTTTAGACACAAAGCCATCGGTTAGGTTTAAAATCCTCACTGTGTTAAGGTGTGGGTTAAAGCTACTATGTCCTTCCTTCCTTCCTTACCTCTATGACCATGAGGTAATGGTTAGCTGACTATTGTAGTTACAGTTTAAAAAAACTAACATCCCAACTCGCAGTTAGAAATAGGACATGGAGAGCTTAATGTCTCCGTTCACCCCTCCTCCTCCTCTGATTGAGGAAAATTGTCAACATGAGATGTGTATAGTGAAGATTTGATGAACCCACAGAGAATTATGACCTAATTCTGCAGTTCTCCTCAGCTATACAGAGCATATTAAAATATTTTTGCTAATTGTTTTGGTTTTATGGTCAACAACTTTACTGTATTGGTTTAGTAACACTGCTCTCATCAGTTTCCAGCAGCAGTAGGAAGCTGTTGTCAGCTATGAAAAGCTCCAATAACAATGCCGCACCCTACTAGCCCAGCACCAGACAGCTGACTGACAAGGTTAGCAACTACAACATATTTGAACATTTAGATAGCTAAAGAGGCTAAAGCTAAGAGTAAGTGTTCATGGAGACAAACAGAGTTGAAAGGAAAGTGAATATCAGATTCCAATGCTGCTTCATATATACTGGATGTGTAACCATGCAACACACATAAGCTAAAACTACTTATACCATGATAATATGTCTATGCTCTGTCCTCAGGTTGTTCCTCAGGTGGATACAATATTAATAAATGAACCTCTCAAAGATTCAGTACAACACCAATCCACAACTTCAATGAAGAAGAAGAAAAAATAAGAATACAGATGTTTAATATGTCTAGAGAGTTCAGTGAATGGTTTGAAAGGAATGAAAATGATGTGAATAATATCCTATGGCCTTCACAGTCACTTCAGATGTTACAGAATGTGCTTTGAGAGCTATGTCCCAATTTCTTTCAAATCTTTTGAAATGGAGTCTACAGCCACCTCCATCTTCTCAAGGTTATATGTTTTCATACTTGTCAGGAAAATCTCAACAATGCCATTAAATACTGTGTGGGCTGCTTAAGAATATAAAAATCGTTTTTAAAGAACTTCCTCCGAACTTGGTTTGTTACTCCTAAAATGAGGACAGTACCGCAGCCATCCCAAAAAGCCTTCACTAAATACACAGGCTGGATGTGAATATGATTAGCCTTATTTAGCTCGCCTCGTCTCTTGCTCACTTAGTGACCTGTCACATGGAAAATTTGTGAAGACCAGCTCGCTTCAAAACAGCTTCAAAATAATTAGATGCTTTGGAGTTCTGTCAAAACACTCCAGCAGCAATTAAAATTTGAATATGCTTCAAAAACACCTAAAGGTGACATTATGAAGCTTGTTATAAATTGTTAAATGCCAGTTGAAAATTTGAAAATACCATATAGACATGAAATATTCAGGCAACAGTATGTCTGCAGTAAACAAACAGTGTCAGTCAGACTTATATCTCTTCCTATAGTTTTCTCTATCCATACCTATCTCTCTCCATTATCCTCTCTGTCTCGGGCTTCTACTTTCTCTCTCAATTAAATCACCATGACCTCCTTCCTCAACCTCGCTGCCCTCCCCCACCGAGTCAGGTGTCAGCTCTTTACCAACCTCCAGCGTACCGTTGCGTGCTGGTATGTGTGTACGTGTGATCAGCCTGCCAGCAGCCAGGTAAAAATAGGTGCCTTATTTATTCTATTAGGGCCTGTCATTTTAAACAAAGAAGGCAGCGGAGGAAGTCTCGCTTCGGGGGTGAGAGAGTGGAGTGGAGTGGAGTGGAGGAGGAGGAGGAGGGGAAGGTGAGCGATGAGGAAGAGTGAGAAAGACGTGGGAGAAATTATTCGGAACTGGCCCTGACCTCTGTGGCCTCTCTACACCAGCACGAAGCACGCACACATATCAGATTAGCACCACCTGCCCTGTCTGGTTACCAGCTGAGAATTACGCAACGGTCACTGCTCACACCAAACAATGAATCTCTCGTTGTGTGTGTGTGTGTTTGTCTTATTTTGTGTATCAGTATAATAGCAGTGGTGAAAATGAAATAAACGATGATGATAAAACTTGATTAATCCTGAAGGAAATGTCTGTCCCCAAGATATTATATACATAACAAATAAACATGAAGACATTATGCATAGTTACCAATGAAAATTATGAACTGTATCTCAAAGTATCTCCTAAATCAACCAATGCAAAATCAGATTACCTGAAAACTGCATTTTTACAAAGCTGAATGAAACACACTAAATTAAGCACAAATGAAGATACATTGCTGTGATGAAATTACAGTGTACTGCTCTTAATTACAAGCAGTAAAAACGGCACAGAAAGGCACAGTATGTTTGTGTTAGAAATGTTCCAAATTATAGCATAGAAATATGCAGTGTAAATAATAATACTAAAAATCACCTAAATTAACTGTATATCCCCCTGTAAACCCCCACTATGAAGCTCTAATTGGCTGGGTAGTTTTTTTTCAACCGGGTAAACAGTTGTTCATGAACAATACTCTTTCTTTATTTCTTTATATCTTTCTTTATTGGTTTCTTTCTTACTTTCATTCTTTTATTACTTGCATGTGTTTGAATAGCGGATGAGGTGGTGGTGGGGTTCATGGTGGGTGATAATTCAGAAGTCTATCTTTTACCATGGTAAGAGATTCAGGGCTGACTGGACTTAAGGGTGAGTGGTTGTTTGAATGTCATCGGTCTGGCTGGTGTGTCTACTCTCAGATTATCAGGGATTCACAATTAATTGAAAACTGCAAAGAGAGTACATTTAGGCTGATAAGGGATTCACATTGTTGGTAGTGTGATACATTTTGTGGATCACCCATTCCTACTGGGAAACCATATATACATACATATTTTCACCGATGACTATTATTTGGGTTTAAAAGGGGTCATTAAGGAACAAAGCAACTGAATAACAGGGCTAGATTAATTTTACATTAACAATATATTACTAGATACCAGTAATATAATGACCTAGTTACTCCTTTCTGTTGACAGAAATCGCAGTCAGAAAATATGATAAGCGTCATCTAACAAGCCTTTCACTTAAGACATGGTCAAGGTCTACAAATGTTCAGAGTGTTGAAGTTTCCTGCCAAGGCCATACTTGTCTAATATTTTAGTCCTAATACCTGAGAGTAAAGCCCAAAAAGTAGTAGAGTACAGAATAGAGTAATAGATAGAGGCTGTTCATAGAATGATTGTGTATTTTCTCCCAACATTGCTGTCCGTAACCATTGGTAACTAGAAGAAAAATAGCTGTAAGGAGGTTAACATTAAAAAAAAGAAAAAACTGTTCCATTGTGACTTGTTGTTGATATTAACCCTTACATATTGTTCATATTTTGATTTGTCACAGTATCCCTTCATAATTAGTCTCTATAACAAATTTCTGGACCACAAAACATAAACGAATACCTCATCAATCACTGATAAATGGGTAGTTAATTCTTAATGAAGCTTTCAGACAGCAGAGAGACAGCACTCAAAGGTTTTTTTAATGAAAAAAACATTTATAATCACACTATAAAGTGGCCCTATGTTACATAAAACAGGAGAATGTAAGGAGATTAATGAATTGTATAAAATGTGAAGAATACAACATTATTTTTGAGTGATTTTGAAAATAAATATGGCTCAAACACTACAAAAATGTGTATTAGCTACACAAAATGTTTTTTAAAAGTTAAGATATTTCCTTTTTTTGTATATTCTGGATCACATTAGGAGAAGTCATCAAATGTCAGGGTGTTTCTACTGCTCTCAAATGTAAAATGGGTCAAATATGACCCTGAACAGTATGTACGGGTAATAAGCAATGATAAACATAGAGGAATGATAGATATTATGCATTATTCACACTCTGTACAGCCTCAGCAAGGAAGACTTTGTGTCTCGAAGACATGAGTCATTTGTGTGGGCTACTGAAGTAAAATAAGGTTCAGTACTTTCTAACAAATTACTAAGATACAGAGTGGGTTTTTTATCACTTAGTGTTGTAAGAGGCTCCTACAATACTAATGCACAGCTGATAAGTGAATCATGATTCCAGTAATTATCATGTCATACAATAAAAGGAGATCAGAAAACGTTGCTCATAATACATACATGATACTTTCGTAATAAATTGAATAATCTGAGTAACAATATATCTCATCTGCAAAAGTAATATTTTTTATTTCTGCTGATCTTTCTCAGATCACTACTTAAATGCAAAGAAACAGCGCGAAAAGGTGGAACTGTCAAGTATCAGACATGTTACTGAAATCTATTAGACTCAGCAAACGGGTGAGTCGTCTGCATACAGAATGACTCCTGACTCTACAGCTATCATAAAGGTTGTTCTCCAAGAAACATGAAAACATTTTCAAAGCCAGTTTTGTTAATTAAAAAAAGTAAATCATGCATTTTACACATCCATGTTTGATTGCTAGCAGACTTCCTAACTGCTTCCATCAGCACATTGCTACGTTTCTTGCCGTATAACCACCACAAACTGTTGATCAGTAGAAACCAACAGATATGAAGGACCCCGTTAGCATGCAAACAAAAAGCTGATTCACTTTTCTCTATAGTGCTACTAGTTGTCAAACTCAACATAAAGGCACCTTTCAAGTATCTAGTAATATTGTGGTGTATATAGGGTTGGCAATGTATTGTCCTTTCAGCTGCTGGATACTAGAACGCCTATGATTTATATGTTAGGCTGTGTTGGTGCTTATTTTGTGCTCTTGTTGGGTAATGCTTCGTTGCAAAGTGTGTTTTCATAACTCGCTGTAAATCAATGTCAGTATAATAGCTCTTTGTCTTCCTACAATGATAACCTTACTGCTACAGACTGCTCTTGTGTCCTCTACTCTACCCCCTTGTAAAAAGTGTAGTAATGTTGAAAATAAGTTTCAGAGGGAATGTATCTGTTCAAATATGAAGGAGAACATGAGATACACAGAATGGGAGGAGGAGCAGCTGGATTCATTTATTGTATAATGGTGAGGGGGCGCTGGTTATTATAAGGATCTATCTGATACTTAGAAATATGATATATATAGAACATATAATGTGTGGTTATTCATATTGCTAAGTGTCCGTTTCGGTTGGTCTGTGTAATCATCTGTGTTCATCATCTTTGTACTGAATGAGAGTTTTACAATCCAATATTCATTTCAACTCTATTTTCTTACTTCTAATTTTAACAGTTTTTTCCAACACCTATAATTAAAGTTAGTTCAGCCAAATATCTCCAAGTATTTGTAATAATATAATTTAGGAATTTAATAGGCTATAATTCCAGTGGCAAACATCTGGATTCATAGCCGATCCTCATTAATAAAAGATGCATGGATTGGTCCTGATCTCAAGCCTGTCTTCTGGCTTATGCTATTAGTTTCATTCTAATTTCAGGGGTATCATCCATAACCTTCCCATTTTTTTTGACTTACTTACTTGATGACTGCACACACAATCCCTGTATACTGGTTTTTTGTGGGTCATATTTAGGGCTGGGTATCCTTTGAAAAAATACAATACCAGTACCAATCCAAGTACCCTTAAAGTGATACTGATACCAACTGAGCACTTCATTCTATACCCATCATGTGAAGAGAACTCCTCCACATCCAAATGATTAGATTTTTGCACAAATGCATTTTGAAAGTCTTCAAATTATTAATATTCATTCCATACAAAATGCTCAAAATGGGTAGAAAGTCAAATAGTCATATTTTCTAGCTCTGGGTGCAAAAATGATTGATTGTAGGTATCGTATGTCGTTACCCAGCTCATATCATAATACTTGCATTAAACACATGTAACTGTTTGTACATGATTACACACTAGTGTGAGCAAACAAACTGCAGGGTCACTCCTACATCAGTGGTCGCCAGCAGTTTCAAAGGATGATGACGAGAATCAGCGGCCAGTAGAGTTTAATGATGTAATGTGCTCCTTCGAAATCAGCAGGACAGACCTTTATAATTAACCTGAGTGTCATTAAAGTAAGTAATTACTTTACAAAAAATATCTTCATCTTCGTTGATGCCTGTCCACCAGGGGGCATCCTAGGTGACCGGTTAGTTCACCTATGCTGGAAAACTGACGTGTTAATACAAGTTAGTGTATTGCTGGTGTACTCACATTGCTGTAACTGAAATTTGAAGATGTTTTTTTAAATTATTTATTTCAGTCTTTTCAAACCTCTGTAATGTTGAAAAGAAGGGTGTCTGGGTATATGAGATTAGAACTGGAAATCCACCGTAGACAAATTGAAAGAAAATATGCCTGCTTAGAGAGATTAATGCTCCTAAAATCAGTAAAATATTCAGTGAAAGATTCTACAAAATATAAGTAAAAAAGCACTATTTCTGGTCACAGTATCGTTAAGAAGCATTTTGGTTTCTCTTAGAAATATGTGATTTTCTTGTACTCTTGCCATTTTTCTCTCCACCTATAAGATGGAGCTTTAAACAGTGTACTATTTCCTAACACCAAATCTGACACAGGACTTCCTGGGAGGAAATCTTACCAAAGTTTACTCTCAGAGATTGAGCATCTGTTTTTAACGGCCTGTGAAGACAATTGAAAGCCTCTGCTCATATCATTTTTTTTCTGACCTCTTTTTTTTCTCTCCTGCCAAACCTACTGTTGTTGTAAGAGACAGGTGAGGTCAGAGAATGACAGTAAAGCATGAGTCCAGTCCAGCCTTCAGGGGGAAAAAAGATGGTGGAGAGGGTGGGTAGGGCAGAGAGGAAGGTGAAAAGAGGTGAGGAAAAGATTGGAGTCATTAGACAAAAGATGGACAGAGGAGCTGGACGAAGAAAATGAACAAAAATGAAGGATCTGACGTCGGTGAGACAATTTGAAGATGATAGAAAAGAAGAGAGGAGAGATTGAAAAGAAATAAAAGTTAAGGAAGCAGAGAAGGTGAGAGGAGCAGATTATAACTACGAAAGAATGAGCCTGACAGGGAAGGAGGAGGAGGGATAGAAGAGATGTTGTGGAGAGGAGGTGAACACTGGAGCAGCTGTGATACGGAGGCAGCGGGAAAGATCTGAGGTGGTGTGGGAGGAGGTGTTGGAGGAGATGTCATCTGCCTCTCCGAGGAAGAGGCTGGGTGATAAATGTCTTCTGCTTGTTCAGTTACCAGACAATTACAGACAGACGTGTAACAGATGCCTGCAAACTCCAAAACGTCTTTTCTGGTAGTGTGTGTGCGTACATGTACAGTTTCCACGTCCGCATGTGTGAATCTGTTTTCCTTCTGTATTTGTTTATGCCTGTATCAAGTACAAGTGTGTGTTTGTGCTTTTGTGAGCATTTGTAAATGTGCGCCAGTGCATGCATATGTGTGTGTACGTACGTGTGTGTGTGTGTGTGTGTGTGTGTGTGTGTGTGTGTGTGTGTATGTGAGAGATTCTACAGCAGAGGGATAGAACAGAGTTTCATCCAACTTGTCACATCTAACGAAGTGGAACTGCTCCAGCAGCTAAAGTTGAAGTTGGAGATGAGAAACAGATTGTCCGGCTGCTCCGCCGCAAAACTCGTCGGAACACGAGCCTCGTCAGCACAATCACACACAACTTGCCTCAACAGAACTGGCAGGGCCCAAGGGTGCGTATCGGTTTACATGCAACAGGATTACAGAAATCTCATTACCGCAGGATTATTTGAGAACAAGGACAGACAAAGAAGCATGTTACCACTACCAAGAAATCACTAATCAAATCGTAGATACTTAGAGATGATATACCGGTGCCTCTCTACATACACTAACAGTAGATGTGCAACACTGCTGCAGGAAATGTATCAATCATTGTTGTTTTGTTTTTTTTTGGGGGGGGGGGTTTGTCCAATCCAGGAATTCTGATGTTTGTGTACTAACCAAAAGTCAGAGAGGAGTTGTGTGTGGTGGATCAATTTGTTTTTTTGAATATTTAACTAAGACCACATTCTTTCTCTGACCTGTAATTATATGGTTGAGTCTCCCAAACATAACCATGAAAATGTTAATCAGGCTTTTGTTGCCTGTGGTGAATACAGTAGGAAAAATAAATGAAAGAAGTTGCTAGTGAATGTTTTGCAAATGTGATCAGTGTGAAGATTTTGCAATGGGACAAGATATCTAGCCACGTAGGAACTGTTGTAGTTAGGCCTGTCACAATAACTACTATGATATATCGTCTCGGAAATAATTGCGATAAACGATATTATTGTCATTTGAAGATCATTTTATACCACTGATATAATGATAATAGCATAATAATGCAGGGGAGACAGGGGGTGGGATTGCAGAGTGGGCCCTACACTTCTGTAAAAACACAGATTGCCATTATGGTTGGGGACAGAGTTATTTACCTTTAATTCTTCTGCAGTCTCCACTCAGGACGTACACAGTGAGGAATGGAGGACACTACTTGCTTAGCCAGTGTGACATGAATAGCCTCTTAGCTGCTAATGTGAAGTGTAGCAAAATTGAGATGAAAAGTAAATGATGTATCATACGATAAGTCCATATATAGATATGATGATATTGATAATTACGCACACATCCCAACTCTCCCGGAACTCTCCCGCATATTGATAGCGGTTCCCTGACACCCGCAAATGAGATCCGATCTCCCGGAATCTGGAGCGAGTGCGCAAGAGTGTGCTGTAGAGAGTGACTGCACATGCGTGTGTGTGTTTGTGTGACTGTCAATGCAGCGCATGTGAGAGCACAGCGTCCTGATAGCTGTGTTGCTGCCTATTAGACCAATCGCTTTTGTTGTCCTCTGTTGTGTTAATTGTAATAATCATAATCATGATTCAGTGTGGAGTGCAATGAGCAGTTCAGAAGATTTTTAAACCGAAATATATTTAATCTTGGTCACAGCTTAGGTCCAAGTTTACTAGAAAATATTAGAACAGCAGGGGATTTCTACAGTTAATGCTTCTGTTTGGAACATTTACACAAATGTGTTCAGTGACGAATCAGATGTGTTTTGTGTGTGTATATACAGTGTGTGTGTGTGTGTGTGTGTGTGTGTGTATACAAGTACACTTTGGGATACTTAATCAAAACTGGTCAAATGTGTCATTCTGTCATTTAACATATAAGTCAGTGACATAAATAAGAAATATGTCATCCTAAAAAAAAAAGGATGTCATAAAAGCAAATGTAATCAGGTAGTGGCATCAAGGTTATGTGTGCTCAAACAGCTGTAACTTTAGTTATCTTTCCTCACTTATATGTCACAATGATGAACCACTAAGTCATAATTACTGGATACAGTAATGAGAGTTTAATCTGACATCTGTTTAGTATGTTATATGATGATTATATGATGAGCCAATTGTCATTTCTTAACATAAACACATAACATACACAATAACACCTTCAGTTATTCTTCTTGTACTATGGTATGTCTGTAGTCACACAGTGCAGACATACAGGTATTCAATGTTGATAAAGTCAAGTAAACTAGGCAGCATTACATTCCTTACAAAACAGTTTGATAGTACATATTGCTGCCATGGTTGGAATATTTAAGTTTTTAGCTTGTAAAACACTCGCAGGCATCAGTAGTCATGTGGTAGCATAGCTGATTACTTAATGACTCATTCTTATCATATCACCTTTTTTACTGTTAAATGTGGTGAGATGGCACATCTTGTGTGGGTGCAAGATATTTTGAGTGACAAACACAGTCGCACATCAGTTTGTTTGTTTTATGCTTTAATTGTGTGTGTGTGTGGGGGGGGGGTTGTGTCTATCTTCCTACTTGTAAAACATACACTTTGTCAGTAATTGAATTTACTCATTTGGATTTATGATAATGTTAACCTGGCAAGCAAGGCATGATTTCTGAAGTATACATAAATATGCCTCAAAGTAAACACATTAACATGAAGTAGCTGAGCATTACTGGCATAAATAGACAGAATTTCACTGTCGGGTTTATACACTGCAAAAACAAATGTGGGGAAAAAAAATAATTAATTTAGTTAGTTTTTATATAATTTAGTCTCCTGCCTCAGATGATGCGCAGAAAAACTTGACTTTAACCCTTCATTTGAGTTTGTTCATTTTTAAGGCAAATGACAGAAAATGTCATATAAAAAATTATAAAATAGTTAACTCACTTTTTATTACATTCGAACACTCATTTATCTGCTTATTATATCATTAACTATTTGACCTTTTACAGTCATACATAGATTTAACATTAATCTAACATTATCACAGAACCCTTAAAGAATCAAAACTCTTTCATCAGATTCTCATGAAATGTTTTATTCAGACTGTGAAGCGCACATAGGGCATATATGATATTCACAGGCATGTACAGTACACTGTTAAGGCATGGATGGTTATCCCATATGTTCCCATGCTCACTCAGAATCATACTTGTCCATTCACACACACACACAGACGCAGACAGAAAAGAAGAGCAGGCAGCCTTAAATCCCCTACTAGACATCCGTGAGTCATTTTCCTTGTTCAGCAAAACAGCCAACCATTTTAGACAGGTTTATTTCATCAAAAGTGGAAGCCTAAAAGATATCATAGGGAATGAATAGTCTGTCTGAGTCAGCTTAGTGTTTGATAACTTGAGGCATTTTAAGTTTTAAAGGAAAGGATGGGTTATGTAAGGAGTTGTTTGCTGCCATGAATGCAGCATTTTAGTGGCCAAAATCTTAGTTTCTCAGCTCCCTGTAAACTTGAATAAAGTTTGATAAAATATCTGCATGTTACACATTAAAAGCTTTAATGTTGTGATGTATACTATATCATGCATGTCATATCTACATATAGATAAAAACAGTAAAAGTGGCTTGATATATGGTACACAAACTTTACAGCTACATTTATAAAGTTGATAGAAAGAGCTGAAAGATGCTAAAATGCTCTATAAAGTTAGCCCTTGCACACTTTTTCTAAGCTTTTTCAGTTTGCCCAACATTCTTAAGTCATACATTGCTTCAACCCAGTTGTTTTTGAACATTCACAATAGCATTCTTAAGCATTTTTTAAACAGAGCTCACGCAACATTGCCGTAAAGAAAGCTCACTAATACGTCAGTTTTGTGGTTTTAGACAGAACCAAACATCTGGAATAATGTGTGTGCTTTTACAAAGCAAGCTTGCTTTCCACAAACAGTAGAGGCATTGATGGTGTGACGTGGACACAACAATATCAGCCTGTAATGGGACGTCCTTTATTGTAAGGGAGATATGGCGGTTTATCTCATCTTCTGCTCTCAGGGAAAAGAGCAGCTAGACCTCCTCCTCTACCCAATTTCCAGACATGTTTGTTGGGGTAGAAGTAATAGTTGTAGTAAATAGTAGATCTAGCTGTCATCCGGCTCTGATTGTACCTTGGTAGTCGGCTCAGACCTGGAACAACTCTTGCCCAACTTTCCGTGCCTTTTACAGAGATCGGCAAGATGCAATTTCGGAGCAACATTCCCACCGTAAAATGGTTGTATAAAAAGGGCTGTAGTCACCATGCCAACACAAAGCCACACTACTAATAAAGATATCAGATCAGAAAAAGCAAAACAGGAACGTGTACAGCATCTCTGAAATGTATTAAACCAATGTAGTTCGAATCTCTTAAGCTTTTTCAGTTGGCCCGACATTCTCAAGTCATAAAAACATGCAGAGACACAACAGCAGTATTTTAATCTGACCTTTTGTGTTACATATCAGTGGTTACTATTACTGTAATTGTCAAAACTTAATGAATTAGCCTTTTTATGTTTTTTGTATTGTTAGAGCAACCTCACACACAATTTGCTTTTCTTCAACTCGAGCAAAATATTCGCTGAGACAAAACCCGACATCCCTTCACCTTCACCTCTCATCTGAAATACACTACTCAGCGAAGAACAGGTGGCACGCCGGTTGTGATTCATTATGTATTTTAGCTCTCCTTGTGTTCAGTATTTTCTAATCATGTCCTATAAGATCTGTTTCACTCCAGCCACTTGAACATCCATTCTTCTCCACAGAAATGTAATTCCATAGTCAGCCAGTCAAGGTCATCCCACAGATGAAATTTAAACATTTTATTTTCCTTTGCGGGAACATGTGGAGGAGGAGATGGAGGAGTGGAAGGGCGACAGGCCAGGCATCGTCATCGCTCTCCCTCCTTTCAGCTTTGTTTTTTTTTTCTTCCCCTCTTATTATTATTCTTGGTTTTGCTCTGGCTAGAAAAGGAACATTTTGACCCATTCACTTTCTTTTCTTTTCCAAAGAGTGAGCTTTTTAATGTCTTTTTCTTCTTTTTTATTTCATTTTCTCATCTCAATCCCCTTCCTCTTGAAGTCCTGCCTGGAGGGAATTCTCATTCTTGCATTCTTCACACTCCTGCATTTTTCTATCATCTCTTTTTATGCCTGTACTTATATGTTTCTCTCTTTGTGTTTGTCGTGACAGATAAGACAGCAGAGAGAACCTTTTTTGTTCACACCTGGGTGCTCTTATGACATATTTCATCAATTTCTAAATCCTGTGTTTTAGTAATTGATCTTATACAAATTGAACTTGCAGTGGAGTATGAATGATTGGATGACTGATTGAATTGATGAATGATACATAACTTACATTAAGGTTTTTTGTTTTTGTTTTAGAACTGTCATGTTTCATTTTAAGCCAACTGGTCTAAAGGGCTGATCTGATTTTGTATCTAAGTAAGTTACCTTTACATCAATGTTATATGAAAGCAACATTACTGACATGTGTGGTTCATACATCCAAATACTATAGTGATATGCAGGTCATCTAGCTTAAATTTAAGTCTTGTTTCTGGTTCTAGCCTCAGAAGCTAATGACCAGCTAAGCCATTAACCAGTCAAATAGGTTGTAAGGTTAGACACGAGTAGCCACCTTGGTTGAATGTATAGTCAACCTCTCATTTCCTACCACTGGTGTCTAATTTCCAACTGTCGGCCTCTCAGTTATGAGCACTGGCATACCATTGGCTGGCCTCAGCAAGAGTACAGCCTCCACCAACTTCTCAGTACTCTTAATTCAAGCTAGAGAGATGTATTGGTCAGCCGATATATTATGGACTGGTATTAGCCTATCACAGATATATCGGTATAGGTGTCTGTGTTGTCCGATAAGTGCCGATATTTTTTTTAAAGATATATTGGCAGCATTTTATATATGTTTGATCCTTTTTCTTAATTTATGTTTAATATGCGTATGTTTTGTTGTTTTTGCTCTTTTTTTATTTATAGGTATAACTGTTAAATTCCCAGTAAAGTTTACTTTTTAAATTCACTGGTGTTATTTTAAATAATAATAAAGTTGATTGTTTAACTGTAAAATATCACAGCCTCCTTTTACAGATTTTTGTCACAAGTGTTTAAGAACCAAATTTGAGGGATCATAGCAACAAAATGTGTGTTAATGTACATATTCTGAATTTTCTTACTCCCTAATATCAGCATCGGCCCCAAAAATCCAGAATCGGTCGAGCTCTAGTCTTAATTCTGTCTCTTACTATGTGCCATAACTATGAGCGTAGTGGAAGTTTTGGTAAAATGGCAAAAAGGTTAGTACAGTGTTACCATTTCATCATGGAAACATTCACTGGAAGATCAAAACCTCTTTCTGTCAAATTTCGGCAAGGTCATGAGAATTTTAAACGACACTAAAAGTGCGACCGTTACCTTGACCAAGCCCAACCTTGATTATTATGCCTGGTGTGACATACACATGCTTCTTCTGAGCTGTGCTGCTGCTGTGCTGACGCAAACTAAATAAAGAAGAAAGGTTTGAAATGCTGCCTCTCTCTGAGTCAGATAATGAAATGTCAATAACACCGCAGGGAACACATGCACATACATTACCAGTCAAAAGTTTGAACATGCTTTCTCACAATTCCAATGAATGGAAAGCTGTGTCCAAACTCTAAACTACACACACACATACACACACATATAAATAACCATACATATATAAAAGAATAGAAGATCTAAATTGTGTGAGCACTACTCTGTCTTAAATATTAAAACCCTGCTGTGTAGACTTCCAACACCACATTAAAGCATTTGTGTGTTGCTCTGCTCCCCCACCTCCAACTCAGTACACACCTCAGCCACAGTACCACACCATATCCTCTCAGTCAACCCAATTTCCTCAACTACCCGCTTCCTCCACGGTAATCTAGCGTGTTGACACTGATGAGCAACTGGCCATTTGTCCTGTACTACATGGTCGCTCTGCTTCTGTGCTCCAAACTATTTTTGACTTATTTTTCTCACTTATAAACCCCTCTCTTTGTCACTCTTTTTTTGCTTATCACTTAGCTGTGTGTATTCATAGTAGAAAATCCTCTGTTTCTTTACTGAGCACAGAAAAAACAAACTTGTTTTACTGGCCCAATTACAGCGAGAAACACATCATCCCAGCCTGAATAGCAGTTTGAGTTTTCCTCTTTACAAGTTTATAGATGTGGGCTTTGCAGCTTTTTTCTTTCTGATGATATTGAAAAGTAAATTTGTTTGATGGATTTTGATGAGGAACACTGTTGTTGTTGTTGTTGTTATAGGCATTTTTCTATAAATAGCATTAATTTCACAGTGGATTTGTACACACTGGCAAACCACAAGAGTTTGTTGGTTGGACCAAGTGTTCTCTTCCTCTTATTAATTTGGGATTAGGCTAACCCTGTCTGTGTACTGTGCTGGCTAGTATGCTCATTCATTTAGGATGTTTGTATGTGTATGTGTGTGTGTGTTTGGCTTTGAAGGCATTTTCTCAACTTACAGACTCTAGCTGGTCTATGATTTAATGAGGACACGTGACCCAAATGCCTTTCCCATGGAGAGACAGACAGCAAGAAAGAAAAGAGTGAGGGAGAAAAAAATAGAGACAGAGATATCAAGGACAGTTGGGGAAATCTGTAAAGTCAGCTGGGGACGTCTTAGTGGTAAATCCATCCCCCGTCCCCTAGTGTCTTCACTAATGTCTAAAAGCAGCAGCTTTGCCAGCTTTGTAATCTGCTGCTTGAATTGAGTCCATTTTTAATTTGCAATCAAGGCACATTACTGAGCTCTGTGTGTTTTTGATGTTGTAAATTCTGTCTTTCTTGCATGGGATTTGTGTATGCATAAGTGAACCTTGGTAATAGCACTGCATCTTTTATGTTGCATTGTAATGATTGTCACATATCAAAATCCAAGTAGAGGGACACAATTTGGTAGTTACATGTTGGTTTGTTGTAAGAATCAGTTTATGACTCTACAACAGAGTGAAGCAGAATTGCAGTTTTACTTTGTAGTTATGTATGACTTTGAATCAGATGAGGGAGTGTATGGTGAAGCATAGGGGTCAATGACATATTTTTTGTGTCCATGTGGTTTAGTCAAATTTAAAGGGGTTAAAATTTGAAAACAAACATATGAATAACTTGCACACATTATTATTTGTGGACCCAGCATCACATTTCTGCTTTTGATCCATTTTGAGAGAATATATTAGAGGATTATGGCAAAAATGTCTAAGTGGTGTAACCATAAAAACTTTGTACCATATAATAAAACTTGCTTAAAAATGCTAAATTCTAAATAAAACACCATATCAATTAGTTTGGCATGATCTTACATTATAACTTTTTATATTAAAAAAAGGTAATGGAATACAATTGTTCTAAATATTACATTTAATCTGGGGAATCATGTCAATCCTGTCAATTAAATTATGTAATGATTAGTATAAGTCCACTTAAATACACTGTAGGTGATGCACAGTATTTCTATTGTATCAATATGTTTACATTTTCAATTGTGATGCAGATGTGTTGTGATACTCAATGTAATTATAACATTGGTTTCTGTTCGAATTGTGCCTTACCTCCTAATAAAAATATTAACCAAAAAAAAAAAAATACACTGTAGGTGGATAAAATATTTAATATTTATCTATTATTTTGTGGTTACACCATTTGACATTTTCAGGAACATTCAGTCTTATTTTTGGTAAAAAAAAAAAAAAAGAAGGTTAAAATGTCATTTCAAATGACATAAAACCAACAAAAATACTAAATGTACATTTTAACAAACCTGATACGGCTTTTAAAACTATTTTGAATGATATTTTTGAATTGCTCATCTTACCAACCCTTATTTATCACTGACCCACATATATTAACCACCATT
The DNA here is from genome assembly GCF_963691925.1 of Scomber scombrus. Taxonomy (NCBI): domain Eukaryota; kingdom Metazoa; phylum Chordata; class Actinopteri; order Scombriformes; family Scombridae; genus Scomber; species Scomber scombrus. Next base: position 5,475,146 of record NC_084980.1, read on the forward strand.
TACAGATGAGAGCTCCAATAGTTTTATAGAAATACTTTTTAATATAATGTACTGACAATGTCAAGAAAAATTGGAAATGTATAAGCTTTATAAAAGTAGAATGTATGGCTGTTCTTGTATTGGATTAAATTAGATTGCACACATGTTCCTTATTAAGTGCTTGGGGGATATTTTTACTTTTAGGGCATTTTTAATATAAAACTCAGCAAAGAAGTGCCACTGTAATAAGTTAAGAAGACTGACTGGAGGGTTACCTCTGGCCTTTTTAGTAACAATATGCAATACCATCCCCATCCCCTATGTAACTTGTAACTGGTTTTCATTAATGACATTTACCGCCTCGTCAACAGTTGTCAGCTTGGTGATGGTACGGCCATGTTCCTAAGACTCTATCGCACAGCATCTTTTCTATTGTGGCAAGAAATGGGCTCCACATGCACGTAACTCTGTACTTATGTCAATTTTGACTGCTGCTGTCCCTCAAAGGAAATCTATGGAACAGATTGCTTGTATCTGTGAGAAAACCCCTGGATAAACACAGAAACAAACCATATGTTATGTCTTGTTTTGGGCACAAATGAAGGAGTCCAGGACAAGAAGAGAAACAGCTGGAGATCAGCTGTGAGATGTCACACGCACAAAATGAGTCAGAGCAAATTGTTACAAAACGATTTGTTTAAAAAAAAGAGACACAAACTGCAGAAAATACTCCAGCTATCAAGTTTGTAAAGAATTTGTTTTAAAAAGCTTTGAAGTTTACTCAGTGACCGGAGTGGTGGAGGCCAGAAACAACAAAGAAACAGCAGCTACCAGATTGTCTTCCTCTACTGGAGCTCACCAAGCAACTTTAAACCAAGGAAACAAATAAAGGGTATTCTGCTCTAAAAAGACAGCAATTTTAAATAGATACCGACTCGATTTTTGCTACAAAGACTTCTCAAGATTCACAGTTTCAGACAAACTTTGATATACATTTCTCTGCAGGATGAGGGCAGTAGATTTTTGCCTCCATCTCTTTCAGGTCTATTTGCATTCTTGTGGAATACTTTCAGTTTGGAGAGTAAGAGCTGTTATAGTGATTAAGACCTAGTTCCATGTGTAGGATATACTTGAGAAAACACAAAACTGCTGTATCCTTTAAAGCAGAATATAATATAATATATATATTTTATCTGCAACAACCTAGAGTTACATTGTTGTCTTATTTGAAAAATAATGATACCAACACCAATCCAAGTACCCTTAAAGTGATACTGATACCAATTGAGTACTTCAATCGATACTCATTACACATTTTGTACACTTGCTTTTATCCAGTGTAACAGGCGTGTAGTGTAGCTAGACTTTAGAGTGTTTAGGTGGCATCTTGGCTGCTGAACTGCTAAGCGTGCTAACTCAAATTCACCACGACTTCACCACGGGCTGTAGCTGCTGTGACAGTGGGCCAATCACGCTGTGAGCAAGTTCATACAAATAGTCATATTTTCTAGCTCTCGGTGCCAAAAGGATGAGTTGCAGGTATCGTTTGACAGTAGACGTTTTGTTACTGCTTGGTATCGATTTATTTCGGTTGATACCTTAAAGGTATCCAGTACCGATACCCAGCCCTAAAAGTGAGTCTTTAGCATCTTAAAAGTATCAGCAGACTCAGCCTGTCTAATGGCCTTTGGCAGGCTGTTCCAGAGCCGAGGGCCCGCTACAGAAAAGGCCCCCACCCAACATGCTAAGGTGGGAGGATCTGAATCAGAATTACTATCCAAAAGGAAAACATCTTCTATTTTTTGGTTTCATGATTGTGCTCTGTTCTGTGCATAAACAACAATGGACTATCTATATGGACACATAGTCACGACGTACACTTGCACAGAGCCAATCAAAAAATTATATTAAAAACTGCATTTGCATAAATCAGTGACATCACTGTTTTGTCATAGATTGGCAATGACACAGCTATACAGCCGACTGAGACGCAACACAAAAAGAGCCACAGCCCTAAGCCCCAAGATAGACACATTAGCTATCTTGTTAATGTGTTACAGTTCAAACAAGGTCATATGTCGTGCTTTGCACTTTGGTTTGCTGATCTAGCTCCATAGAATGTCAAGTTTGCTGCACAAGTTTGTTTATACAGTGTGTCCCCGTTCCCCCTGCTGGCTCAGCTGTCAATCACACTGAGACAGCGGCACGCCCACTCTAAAGGCCTTTTAAAAATCACTTTGGCGTGCTTTGTGACAGCATGAATGGATGTTTAATTGTGTTTTGAGTTGATCTTTAAAGTCCACAGGAGTGCGATACCCTTGTCCCCACAAAACAGTATCCCAAGTGACAAATTACTGGAAGTGGATTTCACAAAGCAAGCAGGCAGATAGCTGGTAAACACTGTCTGACATGAGTTAAGCACTTTGTCACTTCAAACAAAGATAAAATGCACTGTACAATTGAAAAGAAAGTAGATTTGAACGTATGCGGTGCAAACAACAGTGTTTACTTGTACGAAACACAAAAAACCAAAGATATTTGGTATTTCCATTGTCAAAAGAGAGATAAAGAAATGCATGAATATAATAAAAAAGAGGGGGTGATGTGATTTTAAAAAATAGGTTTGAAGTGTGTACTTCTTTTTAAAATTTTTACTAAATACATAAAACCTGACCTTGCGTGATAGAACAAGATCAACAAAAACAGATGCAGTATGTGAAATCTCTTCACATTATATTATACACATGGAAACACATCAAAGAATAAGAAGGCTTTCCAAACACTTTGATATGAAGATCCTCCAGATGGATAAACATAAGAACTGGATAGAAAGCCATCTGATTATTTATTATTGAGTATGAATTGGCAAAGAACCTTGCAACTGCAGAGATTAAATATCAGAACAACAAGTTACACAGTATGATGCTTTTAAAACACACTATTACATGGTATATTTGACAGTTTCTGGCACATATAGGTTAAATCTATCCAGAGGCTGTCTCCACTGATTCCCTGAGAGATGAATGGAGTGAACTGGTTTTTAGTATTCAGCGCTCTATTCCCTCTCAGCATGTACTGTATGAGGAACATGACCTGCACATTTTTCACTTTATGCGTTAAACCCAGCAGTGATTAGACAGAAGACCTCACATCCATAGTAAAATGCTGACAAATTGGTAACTGAAATTAATTGGACTGTGTTCCACATCCTGCATGTAAATTGGAGGCTTTGCTTTTGCAGAAAGGTTGCTATTGAAGCCTGTGGACAGAGAGAGTGTAAACACGTCTGTAACAATGTGTTTGGACAAGGTGGTTAACCAGTGGGTCTGTTTCACTGATTAACATTATGATTAATACAAAAACAGAGAAGCATATGCATCAACAGAAACTCTTTAAGCTGATTCATCAGCTGTCACACTCTAAATGCATTACAACATCATTTCACAGCCTTTTTTCAATCCATTTTGCATAATATAATTACATTTTTTTGCAGCCCTTTTCATAATCAGCACACTCGCTGTGTTCCATAGTTGAAAATATTGCCAAGTCAGGCCTCCGTGCACCCGTTCACCACATGCAGTCTGTCCCTGTGCTTACTCCTCAATCGCTCGTTTTATTTCAGTTTTTCAACCGCAGTTATAAAAAAGGTGGAGATAGTTAGTTCCACCCTTTTAAGTGCCTGGCTAACACACTGCAGTTGAGCATTCTGATGCTTTTCAAAGTCAGCCTCAGATGTAGGGTCAGTATTGGAACTCATGCTCAGGTGAAAGTCTGGTTTCTCTTTTTTGATAAAGCGTAAATATATCGATCAAAGATATCGATTTAGAAAGCTTTTAAAATACAGTACAGCATTTCTGAGCCAATAGGCATGCCTGTTATTTCTGGGTGTGCCCTCCGTGTGAGGGAGGATCACACAAAATAACAAGAAGGGAATATTAAGAGAGCAGTTGATTGGTATTCTGTTAGATTCACAGAGGTCGATGCAATTTCTAAAGGGTCAGTTTTGTTTAGAAAATCCTCTGCGTCTATACACAAGTGCAAATATGTGCAGTTATGGTAAACGGAATCAGTGGTGGGGAAGAGAAAATTGAATTAGCTTGTTATCTATAGAAATCTCAATGAAAGCAGAAAAAGGATGAAATCCCTCGTTCTTTTTTTAATCTTTATTCCCCCAAAGCAAACAGGTCAATTTGAACATGTAAATGATGTACATTGGTAGCTTTATGAACAATCATCATACATGTCTTTTTTTTATGTCAATCTCTTAGGTTTCGCTTTTAATCACTTTATCACTGATGTCCAATTGTATTTCAGAGTTTAATCAATCTCAATCAATCAATCTTTATTTGTATAGCGTCAAATCACAACAAAGTTATCTCAAGGCACTTTACACATAGAGCAGGTTCTAAACCGAACTCTTCAGGTTTTAATTTTAAAGAGACCCAACATTCCCACATGAGCAAGCACTTAGCGACAATGGCAAGAAAAAACTCCCTTTTAACAGGAAGAAACCTCAGGCAGAACCAGGCTCAAAGTGGGCGGCCATCTGCCTCGACCGGTTGGGGTAGAGGGGAGAGAGAGCAAGAATAGGGAGCACATAGCAGATAGAGCACATAGAAAAGATCATTACTAATAGATCATTGTTAATATTTTTCAGAGTATTTGAATTAGCAGAACAAAAGGTTCTAGGAATGGCTAGAATCAATCAGTCAGAAAGATATTTTAACACATATTGAGTGGATTGTCATGAAGTACATGCAAAACTAACATTTCCCATCAGCATTAGCTTTGTGTTTGGTGCTTATTAGCAAATGTTAGCATGCTAACATGCTAAACAAAGATGGTGAACATGGTTAATGTTACCTACATAACATCAGCATGTTGCATTATTATGCTATTATATTATCATTATATCAGTGGTATAAAATCATCTTCAAATGACAATAATATTGTTTATCGCTATCATTTCTGAGACAATATATCGTCCAACTAAAGTAGTCATTGTGACAGACCTACTACTACTTTAACATTTTACTACTTGATCACATCTGCTGAGTATTAAAACTCAACTTTTTGGCTTTTATTTATCTTTTAATCCAGTTTTCTTTACAATAATAAAGTAGTCAGAGTAAGCATTACAGCCTCACAGAGCGGCACACATGACTGTCGTCTTTGTGTCTTTGCTACACTTTTATTTCTAATATGAAACAAATGTCTTGGTTAACATTTTCTTTGAATCTTACAGAATGCACCTGTCAGATGGTCCAGGCAGCAGATTGTGAAATTACATGTTGCCTTGGTGAACCAGATGTTAACAGCAGGTGCACAGGCTTAATAAAAGACTTGTGTATGTAAATCTGGCCTTAGATCTTCATAACTCCATTTCTCATGCCAAAGAACAATCCCTCTGCTTCATTTACAGTGAAAGCCCTATTTCATTGTCATATTTATTCATAAGTCAGTGTAACTGGAGGGGGACTAACTCAGTTAATTACAATAATACAATAAGACATTTGGTTCTGATCAAACAAACAGTTTAAGGAATTATGTTTTACAAGTTTTCCTGTATTTTATGTCTAGCTTCTAGCATCCTCGCCACTGTTGCCAGAATAAAGTTTGAAACATTGTTTAAAAATGCAGATATTTTGGCCTGAATTGCAAACATTTGGGCTCAAACCCATCCATCTTTTGGGCAGATTACATCACTAAATTACTGTTGTTGGATTTTTATTTTCAAAGCTTTTCTTTTACAGTAGCGTAATGACTCGAGTAACATTTTCTTCATGTCACCTGTCTCTCCTCTGCTTCGCTTTCTGTGTGTGTTTGGAGGCTCTGAGCACGGACAGAGAGCAGCGTGACCGTAAATGACAGCAAAACACTGAATTGAGTGCAATGAAACAAGCGCACCTAAATGCACATAAATTAGATAAATAACATGTATAAAATATTTAGTTTCTTTCCAGGCAGGGGTACAGGAGGTTTGCATCACGAGCTTCCCAGACAATGACACAGAGGTCGACTCATGTTTCAAAACAGGGCAATGCACAGTTGCTCCCAAACACAAATTATGATTATTGATTTCCAAATTAATAAATATTTGTTGTTTTGTGCATTTAAAAAGAGATGCTGATATTATACAGTCATGTAAAATTACTGGTGAAATACTTTATACCAACACCTTAATGTGACTACTTGTGAAACACTTCCATCCATGTGTCTGCACACTGTCACTCAGTGCTGCACTGGAGGAATCATCCCACACAACTTCATCCCACACATTCATTAAGTTGAAAATATGCAGGTTTGTCTCCATATTACATTTCTTTCCTTCAAGGCTGTATCTGTAGTTCACTTTGAAAAAAAAGAATCTTGATCCAAAAGCCATAAAACATATATTTTGTTACTCTAACATTCATGTTTTTCTCTGGCTCATCTAAAAAATGAACCCTGTTTGTGTTGCTGGTTAAAATTTAGGAAAACATTTTGACTGACGTTACCGCTCTGAATAGATTGAAACTTGTATCGTACCGTCAAAAAAAAACGTACGCTTTGTCCCAAAGGGAGCCATCGCTAATTAAACTGAGAATGAGACCTTTTTGCCCATGTGTAAAGTCAGTTTGAGTCTCTCGGTTTGGCTCTTTAAGTATTTTAATTACCGCTCGTGTGGCAAAGGCTTCATGCTCCAGCAGCGTTTTTGTCGCAGAAGATTGAGATGGTCACGGATGAAAAATTGCTGAAGTTATAGAACGGAGCATAATGGATGACTCACATGGAAATACGATGAGATAGGAGATTATGATGGTGTGTTTGTCTGCAGCTGTGTGTAAGTGTGTGTGTGTGTGTCTGTGGAGGTGTGTGTGGAGGTGCCGGTGATACGTAGAGCAAATGAAGAGTGACAATAGTGTTCAGGTGGTTTGATAAGTAAAAGTGTGTATGTGTGTGTGTGTGTGTGTGTGTGTGTGTTAGGGGGAGGGGGGGGGGGGGGGGGAAGCTTTACTTTATGTAAACTTGGCTTGAGTCTAATTGTCCCCTTTTGCCACTGCTGCAAATCAATAGTTTCCTGTTTCTAGTCAAAATCTCCTCCTCCTGCATTATTGAATAAAACGGAAGAATTAACTTTCTGCCCAAGGGGCTGTGTGTGTGTTTGTGTGTCTGTGTGTGTGTGTGTAATGGCAGAGAAACATCAAGGCTTAAAACTGACAAGCTCCACCACGTAGCTGGAGCATGGCTAAATGTGCGTGTGCCTGCATGACTTTTGTGAGATTTCACATTTCGCATGTTTCACAGCACACACACACACAAACACACACACATGCTCACTCACATACATCCAGTTATACCCATCCCATGCTGCGCTGTAAGATAAGCTGAGAATGTGTGCCAGGTGTGTGCTTATGTACATTACCAAAAGGATCTGATAAGTTAAAGCTTCATGTTCAACACACGCTTTTCTACAAATATATTCATAATTTTAACTCATGTCTCAGTGCAATTTTCATATTCATAGTTTCTCTATCTTACAGTAAAAAAAAGATGCTGAACTAATGAACAGTAAAGATGACTCAGTGTTGAATCATCTCCATGTCCAATGGTAGTTAAATTGATTCTGGTTAGAAGTCTGTTTTTTGATACCATGGTGACTTTTTTTTTTTTGGCCCAGAAATTTGTTCAGAAAAAATAAGTTTGCAGTAGAACAGATACTGTGAGTTATGAGAGCGGCAGAAGTTTGCCAGGCTTTATGATCAATGCTTTGTGGATCTATACTCTAAGTGTATGTGTTGGGCCACAAAGAGTTTCAGTGTGTGAGTTGGTGACAGCTGCCGGCTGTAATTGAGGTTTGATAGAGTAGACAGACTGATGATTTCAAATGGATCAATTTATTCTTGTATACAGTTTATTTTCAGAGCGTAAAAATCACAAAATGATCTTAATGATTCACAGGTGCATAGTCTCCTTTCATGCTCCCTTGTGGCTGATAAATAGCAGCTCATATCAGTAGTTTTTTCACTGTCAAATATGATGTAATGTTAGTAATGCTAGCAGCCTTTGGGTAAAGGAGAAACATTAACTGAATGCTGCACATTCATGATGTAGAAGACTAATCACCTCATTTCTTACCACTTTCACCCTCTAACTAAAAAATTAACTCACTACCGACTGTCATTTCTGATTGAAATTCCTTAGATAATGTTTACTTCCAAAAGACTTCCTTTATTGTTTTCCAGGAAGTTGTTCTGTTTTTCTAAATGTTGTAAATGAGCACAGATAATGCAGCATTCTGTTATATCAGGGTGTCTTAGGATTTAAATGCAAAGCTTATTATGCAGATGATGTGCCGCTGTTTGTCTCAACGTAACCGACATTATGTGCTTCTGTGCATGCAGTGAAGATAAAATCTTATTTGCATGACGTCCCTTATCAGGAACTCATAAATTTAGGTGACTTTTCGTCATTTTTGAACTAACAACTGCTGCTTTATAATGACATTTGATGTCCCGTGTTGTTGTCCTACCTTCTTTGTTGATATCTACTTCACCATTACCAAACCTTAAATGGAACCTATTATGACCTATTATGGACATATTTTGAGTTGTTTGTTGAGCACATCAGTTAGAAATAATGCAGGTAGGAATAGTACAAGCAAAAGCAGTGATCATTTTTGATGAAGAGCAGTAGATGACCAGCACACTTCCAACAAGTAAACTACTTATTTTACTTTTCCCTGCTGTGTAATAGAAAAAATTCACAGTGTGCCAACTCAACTCGAGTCATGGTTCGGCGAGATTACCACCGAAACTATGGAAAAACACCATAGTGTTATCAGAGCAGAGCAGTGAACTTGTGTGTGGGGCAGAAAAAGAATATGTCACGAGATGACATCGGCTTGGACTGAGAGCAGAAAAAAACAAGTGTTCAGAGCAGTCTGAAGCTGGTGCTTTTTGCTCACAGGATTACTTCCACATGTGTTTACATAATTAATTGATACTTTAGCAATGTTTAATATGAACATCTGACATCGTAACATCATATATATGACTAAAAATAATGAAAAGCATAACAGGTACCTTTAATTTACAGTTTGTGTATAGCCAATCAGCATAAATAATGTAGTTGACTTTGTTTGCAGACAGGCTGTTAGTTTGAAAGGGATTCTACACACTGGGTGTTACATTTGAGTTTCATCTGTGTTTGATGATGTTGAATCATAACAAATCATTCATTACCAACTGAGTGGCACTGTTTGGCACCTTTCATAACTTGTGAAACGATGTAAGCTGTGAGAGAAGCGATGGGAGAAATTACCTGAATTTGTTTACTTAAGAGTGTGGTAAAAAAAAAAGGAAAAAAAGAAATTATAACTAGGCTGATAAAAACAGAACAAACTGTGCTCCAACCAGCACAAAATCATTTCTCTCCACTCTCACTTATCAGCACTCTGTGGAGGGTTGCTAATTCAGCCAGCATGTGGAAGCAAAACATCTTGATTAACATATCTTAGCAAACTCAAGGTCCTGCGCTGAGGGCTTGTTTTCTAGGTAAAGTGTATACATAATTCTGTTAGTTCATCTTTGCCACACATAAGCTGCAAGCAGAAAAAGCCCAAAGCTCCCCAGTGCAATACAGCAAGCGTGATGATAAAATCTGTTTGACTACAGTTAAATTTCATCATTGCTTCTTTGTTCTTGCAGCTGTGCCAGTATTGCCATTGAGATTGGTGCGCTCCCATCCAGCAACTCTCACCCACATTTCTTTTTCATCAAAGCAAAACTGAGCCCCGGATTCCATTTCATGGGGTTAAGTATGTGAGATTAGGATATAGAACACTTAGTTTTTCATGGCCCTTTCAATTAAAACACAAAATAAAAGCACCACCACTTATCCTCGCCACATGGCAGCAGTGAAAAGAATAAAGGATTTCTACACACACATACACAAAGCTAAATTAACTTTCACTTCCAAATGGGAATTGAGCCAGCAATTAATTTGTTGATGAAAAGGCATTCATCTTTAATTATTTCTTGTTAGGTTAGATGTGTCAACCTCCTCCTACAGAACGCGGCTCAGTATCTGGGGTTCTGCAGGAAATCAACTTCAGCTGAATTGATTGTCAATTGAAGTCAGACACTCATCAGCCTCACCCCATGGCACACACACACCAAAGTATACTCCTCTCTTCCTCTAGTGCAAGTGGTGTCATGCTACTAAATTGCCCCCTACAGGCCAAAAGCACTACAGCACTTTTTAGTTGAGGAAAGTGTGAGTCCCAGCAGTATGACTGGATGAACTGTAACAGAGCCCTTGGGGGCCAAGCCAAATCTGTTTCAATGGAATTATGAATATTAAACACTGTAGCAGCCTGAAACTTCCCCCATACCCTCCCTCCCTCCCTCCCTCCTTTTGTTTGCTAACTGAGCTGTATCAGTCCTCCTAGTTTATTCTCACGTCTAATTATCCCTGCAGAATGCATTGAGAGCGGCAGACTCTTCATTCAGTTATTTTGTTTAATTACGTCTGAAGATGAGGGAAGAGAGGGGAGGGCAGACACTCGTCTAAAGAAGAGGGCTTTTGACTTCCCATTTTTGCATTCAGCACACACACACTGAGTCTGAATCAAGCACAGGCTGATTCTTGGGGTTTTTTTCTGAATCAATTTTATTGGATAACAGTGTCCTGCAGAAGCCTCACATGTCTAAAATTATACATGTGGCTTTTAAGGACATGAGGAGATGCATAAGTAAAGGGTTATGTCTGCCTTTACCATGCATAAAACCCACTCATGCTGAATTTATATGAATTTTTATTGGTGAAATAGTGATTTCATCATTTTGGACCAGCATAAATCTTTGCTTCTGGCTTTTTTGCTTGCATTTGACAGGGACAGTAGAGATAGGAGAAAGGAGAAAGAGAACAAATGACATGCAACAAAGTTACCTGTCAGAACTCAAACTTGTAACATTGTGCATACATGGTCAAGGTCTTAAAACCCTAAACCACTAGTAAACCCCAACAATTAAGTTTTGTTTAGGAAAAATGTCAACTTTTTTACACATGTAGTAATGGATATGTTGGTGCTGATTGCAAAGTCAAGATGAAAATGCACATGGGAACTTAGAATATATGGTTAAAGGTTCACCGTGCAACTTAAAAGGCCTATGGACATAGGATAGAAGTAGGATTAAATTATTATACATTATTGCTGGGTGTTAGGGAGGCTGCTAAAAATCCTGGTCAATCACATTAGCTCTCCCCAACATGAGTAGAGTGCTATTGACCTTCTCTGAGCATGCAGGTGGTGCAAAGCATCTCAGTTTTGATACCATGTGCTGCTGGATTGATGGAAGACTCTCCTTCCATTAGAGATGGGTACCATTAGGATTTTAGATCTTTTACTAATACTATAATCAATACTCCATATCGGTTGGATTCTTTTTCGTAACTCGTCTGTTCTTTTTCATTTCTAGATTAAGAAGAAAGGGAAGAATTGTGTTTTATAACTATATTGCTTAAAACAGAATACAATCACAACAGGATTAGAATTGATTTATATTTTAAATGTAACTAAATATTGTTTCAAAGCAGCAACAGTAGTGTCACTATATAAACTCACTAATACCTCACTGGAAACAAAGGTAAAATGGCAATACAATAAATAATATTACTGACATGAAAATACTGAGTGAAGTTTAGAAAGAATGAAGAACACATACATTAATCAGTATCAGTCCTTCATCCTGCCCTCTGTCCTCCCTCTGCTGCTGCCTGGTTTATCATAAAAAGGTACTGATAAAAGGTCTGACCTCACAAAAAGTATCCCGAGGTTCTTCAAATTGTAGAACCGGTTTCAGTTCTGTGTTTCAGGTAGCAACCCTACTTTCCTTTGTGATGTACAGCGATTCACCAAAGTACTAAAAAGGCACAGGGAGGTGACAAAGCCACTGTGCCTTAGGGAAACACTGTTCACATTGCACCTTTTAATAAAAATAGAGCTTATGAAGTTCTACAGCATACAGGTATAACATCTATCTGATCTCCAACATGAATACTCTGCAATGTCATTGTGTCAATAAGATACTACAATAGGCAACATGTACCTTACTTTTATATGCAAAAGATATCCAACACAAGGGAAGATGTGAGATTTCATGCTACAGTATTTAAGTGTTTTACCTTTTCCTGATGCTCTGTATAATGACATTCTTGTCACTGCTTATTCACACTATTCATCTTCTTATTTGCCCAGCTAATAATTTGAAAATGTATCTGGCACTAATCTGTAATTGAATGTCCACATGCGTTTCCTGCTCCCTTTTCTTTATATCCTCACCACCATCTACAGCATGAATCACTCATATTAAAATATACATATATTTTTATCATCAGTTTCTTTTGTGAACCTTTATCAACCCACTTGGTTCTCTGTTCTTTTTCTACTCTGCTGCTTTTTTCTTTTCTTTTACTGTTAAAATAAAGTAAAAAGTGAAAGTTTTTATAGAAAGGATTACCAAGGGCACTGATGGATTCAGGGTTTTTTGGGGTAAAAGCTTGGTCATGCCATGACAATCTAAGCAATGGTAAAGTTGTGGTCAAGTTCAGGCAACTAAAACTACTTTGTTGGGTAAGGCGCAGGTGTAGTATGAGACTGGGCAGGAATCAGACTGCCAACTACACTTTATGAATGTTATCACTGAATGAAAAATGTTAGTGCTAAAGGTTGATTAGACAGAAGATTAGTAGGAGATCATCCAGTCCCTTTCACACCAGCTTACCAAACACCTAATAGAAGTTGTTGGTCCAGAAAAAACAGCATGATTCCTCACTGGCTTCCCAGCAGCAACCACTGCCAATTGTGGTACCTACCTTTAATGCTTCCAAACTAGGGATGGTGAGTGTTTTTTTCTCTGCATGATTCAAGGACCTTACACACTAAATATAGTAGCAAGGGTTTAGTTGATCCATATGAAGACTGTTTATGAATCTATATCCAGACATTTTTCCAATCCTTTGAAAGCCAGTGCAAATCCTTTTCAAAAGTAAAGTGGTCTTATTATGTATTAATAAAATAATGTAATAAGATAATTCACATGTTGAGACATGAATCATGGCCTTCAACCTCTCTTGTGTGTTTCAAGGCAACTTCCATTTTCCATACAGCATATTATGGATAGCATTTTGATCCCAGGAAACTGTTGTAATTCACTACTAAATAAATCTGCAACTGACAGATTCAGTACAGAACACATGCTGTGTAGCAAAAAGCAGCTGCTTTAAGACAGGATCTGATGCAATGGTTTCTACACTGAGCAAATACAAACAGGTGTAAAACACACACAAACACAGGCACACAGTTGTTTGGTAAAGAAATCTACTTTGAACACCACAGAAAGTGAATGTCCATTTCACAGTCCACAAAGGACAGACTTTGTCTTTCAGAAGCTCAGTGTGGATCAACACCTACTAAAAGAAAACTAAATTTAGAGAAAGACTGATAAGAAAAACATTTGAAAAAGCATGTCCCTTGGTTGTTTTTACTACAAAGAAGTACATATTTCGGTCATAATTTGTTTTTAAAAGGGACATTCGGCTCATTTGCAGTACTAGATTTTATTCTAGGACTCCACTAGAGTAACTTTGCATGATTCACAGTTAAAAACTCCTTATTTATCTTATACTGGCCTTTATACAGCCCCTCAGTTCTGCCTCTGTCTATAACAGGCAGTCTTATTTCCTGTCTCTTTAAGGCCCCCCCTTTTGTTGAGCCTACTGTTCTGATTGGCCAGCTGTATGGAAGCTACATATCAGTTGAGGAGTGTGTCACTTTTTCATGTAAGATTTTTACTTCGGGGTGATTGAGCCACATAATCCAGTAAACCAAAATGTTATAGGCGTACATAAAGTCCAACATTGATATATTGAGTATATTTACAGTGTGTTTCTTATACAGGCGTCCTCTGTGAAATCATTTCTACCTTGCTTCTGTTTGGAATTGGTAACATTTTTATCACAAACAGACAGCGTTGCCAAAATCTATGAATAAAATGAAATAATTTTGTCTGGTAAACAATAAAAAAAACCCTGTGTTCTTAGCCAAGGTGTCTATCAGCATGCTTTCAATCTTTTTTAGATAATAGTCCCCCTACTTAATCCCAAGAAGCTCACTGCAGCTAAGATGTCAGTGTGTTTGTGGGTGTGTGTGTGTGTGGGAGATGTGGGGTTTGATTAAGGCTGAAATTTGTCATTGACTCAAACTTGTGGGCTGGTACTTCTGCCTCTGCTCTCTGGGAGTGATCGGCATAATCAAAAGAAAACAGAGAGAAAGTGTCTGTTTGAACAGAGAAATGCAGTTGGCCAGAATCAAACCCTTGCACAAAGGAATCTTGTTTTCCCGAAGGATTTTGTAGAAGGTAATTTGATGTAACAAGTCAGAGTCGGTAATAAAAAAGTAGATTTTGTTCCGAATCACGCCATGGTGCATGTTTCTTTTTCGTTTTACACACACCAACCTTCAGTGTGAGAAACTGCTGTCAACTATGACAAATAGGTCTGTGGTTTTAGTGTGATTAAAGAGGCACCTGCATTGACAAAATCAAATTTCTCTTGTCAACTTGATTGTGTCTGTCCTTGTAAGAAAATGCACATTCATCAAAGGCTTTTACATATTGATTTTTGCATTCCTCTGACACTGAAATGTGTATTGGCTCTTTAACGATACATGTACTATTTAGATCAGTGCCAGCAACATCCACAAGATGCACATACACAACAGTGAGTGCACCTGCCTCCATAGGCATAGGTCCGTATCACTACACTGATTTGTTTGACAGTAGGACAGTTTGAAATTTCTGAGGGTTTTTGTGCAACATCAACAACGAAGGCATACATATTTATCGCTTTTCTTTCCCCTCATCTGAATTACAATGAATGCTGGAGGTCCACAGGGTTCAGATACACTACAAAGATCAAACCTCTGTATACACAGTTGGAGAAACTCTTAGACACATGGACCTCACAGGAATGAAAGAGTCATGCAAAGCAGAACAGCGCCAGTTCAAGTTTGGCATCGAAAATAAAATTTGGCATTGAAAACAAAACCTAAACCGAAAAAGTAAACATTGGCATTGAGTCACTAGTAAAGGAAAAAAGCTGTATTGGCACTGAAGCAAGTACTGGCAATGAAATGAGTTCCACTGAAAAATGAAACATTGACATAAAAAAAGCTATCTCACAGTCTTATTTTAACTTTTTTTTTTTGCATTATGGTGTAATAATGCTACAGTAGTAATTCTAGGTAATGCCATGGAGATAAATCACAGAAGAGCTGCACAGATCAGTTCATCAGATCATTTTCTCCCTAGGATGACGAAAACAGTGACTGAGAGTTGAAATTGAAAACCAGTGTCACTGGGGAAAAAAACTCAAAGCATTAAAAAAAAAGTCACTGAAAAAAAGACAGACATGAAGGAAAAATTTGAGCATGACATTGCTGACATTGAAACACTAGGGATGGGGGGGATCCACCAATTCTCATCAGTGCACTGGCATAAATGTTCATGATGCAATTGATTCAATGTGCACTGGATACAATTTGAGATAAACTCACAACGCATCATATATGGAATTATTAGTATAGGACGCATGCCTTTATTGTTTGGAAATGTGACCAATAATTTGTGACCAGGTTGATTCATATGTCAGCCTCTGTGGTGGATATGTGCATCCCTAAAAAACATATAATACAAAAAATATAAAAAATAAATTAAGTTTGGAATTTCTTTTAATGCTTGTGTCATTTCAATGCCAATTTTTCCTTTTTCAGTTCAGGATGCCAAAATGTAACTGTCTCTGTTCTGGGCCCATAGCCTTTCTGGTTCTTCCTGTCCAGTCAAAGCAGTCACAGCCAGCACTGACAGCTGCTGTATGTGTGTGAGTGATAACCCGGGCATTGGAATGTAGGACTAGTGATGTGACGAGATTTGGAGTGCAGCCTCGTAAGCCTTTTGTTTTTCTGTCATCTGTTGAGTTGTTTCTTCATCAGTCTATTATTTACTTTCCCCTTTTCAATTAATGTTGTCATGACAACTACAATGCATAGAAGACCTCAGGGACCAATACCATCAAGATGCATGTTGTGGTATTACTGAAATATAGTATCATTGAATTGTATTTTTACAGGGGAGTCTATTTTTCTGATCTTTCACTCAATGTTTGCCAAATAGTTTCTGCAAGATGAAACAGGGTTACATTCTATCATCCAGACAGTGGAAATGATGGAGTCTGAATACTTAAAAAGAGCAGAAGAACTTGGACTGATAATGGCACAGTCATGCACAACTGTAGACTGTGGCAGTTGACACTACTGAGTCACACCAGTTGGTCACACAACAGAAAAGATGGCAACTGCCACTAACAGTTCACACGACTTGATCTGAATGCCAGTCTAAACAGTCTGGTTGACCAAGCATGTGACAAGTAGCTAAATATAAATATGGAGGAATTATCAATACCAAGCTTTCAAAATGCACACAAACATCAAAATCCCGGCAGAAAACATTGTGAAACCCATATGAAAATATCCTTAACAGTTGTCATTTAAATAGGTCTGGTGTTATTGACTGCTTTTTCCTCAGTTGGAAACACAACTAAGCCCTTTGTAGGTGGGATTAAGAATTGTGACTAAATGGCAGTATGGCAAATTTCCACAAAATGATGACAAGTGTAGATAAAATCAAACAGGACTTACAGAAATAACTATTTAAAAATGGGCAGATATTGGCATAACCTGTAGCAAAAATTACCAAAGACTCTGTGTTGACTGATAATGACATTGACAGGAAAGATGTCAATCATTACTGATTGCTTGGGGCAAAATATCCCCCATCTCCTGCCCCCCAACCCAATATCTCACAAACAGAAGATGACTGACATGAACACAATGTCAGACTGAATAATTAAGTAAACCAAAACTGTCACTCATTGTCAGGCTACTCTTTAAAGGCTTTCAAAAAATGTTGAAACATAAGTCATGTAGCATCTTGGTGACCAATGGTCTTTGATAAAAATGTAGGAACACTACCAATCATGGTCCCTGTTTATCCAAGCATGGTATTAAAGGTAAGCTTTACTGGAGCACCCCAGTAATGGAATGGTTACATTGCATGTCACATAATTGCAATGTCCCAGGCTCAATTCAAGTCCGGGGACCTTTGTTGCATGTCATACCCATCTCTCTCCCCTTGTTTCCGATCTACCTCTTCACTAATGACTGTCAAATAAAAGGCAAAAATGCCTCTTTTCTCTTTCTTTTCTAGCCTTGATATACATACATTGGAAATATTGTGTTTAACTTCAGATCTTGCAAAATACCATCACACCTGTGAACTGTACAACTTTTACATTTTGCATTGATGATCTAAACTCATTCCCCACTTTTTTAAAATTCACTTGTGTACTGTTGTTATTCCTCACCCTTGCCTTAGTGGTCACAGTCAATGACCTATTGACCTATACTGACCACAGTGTAGCCTGACTGTTTATTTCTTTATTCATGAAGTCATTTATTGTTTTACACCATCAAGTTTCATAGCACATCTCTACATGCCCTCTGCATTTTTTCCAAGCGCTCAGATTGAAAACTGTAGAATAGGCGTAGTATGGTCTATATTGCATGAGACGAGATTATGAGCTGTAATGTCAGAAGACCTCAGGGGTGTACTAGAGGTGGGATGGACACCGAGAGAGCCAGTAAAGAGACAAACAGGGCCAATAAAAACTTTATGGATTTTCTTGACGGTTCACCGACCCACTGATATTTGTCCCAGTTTGCCCAATGACCACTAAACCAGTGGGAGACCTTATTGCACAATGACTCAAGGTAATGTACTTTTTGAAACTTCTATTTAGCGCTTATGAAGCTCAGGAACCTGTAGGCCATTCCATTATTTTCTGTATACATGCAGAGTAAATACATAGCATCAAAAGGTTATGCAGTCCTACATACCTTGCCATGAAAGTATAGAAGGCAGAGGTCAACACCCACTAGAAGACACTGATTGAAATGTTATAAATGTGACAGAATGAGCCTGTGTTAACATGTTTTAATGTAAAAAAATAAATAAATAAAAGATTTAGACATTCCTTTAGCAGAATAAGTTTCTTTAAAAAGAAAAAAAAAGTTGTTTGACAAAACCCTCATGAATCTCGAGTAGACATGTGGTAGACTTTAAAGCTGTGGTTGCTGTCAGCCCGTTCAGCCAGAATCAGCCTCTGAGAAGCACCACATTCCTTTTTATTCAGGGAAACTGTCTAAAAAACTTAGCAGCAGGTCCATTGCTCAGGGTAAGTTGACAATGTTTATTACGGCTAGAGTAAACTTTCCAGAGAACACGTGTTCTTAGGTGAAAGGACCTGATTTCTTTTTTCGTCTTTACTCACATTTTCACTCAAGCTGCTTAGTTAAGAATAAATTCATCATCTTCATATGCACAACAATAGTTAATAAGAAATATCTCCAGTCTAGAATGAATGCTCTTTGCAGAATAAAGTCAGCAACAAGACTTTATAGATGGAAATCTCATCTGAATACAAGGTAGTACATCAGACTCTTGGATTATCTAATAGTCTGTCAGTATAACATGGAGACCTACACCTTTTGTTCATCTACCACATCTCGCCTATTATCTAGTGTGATTAATTGCCTTCTCACACCACTGTGCCAGCTTCTGAATCAGATCACAGCCACAGAGCCGCAGATTGCACAAATGCTGGAAGATGGGAATGTTAATGAGCAGACTGCCAGCCAGCCTCGCTACTTACCTTCTATCTTGATGAGGGGAATGAAAATTACATCATGAAGGGAAATGGAGAATCGTAGAAATAAAGATAATATCATCCGAGCAGTGGCATACAAATTCGGCTGTGGTTTTGTAAACATGTGCTTGAGTGTGGATTGCCTGGCAGTGTGATGTATGGAGACAGGATCATACTTAATTTAAGCGCCTGAGCAGATATTTATACTGACTTTTTTTTCTTTCCCCAAAAAATCAGAGATAATCCCCCCTGCTTTCCTCTCATTTGTGCTTCCATAAATCTACATCTATGACACTCTTCTTTTCTCTTTGAATATGTCTCTTGGTTTCTCCTTGAGATTCACAATTCCCAAGCATTTCTTTTTATTTTGGTAAAGCACACAAGGCAGGGACCAATATTGTAGGATTCCAACCCAGACGACTCCCATATTAACCTTCATTTCTGTCTTTGTTCATGCCTGGCACAGTGTGATATTGCACTATGTGCGCTGTGATACGATTTGCATGAATAAACAGTGTGTGGAGCTGTGTAATGACCTCTGAAAAGGCTGTAGGCAACGCTGTCTGCAATGAGATATGTAGGAAATCGGAGGGCATTGAGTGTTGAATAATTAAGCTGAATTATCAGGTATGTAAATGTATAGGGGTTCATATTTAATGTGTCTCCATATGATGAATGAAATCAGGCTAATGGATGTAACTATGGATATGTAAGGATCTTTGCAAGATCAGTACCTGTACGAATACCCTTCTGAACCATAGTGTTTCTTTGAATATTGCATACAAAGGTGCCATAGACCCCAAGGCTTTCACATGACAATAAATACCTTGGTCACAATATAATACTGTTTCTTATTATAAGACCATCCCCATTTTGTAGCATCTGGTTTTACAAGAATCAGGATTATGTGTGGGCTCTTTCACTGTTTGATATTTTACAATTCAATACAGTCCCTGTTAATAGGACTGCCATTCCCTGATATACATTTCCCAAACTCACTGAGTCCTCATGTTCATTCCATCTATCATGCTTATTTTTCAATGTGACATCTAACAGATGTGTTTTTAAAGTTTTTCAGTGCACTCTCCTATTAAGCTCTTGGAAGCATTTGGACAGATTTCCCTCGAATGTTTTGTTCAGACTGTCCTGTGAGAAAATGTCAGACTGACCTGACATCTTCTCACACTTCTTCACACCATTAATAATCTGCTGCTTTGCAGCTCTTTTTTTCTCCGTTTTGTCAATTTTATCAGTAATGAAGTTGGGAGACACTTTCCACTATTTCCTTCCTGGTTCAGATTACACACTGAAGACAGACAAATACAAACTTACGACATTTTCAAACCTGCTTTGTTTAGTTCGGTTGAATCAGACTTATGCTCCTTTTCCTCCTTAGTAAGAATCATTTGGGCAGATCTGAACACAGCATTGTGCTACCAATAAACACTACCAAGACTAGTGCTGGGTATTGTTTAAAAAGGTTACGATACCAGTACCAATCCAAGTACCTTAAAGTGATTCCAATACCATATAATTCAATACCCATTCCAAATTTAGTGCTCTTTCTTTTATTCGGTGTAGTGTAGCTAGACTTTAGAGTGTTTAGGTGGCATCTTGGCTGCTGAACTGCTAAGCGCGCTAACTTAAATTCACTGCAACTTCACCACCACAGACGGGTTGTAGATGCTGTCGCAGTGGGCCAATCACATGTCACATTAAATCGAAGAACGCTTCCGTTGATTGGCTGTGAGCCAGTCCATACAAATAGTCATATTTTCTAGCTCTGGGTGCAAAAAGGATCAGTTGCAGGTATCGTTTGACGGGAGACGTTTCAATACTACTTGGTATCGATTTATTTTGGTTGATACTTTGAAGGCATCGATTACCGATACCCAGCCATAACCAAGGGACTTTAGTGGTAGTGGTATCAGTCTGATCACAAACTAAATTTGGAGAGGTTTGTTTGTGGTGGGAACGTGATCGCATCTCAATCTGACTCAATCAGAGATGTAACATCTTGATTGAAATGAACGTTTTCTTTGTGAAAAAAGAACCAAAGAGGAAAACTTAGCTTTAAAGCAACAATATGAAACTTTAAAAACTCCATCACTTGAGATGTCCTTGCATTACAATGCTTTCTTTAAAATTCCACTTCATTCCACACCCATGAACTCAAAGTAGACATTTTGACATGTGAACAGTTTAGCTCTAAGCAGCCTATTGGTACAGAGTGGACACAGTAAATCAAGGATCCACTGCCCTAAATAGATGCTTTCTCAGTGCGCCTAAATCCTTAAAATCTGCAACTTTCCATTAAAATCTTTTCAAATTCTGTGTAAAAGATTCAGACTGTGTCACTACAGTCGCCTGGATTGCAGCTGGTAGCCATCATTACCATCCCATACAGAAACCAGTGGCACCATCTCGCTGCAAGCTTATTAAAACACTTCCACAGGTTAGGCCATTAAATTCCCTCGTTAATCCTGTGCTGCTCATTTCCTCAAATTCCCTTCCATCCTTTCTTTTTTTTCTCATCCTATCAATCCTATCCTCCAACCGCTTTTACCCATCTCCATACATTTGCATATCCTACTCACCCTATATATTGACCCTATATAGAGCCGTAAGACTCTGTTTCGAGCGTGGAGCTCCCACAGAGCTAATTTCTTCTATTCTCAACCCGGTGCCGTCGATTCCCTCCAAGGCTTTAGTCTCTTATTCCCTTCTTTTCTCTAACCAGCAACCTTCTTTCGCCCATTCATTCTTTCCCTACCTCCTTCTTTCCTGCCCGTCTGTCCATATTTGCATATCCCAGGTGTATTAGCTGATCCAATCGCTCTTTTTCCCTGACATGTCCACTTTTTTTGTCTCTATATCTAACTGTCATACAATTAACTTTCCTTCCTTCCTTCCTTCTTTGCTTTCATCCTCTTGAGTTTTTTTTTTATTTTTTATTTTTAAACCTTGTCCTCTGTCTTTGTTGCCTCCTTTCTTCCTTCCTTCCTCTCCTCTTGTATGCATCCTCCATATGCTGCCATTTCCCAAGTGACCACATCTCGGGGCCTTTGGAGTCTAGTAGGGATGATTAGATGTTCAGAAGCTCTTTCTCACAGTGGGAAGTAAAACTATCCCACACCATTGATACACACTGAAGGCATTACTCCTCCATCCTCTTGCCTTCCTCCCTATCTTCATTCCACCTAAGCTCCCATTGAAGCTTTCCAAGTTGCTCTAACCTCCAGACATTCACTGTAATCCCACCTGCTCCTGTACACCAGTGATTACATCTGTATGCCACGGGCATGAGAGAACGTGTGTGAGAAAGGTATAGAGCCACGTGCTCCGTCACTTGCGTGTACGCACACATTCACACAGGTTCGCCAAAGATTGTGTGAGACAGAGGAGAGGGGAAGGAATGAGGATCAAATAGGGGGAGACAAAAGGATCGGTGTGGAGTGAAGGCGAGCAGGGATGGAGGGAGCAGAAAATAGGAGGGCAGAAGAAATGGAAGGGCATGGCGTAAATGAGAAAATGAAGGGAGAGGAGAAACAAGGAGTTGCAGCACAGAGAAAAGAGAAATGGCAAGAAGAAGAGGATCTACAAGAGAGGGTTGAGGATGAGGGAAGAGAACAAGAAGATGGGAATTGACGAAGGGAATGAAAGATTGGGAAAGTGAGGAAGAGGGAAGAAAGTGCAATATGGTTTGAGAAGAGGAAAGAATGGTAGAGTAGAGAGACTAAAGGAGAGGAAAGAAGAAGAAAGATTATGAGAGGGCGGGAAATGTAAGGAATGGAATATGTAGTAAAGGAAAGAAGCAGCGGGAAGAAAGGAAAGATTAGGAGAGGAAAGGAGCAACGGGGAGCAGAGAGAAAAGGAAAGAAATAGAAAGAAAAGGAAGGTAAAGGCACAGAGAGAAAAGAAAAGATTAGGAGAGTAAAGGAATAGAGAGAAAGGAGAAGGGAGAAAAGCAAAGATTAGGAGTGGAAATGATAGAAAGTAGAGGAGAGGAGAGGAGAGAAAAGACATGGAAAAATAGGATAGGGAAAAGGGATAGGGAATAGAAAGGAAAGGAGCGGAGAAATAAAAGGAAAGATTAGGAGGGGAAAGAAATAGAAAGACAAGGAAGAAAAGAAAAGGAAACATTAGGAGAGGAGAAGGGGGAGTAAACAAATTGTAAGGAAAGGAAAGACGGTCCAGCAAAGTAAAGGAGTTTAGAAGAGGAAGCAGCAGCTCTGAAACCATAAGTAGGCCAGTGGAAATTTCAGAGAAATTGATTAGCATTCAAACAGACACAGTAGGCTGCAGGGGTGGATGAATATTTATCATAAAATGTCTTCCAATGGCTGGCACATAGGCACACCTAAAGGCTGTGAAAAGAGAGAGAGAGAGAAAAAGAGAGAGAGACCTATGCAGATGGAGAAGGAAAAAAAGAGAGGGAAACAGCAGGGACAGACCTCCAGAAGCACAACGAGAGAGGAGAAGAAGTATTAGGGACAGACAGAGAGGACATGGCAGAGAGTGACTGACACATCCACAGGCTGCACTACTGCTACTATCACACTACTAGGTGAATAGATGTTCGCTTTGACTGACTTCCACTGCACACACTGTCTCACAGCGCTGGTAATGCATTTGTATGTGTGTGTGTGTGTGTGTGTGTGTTTATTACTTTCACCTTGCCCAGGGATGTTTTGTTGTATTTTTCTGCGGCGGTATCCCTGGGGTGTGTCCTTGCATTAATTAGCAGGATTCAGATGCACATGGGTAGATGGCTCGAACCAGAGCGCAGCAGCACACAAACCAGTCTCCCCCACCTCCCACCCAACCATCCCCTCCTCCAATCTCTGCTCTAGCTCTGACAGCCTCTGCTACAATATATATATATATATTTCCTAGGTGAGATAAACCACTAAAAAATGCTGCAGCTAGAATTTAAACTGAGCCATTTATCTGAAGTTAAAGCCCGCTATTTGTGTTGGCAATCAGTAGCAATTTGTTTCTGACTTATTTTTTTGTTCACCGATAGTAAAAATGCATCATTTTCTTCCTATTTGTTATTATTTTTCAATAAAACTCGGTTTATCTAGCTTTTGATCCTTCGCTTCCTGGATTCGCACCCCCGCAGTTCTCACCACCTCTGCTCCAACAGCTGAGGAAAAACTTCTGGTTTATATTTTCCGAATAATATTTCTTGATGGAGTTGCCACAGATTGACCTAATGTGTTTTATACTTTAAAAAAAAACTCAAAACTGCAAGTAAGCTATTTACAGTACAGCAGCTAAAATGTAAGTAAGGATACAGGACATTTATTGGCTCACTCACTAGACTAGGCATATGTCTTGGTTACATTTAAATGTATGTTTTCATGTAAAACTCATCTGTGCCAAAACTAAGTTTAAAATCCATTCAATTCTATAGTTAAGTTATTCCGATGGAGAGACTGCATGCAATCTTGACGGACAATGAATGTTCCTTTGATAGACTATGACACAACCCTTTCTTGACTGTATCCAGTGTTGGAGAGTAACTAGTTACATGTTACGACCTTACATCATTTAATTACAAAATTAATATAAGTGTAATCCTGACAAAAATGTCTCATTAAATTAGGTACCTATGAAAATGTTGATGATTACAAGGAGGTTACATCTGAAGTCAGACTTTTAAGATTTTGCTGATTTTTTAACATATAACATGTAACTGAATACATATATTGCTTTTTTTAATTCATTGAAGTACATTTTTTTATATTTTATATATGTAAATAAATCATGACTAAGCTTATTTGGAGCACACATGGGCTTAAATGGTGTCACAGTACCAGCTCATGTCAGACTTTTGACTGATTTATCAAATATCTTTATTTTATATTCCAAAATCTACATGAACTAATGAATACATTTTCAAATGTCTGCTTTAAATGAATGCTTTATAAGAAATGATCTCCCTTATAAATCATGTCAGTTTCCATGAAAAACAGCTGAACTTAGATTTTGGTGCTTAATGGGAACACTTCCCAACCCTGACTATATCACAGTCAGTAGCTAAGATATCATACAAAGAGGGCGTCATGTTCTAGTTTGGAGCCCCCCATGTAACCTTCAGGCTGGGCAACACTGTTTAAGTCTGTTATCTTTTGTCTTTATTTTGCTCTTTTTTTCCTACCATCTCATTCCCGTACTTACAAAATATCCTATCTGAATGTGCTGGCCCATGATGTGAAATATTAATATGATGCTGTATGTTGTTATTGTTTGATTGTGTCTATGTAAAACGCCATACAATATTTAAAAATAAAAAAAATCCATTCAATTCTATGTATTTTAGAATCCAGCATGCACAATTGATTTAACTATCAGTGTGAATAATGTGAAAGTCAAAGCTGCAAAAAAGTCAACAATATTATTTGCTTTCATAATGAATAATGAGCAAAATAAATCTAAAAAGAATTACATTGCACAGAGCATATACTGATACTCTTCTTTTTACTTATTTAGCATTTTAGAAGTGCACAGACAAAGCGAAGTGATTTATTCTTCCTCTATTTCTACTTCCTGCTGGCAGTTGATAGTAAAATGGTGTTTATGTTCACATATTACAAGAAATGAACTGAAAACCTGTAGATTGTGATGCATTTATTTTAGACATCAACATTCCAATTAATTCCCTCTTGTCAGTACTAGAAAGACAAAATAAGCGGTGATAACTTATGGAGTGCTTATGGATGTGACGCAGGCTCACTACCTCTGCAGTTTCACACTTGAACCTGAATGTCAAGTAACTGAACTATGCAAGGTTAGACACTAAAAATACATGCTAAGGAAGAGTCTGCTGGGAAATGAAAGACATACTGTACTCATATATCTTCTAATTATGATATATATACTGTTAAACCTGATTAAACAGTGTTGATGTTGACACTGCTAAAGAATTCATTCTTATATTTATCATGTCCATTTTTGTCCTTATACTAACCCCTCTGACTCAAGTTTCTGTTAATGTCTAGTGAAGTGTCTTGGTTTAAAGAGCCAGTGATACCATCTGCTGGAAGCTCATTTCGGCATATTTAGTTTCTCCTTGGCAGTGGATGTGTGTGCTGCCCATGTGGATGATAGCACTCACCAAGTTCCAACCCTCTGCCACATTATGTTTATCCATGTTTCTTTTACTGTATGCCTTTCATTGTTCATGGCACATGTTATTTTACTTTTTCTTTTTTTTCCCCCCCATCACCTACCTGCACTAGTGGAGCATGAACGTTCAATACAGCCATTTTCAATTGGATGATTCTGCAACACACAATTTGCGTCAGATGCGGGTGTTCAGTGCCAATGCTGGAAGCAGAGTGACTTGTAGCAAAGCGGAAACTGATGCTGGGACAGCTGTTATTCATTGCGAACAAGATTTGGCTTTGCAGCCTGAGGCCCCCCGCTGAGCTAGAGAGCTTCAAAAAGTGCCCAGATACACAGGGGAAGTTGAGACAGGCTCAACTTTATGCAAATGTCCTCTGATGCAGTGCAAGTGACAACCAGATAACATCTGATTCATGAAATAACACAAAAACCGATGGACATGTCATGGAAATTGTCTGGAAACACTTAACACAAATATGAAATAGTACACAAAACACTGCTGGGTTTTAAGATTAGATCATTCTTATTGTACAACAAGCTCAGTCAGCTCATTCAATTGGAAAATAACAAACCTAAACTATTACAGTTTCTAAGAAATCATCTGTGATTGGTCAAACATATCAGCTTATATCATTTTACCCAATAGAAGATGACCACAGAGCAGAATGTATATATGCACATCTTACACTGGTCATGCATCCCTAAAGTCACAGCCTCAAGTCATATATGATTTTTTGACACACTTACTATGGTCCCCGCACCCAAGACTCAGAACCTTATTTGGATATAAGCCAACACAGAAGAATAGTAATGGGACACACAGTTACAAGGCAAAATCAGTGATCTTACATCCAAAATCTTGGCTTAAAATGATCAAACCAATCATTGATCCTTCTTAACTTTTACAGACACAGATGGCCATCATTGTTGGTTCACAGCAGCTACGTGACAGAACTGTCCATATGGAACAGAGCATGTAAATGACATGCTCAATGCATCATACACACATACAGACCTACAGAGAGTCGTGAGATGCCAGAGACTGCCTTCTACTTTATATCAAAGGCTGTGTGGTGAATGGATGAGAAGCGTATACAATTCTCATGTGAGAAATCATGTCCTATCACAAACCAACAAGAAGTGGTTTGTATTTTACTGTAGAGGAGGTATAATTTTATGCAAATTCTAAAAGCAACATCACTGAAAAAAGGAACGCCTGCACACTGGCTGCAAGCCACAGAATTTATTCAAATAGACAATAGTTTTGATCCAAGGCATATCTTCATCAGGCCAAAGTGTTTTAACCCTTAGAGCCTGACAGATGCAATATACATATAAAGTCATATCCCTTCTTTTCAGTTGAATCGCTCAATAAGTTGTCCTCACAGTTAGGTGGAGCGCATATCAAATGAAACAGCACAACTTGAGCTTGTGTGAAAAGTAACTCTGAGTAATTAGCGCACATCTCCAACCCTCTTACTTTAGTTTGAATTACTCACATCAGAACTTCCCCTTTCTGTTGATACTAATTGATTCTCTTCATACCAAAGCATTGTTAAGTAATCCAATGCTGATATTACAGCAAATGTATGCATTGTCTCCAACATATGGCTGACAATACATCCTACTCTGTATGAAAAATAAACACATCTCGACATGCATCTAGCTACTAACACCTTCAGTCACTTAGAAGACTTAGAAGACTGACATCATCTCCTGACACTTTGTAGGAAAAATAAACATGAAGCTATTAGACACATCTACCTGCTAACACCTTTAGTCACTTAGAAGACTGACATCATCTCCTGACACATTGTAGGAAAAAACTTCACTTATCTATTAGATCCATCTAGCTGCTGACACCTTCAGTCTCTTATTCACGACTGACATCTTCTCCTGACTGTCTGACGGCATCTTTTGACACTTTGTATGAAAAATAATTACAGCATTTTCTTTCATTTAAATGATTCAAAGGTTGTGGTCAAAAGACCTATGCAGGTCACCTGGCCATAAGTAGGCTCATGTGCACATGTGCAAACACATTTTTGTTACACATTAAACACATACTGTATTTTCTTTCAAATTGCTAAGTCAGAGAGTAGACCACCATCACGGTTCTGATGTTCCTAGATTCCAAACAATCTCCCCTACACAATTATGACAAGGTAGCTCTGCCAGCATTTTATAGTGAGATTAATCTAAAGACATAACATGACCTCTTTTTTCCCTTGATATGAAGGCATAAATAAAAAAAAAATCTGCAAGTATTGTCACACCAAATGATGGTAGAACTGGATAGCCTAGATTAGTGGTCACCGACGCTGCTCCTGGAGAGCTACTGCCCTGCATATTTTAGGTATCACCCAACTCTAACACACCTGATTGTAATAATGAACCCATTATCCAGCCCTTGACAAGCTTCAGCTGCTTGATAATGAGCTAATAATTAGAATCAGGTGTGTTTTAGCGGTGAGATACCTAAAAACATGCAGGGCAGAAGCTCTCCGGGAGCAGGGTTGGAGACCACTGGCCTAAACTATTGTATCCTTAAAACAAATAAACACAACAAACAACAAAAAACCTTTCAGCAAGACTTAGGTGTATAGTGTTTGTGCTAAATCTGGTGCTTAACTATCAAGTATATGTTGATATTTCATTGGATAAGTCAAAATGTGTAACTGTGGGTGGTTTTAGTTTGATAAGCTGAAGGATCACCAAAGTCGTTATTGCTGACTTGCTTGACATACTACACATATCCATCACTAAGTGATTAGATGCAAGCTATTACAGGCCTTATGTCATTCACTTTGTTCACTTAGATATCCCTTGCTGGTTTAAAGGTTCATTCCTCCAATCAAAATCCTCAAAATCTTCTAATGTATAGTCTGCTGCTGTCTCACTTAGCCTGCCAATCATAAAGGCAACTCAAAAGACGAAATAAATTATCTTGTCCAGGATGTTACTGTTTGAAGACTCTACAAAAGCAGCCTTTACAGTCTGCCCGCACATGGTGTAGCGATATCATATACTCACTACATTAAAATAGTCTTTTTATATCCAACATGATCAGAGTAAATGGTTTTTGTCCTTTCAAATCATTATCATTGAGAGGAGGAAACATTGGTTCCCTCATCATATGGAATTGGCTCTCTGATTAAATGAGCTTTCATCATTCCTTCCACACACCCCTCCCCCTTGTCTTTGTCAGTGTGTGTCTCTACAGTCAGATCATCTTCCTTATGAAGTCATCCAGTAATGAGGCGAATCACATTAGATGAATGGATAGGCTGACTAATCGCATAAAGCCTGTTAATTGGATGAATATTGTCATGGCTAACTGTTATAGCATCATAAAGTCATAGAGCGGATGAGGGTGGCGCTGCTCTGAGGTCGCATACATGGGCTAACATGAGGGCAAGTAGGCATGACAATAAGTCAGGGAGGAACTTACAGGCCTTATGCTGTACTCGCTCTCGCTCTTTCTCCCTGTCACGTCTCTCCGGCTCCGTTCTCTCTCATCAGCCCCTGATAATCATTTTTAATTCCAGACCCAAATGCTTTTCCTGCCTGCCACTCCCCCCTCCCTGCCCACCTGGGGGTATTTCATCAGCCTTTTCTGCTTAATTACCTCAAAGATGCTGTCAATCTTGTGTAATTATAACTCAATTCTCAGCATACTGTCTCAGAAGGGCGGGCTCTCAATTGAACCGTTAAAATCCAGTTTATTTGCATGACCTCTGGAACTCCCCTGTATAATAAGACAGATGTTACACTTGTCCTCAAAGGGAAACCCTACCCCAAG
This sequence comes from Scomber scombrus, assembly GCF_963691925.1. NCBI lineage: Eukaryota > Metazoa > Chordata > Actinopteri > Scombriformes > Scombridae > Scomber > Scomber scombrus. The sequence goes on from NC_084980.1 coordinate 5,504,865, forward strand.
ACATTTGCTCTTCTTGTGACACTGAATGCCAAATTTAGTGTCTATTAACATGGATAAATAGGCACAATTCTCCAGTTCCTCCCCTTACACTGCATTTGAAATGATATGCTAAATATGACTAGTCTTGATACATCATCCATGTTCAGGGTTTTCACTATGGAAGTACTAGTTTCTCACTCTACTAAATAAATAAGCATACTCTTATTGTCAGAACGTAAAAATTGGCATAGCAATAGTTGTGATTGTCAGTGAAAAAGCCCACTTACAAATGTCTGTCCCTGCTTATGTATATTTGTTATATTCAAAATACAAAAATAAGGATGGCATTATTTATTTTTCTTACAAATACTATGAAAAACAAACAAAAAAACTAAGTGCACCTCAGAATACCATGCTAATATGGTCACAATGACAATGCTAACATGCCTGATATTTAGCAGGTACATTTTTCCCATGTTCATCTTAGTTTACCAAGTAAGCATACTAACATTTACTAATCAGCACCAAGCACCAAAAACAAAACAAAGATCATAAAACTGTTTATCAATTAATTTTTAGTAAAATAATAATAATGATGATGATAATAAAACCAGTCTTCCAGTGGAAACCAACAGCAGCTGGAATACCATCAGTTTCACATGGTGCAGAAGTTACCAATATAGACTGTACTAAAACACAAGTTCTAAAAGACCTCTGACAACCTTCTCTACCATATCTCCATATATATACAGTACTTGCCATTCTTGCAAATGAAATCGGGAAACCTCTGTGACCTCGACTGTGTTCCTTTTATCATCCATGCTCAGGGTAAAAAAATAGCCATGCTGACCAATGCCATGCTGAGCTCATGTTAAATTCAAATGTACAGTATGTTTGTGAAAAGAAATTTCAATTGTAAAATTCCATCATTATACCAATCGAGTCGAACAGGGGCAGATCTCGTGTGACTTAGACATGCAATAGTTTGGTTGGATATTGAAGGTGGAGGGCAGCTAGATTTGCCTTTAGCTGATGGATACTCTTAAAACATGTTTTCCACTGGAATGTCTATTTACAGTATCTTTCATTTAAATGAAAAGGAAACAAATCTGAATGCACAGCAACCCAGATGATATAGTGTTAAATACAATGCTGATTCCCCATTAAATTGCACAAACTTACTTTTAATCATTTTACAATAAAAATACTTCACATAAGGGTTGTCTTGTTCACCGTATTCATTTTCAAATCAAGTGTCTGTCAGCATCATATATGAGCAGATACTATAGTTTTTAACTTTAAAGACTCATTTACAAAGAAAGCTTCAAAATGAACATTTCACCAGACGTGGTGACTCACTTGTAAGCTGTGCATTGGTACAATGTTTGCTTTCTGTTTTACAATGGCTTTCTGTGCACTTATATCCCTCACGGTGAAACAGCAGAATGAAAGAAGCAGAGTGTAATATTTATACAATGCCATTCTGTTCCTGTGTGTATTTGTACCATATGGGAAATGGACAGACTGTCCTCTCAAGAAAAAAATTACTTTTATGCAAGTGTCTTGTTTTCCATCAAAATACCTTCTATAGCAATACCAAATCTGCTCATAGCAACAAACTCACTGTTTTATGGTTATTTTTAGGTATTCACAGTACTCAGTAAAGGTTAGGGAAATAAATGGTTTAGGTATTAAACAGGGAAAAAAAAGTCTGCTGTGACTTGAATCACAACATATTACCTTACCTTTACCACTCTCAATATGAACCCCAGTGTCAGAGTCTTGAACTTTGTACCCCAACCCTTGTCCTCATATAGTTTATAAGTGTAAAGTGTAAAAAACAGTTGCAGTTGAGTTTAGTTTCTTAAAAAGAAACACTCTGACAATCTTGTCTTAGCGGACTTCCAACGATTTAACTTCACTCAGATGACTGCAATGAACAGCAGCCCATGACAACGTGATATCAGGGAGATAGGGTTGGCTGTTTGTGAATTCAACACTACCCTTATAATTCCTCAACTAAGTGTCTGCCTGGTAACTACATGTCCTGCAGCATGTGTGAGGCAGTGGCTAAGAAGCACATTAATGATGACACATGCAGTACATCACACACTTGTTGTTTTACACCTTTGGACAGTAGATCTTTCGATAATACATTCAAAAAACATTTGAAATGCTGCCACCAGACATCAGCACAAACGTATGATACAGAAACTGAACTGATGTACAAAACTCAGTCTCTCTTAGAACTATTTTAGTTGTCATCATTGGCACCATGCCTGCTGTCACCAATAATAAATGAAACCAGTTCCGTAATATCGGAGCATCATAATTACCGCAGTCATGTTTGGAAGCAGCAGGGCTCCAAGAATACTTGTTTTTTTTCTCAAGACAGCTGTGCAAAAGTGCAAATCGGACTTTTTAAAATAAGTTAATTGTGTTCAAAAATGTTTTAAGTCGTACTAAAATGTGAATTCTACTGATACTCATTAAGATAATAAACATCAATCAGTGTATTTGGTCAGACGTAGAATGTTCTGAAGTCCACACAGCTGGTTGTCAGCCGGCTGTGTGGAGCAACTGAAGCTGTCTGCTTTCTGTGACCAACTGACATCTCCAAAATGGAGTTAAAAATCTATTAAATTGCACAATAGAGTGCATTTAACAAAGAGTTCTGTTCTGAAACTATAGGATTAGTAATTCTTGTTTTGTTGGAAGGATAACAAATGCTTCTCAGTGAAATGGAGAAATTTGAAAGAGCATCAGTTCCTGTTATTTGAATTTTTTTAACTCGGCACCACAGAGGCACAGAACAACACGTGAGCAAGACGAAATTAGAGGGGGAAAAAAGGGAGTGGTGGAGGGAGCTCTGTTTGTATATGTCTCCATTAGTAAGCATTAGCAAAATACTGGCATATTTTCAAATTTCCAAAGAGAGCGGAGAAATCACACAGAGCAACACCTTGCAAAACATCGACCATTTGGTTTATTTACACACGCACACTGTTGGGGGGATTAATTTGTTAGAAACAGCGTGATTCTCAGAGGGAGACACAAACAAACACAAACAGACCTGATTAGCACATCATGATTAATGATTTTGACAGCTAATTTTTAAACTCGCACAGAAACCATCAGTCTGTGTGTGTGTGCGCGTGTCTATACGCTGCTCGTGCTCATGCATACATTGATCAAAAGTTTGCAATGAGTCACAGCTGTATGATTACACTCACGTTCACAAATTTTGTGAGTAAGCTGCTTAATCCAAATCTGTCAGGGGAGCAGCAGAGGTTTTTGATGAGTGATGTGTGTGTGGGAGCATATGTGCACATGTGCTGTACACAGTGCAGTCTATGAAGAAATACCTTTATAATTAAACAGATTGTGTACAGTTAGTCAGAGCAAAAATGGGAAACAACTTGTAGCTGAACTTGTGCCTTGTTCACATTTCTTTTTCCCCCTTTGTGCAAAGGGCCATTTTTCTCCCTTAAAATAAATGGAGAGCTACCCACAGAGAGCACAAGAGGTGTTCACTTTCCATAAAGGAGCTGCACCAGGTGATCTTGTGGCAGAGCACTTTTGAAAGTTGAAAGAATGGTGTAACTTTTCAGAAAAGCACAGAGTGACACGAACAACTTATTTTTCAGCTGACTAATCATGACAGAAGAGTCTCATCTCCCCTAATAGGGCGACCATTTATTATAGCTACAACACACACTGAAGAATAAGAGAGGAAATTGGTGGTTGTTACACAGTAAGTGAATATCAGGAGAAATCTCTGTTCCCCATGGTCAGTAATTGGTTAATAATATCAGGATTGTTACAAGCTACAAAGAGTGAATAGATCGATAGATGATGAGCTGAGTGGAGAAAAAGTCTTTTCACCAAAATACCACATGCAACGTGATGAAAGCATATGCTCTTGCTCATGGGTGTTGTTACCAAGTCATTTTAGTAATTTAGACGTAAGCCTAGGACATAATGGCGTGATGTGGAAAAGAGGATTGAGCAAGATGGATACATTACCCATAGGAGGAATGCAGTATCAACAGGTGGACTTAATATGGGCTTAAATAAAAGTCAGTCACATCAGATCTTCTCATCCCATTTAGAAATAAGACATTGTTTATTGGACGATGTGACATGTGTTTGTGTGCTGGTTTCCAACAGCAGGATGTGAAGATCTGGGATGGAATTTTCCATTTTGCTCTCTGATAGATAGAATGATAGATAGATAGATAGATAGATAGATAGATAGATAGATAGATAGATAGATAGATAGATAGATAGATAGATAGATAGATAGATAGATAGATAGATAGATAGATAGATAGATTGATAGATTTTGCAATTAGGAGGGTTCGCTGAATCTGAGTGGAACACTTATAGGAACCAATCTAATGGAAAATACTACGAGATTTAGGACAAGAACACCAAAATGAGGCCCAATATATTAATACAGCATTCTAAGTATGCTTTCAAAGGCAGACGGTGTCCCTTTTAGGTGACATTACATTAAGGAATATCCATACACAATAATGTAAAGTATTTTAGAAGATCGTGATATATGAGCAAATTTGGGAATAAGTACAATTAATTTTCAGGACAATACAATATACCATATACTGTATAGCCTATTGATAGATTGTTTCCTATGTATTGATTACATGAAGTTATTTTTTATAGTTCATATGCACAGAACTACATTATAAATGGAAACAAGTATCAATTTGCTTGCTTTATGATGGATACATCTGTCTAAAGAGCTGAAAGGATAATGATAATTTTAGATGACATTCATGGGGACAATCACCATCTCAAGATGAAAATTGGATCTCAGTCTAAATGAGACAAAACTCCACATGCATGAAAGTCTATGTGATTATGGCAAAGCTTTGTGGGTGCTCTCCCCAACTAATGCTGTGTAAATAGCTTTTTTCTGCTTGCATTTGCAGCATGCTGTGTTCTGAGAAGGAGCTCTAATTTCATGCTGAAATGAGACCAGAATGTGCTCTGCGCTGTGTGTTCTGCATTAACACAACTTTAGCTACACCACTCCACTGACCTCAGCATAAGTGGGTTTGTTTGGAACACCAAACAGCTGAAAAGAAATAATGGAGATGCGCTGGAAGAAAAGGGCATTTGCAAATACAGTTAACTCAATCAAATAAAACTTTATTTGGATAATTGGCATTAGTTTTATACCCAGCACAAGCTCTTCTAGAGAATAAAAAGACATTACTGCAATGTGTCTGGATTAGGGGTGTCACGATGTCGATTGTAAATCGAATATCGATCAAAATGATGTTACGATCTCGACCTTCGAAATCAAAAGAGGAATCGAGGATGTAGCCACACCCCCAAAGTCACGTCCCGCAGGCGAGTCAAGAGGGAAAAGAACACAGACGTGTTGAAATGCAGCGAGTCATTACGTCCTCTAACCTGAACCTGCATCCGGTAAAAACACACCATGGCAACCGCTGACAGAGGAGACAGATCAACTGGACTACAACTGGTTGTCGGTCCGGGGTGGGGTGATTGGTCTAATAAGCAGCAACACAGAGCTATCAGGACGCTGTGCTCTCACATACGCTGCACTGATAGTCACACAAACACACACGCGCGTGCGCAGACACTCTGTAGTGCGCACTGTTGCTCACTCGCTGCAGATTCCGAGAGATTGTATATCATTTGTGGGCATCAGGGAGCCGCTATCAATATGCGGGAGAGTTGGGATGTCTGCACTAAAGCAATAACTAACGCTGAGTATTTGTAGCACCAGAGATGCTACTGTTAGGATACAGTTAGGACACTGTTAGGACAGTTAACACACTTAATTGTTCAGGGATGTCTATGGACATTAGGTTGTTTTAATTTAGTTTTTGTTTTGTTGTGAACTTTAATATCATCTAATATGAAGAGTGCACACTGCAGTTACTAAAGGGTCACTACATGATTCTTATGTTTACAGTAAGTTTCCAATTGACTGCTGAAACAAGTAATTGTTACATTATATTGCTAATAAATTATTTAATTTTGACAGTAAGGCCTTAGTGTAGTACATTGCAAACAACTGATGGAGATTATATCACTCATCCATTTGTGTAAAAATGGCATAGGCATCTGTGCTAAAAGGACCCAAAAAAAAGGATTGAGAATCGAATCGAATCGAACCGTGACCTTAAAATCTAATCGAGGTTTTGGAGAATTGTGACACCCGTGGTCTGGATTGTGCTAAAATGGGTTAAAGAGACATACACTATGGACAAAAGTATTGGGACACATGGCCATTCCACCTACATGAGCTTTCCCGTCCCATTCTAAATCCATAAACATTAATATGGAGTCGTTCCATCCTTTTCCAGCTACAACTGTTTCCACTCCTCTGGGAAGGCTTTCCACAAGTTTTGGAATGTCTATTTTAGGAATTTTTGCCAATTCATCCAGAGGAGCATTTTTGAGTTCAGGCGCTGATGTTGGACAAGAAGGCCTGCAAGTTTGGAACTCTACAGTTATTGAGTCAACAGAGTGTTGGCGACACACTATGCACCTCAGCACTCGTTGACCCTGCTCTGTGCCTTTACGTGGTTGCTGTTGTTCCTAAATGCTTCCACTTTTCAATACTTACAGTTGACCGTTGTATATCAAGCAGGGAAGAAATTTTACAAACTGACTTAGTGCAATGGTGGCATCCTATGACAGTACCACGTTTGAATTCACTCAGTTATTCAGTACGACCCATTTTTTCAAAAATGTTTGTAAATGCAGACTGAATGGCTTAGGTGCTTGATATTATACATGTGTGGCAATGGGTCTGGATGAAACACCTGAATTCAATTATTGAGAGCACATTTACAGGTCTATATTTTTAATCTTGGGCTCTTCTGGATTATATATGGATATCCAACTTCATTGCTTTGTAAAGCAGTTTGGGCTGCATCTTGGCAGGAAAGGTACAATACAAATAAAGTTATTATTACCATAATAGTTTATAACAGAAAATCACAAAACGAAACATACATCCGCTTCAACAGAAAACATGTCTTCATCACAGTGGAGTAGATGAACAGATAATCATACTGTAGGCGCTGTTATATGTGTGAATAATGCACCATTCACCATCCTCCTGTAGCCTGTGTCAGTGTTGGTACTCCAGCTTTAAAAATGATATGTCGAGCTTCTGGGTGGCTCAGGAGAATAGGCCTCATTGTTCTGTGGTTATGCCACAGATATGATCATGTATCAGAATTCATATTGCATGCAGTACTATCTTTCCTTTGTGTATGTGTGTCACTTGCTGTGCAAAAATTAATGCAAGCTGATTAAAACAAAATAAAAATTCTAGTCTTATTGAACTAAATAAATAAAAAAGTTCCTCCGAACAGATACTCACGCTGTTTCAAACCCTGCAGAGCCACATCGCAGTCTTCTTCACTAGCTGTGCAGTGGTCTCTGTAGGTATTAAATATTGATAATGGTTATGTGTGTATGAATACAGTATGCTTATCACTACGAGGGATGTTTGGAGATTTTGGAAGCAGGGGATATGAATCTGGGCAAATAACAAGTGGGATGTATTTTTTATTATTATTATTTTATTAATTGATTTACTTTCAAAACAAGCCTTCAATATAGCAGCATCCCAGCAGCTCCAAACTGATCATTTTAGTTAAAAAAGGAATACAGATAATATGTCATTTGGTCACACTCTGTCAGGACTGCATAAGAAGATCACCTGTTCTTTCTATCTACTGAGTCTTTCTAAAAAAGACTCATTAAATGATTCTCAAGGTGTAAGCTTTGATATCGTCCTCACCACTTCAGTCTTGAGGGAGAGATGTAGATGAGCAAGAGGGGAAAGGTTAATTAAGACATATATATGTCCAGCCATGACACAACGAGAGAAAGAGATAGACTGTGCAAAATGAAAATGAAATCGGTGGTACAGTGTTTGTGTCAGTATTTTCATTTTGAACCATTACTACAAGTAATAGCAATGTAATAGGGTCTTTGATTAGTAGTAGTAGGTGGAAAGTGGACTAGTAGTAGTCCACTTTCCACCATATTTTTCAACCTTCATGCCCCTAGTTTGTGCAATATAAAGTGTCCCATGAAAGATTATTATCTAGAAAATTCATCTATAACCTAAGAAGATTTTGTACTTACATGTCATGCATTTGGAAGGTCCTTTTTACTAATAGACTTTGCACTATACATTCAAACACTATAGGAACAAGAAACAACATCCCTTAAACAGACAACTAACTACATGTTCAGTCTATTATGTGGCACACAATTCATAAACTATATAACCTTATGTACAAAGGTGTATGTTGTGTTATGTACCAGTGTTCATTGGGAAAACTGTAGTGTATTGGAGACAGTTGCATTCCAGTACTGTACGAAGTGTTGGAGATCTGTATAAAGATCATTTCTGGTCTTACAGAGTTCTAATAGAGAAAGTTGGCCTGAAAGGTAAAGAAGTAGTTATCTGGCATGTATGGTCAACAGTATTGATAATTATTGTAATATACTTTTTTGGCATTTGTTGTGCAGGTGACAGTGAAGTGAGATGGGTATGACATGCAACAAATGTCCTCGACTGGAATTGAACCAGGAATGTTGTGGTATGCACAGTAACTATACAGCTATTTATGTTTTATGTATTTTAGGTTGGCACAGGAATGCTATGAGCAGTGATTGTTCTAATGAACTGCTCTGACAGAAGAAATCAAATGTGTGGGAGGACACAATGGGGAAATTGACACAGTATAATATTACATACATATTGTCGTACACCATTAAGATAAGACTTAAAAGAATGAAGGATAATCTGTGCTGAACAGTTACTGGAACATTTCTGCATCGTATATGTGAGTGCACAGTGGTCAGAACATTCCGGGTTAAAGTTGTGGGAGTTCTGAGTCAACGGTCTGGTTTAATAAAACCTTTGACTCCCAGCTTGTGTCTGCTGGGGGAGAGATCTCAAATGCCAAGACATGCCATGTCTCAAAGTGTGTATACTCAATCATAACGGTTGGCTTGGCCACTGCTTCCAGGATTATTTTAAGACTCTGGAAATCAGTGAAAGCCTCTGATATAAAGGAATGGACAATGGTAGAAACAGCATCATCTGAAAGTATGCTCAGTAGATTGTAAGGTGATGAAAAAGACATGGATTATGTGTGGGAATGTTTTTGGGCTCATATCCGAATCACTGATATGCCCACCTAAAGGCAGTGTTCTCCTTTATTATCTATTCATTATTTATACTATGCCCTATGATACTATATCCTCTGAATGCTGCTGTTAACACTGTTGTTGTTGAGCAACTGTTTTCTCTGTTTTTCAAAAGTGAATACCGTAGTTAAAAAAAGTCCAGCTGTTCTTTTTTGCAGTGGTACTATAACAGTCAGTGATGATTTTGCTGTGACTTTTTAAATCACCACTGTCATGTCTTTAGATTTTTATAGTATTATATGCTAAGTAAGTAATCTCAAGTAAAGTCAGGTATGATGGAATTCAGCAAGCCAGTATTAGTGTGTGTGTGTGTGTGTGTGTGTGTGTGTGTGTGTCTGTGTGTGTGTGTGCATGTATGCATGTATATGTGTGTTTCTCATTCCCTCTTTCTTTCTTTTTCATGTTTCTTTGATGTTTGAATAAAAAAGGGTCCCAGCCTTGAACAACCCAGTCCCTGTACTGAATTCATATACACTTCCACAGTATGATGACGTTATTTTTCCTCGGTCTCTCTCTAGGTTTTGCAGGTTTGCTTTGTAGTACGTGTGTGTTGTCTTGTTTTTCAGAAAAGACAGAGATGAGTAACATATGGGCTGTTTGGCAGACACTAAGGCATTAATTGTGATTGTGTCTTTGTGGACCGTCCTCCTCCTCTTTCTTTTAACACCTTTTGTAGACATTATCTGTTCTCTTAATGTTTAATGTAGACATCTGGCAAATTAACTTTGAATGAATGTATAATCATACAGATTAAGACTTGAAAATGACACAAATACCATTGAAGCCTTTTTTTTGTCATGTTTGCAGGAGACAGCATTGTTCAATTGTTCAGATTTGATTAGATTTTTATGAGCAGCCCTTACAACAGTCAATGTTTCATCAATCCTGTTAGTTAGATGTTGTTTGTGCACCTGTTCACATTTACTAATTAATTTACTATAATTGTATTCAAATTTATAGTATATATGATCATCCCGAGTAAAATATGACCTGGCCATCACTAAGTCTTGATGGGGTACAATGGGGAACAAAGTACAATGGTCACACTATTCCACTTTCCAGTTGATGAACACACAATAACCAACAGACCGAAAGTCAAAGAAAAACTTTTTTATTTCTCTGTATGATCCTTTCCATAATGTTGTCAGTCACTTACAACAGCAATCTGAACCTGTCAAAAACAAGCACTTTTTGTGGAAGTACATTGATGGGGCACTATTGCCCTGTCGTACATACATAGTCACCTGTTCCACAGCTGCTGACTGCAGTGCTTTCGCTCAATACTGGACCAATTTCAAAAATTGTTCCCCATTAGTCACTCAGACACAAAGGGTCCAGGTTGAAAAGTATTGAAGTTTCCCTTTAGAGGGAACCTTCTAGTAAAAATCTAAATTGATTCATTTAAATGCTCTGGACAATACACATCATGTGGGCAAAATCTTGCATTGCTGGAATCTATACTGAACAAGTTTTATTTTCTATTTTGAAAGTTGAATAGGCTTAGACATTCCAATGATGGATTTACCTGCATCATCTTAGAACCAACTTAAAACATCTTTAGAGATGTTAAAGACCTTTTCAGAAGGCTCTTTTGCTTTCTCTTTAATCATTGAGAAACTAATGCAACATTTGCAGTATGCCTTTCACATTAGGCAAACTCTCAGTTCCATTGTTGTAATGCTCCATCATGGACATAAAGAAATTCTTTACATTGAAGTAGTGAAGTGACCAGCACACATGTGCTTCACAGATCCTAACTTTTAAGGTTGAATTGTTTTTAGTGCTGCCTCTGAGATGTGAGTGACTTAGAGCAGGTGAGGAGTATGAATCTGTGCCAGTCAATCTGTGACAACCTGTGTCAGTCTTTGATAGTCTGCAGTGTGGGGGGTGGTTTCCTGTAGCTGACAATGTTTGTTAGGCCTGTCGACATTGGACTTCTGGGTCGCTAACTTCTCATAGCCAAGATGTTATATCCATTTCAGACTGAGACATCGGCATTCCCCTGTCCTGGGTTAAATATGAGCCACACATCACTGGCCTTTGGTGATGCAACTTCTCTGGAGTGTTGGGGAAGACACTTTGAAACCATAAACAGTGGAGGTACAAGTAATACTCCACAGAAAATTGCTTCCTACATTACAAACTACTTAGAAAAGGTAGCTAAACAAGATATTTTGCATCAATAAACACCTAAACACACACACACACGAGCGTGCATGCTCTGTGTGGGGCCAACACGAGGATGGCAACCTGCTGCGAACACATCATTTATTAGCAGGCATTTAATCACAGGCTCAAATGAGCTCCAATGGAACTCATTAAGACGGCTGATGAAGAGCATCCTAGACAATGAGATGAGGTGGAAGGAGTTCGACTGGAAATTGGATAGATAGGTAGATGTGTAGGTCGGTAGGTAGGTAGATAATATACTAAGAGAAAGAAAGTCAACACATTTGATCAGAAACAGAACAACAGTTGTTGGTTATTGAATGTTGTATCTTCCATCTCAGTGTGTTGTCATCTGTGTGGAACATCACACAGGGCTGTGTACAAGAGAGAGATGTGAAACACTCTCATTTGAATGTTTTTGTCTTCCCCCTCATGCTTTTTCAGTTTTCACAGAGGCACGTCAGACAGTACACAGAATGAGTCGCATTGTGTTTTGCTCTCTTGAAGTTCTGGCACCGTCTCCGCACTGTAATCCAACATGAGAAATGTCAGGAAATGGCTGCCTTTTGTGTCATAACTTTCCCAGCTTTTTTGTCCTTTTAATGTAGAATCAGATGAAATGTATTGAGTGATTTTCTTTCGGTCGGCATATGTGCGTTCCTGCAGCTCCAAACATACAGTACCAATCAAAATACTTTTGACTTTTGACTGGTATTGTACACTGAGCTGGAGAATCTGCAGGAAGTCTCCTTTTTAGGCATTACACAACTTCACCTATTTAGTCTTTCATGCCTAACCCTAACCCTAAGACCCTAACCCTAACTCTAAGCCAAAAATCTGTTTTCCCTTTTAGCAGGAGACTGGTTGTGTTGCAATGCTTTCTGACATTGCAACACAAACTCAACTCACACAATGTCAGTTGGTTTCCCAACAGAATAGCAGACTGTGTAACTCTTGGCGAGGTTATTTTCCAATTCATCTAAGGATAAAATTATTTTGAAAAAAGCATTCATGGTATCTTCTGTAAGCAATAAAGTTATTCCCCTTGCAAGCATCTACACCTGGAGGCAGCAAAGTCTTATTAAGCCAACACCAGACCTGCAGTGAGTCGTAGCGGTTCACCCCCCAACTCCCCCCAACCTCTCCTCCTCCACTTTCACCAACACCACTGTAAATTGAGGGACGTTGTAATCAGCGGTGTGACTTGGTTGGTAAGTGACGGCATCGATCGTCTGGGATTGAAGAGTCAGTCTTAATACCAGCTGGTTTCAGGAGTGGAGTAGTGTTGAGGCGCAGGACGCCAAGGAGGCAAGAGGGGTTTTTATAACGAGGATGGATGGACAAGTCTGGTGGAGGGAAAACTGGTCTCCGCTCTCATTTGGAAACAACCGCTTCAATCAAAAGACGCCATGGTTTAGAGACTTGTGATTTAACTGTTCAATCCCTCGAGGAGGTTAGAATTAAGGTTTGAAAAGTGTACTGCATTTACAATGGAATTGCATTCAAAGGTTTCCAGAGTGTTGTGCCCTTGGGGGAGTTGCATAGTTTTCCACTTTTGGGATTATAAAATAGAAAAAATCAAATGTATTGCCTTGTTTTAGAGACCAAGTAAGATTAAGTGTAAGGCTCCTGAGAAACTAACTTTATTTCAAAAAGGTCCGTGGAGACAAAGATGTTGGGTCTCATGCATGAGTGTGTTTCTTAAGAGTTTTGCTAGTATGAGTGCACCAAGTCGGCTTCAACAAACTATCTTAACCGGCCAAACTTATCGTAAATCACTTTTTTCAGCTCAAATAGTTTGACCTGTTCGTGACTATGTTTGCGTTCTTGAGATCTCCACTTAACAATAATAAATGTCCCCAAAACTGCCATATAATACTCCATGTTGTGCTTGGTTATGGGCAAGTTTCATTGACACAAATGTTACCTAAGTAATAACAAGAATTTCACATCACAGAGCTTCAAGTCTTGTTTTTAGAGAACAGCAGATAAAAACATAAGTTTACAAGTGTCAGTTAGGGATCCAAAACAAGTAGAAGATATTGAATAATAACATGTCATCAGAGCAGCACTGTAGTGTGACAGAAATGAAGAGGGATTGCTTCAACGCCTGAAGTTAGATGCTAAAAAACATCTCAGACTCTCATGATGGGAGGCAGTCAAGGGATGTGACAGTTACTGATCTATTAGGAGAGAATATTGTCTACAGTAGGTGATGTTACACTGTCAGCTGTAACACCACATGATACTGGACAGAGACCCAGTATCATGCCAGTAACACATTTTCTTAAACCAGTCATAAGTGCCTCTTCAGAATACATCTGAATCATACGAGTGATTCTTGTATGAGGCCCATTGGTAAAGTAAGAACTTAATGTAGAATAGTTACATTTCTGTTGCTACATAACAGCCAATGTAGCTGTGTACAGCATTTTAAATAATAGCCAATAAAGGAAATGTATGCAGTTTTTTTTTTTTTTAAAGGCATCTGAGAGACTTAGTAGGCTCTTATCTGTGTGTCTTATCTGTGTCCATACAAATCCATACTGAAGTTCTGATGCAGTTTTATTGATGTTTATTGAAGGAAAAAACAAAAAAGACAGACAAACAGCTGTTAAACAAAAATATCAAATAATACCTGATGTGATCCAAACTGTGAAAACATAGTGATGATGAAAGACGACAGTGACGGTCAACAGAAAATATCGGAACTCTACTAACTCCCTTTGTCCAAAACTCCCGCTTCCACTCAAGTGAACAGGTCAAATAAGAGGAAACCACACCCATGTACAGCCTAAACAAATTTAAACACAAGCAAATATATATTTTGGCTCCTACAAAAATGTTTGTTTATGATCCTTCCAATAGTCTCAGCATTAGTCATTTATCAGGCAACAATGTGGACCAAAATGGCATTAGAACCAAATGTTCTATGGTAATCTCAAATCAATATACTACATGCCAAAAAGTATATGAACACATAAACTTTACACCTATACATAATAATCGAACATCATCCTCAGCATAACATCTTTCCAGCATCTAACAGCCTGCAGTCTTCCGGTTTCAGACTTCCCATCAGATTTTGATCCAGGCTGCATGGATGCTAGTCAGCCACAAGAGCATTAGTGAGGTCCAACACTGATGTCAGGAGATAAAGCCTGGCTCACATTCGGGGTTCTAGTTCATCTAAAAGGTGTTGGATGGGGTTGGGGTCAGGGCTCTGCTCAGGCCGGTCGACTTCTTCCACACCAGTTTGGGAAAACAGTTTATTTGTAGACCTGACTTTGAGCACAGGTTGCTATAAATTTGGAAGATCAATATATCTCAAATATCCTTTTATGTTGCTGTAAGATTTTCCTTAATGTGAATTAAGGCTTGTAGAACCTGATAATGTAATAAAATCCTGATAATGTAATAACTCCCAATAATGTAATAAAAACCCCTCATAACTCAATAAAAAATGTAATAAAACCTGATAATGTAATCAAGTACATTTCCCAATAATGTAACATACTCTGTACCAATGATGTAATAACTGATTACATTAATGGGAGGTTATTACATTATTGGGTTAACCTTATTTTTGCAGAACTTAATAATGTAATAATTAACCAATATTGTAATATTACATTTTCTATTGAGTTATAAGGGTTTTTTTATTACATTATTGGGAGTTATTACATTATCAGGTTCTACAAGACCTAACCCAAAATGAAGAACAGCCTTGCTAAGACTTACTCAGTCCATTAGAACTGTCTTGCAAGAAACCTGTATCAAAGTTTTCATGTTTTTGTTGAAACTATTATAGAGAAGAGATAACTTAACTTTATTATTAGTGCTGTGGAATTACATTGTGATCTAATAAGAAGGGTTTCTAATATTTAGTCTACCCTAAATGATTTAAATGAAGTGGACAGGATATTAAAAACACCATTCAGTATAATGCATTACAATTTAGGATTTATTGCAGGGTTGTTACACTGTATTAGTTTTAGCAATTAGATGTACTGTAACTAATAAAATTGGGCCAAATTGTGTATTTAACAACTCAGTGGGTAGGAAGATATCCAAATGTGTATTTGTAGGTTACGTGTGCATGCAAGCTTGTCTCCATATTCATGTGTCTCTAAGATGTGTAAGCTGCCGAGGTGCGTTCAGCCATTTCACACTCCAGATGTCTCCTGGGGTAAGGGAAAGAAAAACATACCCTCCCACACACCTCCAGTACAAACAGGCTAATACAAACCTGTGGTTTTTTATCACAAATGCCATGACAATCAGGGATTTTGTTGTGTGAAAGATGTGTCAGACACACCATTAGATAAGAAATCAAGTTATTTCTTTGTCTTGTTTGTCGTCAACAGAAAAGAAAGATAAATCCCAACCAATGACACACACAAATAAAAAGATCCTCCACTAACAGGTATAAACAATTAGATTAAATCAACCGTCTCTTAACCTGTTCACGCTTCTGTTTGTTGACTTCCTCCCCATGGGTTTACCCTTTGTTCCCAATATCCTGGTTTGAGAACAGCTACCTACCTTCATGCTACCTTGATGCAGAGACTTCCAACTCGTGTGTTTTGACATTTTGAGCTAGGGTAGTCTAAGGAAACGAGTAATTAATTTCATCCATTAAAATCGAAGTGCTTGAAAGCAGTAAGTGAGTAATCCCAAAACTCAAAGAGTCAATTAAAATCTGCATGACTTCTTTGAGAGGAGCTTTCTTCAGCTTTGCGTCTGAAAAAAAAATCTACCTGAAAATAGATACCTGTCGTGCACAGCAGGCTTGCTTTAATGTAAGTTTGCTAATTTGTTTGTTTCCTCCAGCAAGGTGGAAAAGAGTTCAGAAGCCTTTCATGCCTGAATGCCTAAATTAGAAGAGATCTATTTTATTTATAGAGTTTCGTTTAGTGTAAACGTTAGATGTCATTGGTTTGATTGGGTTTAATTAGAATGCAGCCGTTTGTTTCGGAGGAGCATGGGTGGAAGGGTTGGTGAGATGAGATGAGATGAGAGCTGTTTCCTCAGGTTGGACAGTGTGGTTTTAATCTAGAACGGCAGCTGTGATGTATTTGTGTCGCCGTGTCGTGAGCCGCTGTAAAATCTTGAGTGCTTCTTGTGAGCCATATTCACTTTTAGTAACAATAAGTGAGTCTTTCACTTGTCTGTGTGAGGCTTTCATCAAGGTGCGGTGAAAGTCCATTTCCAGATTGTATGAAAAATCCTTCATTCTGACAGCAGACATCGCCACAGGCCAAAGATAAATCTGAGCGGGGAAGAAAGCTTCAGCACTCTGAGCTCAGCGCGAAGCATTTTTATTAAACAAGCTGCAGCCTACCAAGTCAATTTATCCAAATCAATTCTGCATTCTGTGGAGCTGTAGGTAGATGATAAAAAAAGAAGTTCAGTTTGGTGTAATATTGTAAAAAATATACCATTGTATTTATTAATCTTACCATTTCAGCTGCAAATTAGTTTCAATATTTTTCCACATTTCTTATTTTGTGGCTGTTCTATACACAAGTCTTACAAAGCATTAAAGTAATAAGCTAATTAATGAATGTACTGTGATCAAACATACTTATTATAAAAAGTTTTAATATTTCAGTGTGTGTTTGCTCAAATAAAGAGATCTAGAATTTTTTTTTTAAAAGGCTGCTCTCTTGCAACACAGGTAGCCTCCAGTTTATGGCTTTTGATCTAGCAGCCTTCCGTTAAAAACAACCCTGGACTGCTTTGATTGACTTGAGTTGTGTGTTGCTTAAAGTACCTGTGAGAAATTACCCAGGAAGTCGAGTTTGAGTTACAGATCCATGAGTTTGAAAGCTTATCTGACAAAGGATTTCACAACACTGGAAAGTTATCACAGCGGCAGTAATTTCATCCTAACCCTGACTCTTCCATCGCGATGACCGCCAGATAAACGTCGACGTGTGCTTGAACGTATTTCACTGGCCAACAACACAGTGCCTTGTCAGAGATTGACGCATTGTGTTGCAGTAAAAGTTAAGCCTGCTTCAACTTTTTATTTCACTGAATGATTTCATGTTTTTGTCGGAGCCCCCACTGAGGCACCAGACGGGCCTCATTAAAATGAACAAGGGGGCAGCGCTTTTCTTCACGCAGGGCACATTGGTCTTTTGAACGCAGCCTGTGCTCACCCTACATTCACACAATTTTGTTGATCCAACCTGATGTGGGTGTGTTATGAATATTCTGCCTTCATTTCTGATTCATGCAGCAGCTCTTGTGACAGATAAATGGTAAGCACATCTCTTCACCTTCACATGGAAAGCCTCTGGACAGGAGGCACAGACTGACAGGGACTGTTATACTGCTGTATGAAAAAAATATTCACAAGTTACTCAGTGATCAAGTCAGTTCATGTGGATAAAGGTATTAACACAATACTGATGACAGTGATATATCTTAGGAATATATTTGAATATAATGGTGACGTTAGAAATTAGGGTAGATGCAATAATGTACATTATCCCTCATTTCTCTTCCAGGCTACTGTAGCAACATAGGCATCGAAATTCCAGCACACTGCAAAAATGTCCAGATTATTCTCCTTAATTAGTTCAGTTGTACATGACTACAAATGGCTTTTTCATCAGAATGACCAACATTTAGAAGCTCACAGTTTGGAACGCATTGTTCATTCACAGATTAGTTTTTATTGTATGATTGCACTTATAAATGAAGATGATCCAGATTTTATCGGTGTGTCCTGGGATGTTTTTACTTTTTAATCAAGAATATTTTGTATAGGAGGGCTTGGGTAGTCGAGTGGTCACCGTGCATGCCAAATAATGGCAATTTAGCTCAGGTCAGTACCATACAGACAATGAATAAATAAATATATAAAACAATAAAGTACAAAATCCTATTCTGAAGAGACAAACATGACTCTAAAAGACATTTCAAAAGAAAAGCATTGCCTTCCACTGATTCTGTGAGTGAATTTCAGTGAGTTTCAGTTTATTTGTGTTCAAGCCTTTTCCATAAATGTACATTATGCAGTGTGTAAAGAGTACTTCTTTATATTTACATGTGTTAGCCTGAGGAACTGTTGAGTTGTTAACAAATGTACAACCCATGTAGGTTACAATTACTGTAGTCTTTACATAGATGACAGCAGCTGATCACCTAATAGCCCAGATCATAATAAACAATGTCATAATTCATCAGGTCATCAGCATAAATGAACACGATCTGTACATGTTATCTGTATTTTTCCATAACTGTCGTTATCTTTGTTTCTGTCAATTTCTCTCTTTCACACACTCTCCACTTCCATCTCTCTTTCTCTTTCCCTTCCACACACACACACACTCTGTACTGTACTGTAATGGAAAAAGTGATTAGCACACTTAAACGGCATGAGAGACACCCGGAGCCTTTGGGTGATTTGTTCCGCCATAATTTCTTTGTTAATTACTTCTCTGGGGAGGCATGAGAGAAAAGAAGGCCCCGGGGTAACTAAGTCTGCCACACTTACACACTGGCCTGCTTTTGGGAGACACTCTCTTCCCATCCCCAGCTCTCTTTATATCACTCTCCTCCTCCCTACTCGTATTAACTTGTGGCTTCTTCCTCATTTTTTGGGGGTTCTGGTACGGAAACCTGTGTGTGATTCCCATTTGACCCTTTCCTCTCCTGTTTTCACTTTTCTTCTCAACCATGCATCACCTATGTTTCACCGTTCATTCTAGCCTTTATGTCTTTCAAATGCCCTCCTCTCTCATTTCTACACCACAGTGATTTGTCACTTTCCGATCCCCCCCGTCCCCTCCTCTCTTTGCGCACTTCCTTCCACTTCCTTGCTACTTTGTTATTCCAGAAGTCTTTCCCACTGTAGTTCCTCATCCCACATTGACAGCAAAGTGTACATTAAAGCACAGCCACATCCTTGCATCACAGATTTATGGCACTTGACAGATAAATTACCTTTAGGCACGAAAGACAGCCATCATGAAGGGAATGAAACACCGCAAGGTGGCAGGCTTCAATTCAGTCTTCAACCAGTGGTGAATTAAGCACACTTTTGCCAAGACTGAAGGTAAATGGAAATTTATAACATAAAGAGCATTTGCTTTTTCTGATCTCACTTTCATGTGCCTCCTCTAACACTTTTTAAGGTGGTTTTAACTCTGGCATGTAAATCAATCACACTAAGCTCAGTGTGCAGCAATAATCTGCCTTTCTTGAGTCCCAGGCCTTCCTCTTTACCCAGCAGATTAAAATGCTTAATTGGGATTTTGAGATCTGAGTCATGCTTTCTTAAATGGGTATTCAGCCGCCAAAATAAGAGGACAGAAGTATCGACGAGTAGGGCAAATCCTCAGACTCTTAAATTTGATTGTGTTTCTTCCCTGACTGATCTTACATGTTCACAGTAACAGTAGTGTTGTAAGACCTGACATTTGTTCTTGTAAACATTTTTGTAGATGATTGAGTGATTTTTAAACTGGAACCTTATTATGCACTCATTATAGGTCACTCTGGTTAGGGCCATTAGCTAAATGACTTTAATGTGATGCAGTAAATTTAATTTGGTGCTTTAAAAATAGGAAGGTACGAAAGACGTATCCAGTCACCCACACAAGCAGCTCTGGTTAGCTTCAGTGTATTGTTAATGTTTTTATTTTGCCTCCAGCTGTATTTTTGTGTTTCTTTTTGAGTAAGTTTTGTTCTGTAATTCTGCATTTACTGAGAATAAAACAGTGATTCATGATGGAGAAACTGGCCTCACCAGAAAAACAAAAGCATTTGTTGCTTGTTCATATACCTCTAATAACCTACACTTACATTTACCTGACAAGGACCTTTTGTGGCCGTGTGAACAATGACTGTTGCCTGTCAGAAGCAAAGGCAGAAGTAGTGTGATGTTATACAGCAGCAACACCTCTCATGGAGGAGGTCAGAGGAGATGGACAGCTCAACAAAGAGTGTAACAGAACAGGGAATATTAGTTTTCAGACAGATAACATTGTTTTCTATTAAACAGGACCACATTCTTTCATTATAACGCAACTTGACACCCCATTGTAGCTTGAGCATACCTCATCAGCAATTCAGAAAATGCATTCAAAAGCAGGCACACATCCCTGCCAGGTTTAATTACTAGCTCTGTTTCACAATGCCTCAGCAAATACAGCAGAGGCATTATAGACTGACAGAATATGTGATGTGAGATGTGGTAGGAAGAATGTAAAGTTGAAGAAGTGAATTTTGCTCTGTAGAAAGGCAAATAACAGTAGTAATGAACACTACAGACTGGGATCGGATTAGTGCACAGTGAAATAAAGTGACTCGATAAAGTAGACTGTGTTAAATTACTCGTCATCCCTAACCCTGAACAGTATGATACTGTTTACTATCTTCCTTTAGCCTAATCATGTAGTTTACCATAGCCAAATTAAGCTTAAAGATAGTGATGGCATATCAAAAACAGTCACATGAATTATTTTTGTAATGCTCATTTGTATATGTTAGTGACCAGGTTAGAAAAGGCTTGTGAATAACTTACACCACACCAAACACAGATTTTGCCACTAAGATGACTCGTGAATGCTTTCATTTGTGTAATTTAACTATTCATGGGGTCAAGTCGATAGAATAGAATACATTTAAAGAAAAATGAGTCACTTCATGAACTATCTTACTGTACAGTGAGAAAACTGAGCGAGCTGACCTCCTGGAAGACATATAGTACAGGTGTCCAAAGACACTAATGCTGTTTGGACAGATCAGTGGGTGTGAGGCAGGATAAGATGCTTTTCAGAGTCTCCCTCTAGATTTGGAGTCTGACTGAACTGAACTACTGTATGTTTTCAAATGGCTGTAAATGTACTGACCATGCTATTGCCAAAATGAGCTGATCACATGAATTCCATTTAGGCTTATTCTAAAGCTTTCTGAAGTCCAAAACCCCAAAAGTTCCATAATACACTTACTTGTACAGGTACATTCTGTGACTCATTTCTTGGGTTGACACTGCAGGATATCAGGAAGCAATTGTATTCTTTTGTTCTTTAGAAATTTAAAGGATCAAAAGGTTTTCACTTTAAATGTACCATTACGCACAGTTAGAGAATGGAGTACTTTATTATTAATGCTGTAGCACTTTGAGTTTTGCTATAGTGCTGAGCAAATTAAATGTATTATTATTTATAGATACATCTGAAATCTAACTGCTAAAATTACCTTCCCTTTAGAAATATGCTGAAAGACCTTTGAGTCAAGCAATTACCCTCCAATGGATCTATCCAATGGCAGAATATGGGGGCAGTAATCGTGAGTTTCTACCTGTGAATAAGTGTGAATAGAGAGGCAGCTGAAACCCAGCAAGCAGTGCTTTGTGAAGCTTCCCCAGGCAGATGAAAGGTTAAATCAGAGCATTTACCCCCAGTATCCTGTCCTCTAAAAATCTGTTCGGCGTTTAGTACATGAGTGGGTGGCAGAGGGATCATTTTTGACACAGTTAGGCGTGAGTCAATTCTCACACTTCAAAAGGTCTGGAACAAAAAGCGTGAACCGCAGGGTTGAAGGAGACTGGCTCGCTCCCAGTGATGGAAATGCCCGGGAAAAGTTGTCAGAACCGTTAGCTCCGGCATTTACAAAGGGGGCCTGTATGCTAAATGACAGGGTTGCTGTGGTGATAACCTTCCATGTTGTCTTCTATCCCGAGTAAATTCTGATACGTTCAAATCGGGGGGCCCTTTAATTACACAGTTATGTACACAGAAAATAGGTGACCTTTGATGAGCATTAACTGTTGTTTAGTTAGATGGCGGTGACCTTTATTGGTTGCAGAGAGAGAGTGCTCATATGTGAGAGAGTGACAGGAGAAGAAAGAGCATACACACATTTTTAGGGTTTTATTTCATTAAAGTTTTCACAGAATTGCTGAGGGGGAAAACAGTCATATCACACTTTATGTATTTACATCTTCCTTCCTGCACACACATATAACCAACCAAACACCTAAAGCAAAACTATTTGCATATTTTAACTAAAATTGTATGGTGGATTTAATATACACAGTTAAACTTAACAGTAGCAGTATCATTAAAAGTATACTGACGTTTAAATATAGCAGCAGGCCAGCAGTACACAGCACTAACAATGACTAATTAAGAGCATATGTTATGCATTCTCCTAAGTTCTCAAGATAAGAACATAGAATAGGATAATTATTACAACCCCAGTTATCATATTTGTAGTTCTGGCCATTATTACTGTCAGTAAACATAATATCGTACTCAACAAGTTAATTGCTGAAATCTGGGAACACTGTGAAACAGCAAAATGAGGGTTATACCCAGGTTAACTACAATTATTTGAAGGAGAAAATGAAGGCTAATGGTAAAATTAAAAACCATAGTTTCTGTTTAACAAGCTACAGTCCTCCACTTCAGCTTTTAATAATAGTAATTATAATGTTTATTTGTGTTCACTGTTACAGAATGTTTTACATACATTTGAAATCTAATGGTGGTCTTTGGAACAGATGGAAATGATGGCCAAAAGTACCCAAATAAAAAAGTTGTAATAAACTGGAACTGTCTTTTAAGCACAATGCCAAGTTGACTTTATTTCACATCACTGAATGAAACCTGATTTAAAAAGTGTACGTATACAATCTATTCCACTACAGCCCCAAAATATACAAACATGACCACAGACAGAAATTTACATGGTGTGACCCTTCTGGGAGGGATGAGAATCATTGCTGTAAACATTCAGTGCTGGCCAATGAGCATGCATCAAATGATGGAATAATCTTTCAATAATTGTACAAAGGAAAACATTTAATATATTCACAACAGCAAAGTTATACTTGTTTACAAGTAATTTAGAAAAACTGATATCCAGTAAGAGTTTGTGCCGTTCTATAACTCACCACAGCTCTCCAGCTGACTGCACTTTGGTGGTTGGGGCCCTCTCTGCATGACCCAAATAACAAAGCTTTTATCACCCTCCTGGTTAACCTTTGAAGCTGATGATCTCTCATACACATAGAGGCTTATCTCTGAGCCCCAGAGGTCCAGTCTGTTCCAGACTTCCACAGAGATGTCATTACTGTGGGCACAAACTATAACACACATACTTAGCTTAATCACTCAGAGGCTACAGTTGGTAGCAAACCTGAATCGACACCTTGCTGCAGGTTTATTTAATGATCTGTTTGCCATTTTAAAATATGACACCACAGGAAGCATCAAAACAACCTGCAAAATATTGTTATTTACTCTCATACTCTACCTCTACATGTCTCCAGCACAGTGTTTTTCAAAACAGCAGACCTTCACTCAAAGAATGAAAAGTCATCCTTAACCTTAACCTTAAATAAATAGATGTTTTACCTCAAACCATGTTCTTACATAGTAAACCAAGTCATGCCTAAACCTACACAAACCTTAACCATAGTGTTGTCACATCATAAAACATGTTTAACTTACAACAGGGAAGAATTATATTGTCCTGAAGAGTGAGGCATCAGATCAGAAAACACGTATGTGTCGATCTATAGGGTACTTAAAACTAAGTGCATATTTTATCATTTAACTTGGAGGATTGTTATTTTAAGACAGTAAAATGTCATTACTGCAGAATAGATACTGATAAAACCATGAGAAGACTCCCTCTGAAGGTTCCTGGGGTTCTGCAGCTGAAAAAAGAATATAGAAGATCTATCTGGATTCACTGTTAGTTGGTATGATAAATTGCAGTGGTTTACCATTTTTGATTGGAACACTTGATTTGGATTGATTCAATAAATCACATCACCTAAAATAAGTTTAATTCAAGCATTTCCTTTATGGGTTGTTAATTTACCTGAGCTTGCATGCTGTAATAATTCAGTCTCTTTAAAGATCCCATACTGGGCAATTTGGTAACAGTACAATAGCCCGATAGATAAACACAGAAGAAACAATGTGTAAACAATCAGTAACTTATTAAGGAAGGTTGCTGTGGCTCCTTCGACACTCTGTGTTGAACTATAAGCAAACTGCAAAGGGTCTAGAAAGGTTTTAGTTTTAGAAAACAATTCCTCCTTTACCAGGTTCTCAAAAAATGTCATAATGAGGGATGTTAATGCTATTGGCCTGAAGTCATTTAGTGTCATGGCATGTCTAACCTTTGGGCACAGGCCCCACTGTGGCTTGTTTCCACATTTTTTGGGCACTCTCTGGAGGGCAAGTGATCTCTGAAAGTTGTTGTAGAACACTGGCCCCAGTTGTTCGGCACAGACGTTAAGTAAATGCCCACTAATATTGTCTGGACCAGGACGTTTCCTCACATTACAGCCCATAAACACCTTTGTTAAAGCCAATTCATCAAATAATTTGTTACCACGACCAGATCTCATTTTGGATTTTAGTGTCTCTAACAAGAGTCAAAAGCATCACATCGTAAAAAAACCTGTTTTACTCCTCTGTCAGTTTGTTATTGAACCATACCCAGCTAATTTAACTTTCTTGTCTACACAGCTCTTAGACCCAGTCCTTTCCAAACAAAGCCTAGGTTGTTCTTGCTCTGTTCCCTCTCTACTTTGCTGTTACATAATTTTGCTTGGCCTTACAGATTTCAGTTCTCATTTCCTTCTACAGTCTGTACCTTTCAGACAGATCGCCTTCCTGAAATACCTTACATCTTTCATTCATCTGTACTTTAAGAGATTTTGTG
Organism: Scomber scombrus; assembly: GCF_963691925.1. Classification (NCBI taxonomy): domain Eukaryota; kingdom Metazoa; phylum Chordata; class Actinopteri; order Scombriformes; family Scombridae; genus Scomber; species Scomber scombrus. The sequence continues at coordinate 5,529,957 of NC_084980.1, forward strand.
GGCAAGGCTTACTGTTGGGATATGTCTGACTGACTTATAAAAGACAAGCTCGTCTTTACAAAGAGATGTAACTACAGGTAACGTCTGTGAGTTCATCAATATCTGAACAAGAGTCACGGAAGACATCCCAGTCTGTACACTCCAAACAACCTTGCAGGGATACAATAAACTCTTCAGTCCAGAATCTAAAGCAGTTTTGTTGACAGGGATGAGGAAAATAGTGTAATGTGACTTGTATGCATCTTTAACTGATGCATAACAAAGATCAAGAGTCCTGATATATATATATATATATATATATATATATATATATATATATATATATATATATATATATATATATATATATATAAATATCAAAGTGTTTGCCTCATGGTGCAATTGTTAAAATCACCAAGAATTACATTGGGAGCATCCGGAGATGTAGTCTAGAAGCGTCCTCAGTCTGTCCCACACCACCTTTTCCCCCTATGTTCTGCATTTTCTGAAGGTTTTGATTCAAAGCCATTACAAAAGACATTAGTTTGGACTCCATTACCACACAGTGAGCATCGGTCCATTGGCTAACGAACATTATGGGGCCGATGCCATTGAAGGAGAAACTCTCTACCTGTCTGTCTCTGCCCTAGTGGTTGTTTGACAGGTGTTGAATTTAGACAAAGAGGAAGAGGGTTAGGGATCACAATAGGACTACAATTTTCATATCCATTCGGCAAATTTGACATAACATTAAGTCACTTAAAACTTTACAAAGGGAGTCAATTATGAAACTACAGAAACATATGAAGAGACTTGCAAGGACTTAGTAAAGACGAACAAAAAGGGTTAGGGTTAAGGGTTAGGATTATGGTTTAGGTTTGGGTCAGGGTAAAGGATTGACCTGCAGACAGTTAGAGGTTAGAGGGTCAGTATGCTGAATGGACAGTCCTCATAGGATCACATATACAAGAATACAAGAAGCACATCTGTGTGTGCGTGCCAGCGCTCCTCCCCCCAGCTCAGCAGCACATTATGCTGTGGTCAGAACCGCTAAATTACCCACAATGCATTTCATCACTCTGCACTCAGCCTTGTCTGACAGCGAGAGAAATGACGCCGCGTCAACACCTCGTCACTTGCAACCCTGTTCGCATGTGGTGTTCACCTTTAATCCGAAGTCCACACACACACACACACACACACACACACACACACACACACACACACACACACACACACACACACACACACACATAAAATAAAGATGTGTAATCAAAAAATCATCAGCCTGCACGAGCGCTTACATGCATACAAAAGTATGTCGGCACACAAACTTCCTCGCACGTACAGGCTTTTCTTTTCTGTCGTCTTCTCTCTTACAAATATTCACACACACACACACACACACACTCGCGCACTCAAAGAAATCCATTTCTCATCCTCAAATATACTCATAGACACACACATATGCTCAATCCCGTGGGGACTGTAGACTAAATCAGTGAGTAGAATTTCAGTGAGTGATGGTGACAGGATAGACAGGATAGATAGATGATGGGAAGGAGAAGAAGATGAAAACCGAAAATGGATTTCAGAAGTCCAAGCATGTACACTACCTTCTGGTTTCTGTGTGTGTGTGTGTGTGTGTGTGTGTGTGTGTGTGTGTGTGTGTGTGTGTGTGTGTGTGTGTGTGTGTGTGTGTGTGTGAGAGTGAGAGTGAGAGAGAGAGAGAGAGACAGATCTTTATTGTCTATCTTTACTGACAATACGAGGACAACTGCTGGCATCATCAGACAGTATGGTGCATGGAAATCTTGAATGAAGTGTCAGTCATCGTGTGCATTTGCACAAACATAAAGATATACTGAATATGCAATGTGAAGCATACACACATGCACAGGAATGCTTTGTTTGTTTCTCTTTACTTTATAACTTCTCTCTCTGCCTCACACACACACACACACACACACACACACACACACACACACACACACACACACACACACACACACACACACACACACACACACACACACACAGGTTCCAGGTGTCAGAGGGCTAAACCATCTCTAGCAGGGCTCTGAAAAGTGTCTGTCAACCAGCATAGCTTCTCTCTTTCCAACCTAAACTACAATGACAGCCACATCATTACTACTATAGGAGGTGTTTGTATGTGTGTGTTGGTGTGGGTGTGTGTAGTTATTACTATGCCAGTGTCCATCTGCTCCGCCTTGACAAAGTGGAAAGTTTCTGACCAACTTCACCAGATGTATTATAGATGTCTTTCTTTGAGGCTTTCATGTCTGCACAAAAGAGTGTGTGGATGTGTGTGAGTGTGAGAGAGAGAGAGATTTCATCTATAATATAACGCCTTTTCTTATATCGCATTTGATATAATATTAGCATATTATATGTATTGCTAAACATATGTCATTGTTAATTTTCTGAACTGCTTTGGCAGTATGGGTTTCTCATCGTTCATGCCAATAAAGCTTCTTTGAATTTAAAAAGGTTTAAGAGAGAGACAATGATTGTGGAGGAAGAGAAATACATGAGGATGTTAGAACAGAGAGGTAGTGTAATGATGGTGAGATGGAAAAGAAAGGTCAAAAAAGAAAATGGGAAGGAAAAGGACGACATGGAAGAGAAGTAAAGTCAAGTGGAGAGATGGAAAGAGAGACGGACAAACTAATGATGGACAACAAAAGCAACAAAAACTATACTTTGACAAAATGTAAGAAGAGAGTGGCTGAAATGGTACAGTATTCTGTCCTGGATGGACGTACAACCATACAGATGAAGAGGAATTGTATTGTTGAGAGGACAGGCTAACACTTGAAGGACTTCTGAAGACAGATATTTTTGGCTTTCTTGTAAATGGAAAAAATGAAGAGACAATTTTATGAACCCTGCAGAGACCAGACGGCTCTGAGAAGAGATACTTAGATTGACCACCCTCAGCTTTCAACGCAAAGATTACATTTAGGTCTGAGGGGTTGAGTTCAGAAGTCTCATAATTTGCTGTATTTTTTTGTTTTTTTGCCCTGTGTAATCAAGTCAATTTGTCTCAGAGTGTTTTACAGTCTAATCAACCTATGATGACAAATGTTCGTAGACTATTGGGAGAAATACCAAGAAGAACGACAACAACTGAGGAATCCCTTTTTCATGATTTATGGCTCAGTGATAAATAAGGGTTGGCAAGATGAGCAATTCAAAAATATATTTAAAAATAATCTAAAAGCAGCATCAGGTTTGTTAAAATGTACATTTAGTATTTTTGTTGGTTTTATATCATTTGAAATGACATTTGCACCACAAGTAAGACTGAATGCTCCTGAAAATGTCAAATGGTGTAACCACAAAATAATGATGAATATTAAATATTTGATCCACCTACAGTGTATTTAAGTGGACTTTCACAAATAATTACTTATTTTTTTTAATTAAATGTTTGCTGATCTCCATGATTCTCCAGATTAAATGTAATATCTAGAACAATTGTATTCCATTACCTTTATTTAATATAAAAAGTTATAATGTAAGATCATGCCAAACTAGTTGATATGGTGTTTTATTTAGAATTGAGTGTTTTTAAGCAAGTTTGATTATTTGGTTATGGTTACACCACTTAGACATTTTTGCCATAATCCTCTAATATATTCTCTCAAAATGGATTAAAAGCAGAAATTCTATCCTGGGTCCACAAAAAAAAAAGTTATTCCTACGTTTATTTCCTAATTTTAAACCACATGGACATGAAAAAAAAGGTAATTGACCCATATGCAGAAAAAAGAAGCAGAAGTAGAATCACAGTATTAGTTTCTGGACAAATGATGAACACTTTAGGGAAATATGCAGCTATTTAAACTGAACAGCCACTAAACAAACATACTTTTGGAAATATTTAACTAGCCAGCTCCTTGTGGAGTGTAGCATGGAGCTTAGCGACCAATCACAGGCTGGATCGACAGTACAGGCAGCCAGTCATGTGAGACAACATTCATATTACATGCTGAAGTGGCCCAAAACCAATATTTTTGCCTCCGAGTGAGTCATATCAGACTTTTTTTCACGGAAGTGTGAGCAAACCAAATCAGATCTTTTCATTTCAGATCCAGGCCACTTGCATATGTGGTGTGATTCATATCCGATATCTGGCTGTGTGACCAGAATTCATGTGTGAGGGATTTTCTTTTTTTCTTTTTTTCCGTCTCACTTCTCTTGCCTGTCATCAACATTCAGTGTTGGCACCTCACAGCTCGGTAAAAATAAAGCATGAGCAACAACAGCGACAGGGGTCAACGGAGAGATGAGGTAGTTTTGAATTAGTTGGACATTTGTGGAAGAAAAGTTTCTATTCAAGTTGTTCTGGAGGGAACTTATCATAACAGAGCCTTGTTATTCTTGTCTGTGCAGCTCCCATTTCAGTTAAATATGTGCATGTGTGACAGTTTAGTGTTCACGCCGCAGCGAGATACATGTCACTTACGAACACGAATGTGAACCATCAACACAAAAGGATCGGACATGACAAAAAAGTCTGAATTGAGCATTAAGGCCAGTAATGTGAATATAGCCAAAATGGACACACACTGCTTCAGCAGCAGAGCAGAGAGAACACAAGAAGCATCACACTGTCTGCTGAACAACAGCCAGCCAGACTCTCGCTTCCTCTCAGCTTGGGCCAGAACTTCATTCATTTGTAATGAACTGCACGCATTCCCCATCTGCAGTGACAGCTGCAGTGCATTTAAGAAGAGGCATACACTGAATTTATACAAAGCATACATCCAGTCCTGTGTGTATAACTGTGCAGATGTGTTATATTTGCTGTTATCCCAGGTTTTTATTCTGCATAACCATCATTTATTTATTTAAAATATAAGTTGTTATACTGCCACAGCATCAGCTAAGTAGATGGGGAGCTACAAATGCACCATGTGTCAAATCTGACAGCTGTTTGCGGCTGTCTGTATGCAGTGATATTTCATAATCGCAGCCATCTGCTCCTCATGTTTTTTGCATGTGGCATATACATCAGCTATGCTGTCATTGCATGTAGACTGAGACAGAAATTATGAGCTTTGTCTTTATAGTTTTCTTTTTAGCGCACATCAGACACAACACTAGAACAAGCATTGTACATGACATGTTAGATTTGTTCTTCTTTGGTAGAGAGCTTTATGGCATGTCTTAAAAAAGTGAATAATTCCATTTCATTTTTATTTTATTCTGTGACTGAACATTTTTGTAGAGCATGGCCTTTTACTAGATAACATTTTACAGTTTTCAGGCATATTAGAATCCTCACTCCAAAAATGCACCTCCTTACAAGTCTATTAAAGTCTTATTTTCTTAAACAAGTAAGAATATTTCAACGACAAGTTGTAGTTTAAAAAAATAAATTCAAGCTTTTTCCTTTACTCGAGGGCAGCTAACCGCCTTAATCTTTCTTGTTACAGAGATGGATACTAATTTTTAGAAAATGCTTGAAACATGACTTTATCTTCTTTTTTAACAGAATGAAGGTTTTAGGACAGAAGTGACTTGATAAAATGGAGATTTTTGCACTGTACAACTCCTCTCTTACAGTTCACTTCTCTTAGTAAACAAGTAACCAGGCCTAACATCGAAATGAGATATTCTTTGTGGTTGTCCCCCATTTTACATGACCAGAATTGCATCCAGTGGCTTGCGTTTCTTCAATAAAGAGTTTCAGACTCAGCGCTGGACTAAATGACTTGTTAAGGTGGATATTGTGACGGACAACTTCATGGGTTGTCCAGCGAGCATCGGGTCATCGGCCAATTTCCTGACACAGAGCAGCTTAATACAGACAGGGCATCATGTCTCTGGACCTCTCTGCTTGCTCTCTATCTGTTCCTCCATCACCCACATCAGTCTATTTCCTTTCATTTGTCCCGGCTCTCCTTTTCTCTCCACCATGGCACATCTAAATGGTTTGAGCCTCCATCTCTCGCTCCCTCTAACCCCTCTCCTTTACAATTTCTCACCCTCCGCCTTCAATCCATCCATCTCTCTTTGGTAATGCATCTAAACTGGCTCTCTCCCTTTCTCTCTCTCTCTCTCCCTCCCTCCCTCCCCCTCTCTCTCTCTCACTGCTTCTCTCTGCCCTATCCATCTGTCCAGACTGGTGTGTCTAAAAGGCTTGGGGTAGTGTGCTGTGCCAAGCCGAGTGCACAGATTTGGATAACCGCTGTCTGGAGATATGTCTGAGATAACAGCTATAGTCACTCACTCCTGGCCTGGCTGCCTGTGTGTGTGTGTGTGTGTGTGTGTGTGTGTGTGTGTGTGTGTGTGTGTGTGTGTGTGTGTGTGTGTGTGTGTGTGTGTGTGTGTGTGTGTGTGTGTGTGTGTGTGTGTGTGTGTGTGTGTGTGTGTGTGTGTGTGTGTGTGTGTGTGTGTGTGTGTGTGTGTGTGAGAAAGATAATCCCAGAGCCTCTTGCTTCTCTCCCAGCCAACAGTGGTTTACAGCTGATAGCGACAGCAAGGAAATTTCACGCATCGCAAAAGTGGACACCTTGAAAAATAGATATACTGCAGAGGGGGAAACGTATGGAATTTGCAAAAAGTTTTGACAGGTAGTCCAGGGAAATATAGCGAATGAATACAGATGACAGTATGTGATGAAATATGAAGACATCTAGACTTTACACAAACTTCCATAATATTGACTTTAATCCTGTTTTGCCAGCAGAGCAGCTTTTGCGAGTGGGGGCACGGACTCTATCAGATTTCAACAGCCTTCCACAGGGATGTTCGCCCATGTTTATTCAGGTGCTTTCCACCATCTCAACCCAGCCCTGTCTTTTAGTGCATATTTACTTGGAGTACCTCTCTTCTATCCCATTGCACAGATGCTTAGTTGGATTCTCGTCATGTGACCGGAGAGGCCACAGAAACAAACTGATTCGACTGTCATGTTCATGGAACCATTCACAGGTTTCTCCAGCCATGTGGAAGGAAGCAGTGAAAACTTTCAAGAAGTGATTCAACTGAGTCAACGTGATGTTTGCTGTTTTTTTTGGGAGGGGGTTTTATCCTCAAGAGGCCCTAATTTGTGTCATGAAAACCCAGCATGCACCACCAGCAGTGTTTACAAGTGGCATGATGGATGCAGTTTCTCCTCAAGTAGACAGGTGAAAGTCAAGTCAGGCGTGGCAGAGCGTGCATGTTCAATAAACCTCTCCCAGATGCCAAGGTCTTCTCATCAAATTCACGGTTGGCAGCTGCCGATTACAACCTAAGCGTTCCACAGATGGCCATCGAGCAGCTCCACTGGGGACAGTTGGGGTTAAAGACCATGCTGTTGGGAAGCAGAGAGTCTCATGGCTTCACTTTCCTGTTCATATTTTGTAAGCACTTTGGCTGCCATACATAGTCGGTGCTGAGGTACGTTTTACTTGGCTGTTCAGGCTTTTACTGGTCGTTCCCACAAGTGTTTTACAGGACAGAATGTGTTTACTCACATTGATTTTTCAGAGGACGTGAGCATTGGTTATTAAATTGTGTGACGATACCAATTAGATTCTGTCAGGATCGGGTTACTTACAGTACCAATACATTTTAAAAATTAAAAAAACAACCCTAACCCCTTTTTTTTGTATTTAGACATTTCGACATTGGCATACACTCTTTCCCCTCTAGTGGTGACACTTTTAGACAGTTTTTTTTACTGTGTTTCTAAAAGCTGCTGTGGGTAAGATCTTGTTAACTTGCCTGCCATACCATCGACCGAGGCACTGGCATAGTTAGTTCCAGGGTTCTGGACTGTGGCTTCCCACTTCTCCTAAATAGTTTGGATTGGTTAAAGGCAGAGGGAAAATTGAGGGTATTTGTACAATATGTTAAGGGATAAAAGAACAGCTTAGGACGGTATCCATCTATACGAGTACGGAACCAGTAGTTCTCACGAGGACCAAAACCCGGTCCTAATGAGGCAAAATGTTATATCTGAGGTACTGGTCAAACTTAGAAGTAAGGTGTGAATTTAGGTTTGGTTAAGGTTAGGTATGAATTTGGTTTGGGTCAGGTTGTCTTACAATGAATGGAAGTCAATGAAGTGTCCTTAAAAGGATAGCTGTGATAGCTTCACAAAGTAAACTATCTTACAATACAGGTTTAGGGTATGCTTTTCTACAGTGGAGGTTAGCCATTAGGTCTGGCATTAGCCGTTAGCTCCGCTCGGTGTTAGCTTAGCCGTTATCTACGATTTGGTGAACAAATTTTAGATGACACAATTTAGATGTTTGGTACATAAGCTATATTTACCATTGGAATATGATGTGAAATATTTGCCGTGTATATATATATATATATATATATATATATATATATATATATATATATATATATGTATATATATATATATATATATATATATGTATATATGTATATATATATATATATATGTATATATATATATATATATATATATATATATGTATATATGTATATATATGTATATATATATATATATATATATATATATATGTATATATATATATATATATATATATATATATGTATATATGTATATATATATATATATATATATATATGTATATATATATATGTATATATATATATATATATATATATATATGTATATATATATATATATATATATATATATATATATATATATATATGTAAGCAATGATTTCACACCTTAATAGTTAACACCCTCTCTGTGTGATGCTTGATAATGACGTGTCTGCAGGGACAAAGCTGAATTAATTCACAGGCTGATAGTTACAGGCTGGACACTGTAGATAGAAGAGACACAAAACAATGAGAAATAGTTCACATTTAGTCATAAGTGCGACATGTTTGTGATAATTTTGGTGATAGTTTAAAATTGCAGCATGTATTCTTTGGCTATTCACATCCCACAATATTTATCACATTGCTGCCTTAAAATAGTCTTAATGGACCAGTATATAAGATTGAGGTGGATCCATTGGCGGATTTGATGGCAGAAATGTATTATAATATTCATAAGTATGTTTTAATTAGTGTGTAATCACCTGGAAATAGGAATCGTGTTTTTGTTAGCTTAGAATGAGCTCCTTATATCTACATAGGGAGGAGGGTCCTCTTCCATGGAGTCCACCATGTTGCACCGCCATGTTTTCTACAGTAGCCCAGAACAGACAAACTAAACACTGGCTCTAGAGAGAAGCTTTTGTGAGTTTTGCAGCTACTGTAGGAACTGTACTCATAAACGCTTAAAAAGGGAAGGGGGAGGGGTATTAAGTTGGTTGCAATCTGCAGCCTCACTTCTAGATGCTACTAAATCCTACACACTGGTCCAATTTTAATTATAGTATCAGTCAAATATGTTCTTTGAAAAATTATGTTTGAAGAAATGGAATACAGCACATCTGATTTTTCCCTTGAGTGAAATGTATCTTAACTATTTCACAGTTTTTGCCCATCAATTTAAGTGTAATGAAAGAGACCTCCAGGCTGTGATATCTTCACTTTTATTCCCTATGGGTCGAACTCCGAAAATTCAGGATACTACAATTAGCATTTTTCTGTAAATGATTTAACCCTCTAGCCCATGAAAAGATAACCCTGATGACATCACCAGGATGCTTTTATTCTTTGCAAAGCTTCCCCAGAGCCACAGAAGACATTATACAACTACTACTACATCACAGGGTAATAAGTACTCTTCATGACGAATAAACTGACTTCCATCTGTTTGAATCAGAATAAAATATGACTCACTTCCAATTATGCTTATAAAAAAAGGGCACTTGACCACATATTTTGCATCATCCTACATATGGGCAACAGATGCTTCTCATACATTATTCCATTTATATTTTCATAATTAAAAGCCTCATGTAGCAACATTGTAGTCTGAGGGGTTGTTGAGAGTTTTTAGTGTGTGCAAGTACCCAACGAGGTCGTATTCGTCTGAAATCGTGTCAGTTGAAGGTCTTTGAAAGTTTCTAGAAGACAGAAAATCAAGACACAAGTACCTGTGGACCTCATTAAAACCAAGGCGATCATTATTGCTTTTTATATGATTAGTTTTTAATTTCACATTTTAAATGGCACTGCAGAAGGATTTTATAGATTTCATACAGATTATATGACCATTAAATTCTAATAACTTGTTCACAGATTACAATGTAAGGATTTGTTTTAAAGAATAAACATCAGGCTATATTTCGGGTAAATCCTTCTCTTTGGCTGTTCCAGTATACAGTATACACCTAAATTTAACATTTACACTTAGATGTGCACAGTATGCAAAAGCCACATGATGTCTTATTTTTCATACTCAGCAAAGAACTTTTTGACCCTTAAGTTGGCTCCGAAACTCATTCTTAATTAATTCTTGAGATTTGATATGTACTGGACCTGGCTATAGTCCAGCACTGTGAGTTCCAACATCAATCAAGTGGAATATTCCAAAATGTCAGTGTTTCCAGCATTGAAGCCCCCTCTTTTTGTCACAATCTCTCCACTACAGCTCTGTAAAGAAACATCGGTGACACTAAATACAGAAAATGTTGAACTGAAAAAACTTTCACTAAAACTCCAGCTGAATTTTAGAAAAATATTTTAATATAAAACTCGCCTTCCTTGGCACAGGCACTGGCACTGTTGGGGTGGTGCGGTCAGATTTGATTGATGATAGGCTGGCAAAATAAGCAATAACCTGCCATATTACCAATCATATTTTGTAACAGAGTCCCGCCCACGTCAAACCAGCGTGAAGAGCATAGACAAAAACAAAAATGACAGAAATAACTGTTATATAACTTGTTGTTTGTGTGGAATCCCAGCACACACACACACACACATACAGAATACACACACACTTACAAAATAGGTTTTCAGGGCATGTCAACTATGTCATGAAAGCGAAACCATCCTTAAACCACACTAAATCCTTTTCATAGGGAAAAAAGTATACTGCTGATTCGCTCACACTTCTTTATTAAAAGTACATAAGTACACTATCTTTATAGTTACCCAGTTACACATGGATACAGTGCTATAAACAGATGTTGTTAATGCATATTGACCCATTTCATCCACTGTAACTGGCTGCCGGGGCCTCTGCTCTCTGCGTGTGAACTTTCTCTACATTACCACACACACAAATTAGTCATACAAGAGCGTGCAAGCAAAGAGGACAGTGTCAGTGTGCATGTATTTCGTTAGCGTATTTGTATGCAGAGCACTGCAGCAGTGTTTACTTGCAAAATATTTGAGAGGTGTCATCTGAGCTTTCCACACTGTGTTTGCTCCTTGTTGTCGCTGTACATACTGTTTGACAAAATGCTGGAACACAGGAATCAGCAGGCTGTTCACAGTGACCAAGCATCAAAAAGTGAAGCGAAGATATGTTTCCCTAAAAATAAAAAAAATCACAACTCAGTCTGAATCTGTAACCATAAAAAGAGAAACAGTGCTGTCTAAAGTCTCACCCGAAGAGAGCCACTAATTATCTCGGTTATGAGCTTTTAAAATTCGTTTTTTAATCATAATATTAACTTAATACTTGTGTTAATTTAGGTAAGTCATTGTTTCTGCTCCAGTTTGTGCTTTAAATAAGTCTCTAGATGCTTGTTTCAGGTGCAGACCATCGCATTTTCGTGAACAACTGAATCATTTTCTCAGTTCTAAAAAAAAAAGATTGCCTCCAAACATGTAACACTGCAGGCTTATTAAGCAGAGATCTGGGCACCGGAGGGAACAGTGTGTGCTTTCAATAGCAATCAGCAAGAAAGAAGCCAGTGGTTTCTAAGAGACAGGAAGATGTGTTCCTGATAGTCCCATCATGAGCTGTGCGAGGTGAACCAGCGTGAGCCGACAGTTACATGTGCCTGCCAGTTTCATCCTTTTCCAAAAAAAAGGCCCATGTCGAGATTCCCCCTGTGTCAGTTTAATTTGCTAAGATGGGGGATTGATAATTGGTAAGGGAGTCCAGACTAAAGCTATCCTTTTAAAGATTGTGTATTAAATGATATTTTCAGATACTCTGCATTATTCTGTGCACAGTTATATAACAGCTTTTAAAGTTTGCTACCTTGTGGGGCATAAAACTCATTTGTGGTATCCAAATTGATATTCAGAGCAATCCTTGATCCTTCATTTGTTTTTAGGGTAGGTTTATTTTATAATGTATTAATATATATGAAATAAACAGAGCAAATTGAATTAGTTTGTATATTGTGACTATTTGCATACAGCGAGAAAGAAAAATAACTAAACAAAACTTTCACTACCTCAATTTTTGCAAAGTTTTGCTGGACTTTCAACAACCTCTAACTCATGAGCACTCTGTAAATGCAGTTGTTTGAAACACTTTCAAGGACTCACTGCTGGCAAACGGTTGCCATTTAAGAAGCACTGTGTCTTCTTCACTCTGCACTATACTGGCTCAGTTTTCACAGTGAAATGTCTCTCCTGGAATACATGCACATATTGTCTTCTTCCGCTCATGTTGAAGTTCCACACCAGTCCTGACAGTGAATGGTAACATGTGACAATAATGCTTGAGTTATGCAGGGACTCTCATGCTGTATGGTTTGTCAAAAAGTGGAGTAAGAATACTTTATTTGTCAGTTTGATGGCTGCAGAAAGCTCATAACAAATCCTGATGCTCCAACTCTGAGTTAAACTCCTCGAGAATAGTTGTAGATATACACAAACTGCAATTCAGACAATGAAATACATTCCACAAATTAACTCAACATGCTACCTTTTTTTTTCCCAAAACTGGATTGAACTCATCAAGAATTCAAGCTGGTGACACCAAACCTACATGTCCCGAAATTCTTAGGTTCACTGTGTGTCAGTTCATTTGGTAATTTGATTAACTGCATATTTCTTTTGGGAATTCCACTATATTAGCAGCAGATCATTAAGGGGCCCAACAGCAAATGTTTGCCCTGTGGCCCCCTAACAGGTTAAAGGATCCCTGTGGAGTTTTCTTGCAAACAGAAAATTAGCTTTCCCCCCCGGAGTGTTACTCTCTAGAACACATTGTGTGTATCCTTGGGGGTCGAACAAACATGTTGAATTCATTTCCTTCCTCATTAAACATTTGCAAATCCTTCACCTTTAACTCCGCTGAGCTCTTGTCATGTCAAAACATTGTACTGTTATTCCAGTCTTTGTGATTTTATGGAGCCCATTTGTGCGTTGAACTCCAAACCTTTTTAAAAATATAATCTAGAACAACAACTCAAAGCTAAAAACAAAGTGGATTTCTTCATCATTAAGATGCTCAGTTGTGGGTTTAGAGCCTTTATTTTATAGAAGTAACAACACTGTGATATAAAAAACACTCCATTACAAGTCAGGCACTGAAAATGTCAATTAAGTACACATTATTGGTAAATGGTTAAAAGTGAAAATACATAATCCAGCCAAATGGCCTCTGTGAGTGCTACAGTATTATATATTATATTAATAGATCATTATTACTGATGCAGGTGGAGCCAATTTAAACTTGTGGGTACTTTAATCGCTGATGATGCTTTATATTGTGTGGACTTAATATATGTTTTGTATGTAAAATCTTAATCTGAAAAGTAACCAGTGACTGCAAACCAAACATAGTGGGAGCTCAGGCTCAGGAGGCTTTGTAAAGACAATATGAAACAACCAATAGTAGCAGGATTCCAAGACTTTTTCTCATCTTTACTCAAAATGTCAATTTCTCAAACACTTCCTTACATGTTCGAGCAGGAATCCAATCGGAAGTATAAGTGTGGACAATGCAAACAACAGCTTAGCAACTACCATAGCAACCACGCCTATGGAACAGATGGCCATTTATGCCGAAGTCACCTGGTAAATAAAACCCTGGGTTTGACTTGCAGGAAGGATTTCTACATACATTCAGGATATTTAACATCATAACAGTATTTAAATGACAGAAAACCACAAAAAGCTTCTTACGTCCTGTTTAGTGGAAATTCTTTTGTTTTGGTAGGTTAGAATGAATGAATTTTGACACTTTCCTTTCTTTAATTGTAGACTTTTCCTATTCTTAATTCATCTTCCTGGATCGTTACTGTCAAGTGAAAATCATGTGTACTCCATGTGGTCATTTTTAGGTTGTCAGATGGATTGAATGATTAAATGTTGGCAATTCTAAAGTTTTCTAAAATAAAACCTACAAAACCTTTTGATATTTGTTGAAAATCCACAATCATGAAGCATACATACATGTTTGTACTTCAGTGTAAACTGAAATTCCGTTTGATAACAGATGGAAATAAGACAATAAGAAGTTGGGGGATGATGTGTGACTGTGGTCCCCGGCATTGTGGATATAAATCAACGTTAACACCGCTGCTGCCTCTCGCTCGTCTCTTAATGAAGCCACCAGTCGCCGCTAACAAGCTTAACGAACGTCTCAGATATCAGGCAGTAATTGCAAGGAGACTCTTCTCTCTGCCTAATTACTGAGATTTCCTGCTGCACCGATTGGACCTGAAGCAGGCGGGGAGGGATGGAGGGAGGGAGGGAGGGAGTGAGGGTGGAGGAGAGGGTTATTATATTCCATTTGCTGGGACAGCTCCTGCAGGAAGAATGCACTTTCTGAAATGTCTTCCATAGGTTATTTATACTTACTGGAAAGTAGGAGAGAGCGAGTGAGAGAGAGAAAGAGAGAGAGAGAATAAAGGGAATGAATAGCACAACAGTACAGTATGATGTGTGTGTGTGTGTGTGTGTGTGTGTGTGTGTGTGTGTGTGTGTGTGTGTGTGTGTGTGTGTGTGTGTGTGTGTGTGTGTGTGTGTGTGTGTGTGTGTGTGTGTGTGTGTGTGTGTGTGTGTGTGTGTGTGTGTGTGAGAAATTGAGGTCTGGCAACTTAGCCTCTGTTGCCCCTTTCAACCTCTCAAATCCCCCAACCACTAATCAATTTCTCAGCACTGAATGCTCCAGTCCATCATTATTGAATCTTTTTTTTTCTATCAGTATCTACCAATCAGTAGCAAGGGACATATCTGTCATCCATCAGTTGATGAGTTGTGTTATTATTTAACAGTTTTCTTTTTAATTAACACATACAGGTTGTTGTTATCATAAGAAGGTGGTTTCTTTTCTTTTTTTAACATTTTTTATAATTTATTCATTTTTTCAAAATATTTTATCTTCTATATTAGATCTTCCTTTCCTTATTTACAATCTCATATCAGCATTAGCTCCGTCCTTCATTCTTCCCTTCCTTTTCTCCTTTACTTTACTTTTCTAGATTCTTTGGTGTCAACTGTGAATCCCACTTGGATCGATACTAAATCCATGTGGGATAAAGATGTCCATTCTTTTCTATTCTATCTATGGTTCAATCACCTTTTTTTTGTCCATGTGGATTAGTCAAATTTAAATAATAATAATAAACACTTTATTTTTGGATAGGGACAATGCACATTGATGAACATCGATATTTAAACATCTCTGTAAACATGCCGGATAATAGTAAAGCTGCTAATTAGCATCCGTAGTCCCTAGTAAATAAATAAAAATAATACAAAACGAAGAGACAGCAAATAAATAGGGGTTCAAATTTGAAAATTAACATATGAATAACTTGTCCACATTCTTTTTTGTGACCCAGAATAAAATTTCTGCTTTTAATCCATTTTCAGAGAATATATTACAGGATTGTGGCAAACATGTCTAAGTGGTGTAACCATAAAAACTAACAAATAATTAATCTTGCTTAAAAAATGCTAAATTCTCAATAAAACACCATATCAACTAGTTTGGCATGATCTTACACTATAACTTTTTATATTATAATTTTCATCATTCTTTTGTGGTTACACCATTTGACATGTTCAGGAGTATTCAGTCTTACTTTTGGTAAAAAATGGTGCAAATGTCATTTCAAATGACATAAGACCCCTATACTGTTTTTCAGTAGCCTTGCACCCTCATGTGATGTGCATACTGTACTTACACTCCTTGTATTGAGCAACTCAGAGGTAACATACTGTATTCTTTTTAAGGTGTTTTAAGCTGCTATAATGAATCAAAGCCAGAGAAATGTGCTGTTTGCACTCTACCAAATCAATGGCTAAACTGGCATGACAAACCATGATCGATTGGCTTTTGGATCATACTCACACATGAGACACAACATCCCCATATGCTCACAAGATGAGTCATTCAAGATAAATTAACAAGATGAGCAGGGAAAGCCAAAGCTACAGAAAACAACAACAAAAAAACACATAATTATACAAACTGAGACCAATCTGCTTACAGTATAGCTGCATATCTATAAATTACATCTGGCATTATAACAATTGATTTGACTTACTGTACACCAGTTTTGTGCAAATGAATAGTGACAGACAGTGAATCCATGATTCTAAATTTGTACAATATGTGAGGTGACAGGAGCTACTGGAGGATAATTGCGGTAGAAGTGGGCTCCCCATGGAACAGTGTTCTCACATTGCTTTGATTCTACCTACACAGCCAGAGATTTTTATGTTAAACCCTATAGCTTGTCAACAGCCTTCAGTGAGCCTCCGCTTCTAAAGCCCCGTAATGAAAAGTGATTGAAACACACCGCGGAAAAGTGATTCATCCAAACACACACACACACACCTTCTTTTTCCCCCCACACACCTTCTTTTTATTTATTCTTATGGTCCCGGCTCCTTTCACGCACTGTTTGGCTTGTTTAATGCCACCCATTTCAAACTACCAATTGTTTGACATTTGTGCTGGCTTTGTCTTGAGTTTATCAGGATTTTTTTGTTTGCGTATGTTTGGTGTTTTTTTGCCACGGTGCAAAAGTTTTCAGATGTCTTTCACCCAACTTTTTATTTTCCCAATTTCTCCCTCAGCTTAGTTCGGATGCGGTGAGAGTTTAGCGGTCGGGAGCGGTTTTAAACCCCGCTGTGAAGGTCAGCGTCGTGTCCGATAAAAGTGGCGCTGACAAAACTTTCTCTTCTCCCTCGCCCGCTGTAATCTCTCTGTGAAGAAAAAAAATGCCAGCTACCAGGCTCATTTGGAGAGATAAGAGCCCCAAATGCACCAGGCCACCCGCAGCAGAAGAACAGCGAGGGAATAAATATGTAGATGATAAAAATGGAGGGAAACTTTCAAGTAAATATATCCTCACACTGGGCTGCCATATCCCTGAGAAGCTAGAACCAGGTGTAAACTGTTTTATTATATATATATATATATATATATATATATATATATGTGTGTGTCTGTGTGTGTGTGTGTGTGTGTGTGTGTGCTGGCTGTCGAGTCCTTGCCGTAACTCCCAGTTGGCAGGGTAAAATGGATGGCCTCTGCTATAGATTTTTGGCAGACAAGTCCCCGTACAACCATCTTATATCTTATTACCAACAGCCTCAGACGCTCAAATTGATCTTTATCGGTGTGAAAAAACCCCAAAATCCCCCATGGCATCGTCGACCTTTATGGTCCTTACCTTTCACTGGTGATTTTTTTGCTCCCGTGAGTGTTGGTGAGAGGGTTTTTGTGTGTTCCCATGCAAGCCTTTAAGAAATAAATAAATAAAAAAGCTCCAGCAGGCACACCAACAAGCACTGATGGAGAGTCATTTCTGGAGCAGTCACCGTAGTAAGCGTGTCCAAGGTGATAGCCCTCAAGTTGTGCTTAGATAGGAAGGGAATGAGATTTTTTTTTTTTTTTTTTTTTTTTAAATATAAATATAAAATCCAGTATCATCTGCCTCCTGAAACTGTCATTAACATAAATATGTTGTCACAGTCGTGGGTTTTTCGTCACTTAGGAAAAAAAGTTGTACTTCTGTTGACAGTCAAATTATTTATTTTTTTAGATTGCTGATGAGCTGGAGAAGAAATTCTATCATCGGCTGAATCACACAGTTACTCAGCGCTGACAGATCACCGATCCGAGCACTTAGAACCTGTCTGTCACTTTCATGAAAAGTAGAAAGATGTTAAAGCAGTCAACACTGAACTAAAACTACTGAGTATTAAATGTTCCTTCTGTTGCACTTTTGTTTTCACTTGGTATGATTGTTAGGAGAAAAAAAATATTCCAATGACCCTTTAAACCTCCCAGCCCTCTATAACTGAGACATACTGTTGATTCACCTTATTTACCCACATGACTTTAATTATAATGGTGCTGATTAAGGTCACTGATCTCTATTCGCACAAGATATGAGAAATGAAAACATCAAATAAAATACAATTAGTCATAAACAGCAGGCAGGCAGCTCTCTGCACAGAGGAAACTGAACTGGACTCACAAATAATAATAGTACATTCTCACATTCTCTTTGACTCTCACCACCCACTAACAAGAAAGTATTAATGTTGCATTTACAGATAGTTTTTTTTTGGCCACAGAACAATGTGAAAATGCAACATCTATCATACTATCACCTTATTTATTTGCTATGGCACATGTGTTCGCAAACCACTGATGAGCATCCCACTGGAGTGACATTTCTGTCTACCCGATGAAGTCCAGCATTCACTCTTATTTTTAATCTGTTTTTTTAATGTGGC
The DNA here is from genome assembly GCF_963691925.1 of Scomber scombrus. Taxonomy (NCBI): domain Eukaryota; kingdom Metazoa; phylum Chordata; class Actinopteri; order Scombriformes; family Scombridae; genus Scomber; species Scomber scombrus. The sequence continues at coordinate 5,548,476 of NC_084980.1, forward strand.
TCTCTACCTGCTAAATGCTCCACTTGGTCCACCTGCTATTTGCTGGTGAGCGAGTAAAACTTACAAAAGGGATTTTTCACGTAAAAACAGCTGCCTGCAACAGCTGGAAACAAGTACGATGATAGTTTGTAGGCCCAGAGAATCAAGACAATAAGCTAAAAGAGATTTAAAAAGTGCTGCAAAGGTAATGTTGATAACTCTCTGTGGCCTCATCATGACAAGCAGCAGCTTTGTTATTACATATAATGATTTGACCCATTTTCAATGTAAAAAATGTTTATTAGGTGAAGGAATTCACCTTTATCTGTGTATTCTTTAAACAGAGCCACCAACAAATTATGAGTCTTTGAAACTGACTACCCATATAGAATTATATTATTCTCCTTCAAGTCTAAACCTTTTTTATGCCATTATTTCCTCCCTCTTGAGTTACTCTGGCTCCCTCTTGTATTGTCTCTATCTTATTTTTCTTTTTTTTTTAGCATCTTAAGACCTTACTAACTATGGCTAGGTATCGACCAGAATAAAACATTATCAAGTAGTATTGAAACGTCTCCCGTCAAACAATAGCTGCAATCATTCTTTTTTGTACCCAGAGTTAGAAAATATGACTATTTGTATGGACTTGCTCACAGCCAATCAACGCAAGTGTTCTTGGATTTAACGCAACATGTGATTGGCCCACTGCCTTAGGAGCTACAACCCGTCTGTGGTGAATTTGAGTTAGCAGCCAAGATGCTACCTAAAGGTTCTAAAGTGTGGCTACACTACATGCCTGTTACACTGGATATAAGCAAGTGCACAAAATGTGTAATGAGTATCAAATGAAGTACTCAGTTGGCATCAGTATTAGGGATGGGCATTTGAATACATTTTCTTGATCGATCATCAGGAAAATTAACGATCAATTATCGATTAATCATCATTTTTTACGCCATGGCATATTTTAATGCCATGATATGGGACGCTTAACAACAACTTCATCAAAAAACAGAATATTACTCCGGACTGACAGTTTTTGCCAAAATATAAAGTTAAAGGACTCCAAAATGCACCCAGCCGAGCCGAGAGAGAAAGAGGGAGAGTGAGTGACGGAGATAGTGTTACTTAACAATTCTGCTTATTTAACTAGAGCCTCGTAAAACAACAAAAGTGACTCACCTAAAGGCTACAGTGGTGACTGTCCACTGCTAACAGAGTAAAGTAACTCCAGCCTACTGATTCTTGTTGATTAGCATGTTAGCATTTTAGCATGCTCAGGGATCAGTGAGCGCAGCCTGGTGACAGTCAGTCCAGCAGCTGAAACACTCTGACGGGACCGAAGTAGCCGGGATGCAGAGGCATCGTCGCGCTATCCTGGGTAGCCTGGCCAAGGTGCAGGATTTACAATGAACTCCGTCATTTTTAGTTTGAAAATGTCCCACGCCAAACTTCGCCTTGACCTCTTCATGTTTACGTTTGATATCTACGGCAGCTGGTAGGTAGCTGAGCCCTTTTCTCTGTCAAATATCGCCCCCCCGTTGGTAAGGTGTCTCATTGCTGCCACATAGTGAAATTCATTGCATTGCTTCAACTCTCGCACTACGCGACACAACTATTTCAAACCAGCGTTTGATCGATACAAATTTCATGTGATCAACAACATTTATAACGATCAATTATCGATCATCAATTAATCATGCCCATCCCTAATCGGTATCACTTTAAAGATACTTTGATTGGTACTGGTATCGTAATTTTTTAAACAGTACCCAGCCCTTGTAGTAACCCTCAGAAGTTAAAGTGAAATCATCCCTCTGCACCACCACTCAGAGAATTGTAGACATAACATCTTTTTTCCCCGTTTGTTCTGTCTTTCTTCATACTTTTCCAGCAATCAAAGGGGTTACAGAGCAGTCTGGACACCAGTAGCTTGTTAGAGCTTGTTTTTGTAAAGTGAAAGTAACACTTTGGCTATTCGGTTTGATAGGAGAGTGTTCAGAGTACTAATGAAGGTAGACTGAAAACTTCCTGTGGTGATCTAAAGTCAGATGTGGACATACTGACAGCCAGGATCAGAGGCTGAAGTTGGCTCTCGGTTGATGCAGATGACTTGTTTTTGTCTCACATCCTGTGGCGATGACGTAGTATAGAAATGGATGCTGATTTCTACACTGTCAGTGACAAAAGACTTAATTTGTGACATTTAAAAGCTTAGTAATTTCTGCTGCAATACATATTGTTATGTGTTAGCTTGGCACATCCATTGTGTGACAAACACAGATCTAATATCCACGTTGTACAGAAGTCTTTCATTCTTTTGATGCACTTCTTCATTAAATCAGATCTGCAATTATTCCTCACATAATAACAGTGCTGTGGTCTTTCACATCACCTCAAACTCTATTACAGCAGCCATTTTCATAACAATAGCTCCATGACCTTTAATGTGTTCTCAGTTCGTTAATGATACTTGGGAGGTAATGGAAATCTACAGTCATCATTTACTCATAATTAAAGCTTTAAATACGGCATTGTTTCGTGTGGCATGGATGTGTTTTATTTTGTAAATTTGTAATGTAATGTAATGTAATGTTTTGGGGATCAATTAAGAAAAATCTGTGTCTTTATCTGCACTGTGTTTCGCACTAATATAATTCCCCAGGTCTTTAATTGACCTGTGTGTATTATGTATAATTTTGTATAGATTTATGTTCATAGGTCAGTAGCTTCTGACATGACATTTATTTAGCCATTTTCACCTCATCAAAAAATGGGTAAAAGTCTCTTATTTAAAGTTAGTAATGAGTAATGTATTATTCATTTGTGAACACCAGCACATGTCGAGAAAGATCAGATATAATACGATACGATACTATATGATAAGACTCCACTCCAAGTTACAGCAGTGCAGGAAACAAGGAGACAAGCGAGAACTACGAGTAATAACTAACAAGTAAACGAAGTCAAGTAAATGGAATTCACTCAATATACATAGAAATATTACAAAACTTAGGCTATATACATGACCTGACTTGTGGATTGTAAAATAAATGTATAAAACTTTTAAAAATACAGTGCATATATTTGCAGAAGTAAAGGTTCTGGCAGGTGTAGCTATAGTTATACATATATATTTTATATAGGTGAAGTAGTGAATCCATCCATCCATTCTCTTTTTTTGCATATCCTCCAGAGGATCACAGGGGAGCTGGAGCCAATCTCAGCTGACATTGGGCTAGAGGCGGCGTACACCCTTGACAGGACGCCTGTCAATCACAGGGCTAACATATAATATAGAGACAGATAACCATCCACACTCACTTTTGAAGTAGTGAATATAAAATACAAATAAAATATGCAGTGGTGATATCTACAGCCAGCTATATTTTTACATATTGTAGTCTGTGTGCAGGGTAGGATGGAGAAGGTGGTGGGCCTTCACAGCTGTTTTATCCAGTTGCAACTTTTCTTGTTGTACAGTCTGATGAGCGGCTGAAACCCTTCATCTTGCTGTTTGGGGGAATTACACTGTGACCCCCATTTGCCTCAACTCAATATAGTGTGGGTGAGAGAGGATGACACTGATCTTGTTCCTCATCCTCCTCTATGCCACAGCCTTCAGACTGTCCAGTTTCAGATTTGACCTTCCTGACCGACTTATAAAGTGTGCTGGAATCAGCAGCTGTTAAGAACGCTCGCTACCACAGAGCGCTAAAACATCCACAGTAGCTTGTTGCACACATTAAAGGAGTTCAGATTTCTGACAAAGAATAGTCTACATGAAAGCATGTATTTTCTTATCACATTGAAGTTTCTACTTAAGTTGACCTCCCTGCGAAGGAGAAATGCTAATTAGTTTGAATTCCAAGAGCATGTCCATTGAAAAGCCTGGGATTTAAAAATATACTCAAGCACACGCCAAGATATAGTATGAAGTAATTTTATCTTTATGTAGAGATAAAAGTGCATTTAAAATATATATCAGTGCAATGAAACAGAATGTAGAATTTGAATTCTTGAATTAAACATCCTGACATGGAATCTAAAGCAGTGGCTCCCATTTGGTCGAGGTGTGCCGTGGGATTTTGTGACAGCTGTTGCTTAATTACTTAACTATGCACACATTTATGAATAAATGTTAAATGTAATAGGGCCTATATCAATACTTTGTGCGCACTCATTTTAGTAGGCTATCATAAGGCTACAGATGTAAATGCTATAAACAAAATTAAACACTAATTACTTTCGAAATAACCCATTTTCACCGTTTGACATAGAGGACTGTGACTGGATTCGAGAACCATTCAGTCAGGAATCCTCCACAGCAAAACTCACTTTGAAAGAGAGGGAGGAATGCGCAGAGCTCCAAATGGACCGCACAATGAAACTCAAATTCAGTGAGCTCCCTCTGGATCAGTTTTGGTTGGCTTCTGCGTCAGAGTATCCAAACATCTCCCTACACGCTACTGAGACACTTCTTCTTTTCCCCACCACTTATCTATGCGAGCTGGCATTCTCCATTCTGGTTTACATGAAGAGCAACAGGAGATCACGTCTCTCTGTTGAACAGGACCTGCGAGTTGCCCTCTCCTCTATACCGCCGAGGATTTTAAAAAATCTGTGCACAACAACAGGCACATGTGTCTCACTAGTGGTTTTGAATGCATGTTATTGCTTCAATGCAATTTTACAAATGTTCTATTAACTTGAAAAGAAAATAATTTTTGATTGATTGAAATGATGAATGACCATCATAGTTGTTTGTCAAGTTTTAGCGTGTGGTGACAGTGATAACACGTGTTATCAAAGCTATTTTGCATGGATATGTATACAGGTGTGCCTTGAGATTTTGGCATGGCCTTTGGTGTGCCTTGGGCAAAAAAAGTTTGAAGTGAAAGTTCCTTCTGTGAAAAGCACAAAGAAAAGGTCATCAGTCAAGAAGGAGTTTCTTTGCAGCCAGTAACATGTTCAGGCTTGTAAGGCAGTGCTACTTCACTGATGCAAACCTGGCCTTTTCTAGTCATGCTTCATGTTATTTCTCAACCACCAGCAGTTTCTAACTCCATTACACCTTATTCAAGTCGTCTCTCTCCCGGAGACAAAACAGTCTCTCTCGGGTTCATTAAAGCCTCCTCGAGCTCCTGACATATAGGGGTGCAACAGAAACAGACTGGAGACCACCATCAGCTAAGAAACACTTTGCTACACTACATTACTCAGGTCTTTAGTACCAGGCGGGCTCACACCACTCAGCATTATAGCCGGCAACAATTCACAGATCTTTGAGAAAGAAAGAAAAGAAAGAAGGGGGGGGGGGGGGCGATGGTGTTATGTTTGACTGGGAAGCATGCAGGTGGAAAAAGTGATAAATCGCTCTTGGCTAACATCTCTCAACAAAACCCATCATGTTGAAAAGCAGATGGGGCAGATACAAAGAGGTACTAGAGACAAAGACAGAGGAATAAGAAGGGAAGTGGTAGAAAAGAAACATCAGAGACCGTGGTTATAGTTACCTACATGTATGGTGAAAAACTACTTCTGTTCCAGTTATGGGCTTTTTTGAATGAATAAATACTTTATTATCCCCGTAGGGAAACTATTTCTCAGTGAGTAAGCATGTCGGTCTCCAGCATGATCGAAAAGGCAGAGTAAAACAAACTAAAAAAACAAGACACAAAGAACTTTTAAAAAGAAAATTGTTCAATATCATTGTTGATCCTGGAACCAACCAATTAACAACATTTCTTCATATACTATCTGTAAGTTCCTGAGGATATTTTTTTTTTAGCTCGTCACTCTAAAATTTGCTACTTGCACACTGAACAATGCCAGTTCCTGTGTCGAGTGGAGCTGGCAGGTTTTTGTCAGACAGTTCCAGGCTCCTATTATACCATTAATTAGTTCAAGAAAATCTGTGCTAATACCAGCTTGACTATTCTCCCAAGGCTATTATTTAAAATTCAGCTTGCACAGGCAGTGAGAACCTATGTAAACATGTTTCAGTGGATATCAGAACATTCCATGTATCGTGATCCTGTTTTATGCATCAACCCATAAACCGAACACTTGGGGAATCTGATATTTACATTAAGGGGAATATTTATATAGACCTTGCTAGAAAAAAAAGTGTTAAAAACCCAAGAAAGTAATGTGTATAAATAAGAGAAAGCAGTACAGTATGTGAAAGGTAAAGCAAGTGAAGCTGATGGATGTGAACAATGAACATGTAGACAAACACTGACAGACAGACAGACAGACAGACAAACAGACAGCATTACTGGGCCCTTCAGTCTCCATGAAGGAAATGCCACTAATGGATCTGTCAGGCCTCGGTCAGCAGCCCTAATCAGCACTTAGACAAACAGCGTCTGCTCTCAGCCCGCCATGCCCCACATACTGCTTTAAACATAAAGCTTCCATCAAGGCTTACCGAGCCTTGTCAGATACTGCTGTAGATAACTTATTTCCGTGTGTGTGTGTGTGTGTGTGTTGGTTATGTAGTTAGGGGTTGCAGGATGAAGTGGGATGAGGCAGATTGAAGGTCCTTGCTCAGCTAGGCTTGACTGTGAAAGCCTTCAAAGGTAAAAAGGGTAGGGGGGGAGGGCACGGTAATGCTGCAGATGTACCGTCACGTAAAAGATTGTGTGGTCTCCACATGCTGTGATGTAAGTCCAGATATTTTTCCATCTTCTTTATCCGTTGATCCATGTGTGGGTACAGGGAATAGATTTTTCACCCATGCATGCCAAAAAGGTTCTCAAAATCTCACATTTAACACATTTATTTAATAAGTGGTTTTCTATCAGCCTGACTTCTTTGTAATATGAGAACCTTTTCACTTTAGTAGAGCAAAAAATGTTTTGTAATATTAATATATTTTATAACTCTCCTTTTTAAATTTTTTTACAATCTGATGCTCTGCCAAAGGTCAACATCACTTGAAATAGAACTCCACTTTTCCTAATGTGATAGAATCACAGCGTATTTCTCTCACTTACAAACAACATGAATGAAATTCTAAGAAAAAGAAAACTATTGTACAGTAAAGTGTAATGAACTGATACAGCCATGAGGAAATACAGTACATGAAAGTGAATTGAAAACACTTTTTGTCACCTCAACTGAATGAGGATTGAGATGGTTCCCATATAAAATGATTCACCAGACAAGTTTAAAAAGAGCAGAACATATTTGTCAATGTTTTTCTGATTTGACATTTGTATTGACTGAAACCTTAATTTTAACTTTTAAACATTAGATATTATTGACCGAAGTGAATAAATGAATAAGCAACTAATTAAAATTCAAGCTTGGGTTTAAAAAAAAAAAATCATTTGTTATTATCATAGACGAACTCTCAAAAACGCCTAATCTGGTTTATCAGTGCTGTTCGGGGTTTGTTTTATCAAAGTTAATTACCTGTGGCATGGCAATCCAACTACTGTTGATTTTGGTGTAGGCATTGCTAAATCCTGATTAGTGCAGGGAAGTGTTGACATCACCTTTTCTGAAACTGAGCTTGACCCATCTAAAAACTAAAAAGCACAGACAAAATCACAAATACAGCATACCCAAACCTTTCCTAACTGGCATAAACTTAAATCATATGTACATACACAATCCCATCGCTCATAGTCAGAAGCTGATTGAGAAAGCACCTGTTCAAAAAACTCGAAAATCCGATTTTACGGGGGATTCTGTTGGCATTTGAACTGCCAAACAGAATCATTCCTTACTTTGAGCTTCCACTTCAGGTGGCACAGCGCTGAGCTCAGAAGATCATTTAGCATATCTGGCCTGCAGCAAACGCACTGGGCCTCCTGATGGTGTGAGACGCATCAGTCAGCACCATTCACACATGAAGCCCCTGCCAACTGCGTCCTTGTGAGCAATCCTGATGAAAACCATTGAAAGCACCCCACAGCTAAACAAGGAGGATATAGTGCTGCAGCATGCCCCGCAGCTGAATAATGCCTTGACTTGTCTGGACTTTACAATGTGCATTTGTCTTTTCTGATATTCATTCTAAAACGGAAGAAATCACTACCGCAACAATTTACGGGTCATTAATTGAAATAATCGGCTCTATATGTTGCTGACAACATGCTTTTGGAACAATAAACCAGCAGAGAATTTGTTGAATTATTATTATAACTGCAGTTTGATGCAAAATATCCATTCTTCGCCAGTAAACAGATTAGTAATTACCACAAAATGACCAATCAAATTAGTGTAATCTGTTTCCTCAGCTTCATTTTTCCCCCATTACCGAGTCCTTAATGTGAAGGAAGTGATAAATCCCGGGTCAATGAGCCATTACAACAGAAAATTAGGGATTTGTAAACTGATATGAGAGAGAAATGGGTTTTGCCCTCTTGCTGGGGTGCGGGTCAGCCCAAAGATTTGAGTGTCTTGCTCAAGGACACATCGGCAGTCATAGTGGGGTATCAAACCCAGGCCTTCAAGTGATCGTGCAGTTACTTTTACCACAGTTTATTATTACATCCTGAGTTGACTTTAACAGGTAGGTTCCAGATGGCTGCTTGCATGTATTATTTAACTGTGTACTGTATATAATCTATTCAGCTTTTTTGGTGTTTGTGCGCTGGTTCTGATTGTGACGCTGACATGGATTCACAGGGGAGTTCAAGTGCTGTTACATTGCGCGGCATACACATGCTAATGCATATCCACCCACATACACACACATTTCATTCTCTGTCAGTCATCTCAACTTATCAGGCTCTCACTTGCACGCCGCTCTAGCCCCTCCAACCCCTCTGTCTCTCACACACACACACATACACACACAAACACACACAAACACAGTAACAAATGAATGCCTTCCCTGTGCCTCGCTGTTTTGCTCATATCCTCCACGCAGAAGCAATCACGCCAAATCTCAGTGTGGCTTTGCAGCCGAGGGGGGAAAGATGCACACTTTCTATTTACAATTTGCTTTAGCCGGATACGGGGTGAGCGTCGACCCCGCTGCTGTGAATTATCAGGTACAAGCTGCATGTGGCTGCCAGGGAAGGTGTCGCTTCAAATGCACACGCACACACTAGCACACGCGGAGCAAAACTGCACAACACACATCTGAGAAGATTTGCCTGTCACACAGATTTGTTTAAGCGCTCTGATGTATTCCGTTTCGCAGGTTTGAGAGTTTAGAATGTATTATACAGACAGACACACGGCATACCCAGAGTATTGTTTATCTATGTGTCATTCAGTTTCCTCTTTGCTGCCTCTAATTCTGTTTATCATTTTATTTTTCCTCTACATACAATATGCGTGATCGCTCCAAAACTCTCCCTTTTTAATGCAGTTTTCCATCTCACTGCTTTTCCATTTGCTAAGCTACTGCCTGCTTTGATTTCCGACATTCAGATCAGCAGGAGCTCGTGATTACATCCCATAACCATATAATGTTCATCTCGGCCAAGAACATTTAAAAGGTTAGGTGATTTGCCCTGCTTTTTGTCTGCTGAATAGTGGAGCATGTACATTGATAGGTGCTGTTTCCAAAACATGCTCTCATGCCAGTGGTGCACCAGCACCATCTAGTGGCTGGATTTGGGTACTGCACTCTTGCTGGAGTCTCAGTAAATGGTGTAATTCCACACAAGATGGAGAGATGGGTTCACGCTGGGAAAAGAGGGAGCCAGGGAGGTGTCACGTCAGCCATTTAGTTTAAAAGCCTCTGTTAAAAAATGAGGCTGATGGTGTCAGGGGCTAAAATCACAGTGCTTTGATCACGTAGATGGATGATGATTTAATGAGTCATCTTTTCACCAAGAGGTCTGATGAAAGGAGATATAATGGAGTGGATCCGCAGGGCTGCAAGAGACAGGAAATAAAGGCTTTCACTCAAAAACACTGTAATATATCAACGAAAAAAGTATCTTAATATTACACGTGTGTCTTCCTCTCCCAAGGTCTCTCTCTTTTCTCTCTCATACCTAGAAACATTTATTGACTTAAAAGTATATTTTTGCAAACAGAAGGACTGACTTTAGACAGTCAGTGGCGGAAGAACAGGAGTTATCTCTCATTGCAGCGTGTGGGAGGACAGGGTGGATGGAGAGGTATTATATGAATATGAATAGCTCTGAGCTCCATCTGTTGTGTACTACAGAGATGATGAGTCACTCTGCTTGGTACAGCATGGGTCAAAGAAGCCCCAAATCCCCAGCTTCATACAACACACACACACACACACACACACACACACACACACACACACACACACACACACACACACACACACACACACACACACACACACACACACAAAGTCATGGATCAGCACATGTACCAGTAAATGCCCATGCTGCGACTTTCCCATCATGCATCTGTCCTGTGTTTACAATTTAGAGAAGCCTATTAGGTATTCAGCTAATATCAAAGATTGCTTTGCAGGCCATGTCCAAGCCTTCTGTTGGGAGAAACATTTACACTTTTATCATACGCTTTGTAAATCACTAGTCCTGTGTTCTCTTTTGAGAAAGTCTGAAGCCTAACAGGAGACAAATATGTTTAAGGGGTTTTTTGTTCGTTTCATGATGGAGTCCCCTATTTTTGGATTACATCAAGGGAATACTGTCAGTTCCTGCTAAACATTACAAGAGCCACAGACTGAACACCAAGCCGTATTAGCTTTCCTGCTAAAGTCTCCTTTGAAAACACATCTTGTCCTGTACCTTAGCTCGTTGAATGACCCAACTAACAAACATTCACTGATAAAGTGCACAACTAACATCGGCTTGCATTGCCGTTATTTTTGACTGCAAAAGCGAGTTGATAAATCTGATTTGCAGACTTAAATTCTTAAATATGCTAATAGCTAAACCCAAGTACAAAGGTTAAACCCTTTAAAAGAACATCTACATTAACCCAGGTTCTAAATCCAAACTGAGCATCTTTGACATTAAAGTTGCTATGTCTAAATTAGCAAACAGCTGTCTATTTAGTACTATTGGCAATTATTTAAAGTGCCTTTCTACATTTCTGGCAAATGTAAGTGCAATATTCATTCTTCTTATTGGTTTGGTGTCCACCAGACTAGTACCTTCTAAACTTTAAACTCTCCAATAACTAATAGCTATTGTTAATATAGCAACAGAAGGAAAAAGTAAGATAAGTGCAAACTTTATCTGTCTGCCGTTTTATACCGGCCAGGTAATGTACAATTTGTCTGTGAGAGTTTTTTTCACCTTCTAAGCTTATGTTCTATGAGTGACACTTCCTCATTACAAGTAATTACTTTAAGCAGTAAGTGTTAATGTGGAAAAGCTTCAGCTTTGATCCTCACCTCCATGTAAACTTTAAGTTAGCTTCAACGCTAACAACATCTTAACACAATTTAACCCTGCGAGAAAGCGAGGACGGATCAAAATCACTTCAGCACTTCAACAACTGAAATATGTTGACGCAAACATAAAAGTAACACACACACAAAGGCCCACAAAGGTGCTCTATGCCCCCCTCCCTCCCCCATGTTCATAAATAGATCAAATCAGGTAGCATCTAGCAAAAATTGGATCCTAAATTATATTTTTGAAAGGACAGCGGGGTGGAGGATACAGAAAATGGAGCTTCGTTTTCTGTGTTTTGTCTTGTCATCACTTTTCTTTGTAAGATGTCTGATGCTGTCAAACATTACATTAATGAGCTGTGTGTGTGTGTGTGTGTGTGTGTGTGTGTGTGTGTGTGTGTGTGTGTGTGTGTGTGTGTGTGTGTGTGTGTGTGTGTGTGTGTGTGTGTGTGTGTGTGTGTGTGTGTGTGTGTGTGTGTGTGTGTGTGTGTGTGTGTGTCCGCTTGCATATGTGTGCATTTTCCTGGAGATTTATTTTCTTCAAAGCAATATACTGCTCATCATCAGGCTCTTCAAAAAGCAGACACGTGTTTGTGTATGTGTGTAGAAGCTGACGACAGTTTTGATGCTTAGATAAGTGTTTGAATGTGCCTTTTATACTTTAAGAGAGCTAAAGACTTAAAGAAGAAAAGGGGGAGTTGGGCGGTGGGGGTGGGTGGGTGGCGGTTGGTTGGTGATAGCAAATTGAGATTTAAAAAGGTAGTGAGAATTCAAAAGAGGCGAAAGTGTCAGGAAACGTGGGAGAAGAGGGATTGGTTTCCTTGTTTTAACAGGGAGATGCAGCACTGAAATATTATATTACATCTTCCCTCCCTCACACCTACCACACAAGTATTTGCATTGCGGAGGAAAAAAAAGGTGTGATTGTGCCTTTTTTACTGATAAGAGAGCCACAGAGAATCACAAAGAGGCTGTAAAAAGAGACAAAAAAAGCAGGGAATGACAAAGGGAGAGACGTGTTAAGTCAAGTTCAAAGAAGAGCGTGGAGCTCACTTGTTCTCTTTTGTGTGCCAGAAAAGTACAGCATGGATATTAGATAGAATAACATTCATACCTCACAGCTACAACTCATAGTTCATCTTGGGAAGGCAAGTAGTCATAGAGACATCTGTGCATGAGAAACCATAATATTCTCAGCATCAGAGACCTGTGTCCCTGAACGCATCACACACAGCAAGATTCATGCACCAACTGTCCCTAAAGATGTGAATTTAATCTGTTCTGGAACTCCAAACTAACACATCCATAAAGCTCTGGCGATCTTTTTCTCCTAAATTGATTCACATACTGTAGTAGCATTGTTGCACCGACAACAGTCTGTTCTCTCTCACAGGCTACATCACTGATGGATTTTAAAACTTGATTAATGGGCACCATTCATGCCTGGGTGAACTGAGCGGGAGCAAGTGCTAATGTGATTTTTGGTTTACTCCTTTTGCATGTATTGTTTGATCACATACGAAAAGAATCTCCAACTTGAAATGTAGTAGTTTACAGTATTTTATGGTTTTATGAAACTGATTTGATTTTCTTTATGCATAAGAAATGATAACTGAGCCATACTCTTAATGCATATACTGTATCTTATAAAGTGTTACAACATGCAGCCTTTATGTCCTCATTGTCAGTATTTTACCTTGAGCTGCTGCAGCCTTTATGTTAAGGTGTTTTAATTTCAGGCACTTATTCAGACATGAAACCAACATGTACATTTACAATGCACATACTATAGACAGAAAATATTGTCCATATATACAAATATATGAACTTAGAGTACATCTAGGAGCCAAATTGTTGCCTAATATGCCTGTCAGGGAATCTCCTCTTGACATATGAATGAAAAACACATTAAAGCAAGCTCACTTAAATTTTGTAGAGCCGCATCCACCATGGCCATAATTGACAATTGCAGGATTAAGAAAAATGCCAAAATGTAGTCTGACAATAGCACAAGTAGACAAGAGTCATGAATTCTGCAAACTGCCACAGTAATGTCCATTATACATCAATATAATTCTAAAGTTTGTTACCACTGGTTAACGTCGGCCACTATAAATGACTGTCATACCAAATCGAGTAAAGCTAGGGCAGCAAACCCTCTGAGGGTATTGAACTGTGCTATGTGTGTGTGTGTGTGTGTGTGTGTGTGTGTGTGTGTGTGTGTGTTATATTTCTGAGTTCAAAGTCTCATTTGTAGGAGACATAAATGTGTGTGCTATTTTCAAACACTTTGACCTGACAAAGATCTGACTCAGATTGCAACTATTCTATTTGAATACATGTTGTGGCTTAAGATTAGTGTGTACGCACTGCTTGTCACTCAAGACAAAAACAGTGCTCTTTCTTCAGTTATTCATAGTTATGCAGTCTTCCTTTAAGTCAACACTATATCTATACATACTGTACTATACTGTCTATATTATATACTTACCCACTAAACTATAAATTCAAAGTGAAGTGGAACTTTCTGTGACAATGTACTGTCATCAGGAGTCCTCAGGCAGGGCTGCTCGTCCATTTTAATATTCCCCCGTGGTTCCAGCTGACACTGAACGCTGCTGAACTAAACCAAAAACTAAACTGAACTAATCATTGCCAATCTACTTTGCTCTAAAAGGCTCCCAGCTGTCCTAATGTAACTGCCACATTTAATTTCCATCTGCCAGGAGGTGGCAAGTGAAGATAGAATGATGAGAGCTGATTAGTGGGAAGTGAGCCAGTTTGACAAGGATAGATTCTAGTTCGGCTGGTCAGGAGTGCGAGGACCTTGACATCTTTGGGAGCAATCAAGTACGCAGGTGTGTGGGTGGACTTGTATATATGCACTTGCACAACAGGGTTCTGCAATTCACTTTTCTCAAAGGTCTGGTTGTTTTTTTCCCTTTATCTCTCTATTTCCTATTGATTTACTTCTACCCACCAATTTAAACACACTACAAACAAAAGCCTAATCTTCTTCTTTATTGCCTTTGATTAGTCAGGTAGAGTCAGGGCCTGCAGAGTGCCTCTACCGTGGGTGTTTTGCACTCAAACACACAGTCGTGTTTCCATCACTTCAGAGGACATTACACTGACTTACATTCATTTCGTTGGGACTTTTCCTAACTTTAACCACTACTTTCCTAATGCCACCCCTTACCCTAATCTTAGCATAACCCTAAACTAACCTTACCTTTAAAACAAGTTTTCACTCTAAAATGAATGATTTAATGAATGGATTTGCTTTTTGTCACCATAAGGGAGGCGAATCCCTGCAGCATGATTGTGTAAAAAGTATTATGTCCCCACAACATGAGGAATACCTGGTATACACACACACAAGACCACTCAGAGGTAAAGATGTGTGACCATCCAGAGTTTGATGTCGTTCTCCCCTGATGTGATTGCCCCCTCTATCAGACCTCATTTCCCTACACATCCCTCTAATTGGTAAGGGCTTATCTGCCAATTGGTCTCAGCGACCTAATCACAAGGTCTCAAAGCTGCATGATAACATTGTCATAGATACAAACACTCAAAATGCATGCACAGGCAGCCACACTGAGCAAGGGAATTACAAGTGAGCAATGGTATTGGACTTGAAATGTTTTGATTTTGTGGGACGTATACATAGATACACACCTGTATACACACACGCAGCTATTCATTTGGCTTCATTCTTTCTCTGTCTCGGCTACATTCAAATGTGAGCCACTGTTTTGTGTTGCTGTTTTGTTTACTTTGTTACAGTGTTTTGGACAGAAAGCACTCGTAGTCATTGGTAGCTTTTAGTGGTGGTTAGGTGATGAATGCTTAAATGGGAATCCTTTTCTATTTATTAGGTTTGGCCAAGCTGATTTTCCAATATTAAAGTCACTATGTGTAGGATTTGAACATACATGACTTTGGTGCCCCCCAGTGGTAGTATCAAAAAAGAGACATGACCAAAGTCTCTGACAAGGATTTTACACACAAAAAAACATATGCCATGATATTGAAAGATAGTGTAATCAAATAAAAATGATGCACATAGTGATATTAGTTGGTAATCATTGATGATTTAGGTAAGTGGTTCGTAACTTCTTTCCTCAAGGGGCCCTTATCTTACCAACACTGACGACCCTCATCAGAGTGGTCTCTTCTCCTTGACAATTGACCATTGTTCCAGTAGCTCTTTGGTTGTTTTACTTTTGAAATGCAGGATGAGGCTATTTAACCGGCTTGCTACATTAGGTGTGCAGAGAGGGAAAGCTCTGTGAATATAGCTTATGCTTCTGTCCACACATATACATTTTTATCCTTGCAGGATTTTAGTTGTTTGTTTTGTTTTGCTGAATAGTTAACAATATCAACTTTAAAAATAAAAAAATTGTTTTCTTCACAAAATTGACCAAAATACTGAGACATAAAACATTTTCTTTCTCACACCCATTAAAATTAAAAGCTTTGGTGATCCCTATGGGGGTCAGGGTCCCCACCTTGGGAGTCGATGAATAAGGTTAATATACCCAGAGAATGAATTTGCAATTATCAGGGACCCAAACAGCCCTTTACGCCCTGGCCTAAGTAAACAAATGAACTGAATATCTTAAGAATGACATTGTATTTTCTTGAGTGTTTATCTTACTTGCCTGAAGAGAAATATAATCAGTCTTTATTCAGCTGAAATAATTTTTTTTGTAACTTGTCAATCATGAAATTACTTGGAAAACCGATAAAGATTTTAATGAATCAATAGGTGTCAGTTTGAGCGAAGCAAAGTGTTTGTAGTTTTAAAATTTGTGGGATATGAGGTATAATCAACAAGATTTAATTACCAACACACCCACACAAAAGCAGGCCCTGAATATTGTTATATGTACACTAACATTCTTAATCTCTTTTTAGTGACAGGTCACCCACAATCAAGTACACACACACACACATACAATAAACAAATATGTACATTCACGCACACATCCACACACGAGACGCTCTGTAACTGGCTTTTATATTTGACTACTTAGTTGTTCTGTTTAGTTATTGTCTAAACAAGACAAATCATTTATTGTTTGTCTTCATAGATTCAGAAGTGGAAGAAATGACATACAGTATTGCAAATGTTTGGTCCTAGAAATGGTGAGCTGTTGTGAAACTACAGTAGAGGTAAGAGAGACAGAGCTGATACTAAATGGAAATTCAGTAATATACTATTATCTAGACACACAGTACATCTGTTACACTGAATTAAAAGAAAATTTAGTTAGCAGAGGAAAATCAAATCACAAGTTACATTAAAAGTAGTAACATTAAAAGTAAATGCATTAGCACAAGGTGCATTAGCATTAGACATATAAGGAAGAATTGGCTTTGCTGTCATTATAGTGCATGTGTGCAGGTCCCTGAGCATGCACATGCACTTTTTCCTATCATCCCATGGCCCATAAACCTGTATTGTATTCCATCAAGGCAGCCCGTGTAACAAGCCTATTCCCTAATTGGTGCTTGAGCTCTTAAATCGCCTGTCTGCCCACAGCTGAGTCAACTGAAAAATGCACTCGTTTTTAAAAAGAAAAATAAATGGACTGCATATAGTCCCATTCTAGTCTTATAGACCAGTCATGGATATGGACCAGCGCCTTACAATACATGCCAACATTCAACCATTCACACACCCTTTCATACACTGATGGCAGAGTCTACCATGCAAAGTGCCAACCTGCTCATCAGGAGCAATATGGCACTTCCTGTTCAAAGCATGAAACTCTGTTTATTTATTCTCTCATACACACAAACACACACGAATGGCGCAGCCATCGGTAGCAATTTGGGGTTTAGTATCTTGCCCAAGGACACTTCGACATGCAGACTATAGAAGACAGGGATTAAGCCACTGACCTTCAGATTAGTGAACGACCAGCTTTACCTCCTAAGGCAGCCACAGTCACCACAGCTGCCGCCTCCCTATAAGCGGAAATCCCACTTCGTCTGAAACAAAATAACATGGTATAATTGACATTCACATACATAATTCAAAAGTTAATCCTAACAAACTTTTGCAATTTTTAAGGAATCTGGTGCATACAAAACATTGAAATGTGGTGCCTTTTGAATCAATTGTGTGTTGTTTTTGCCCAGAAAACACATGTGGCTCTACTTGCCTGGGGGTGAATCACACTTGAAACTTCCATACTGTAACCATCTAATAATAAATATAGGACAAAATATGAGAAACTGAAAATATGTTCCCTTAAATCTATAGCAAGGAAATTTCACCTTAAGACAAGAGATTGGGGTGGATGGATGGGTCAACAAAACATCAGAGATTACACAGTATTACGATACTACATTTTTATTTGGCAGACGATTCCATACAAAGCAACATACACATGAGCATTAGGGCATTTTCACAACTGCCGTGTTTAGTTCAATTCAAACAAACTTTAGTGCATTTACCCCCTTGGTGTGGTTCATTTGGGCAGGTATGAAAGCAGCAATAACACTCGGGTGCAGACCAAAACAATTGCTCTAAGACCTTGTTGAAGAGGTGGTTTCTGTCCAGTTAGAAACTTTGGTACAGTTAATTTGTGGTATCAATGTGATCTGTCCTCAATCTGACCCAACTGCAAGAAACATTGCACATTTGGGACTAAACCAGCTCCTGTAAACAGCTGCGCTATGCATTATGCTGGGCTGAGGAAGAGCTTGTATTTTAAACATGAATTGAAGGTTGACCTGGAACGCTGACAAAATATTTAGCCTTCTCCTCCTCAGCTGACTGAAGGCAGCACACCTTCAAATAATGTGAAACAACAAAGTGTTTGCTATTTATTGCCTTGAAGTGTGTTCAAGTATGCCATTTTGTTCACATATTATGGCTTGGTATATGGCCCAAATGATAACTGCAACCCTACAGAGATGCCAATGCTGCCAGTCCACTCTACTCCATCCGCCAGATTTCTGACCAATGAACAGAGTGACGGCTCCTGCATGGCTTTTGTTGATACATTTTCCTGTGTCAAACCAAACTTGACTCAGAGACAAAATGCAGCAAAGTAGCAACTTATTCACCAAAGCAAACAGAGTTGGTCAGCACCTGAATGTCCGACAGATTAACAAGTTCTTGGATAAATTACATATTATTTACAGGCGACGTGGCAATTCCATAGGCAAAGAAAAGGTGGCTTTTCTAAGTGAGTAGAGATTCTTAGAATTGCATTGCCTGCAACAGATGGGGGTTTGTGGATGATAGGGATGTCTGTGTAGCAGATGGTGAGAGAGGCAGGCTATACAAGACTGAATAGGAGAAAAGGAATATCTAGTCAGTGTCCCCGTCTGGTGGACTCACAGTTAGACTCAAAGGTCTTGGGGCTGGTGCACAAAGGTTCAACCCAAAAAAAACCTGACAATGGCCTAAATCTAAATCAATTCAGAAACAAAGTTTCAAACATACATGCCAACCAATTTGCTTAGTTCAGTCTCTCTTTATAGGTTTTTAGTGAGCAATCCTGCAACTTTTATAATTTCACAACGAAGCAACAATAAAGGATGCAGCCTGTTGAAACTCAGACAGTGAAACCAGGAAGTGCTATGCCCCAGAAAAGCCTGACAACAGCCCAAATCTGAATCAAACTCAGGAACAAAGGTTCAAAAATAGTGTTCTAGATCAGATCTTTTTTCTGATTGCTGAGATAGAAGTTTGTTTCCCATTTCCAACAATGAGGCAACATTTCTAGTTTTAAATCATACCCACAATCATACCCCAATGTCAACCATATAATTATTATAGTAACCATGACGGTAAAGTAGTTATTTTAACCCAGACTACTAGCTTTCCTTAAACCTAACCAAGGTTGAATTCCTGCATACCTTCAGTACTTAATTAGAGACACAATGTTTTGGTCAGGCAACAGATGCCCTCCAATGGTCCATGGTAACCACACCATACCAAGGTCTCTAATAAATTCAGTGCCGCTCACTATTGTTCATTAGAACACTTTGAATAAACATGTAAATGAGCTAACTGCATGAGTGGAGTAAAAAGTGTTTTTGTAGTACTTGGATTAATAACTTCATGTGCAAACTATTATTACTGTCTGAACGATGTGGAGACTACTCTTGTTTTAGCGTTCTTGGTTTCTATATCTTTCTCCGTCGGTCATGTTTTGTGGCGTCTCATCAAACTTCATAACCTTGGCAATTGTTAAGGTCAACAGCAGCCTATTATATCAGTAATTGTAACAATAATACACTGTAAACATTTCATTGATAAGTACAGATTTCCCTCTTCCCCCTGTTCACCTTCTGTGCTAGAAGGATCATCAAACTATTTGTAGCTGTAACTGTTGCAAAAATATTCGCACTGCTCCTCTTTTATTCTGGCTGTGATGTAGGAAAGCTGAAAAAAGTCTCCCAACATGAGATATGGGAATGTGGGAACACATTAATGCTTTGTAGTTTTTCGATGCTGCTACAAAGGAAGGAAATATTCTCTCAGTTCAGTTTTTTCATTCCCTCATCCCCTTGTCTCATTACGAGGATCATGTGACCTTGCCAGCTATCTAGTTTGTATGAGTATCAGTAATATGAATAAACATTAATCATGAATGAAACATGAAATACATGAATAAATAATAACTTTTTACACTTCCTTTTTTTGTTTTTTGTTTTTTAAATAATCAGCCAATTAACCAATTTCCTGTCATCTGTTCATACAGGTAACTCGCCTTCGGAGGAGTCTGAGGAGCGTGACAAGGAGCCCAGGACACTGACCTATCCTGCATACATTGCCAGTCTGCTAGACACGGGCGCCAAGCGTATGGCAGCCGGAGTACGCATGGACTGCTCCAGCCAGGGCCAGTGCCCTCGTTCCTGCCACCTCTGTCACATGAGCCCTCGGGCAGCACAAGGGCGGCAGCAGTCCGAGCCTGTCCTTCTGCAGATCACCAAGGCAGCACCCATCTATGAATTGGTTTCCAACAATGAGACATACCAGGTGTGTTTTTGTCCTTAAGGTACACACAGTAACTATCTAGGACTGTCTAGTGCCTGAAAGCACCATTTTCCAGCAGCACCCATTATATAATTTTCTGTTACATCAGGAAAATTGATGGCTGCACCTTCTCTCATCTTCCTGAACTGGATTATCTCACTTACCTCTTCAATGAATGGTTAAAGGAACCATTTGTTGTCCACTGTCCTTGTTATCCTTTGTTCAGTAAAATCTAAGCTTTACTTTGATCTGGAGAAAGTCAACTTTTCCACCATTTTCTCATCTAAGCTAGCCTAATGTGCAAGCACCGCAACTACTAATACAAAGAAAAATGAATCCAGCTATGAATATGGGTGTGTGTGATCATTAAACCAGTGAGTACATGGTGTCTTGCAATTTAACTCAATGTGTTTGTGACTGTATGTAGGTGATCCATCAGGCCTGAAAACCTCACGGCCTCATTATGAAACACATGACAGAGACAGAGTACCTTGTGGGGTATCATGCCTAACACAGATGGCAGCATGCTGTGCCATAATCTGCCATACTGTGCTGTGACTTATTTGACTACATATTGACACTGTAGGTCGATACTGCCTCTACTCCTCCAGCAGGAGCAAAGGTCGATATGGTGCCATCCACCCCCAGGCTTTCAGATGAATACAGCTGATGTTATTGACAAAGGCTATTTGGAGGCTGCCAGTGCTTGACTGTGCAGCTGCTGGTGAAGATGCAATGCACAGACTAACTTTTATATGAATGTAGATTTTAGACTTTGTGGAGTCAGTATCATTATTAAATAAGATATTCCTTTATTAGTCCCACGATGGGGAAATTTGCAGTATTGCATCAGCAAAGTGGACGGTAAAAATAGAACATCGATAAAAAAGAATAAAGAACAATAAATAATAAGTACAAAAGCAATAAAAAACTGAAGTAGTAAAAATGCAATAAAATAATTGTAACATTAAAGATTAGTACATAAGAACTAAAGGTGTATATCTATCTTTGACAATTCAACACATATCTAGATGCATATTCAGTGATCTGATACAAAAACAATACATTTGAATGTGACTACACAATATATAGGCTACGATGATTTGATTTTTTTTCTTATTAAAGAATAATTATGTATTAGTTTTTAATACTTAATAGAAAAACATCAGTATTCAATCAATTTTTATTGAAAATACTGAATAAAAAAACGCCCATACACTGGGTTTGTTTTTGATTAGTTCCTAAGAAGGATGTTTTTTTGTTTTGGTTTTTTAATAAAATGCTGCTAACTGTGTAGCTAGGTATTGTTGACATCAGTTTCCAGGTCAGTGTCATAAACATTGATTTAAAGTAAATGTGATCTTTTAATAATGCTTTATGGGCTCATTTGATCATAAATAAAATAGCTCATAACTTCAGGTTATTGCCTCCAACCTGAAAGAGTTTTGTGGCTTGCTTTGAAAGTAGCGTTAGCTGCTAATGCTAGCATTACTCACCACAGGTTGACTGTGGACACTTACATCACATGGTATAAGTAGCAAAGTAAATCTGTTGGACAGTCAGGTAGTTTGTGCTGCGGCTGCCACAGACACATTTTATAATCTAATGTTGCGCTGTGTTGGAAAGTAAGTACATTTATTCAAGTTTTGAGGTACTTCTACTTAACGTAAATATTTAATTTCATTTAATTTTATATTTCAACTTGAAATTTAGCTGCTGTATGCGTAGTTACTAGTTACTCTTCATTCTTCCTTCTTCATATCCAAAGCACAAGATCAGTTTATCACATATAATTAATTATTATAGATTAAACCATAATAGTATATAAAGCAGTTAGCTGTACCTCAACCCACTACAACAAAGTACAGCTTACAATGGTAATAACATCAATATTGTATGTAAAAGCTATAATGAATGTAAAATGATGTGAGAATACAATACTGTTTACATAATCTATGTTCCAAAATTATATGCTGTTTGAATTTTGGCTGGTGTTTAACTTTCTCTCTCTATAGGCTCTTCAGGAGGCCATGATGAGCATGTTATGGTGTTCAGGGAAGGGAGATGTTATTGATGACTGGTGTCGGTGTGATTCCAGTGCTTTTGGCACAGATGGACTGCCCACCTGTGCCCCGCTTCCTCAACCTATGTAAGTAACTTAGAATAATATTACCTTCACCAAGCACATTACTCTCAGATGGACTGTGGTTAGTACCATCCATCATTTTACTGGCAGAGCTCTATCTCCTGCTGCAGCATTCCTGTGTAATGTGCCATCAGGTTCCATGTGTACGCAGAATTTCATTGCAACCAAACATTACAGCAGTCATTGATTTATCTCTCCTGTCTGTTTGGGGTGTGCTAATCAATGAAATGAGTTACTGTATTGATTGGTTGCCATGAAAACTGTACAAATCATCTTGATGCCATACAGCTGCAGACAACTGCTTAAGAGTAAGTCAACTTAGACATTAGGGTATAAATGGCTATATTTCCTGTTGACAAGAGTGTTTGTGACATTGCATAATGTGTTTTCAGCGGGTTGCAGTTTTGTTGAACAGGAGCTATAATGTCAGCAGCTGTCAATTACAGTAATGGGACCAGTTTGCTGACAAGATTTTTCACTCAGTGGCATGATTTTGCATCTGTCACTCTGTTGCCAGGCTGAAACTGTCTTACACCTACGAGCCCAGCAGCTCATTGGTCATCATGGAGTGGAACCACACCGAGTCCCCAATCGGCGTGCGGATCGTTGATTACCTCATCAGCCAGGAGAAGGTGACAGAGAGGACCGACCACTCCAAAGTTGAGACAGGTACCTCCAACCAGACCTGCCAACATCAAGAGTTTGGCCAATGACTTTTAACAAGGCTCAACAGTTTGGAAATTGTGAAATAGGCTAGTGCTGCCAGACAACCAGTAATGCCAGTTTTAGTGGTAAGACATGTAGCTCCAGAAAGTAAAGTATGAGTTATTAATATTCTGGACTCTTCTATTACACTTTTATAGATACAAAGCTTTACCACCCACCCTCTGGCACTCACAGTAACCAAGTGCAAAAAAGAAAGATGTAAGTCTCTTGCATTAGTATAATTCAGTTCTTCTACCTCACTCCCTGTGTTTCCAATGGTTACTGAACTGGCAAGAGGGACAGTTGATGTTTTGTGTACCACTTTGAGATGGGTAATGATGACTAAGTCACTTGGCCTCAGTTTGTATGGGCAGCTGTTGGCCAGTGTTCATTATTTGTGCTGGCTCAGACTATAAATGCCCCAATTTGTCAGCACCATGTGGCCACAAAGGCCTTATTTGTTTTATCTAGTCTACCACCTGGAAGGAATCCTGGTCCTAAGGTGAAAAATAAGGGATTTTGTAAAAATGTAGGTCCACAGTTTACACAAAGCAGTTACTACATAGTATCAACTCCATATTTTACATTACTTTTGTCATAGGAAATGCTTGGGACTGTGAATTTCATGTTTGTGTCATCTGTAGTTTGGGAAAAATTCTACTTCAAAAAACATAAAAGACAATAAATAAACTCAAAATACTTAATGGTCAATCTGATACAAGCATAATGTATTTAGTTCTACAAGCACTGATCATTTTATATGTAAATATGCATTATCTTTTCAATCAGTCATACTTTAAACTCCATTTGTTAGGCCTATTTTAGTTGTAATTTTCAAAGCCTCCACTAGATGGTGTACAGCAGTAACAGTATTAGAGTTATGGAGTATTCATTTACAGTATTTAGTTTGTTGATTAGACTTAATTTTTTACTTCCCCCCGTGTTTATAAACAAAAGATTTTATTTCACAAAATTATTAGGCATGTCCGTTGTATTTATATGCACATTGCTATCAAATATACTACTATAGCCTAATTGTTGACATCATTTGCACAGAATATCAGTCTGACAACGTGATTGGCAATATATCCACAAATATAATTAGAATCATCACGAAAACTTTCATCATCAAACCTTTCCAGTAAAATTTTCCTTCAGTGAAATGGCCTTTTCCCAAGCAGCTTTTCTTAATTTAAGTGTTTTCCAAAAGGATTATTTTTTCACTGTTTAATCCATATGGATTCAGTGATTTGCTTATGAAAGTATGTTTTCCCTCATGTTTTCACTAAAAGGAGAGAATCATATGAGCAGCTACAGGAGCAGCAGGAGTGTGTGGATCCCTTTCATCCATACACATCCAAACACTTCTTATTTGGCTGGACCTATATGAGTCGAAGCTGGCAAAACAGGGCCAGTTTATTTTAGCAGTAATGACCCAATCCATAATGGAGACTGTTGGAGTTCCCTGTGTGAACCAAAGTTTGTTTGTAGCTTAATGAGAGAATAAACTGTATTAGTCGGAACATTGAGGATCATTAATCAATGCGGTGAATTCAGAGGGGAGAGGAAAGCAGGAGAGCATTTTCTTTATTAGTGCTATTAGTGAATATGAGCTATGGGTTTAGCAGTAATGGTTTGTCATAGCTGTGAGGGATTTCATTTTCTTCTAAAAAAGTTGGAGCCTGAATGAACAATTATTTATGTATGTCAGTATTTCAAACCCTCAACGGCAGACTCAAAAATATTTGAAGAGTTCATTTGCAAAAACAGATACCTCCATTTTTATAAATTTTCATAAATCATGTTTTTATTGTGCATGCAAGGTAGTATAAATCACACCACAGGTGGGTTTAGTAAAAATAGCTAAACAAAATAGAGATTACTTACAAAGTTGAACTTTATTGAAAGTTTTTTTTTTTTCAAACTTTAAGGGTTTTTTGGCAAAAACAAATAATTCCAACAGTCGTTGTTTTGTTCTTTGTTGTCTTTTACATAAAACAAGTCGGCACAAGAAGTGCTGAAAATTGCAACATTGCGGTGTCATTAAAGACCACAGTTTTTTTTAAAGAGCTACCACAGTGGTGACCAGACAAGGGCATTGCAGAACTGAGTCATTGGGCCACAGTTATTTGTCCACAATCAGTTCTCTGGGAACTGCACTGACCTGGAAGAACATAACTACTTTTTTACAATAATTCATGTAGTATTCAGCGTAACACCATATTCCACATTGATCATTGTTTCGCAGTATATCACAGTATTCAGTGTTACTCTGTGTTTCTGTTCTTCAAAGTTTTGAGTATTTCACTGTTTTAGTTGAACTCAGTCCTCAGTGTTACTCAGTATTCAGTATGTCACAATATTCAGTCTCAAATCAGTATTCAATGTGACTCAGTATCTCATTTTTAAATATTTCACAGTATTCAACGTTTCAAAGTTTTGTTTTTCAGTGTTTAACATTTTAGCACTCTCTTTATTCAGTGTAACTCTGTTTTATTTCATTTTCTTTTTATGCCCTGAAGAGATAACAGCATGGGCTCATCCAAATTATTCATCTTTAAAGATGACTTAAAGTCAGGGTTACACTTTGACTTTCAGACAGCACATCTCCAGCTGAACCATCGACTGTATTTAAAGATGAACGACACGTCTCCACTTTCTACTGCTGTGCAAAATTGAAGCCAAAATATCATGTTTTCTGGGGTTGTCATCTTGCTTGTGTGACTAAATTTGCAACCAGAGCCTGCGCAGTTGAGTCAGGGGGGTGGGGTGACTGCCCATGGGACACATCCCCTGCGTCGCTGCCGAGACCCAAGTGAACCCAGAAGCCAAGAGCCAAAACTGCCAGCTGCAGCTGGTAGTGAATCACAAATGAAAAAGTACATTAGTGTCTTCCATCAAAAACTGCTGCAGTCACTTAGCTCATCTGCAGCATCTGCCGGAGATTTGAGAGCGGCTTTCATTCATGACATCACACCCCGATTTTATATAATGAAATAACAATTTTAAAACCATTAACAACTGCTATTACTATTTAAAAATGAACACTTGAACATATATTAATGAAGAACTACCTAAAATAACAGAAATTATTTTTGGGCAAAAAGTATTTGATGTCCCATCCTCTAACATGGAGTGAGCAGGACTTGTGGCCTTTACTGCAACCAGCCACTAGGGGGCGATTAAGATATTTTGATTTCAATTTTGGGGAGCTGGCATGGTATTTTGGCTGAACATAGTTGCTACCTTATTGCGTCACCTGACCTGAATACTGTGCGCTGATTTATCTTCTTCCATTCAAGACCAGCGTTGGTGTTTAAGATTCACAGCTTGTAATGTCACGCTTTCGTAACTAAACATACTGTATTTAAGGTTCAGAGTTTTTTTTTTTTTAACAGATGGCATTTATTGTTTTTAAAAAATAAACTCTTCATTTAACACTCACTCTATAAGGAAAGACCAAAATATGCAATGTCAGTTTTACTGTGTAAACTCTATAAATTATACATTAAAAAAGGAGAGGCGGCCGTCTCTCCCTCTCCTCCCCTCTCGCCTTTCAAGCGGTACAGTGTATTTTTCAAAGATTCGTAATCCAAAAGCATATAAACATGTTAAATCATGATCATAGGGCATTCTCTGTGCTTCAAAGTATTTTTAAACATACTGCCAAGGCACGGCTGTCTTTTGCCTATTAAGGCTGTGGAGATGTGTGTTTCTGGAACATCACTGAATAAAACTCTGATGTAGAATTTAAAATATTTCTTTGCTGGAGGGACAAAGCAGTAAAGACACCAACGGCTGTCATGAAGCCGAATTGGAATTGTGTTTTGATCATTCATACATTTAACAGACAAGTCTGAAGTACGCATGGGGGATTTATCCCCTGAACAACTGAGATAAGGTGTGATGTTACATCAAATCCTCAGCCTATAGGCTGCAGTGACAGTGAAGTGTGTATACTGAAAACCCCTTAGTAATAATAAATGTACGGGGCCGCCACAAGTGTGATGCAACTGTAGCAAAGGTATATAATGAAATGTGTATCCATATTCTTTCACAACCATAAAGCAGTACCTGGCGGGCAGAGAAAAAGAAAACAGCACTGAGAACAAACAAGACACACTACGGCACGTAAGAGCAGATAGAGACAATAAAATGAATAGGATCAAATAAATAAAAACAAACATCAAACATTTTCTAAACATTTTTTATTTAAAGATTAGTGCGTATCACATATTTATCCAAACGTTACAATCAAACCTTCAGCTTTAGCAGCTCCTGGACATTTGGTGCAGTGGGATATTTGCCCATTTTACCTGGTCGGTACTCCAGGCTTATTCATTGTCACAGTCCCTTTATTTTTCTTGTATTTCTTCTGTGTGAAATTGGAAAAAAGAAATGGAAATAGTGCAATGAATGTGGTGCCATTTTGCTAATGTACACTGACTCAGGGAGAACAGCTGAAACTTACCGAAATTTTCTTCATGTACCTTTTGAACAAATCGCCTGTGTCAGCTCACTATTACCGCTGTGTTCCTTAGTGTAACACAACAAATGTTTATCCCATCCCCTAATCTATGCTGTCAGAGTGATGAACGGAGGAGAAGAAAACAGTAGATGCTTCAGTATCCAGCATGACTTTCTGTGGTTGAGAGAACATTTTGCTGTCCGGCTGTACTGTCAAGATATAGTGTTTACTTAGACTTAAAGTTCAAACAAACTTCTTATCAACCCACAAAGTCTATCTTTCATCCATCAGAATAGTACTTTGGTACAACATCAAAGTTTTTGGAAACCGTGTGTGAATCATGATCACACATGTTAAAAAAAAAAAAACCAAAAAAAGCATAATTTCTTTGTGACGCAGCAGGAACTGCAGCAATTTCAAGTACAGATGAAGTCGTTACTAAAATAACCTGCTTATGTCTCTTTGTTGTTATCAGTTAGTGGTTGATAGAGATAGTGAGGGAGATTACAATCAGATAAAAAGCCTTACAGCAAATGGTCTCGTTTCTAACAAGATATTGTAACTATCATGGAACTTATGGCAGCGTTTTCATGGAAATTAGCATTGGTACCTTGCATGAAACACAGAAACTGTGGCACAGGAAAATTCATGACTGGATTATGGTCATGCTGCGCTTTTCCAGTTTACTGGTTCTGTTGCACTGTATAAATGAGACAATGCTTGCACTTTAGCCATCTTCATTAAACGAACTGAGATGACGTTCTCACACAAGGGAACTTCTTTACTATCCCTTCAGCTTCTCTCGCTCCACATGAGGATCATTTCTTGAGATTTTCCAGTCACTTACAGAGCTAATCACTAGCTCTTTCTCAGGCTTTAAAGGATGGCATAGATATTATGCTACAGTATGTTCTCATTAGAAAAACAAACTCCAGTCTCTTCATTAGCTGCTTCAAACAGAACTCACAAACACGCAACTTGCCTGGAAGGTAAATTCTATCACTGCAAAACTGAGGCTGTGGATGAATTTATCAGACCTTTCTTGTTTGTTGCCAAAAGCCCCATTTTTATTCATTCTCTGCCACAATAAAAGCATGACACTGCACAGTTAAAAAAGCTGAGTTTACTTTAACATCTGCCTTAGGATGTTGGCACTTTCTTTTACTACTCAATCTACTGAATCTTTATCTATAAAATTTCCCCAACTTGGATTAATAAAAACCAAGCCAAATATTATCCAGTACTATTTAGGCTTTGGAGTTGAGTAGCACTCAGAAGCTTATCTCTTTTTACTTGAAAAAAGTTTGGCTGAGATTACCTAGTGTTTTCTTATTGTCAACATGTGCTTGTGCAGAGCCAAACCAACAATGAACTAATCCTACTTACGAGTATTGTGCCTGTATCCAATGCCTGAAATATCGCATCACTCTGTTGTCCAAAAACTGTGCTACACATCACAAAGTCTTGAACTACTACTGAAGTTCTTTGAGAAATTTCCAGTGGGAGCAAAAAGTCCAGAGCTCGTTTATTCAGGTAGTTAACGGTTCCTACGCATTCGCAGTGGAGTTGGCCATACAAGGACCTACCCAAGAGACGGAAAATGTTATTGCTGTTATTAGTCTTTGGAGCCATTTCTAAACAAACTAACATGTCCTAACTCTCTGTAATGAAGGAACATGTCACCCAGTGAAGCGGTATGTTCCACTGATGTGTTTTAATGGGTTTTGGACAACAGCGGAAGACAATATATCAGGCTATGGATACACACACAATACCTTATCCTTACCCCAAACATTTCAGTGCTGTTTTTCCCCCAACAAAGAAGATCACTTTAGTGTCCTACAAACAAAGTTGCACACAGTCATTCTCTACTAATTTTCAGTGCTGGAGTAGGCCTGGAGTATTTTTTCTTGATGAAGTTAGTAATAATTTGTAAGAGATCAGCACAAAAGACAAAGACCTTTCTGGTACAGAACATTGATGTTGGCTGTGAGTCAAAGTCCAGCCTGCTCTGCAAGTAAGGGCTCCACATCAGTTCAGGCCTGTTTGAAGTGCAGGGCAGCTGTTTTGATTTTGTGGACTCACAGAGATATTTGTTGTTATGCTGTTGGTTTGACTGTAAAGAGTTTCTTCATGTTTCTTCATTTTGGAAGAAGTTGAAGAGCATCAAAGCGTTTGGCTTTTTGACTCCAAGACATAAGGCACCTTTTAGGCTCCAAGTATGCAGAGAATGCTAACATTTCGTGCTTGTATTGAGTATTGAAACCTGAACATACATATTCAACATACATATTATTCATTTTCAAATGTTGTGAGTTGTAATTTTATGTGATGATATGACAACATATCAATTTACAACAGTTTGAAGACTTTATACATGGATTCATGTTTTAGGCACCCATGCCGAAAGCCTCCAAGCATTTTCTTTGATATTCTTCAGTTACCAGTTTGGTGTTTAAAGCTGTCTTGTTGGCAGGAAAGATTAGCACAGCTTGAAAGTCTGCCCTCCACTCAAAAATATATTTTTCTTCTTGTTCCTACAGTTGGAGGTTTGAGCTTCACTGTGGAGAATGATGCATGTGCACAGTTTGACACTAGAAATCTTCTTTCACATTCTTGTACTAAAAGTGTAAAGTTTTTCTGTGCTCATTAAAACTACAATTTTAAGGGGTGGGTCTATGAGCATGGTTTGCGGTATCACAACTAGTTTGGAAGGTATTCACAGTCTAGTGTGCAGGCTTACACAAGTGTGATGTGGAAACTTGAAGCCTCCAGTGCACAGACACTGGGAATGGACTTTTCAGTGAAGTAAGAGACATCTTGTGTCCAGAAATTAAACTTTTGAAATTAACAATATTTACATATTCATAGATTATGGACTTTAATGAAGGAGAAGGTGGAGGTGCGCTTTTTAAGGATTTTTTTTAGACACATTAATAAACCAAACAGAATATTTTTAGATGTCAGAAGTGGATCTTAAAGGTTGTGATAGTTCCATTTTCTTCTACTGGCAGTTAGCTTTGTAATATACAGTGCAAAAGTCAGCCAGAAGCAGCGCCAGTGCAGACTGATACATACTGACTTAACTCAAGAAAGACCCAGTAGCATAGCTGCAAGAGAGAGGAGTCCATCCTCCCGTGGGTTTTGGATGACGGAGTGCTAGATGTGACCCTATTTATGTCAATAAATGTTTGCTTTGGGCTATCCCAGCTTTTCCACCCACTTTAAATGACACATTAAACCTCGAGAACAAAACACAAAACTTTCTTCTAAAGAGCTACAAGTGAGCGCTTGCGTCCAGACAAAACCTGACGCCCAAATATATTTGAACCCTTTCACCTCCTTCACGCCCGCCAGACACCACGAAGATAACGTATATGTCAGAGGATCACACAGTTTGCTGAAATCACATTCCATAACTTCTGAGTGTTGAAGTTGTTAAAACTTTTTACAGCTCCCTCTTGCTGCCATTTGGACTCTCCGATGTGTGAAATTGCCCGGCGCTGCTCTAATTACACTGAGTGAAAGTTATCCAGCTATGGTTGCTGTGGCTCAGCTTCATTTTCATTACAAAATAGAAAAACAGACACACAACGAGTTCGATCGGAGCTTTCCACCTAGGCACGATGTAGTGAGAGCCCACCTCGTCTTTCACAGATGATTGATTACTTTGAAGAACGCACCCTGAAGTGAACACAAAGGTAAAGGTGGCTGGGCATGGATGATATGTTGAGTTACAGAGGAAGGGAGGGAAGAGGAGAAAAGGACCACCACGAAGAGAAGAGGAGCAAGGGAATGAGAGAAGGAAACAGAAAGACAAGAGCGGGGTTGAAAAAGATGGAAAGATCTGGAAAGCGGCCTGCGCGGTGTGGTTTTGATTTTAGCCGTCAGTCTTCTGTCATCTCAGAGAATCCGTCTCACATGAGCTGATGTACAATTCTCCACAGATCTCCCCTTGGCTGCCTCTCCTCTTTCTTTTCCTTCACCCCTTCCTCATTTTTCCTCTCATCTACTGTTCCTCCTCTCCCGTCACTTCGCCCCCCCCTCCCCTCCCGTCCCAAAATCTTATCTCATCTCTTTTAATCTGTTTATGACCACCTCCTCTTTTCTCATCCTTGCTTCCTTCTTCTTTCCTCGAGTTTGCCCTTTCTCTGGCCTCTTCTCTCTTTTCTTTTTACCACATGTTCTTTCTTCACATCATTCCCCTTGTTTTCCTTTTTCTCCTTTCTCATTATCATCCTCTTGTCTTCAATTTTCTGTTTTTCCCCCAATGGCATAAAGAAAGGGTAAACCATAGGTCAGATAAAGCAGCTGTTGGATAGAAATGACAGGATATACAATCAATCTAGTCGGATGTATACAGCCTCGAGGTGTTACGCAACATTTTCTCATTGCAAATGAATGAGCGAGACTCCCGGCTCAGTGGATACAGGCTGTATCCACAATAAGTTTTATAGGATAATAAATTATGAGTTATGATGGATGCCTTGCAATATATTTACACCATGATACTTTAACAGGCATTGATGTAACCGTGCAATGTGGTAATTTAGATCAAATGGAATCTCCATTCTAGATAAGTGAGGGAAGTCCATCAACAAGAATGTATGTGCTTGGTTTCTACAATTATGGATTTACAGTAGGGCCTATATATAACATTGAATTATACGTTACTAAATACATGGCTTAACAGCTGACTGTGGGTGTAGTGATTGTAATAAAACTCAATGTGTATACTGTATAACGTAAATTAAAGCTATAAACCTTCCTAAAGTTTAAGACAGTATCTGCACCAGTTTTCTGAAAACTTTTTCTCTTTAAACGCAGACAGTAAAAGGAGCATGATGGTATAATGTCAGGGCCAAATGTAGAATTGTGAATATGCAATGGATGAGAAGATGGTTGTTGTACTACATCCAGAGATAGTTTCTGTATCTTTTCCTACTCCTCTGCTACCCACCTCAGCTCTAGCTGGTGTGGTCTCCTTACTAAATGTTACATTTTGATGTTACAATTCTGGGGGGGGGGAAAGGTGCAATCTTTTCATCAACTATCAACCAACTGTTGACACTAGGATATGCATTTTAACCCAGTGTAAATAATTTGTTTTAACACTAGGGCCACTGCTCTTGGAAACTGCTTGATGCTACATCAATATCTGAAATATTATGTCTTCCCTGAATTTAATCCCCAAATGGGCTGCATGATAAATTCCAGAAGGACTGTGAAAACAGAGCATCCATTTACGGGAAAAGATCTGAACAGACACTACTGATCATCTGTGGAAGAAACACAAAGATACAAAAAAAGAAGGAATATCTGCCCTTTACTTTCTCTGAAGGCTCATCAGAAACAGATGTCGGAATATCCCCACGTTTTCTACAAAACATCCTTAAGATTGTGTTGTTTATACACAGAGTATATAGTCATTGACAGCTGCACAGTTGCATTTGTGTATTTTTTTTTCATGTTTGTGATTATGTAATATTAGACAAGTCTACATATATACAGCTGATGATTATAGCATCCAGGACTCAGCTAGATCTGGAGCTGACAACAGCTTGTTTGTGCAGTAATCTCTTCCTTAACAAGCTTCAGGCACACAAGGTGAGATCATAGCGTAAGCGCACACACAGACACACGCATATGCACGGTCCCCAACAGATGTGTGGAAGTTTCATGAATAGGAAGTCTGCTTTAAGTCAGGGAACTACTCTGCTGGACCAGTCTCGCTGTGAAAACAAACATCCCCTGAGCTGTAAGCAATCCAGTGATGTAACAGCTTTGATCACCCAGCGAGGGCAAGGTTTGCTCAAGGGTCAGTGGAACACAGAATCCAATCAATAAACACATTACTCACCTATCTACATCACACATACAGACAACGGGGTTGACCGGAACATGTGTGCTTCACCCCAAACCTAAACCAAACTGAGCTTCCTCTTAGCACCAGTCACTTCCTTCCAGCTGCCACTGCTTGACCCCTTCCACCTGCTTTCTCTTTACTGCAGTGAGTGCAGCACTTTGTCCGCTTTAGCAATCAGCAGTTGGTCCCTTCAAACATATGTTTGTGTAGTGTAGTTTCCACACACAGCTAAGATTTTATTCCCAGCACCCATTCAACCACACTTTCCATGCTTTTCAGGGTACAGTTTTGGTAAGGCTAGCATCAGCCCTTTACCCTTTACCTAACCACATTCCACGTCCACCTCGTTAACCCTGAGGCATTCTCAGTCTAGAGGAGATATGTCATTCTTTAAGCATGTATTGGATGTACCCTCAGATTTCTGTAAAGTAAGATACACCCTCCACTGGGAGACATCTGTGGTGCATCCTGAGCAGATGCCTGCACCACCTCATCTGGTTCCTTTTGATGCAAAATTACAGTTTTTCTTGTCCTCACTCTTTTCTAATGTGAAAGGATGTGATCATAAAAGGACATGCAGTAGCACTTTCAAGATCATCTTGATACAACGTATGCAGATCTCCGGACATTGCAGCAATATGCCATTCAATCATCTGCTAGCACCGCAACTAGCACAACCAATAACAAAATACCACTTGATTTTAAGACCCCAGACACTGCAGGTTTACCCATATTTGCCAAAATGATCATTGATGTCTCCCCGTGAAGTCTTAATTTCGGGCCATCTCCAGGACCCGCCCAAGTCTATATTTTCAGAACTCATCCTAAATATTGATCTGTGTCAGAGCTTCTCTTTCTGCATCAGGCATCACTTGAGGCTCTCATACTCAGCGACTGATGGGTATCCTCACACCACTTGGGGGTTCTCACCATGGACAAATCCATTTTTGAGATTTAGGTTCCTATCAAGAAGTTCAGAATCAGTGCTGCAAATACAGGCGTGCTGGACAATATGAAGTCAGAACTGGACATAAGTCTTCCCCAGTTCATTATCCAGTTTGTATAGTCATGGTTCAGTCTCTTCAAGCACCGTTTCCAGGCCTGTCTCCAAATTGTCTCAAGACATTAATTACAGTACCATGGGAGATCCACCAGAGCCACTTGCTCCCTGACAGTGTTGCAGTGACCTCCATTGACATCACATGACACATTTTACTTCCGGGTTCAACTAATTCAAGTATCCTCATATACTGTAAGATATCATGTATGTAAATGTTTTTGGCCGTTAACAGATTATTGACTCAAGTTCTCAATAGAGAGCCCAATTATTGTATGTCATTGCTAAATAGGATGTGCACCAAAGCTGTTTTAATATGGCTCCTTATTAAATCGACTTAAAGGCCTGTTTTCTGTATTTATCTTGCCTTCTTGATTTCCTAATTTCATTTTCAGTCAGGGCTAAAATTATAAAAATCCCAGAGAAATAAAAAGTTTGATTTGATAATTAGTAAAGGTCACCGTATTCCCTTTAATAGTGGCCTTTAGTTACCTCAACTACAGAAGGTACCAGGCCTTTATTGGAAACAGGCTTATATTAGAGGCCTTTCTAATTACCTCTGTTTGATTTGCTCATATTTCAGTAAAAAACCTCCTTGTTTTCTGATCTGCTTCCAATTGCTCTCTTAAATTTTTGTTACGGCATTATGCTGTTAATACAAACTCAACACTTGGCCATGGAAATAATCCCTTCATTTCCTGCCTTTCATTGGGAAACATTTGCAGGCATACCATATGCAACAACACCCTGACAATAAAGCAAAGTGGATCCGAATGAATGAATCAAGGTTTAAAACACCACCATTGTGTCAGTTTGAACCCTGTAAAGCATATCGGGTATATTTATTGGAAATATTCCCATTCTGTGTAAATACACACAGATGTCACAAGATAAAAACAATATTCCTGATTATTCCTATTTACAGCACAGTCAAATATTTCATAACAATCGTATCCAGCTTATATCATAATCCAACCAAAAAAATAGGATATTGCCTAAATATTAAGATTATGGCAACATTAGTGGTACAATATCAGGTAGTCACTGTCCTCCTCCTCAAAATCACCATCCTCACCATTATCACCGTCCTCCTCATCATTGTCAGTAACAACAACTTTATTGTTAAATAACTCTCATTTTCCTCATCCTGGGCTGCTTGTCATCTCTTAACGCATCAGTCTGAGCTTGGTGAGAGCCTTCCGTCTGCCGGTGCAGGGACAGGGTTGTCTTCTCTCCCATCTCTTTTAACAGACAGTCCACAAACTCTTAAGGATTTACTGATCGGATCCTCGTCAAGTTTGTGCCAGGCAGTGACCACCCAGTCCATGAGCAGGTGATGGGCAGGGGCTTACCTACAGATATGCATTCCTTACCTGCATCACCAGCTATCCACTGATCATAGGGTTCATCATCATCATCTGGTTCCACATCACATTTTGGACTTATATGGAGCAGCTTCCCAGAATCACTGCTGTTGTGATATTGATGCATGAGGCAATGGCGCCTTATAACACTATTGAAGATTCAAGAATTTTATAAATGACCCTTAACAGTATCATTTTGATTGTTTGTGTTTCCATAGAAGACATTAGAATCTGATCTGTAGGAGCTCAATGTCGTCCTGAGGTGAAAGAAAGAAACACCTCATCTTTAAGGAATTCATTCCCGTCAGTGTCTCTCTCTGTCTGCTGGGCATCCAGATGAAGAAATGACCTAATACATACAAAGACAAATACGCACATACACTCATTTTTTGTATTTATTTCTTCTGCTGGTCATTGACAGTGTCAGGCTATCCAGATTCACATTTTCCTTTGGGTTGGACTTGAAAGACCAGAGCACATGAACAGACAGCTGATGGGATATGTTTACTGTTTTTAGAATATTCTAATGAAGATACAGCATTATTTAAATACTTCATTAGATACAGCAGGAATATTAATTCAAACTGTGGAAGCAACTGTCAGCGAGCTTACAGTATCAGTAGCACAAATCATCTTTTATTCTCATTAATTTTATTTTTGCCATATTATTTTATCACATCCATCAGCTGTTCTGATTGCTGCTTTGAACTGCCTATTAGAAAGGGTTACTTTGGATGAAGCCATCCCTGATGGGCCTCTTTGGGCAACATCATGAAGAAGATAAATGTACTGTATGTCAAAGGCTACACTGCACTGGTAAATCAGTCTCTCTGGCATGCGCTCGTGGAATTAATGAAAAACACTTCACTAATAGCATTCCGGCACTGTCTGATTCCTCTCAACTCTTGCTTATATCATTCTCCATGTGGATTTGCTATTCTTCTTGTAAATACCACACATAACCCTCCCTCTTGCCCTGTAAAAAAACAACTCTACACCTCTACAGTACAGGCAAATGAACAGCAGAGCGCACTGTGCTTGTATGCTTGAATCTACCTTAAGTCTTATTTGCTACAACGTGAATGAATTCAAGCATAACAATCCTAATTGAGTTAATGTCTTGTATAGTCCAGTTAAAGTCACCATGGCAAGCTAAACTTCAAAACCAATTCAAAACCCAACCATTATTCCTGTCTGAAGGCTGCTTAAATATTATTGGTACATCAGTTATAACTGTTGAACCAACCTAGTTGTTTCATACAACAGCTGGACAATAAATCATTTAAATAATAATTTAAAAAAAATTTTTAAAACACATTGGTCCAGAGTAAAATATCTTGACAATATTTCTGTACAGATATTCATTGTCCTTACATGATCATCTGTAAAAACATGGTGATCCACTGATTTATCATGTAATGCCTCAAACTTTTAATTAGTCCATGTTTATGTTGGTTTGTGACTTTTTACCTAAAAAAACAAATGATATTCCCATTAGCCTCAGCTGTACTTTTCTGTTTAGGTCTAATTAGCAAATATTAGCATGCTAACTTGCTAAACAAATATAGTAAACATAAATATAATATCTGCTATCAACATATTAGCGTTGTTGTTGTGAGCATGTTAGCATCCTGTCACGTTTAGCTCAAAGCATTACTGTGCCTAAGCCTCAGTGCTATCTAGTGCTGCTAGCGGGGCTGTAGACTTTGAGTCTTCTTTTATCAGCTAGCAAGCTTCTCATTTAAATTGTCAGTTTTTAAAGTTGCAACAAGTGGAGAACTGGTTTACCGCAGCAATCGCAATAGTGTGTGTGTGCGTCTCATGGTGTGGACTGAAACGGTTTTGTGGACATTAAGATGCTAACGTTAATTTCACTTACTGTAACATGTCAATCTATCTGTGAGCAGTACAAGTTCAGCATCCTGACTGGGTTCAGGATGTGTAAAGTTTTGGGTTCAGGTATGAGTATTCTCAAATGTGATTTATCATTCTCTCTTTCTCTAACTGGCCCTCTACTAGCTATCAGTTTTGATGTTTAATGAGTTGTAGAGTTAGCATTAGCCTGGCCAGCTAGTGGTCAGTAATCAATTAATTGTAGCAAAAACTTGACCTTCTTGAAATCCCCAATTATTCAAAGAAAGACCATTCTATTGTTGAAACATAAGACCTTGTTGTGACAACAGATTAAAACCTTCAATCTTCCTCCACATCTCCTAAAGAGCATCACAATCTCTTGTACAGTTCTGTTCTGCATTATAACTGTTTGGACTGTCAAATTCAGCTGGGAAAGACATGTTGGATTTAACAGCTAATTATTCTGGCAGACAGTCAGTACTAACCAGGAAGGCAAATAATGTATAATTATGAGATGCTGTCTATCTTGTGTTTATGGCTAAGAAACCTTTGGCAAATCCACAAGTAGTAGTTATAATGATATGCTGTGCATATAATGAGTGTGCTGGTGAGCAGGTCATGCCATATTCTGCATTGGTCTATTTCCATTGCCACATTACTTATTTGTTGTGTGAGAAATCCTTGCCAAAATAATGTTATAATTTTGTCTTTGAAGGAGAAATAATACCAACAATTACAAAATAGAGCATCAAATCAGGTTCAGGTCTCTGCAGGACCAGGTGGGTTTAATCAGTTTAGGTTTTGAAGGTGTGGGTACAGGCAGGGATAGGGTTTCAGTTTTATGCCTGTGCAAAACTCTAAAGTGAGAGAACTTTAATTTGGAAAAAAGATGTAGCCTGTCTGTGCTGTTTTACACAGAGAACAATGCCACATTAAACAGAAAAAACATTTTTCAATGAACACTGATCACTGGCCAGTGAAAGCAAGGAAGCGTAGCCTTGATATTTTCAGCCAGTGGTCCAGGAGGATCTGGAGTCCCAATCAAGAGTTGAGCATTGTTCCTCACTAACAGAAAGTGAGGAAGGAAAGGAATGTGCTGTCAGAAGAAAATAAGGAAGGATGCATAAAAACGATGGAAGCGAACTGATATTATATACTCCAACTTCTGTTACATTCATAACTGTCACAGAACTAGCTATCAGCACAGCTCCTCAGGTGCTGAAAGGACAGTTGCAACCACTATATTCACTGACTACCATGAGAGCAACCACCGAAACTACTGGTCAAATCAATGGGTGAAAATAAATTATACAGGCAGAAAACAGACATGGCTTGAAAAAGTTTTAGTGAAACCAAAAAGTTCAACCTGAAACTGTGGGCCTTGATCGATCATTATAGATTTAAGTTCGCAAGTTCAAGTGTTGGACATCTGCGTGCTTTCAAGGACTTTCTATTGGGATTGTGCTTCACTAAGCATGCAATGAATAAATACACTTGGAACAAGCGGGTGTGAGCTGACACGTTTTTAGAAGCACATCGCTTGCGTGAGACGAACAACTGATAACTGATCTCCAGAAGCACTTAAAAAATGATTTCAGTGTGGAATGCCCATAAGGGAGAAAACGCCAATTGAGACAAATTGAGAGGAGAAAGACAAATAAAGAAAAATGGAGAGGGGAAAGAAATTTAAGAGAGATAAAAGGAAGCACAAATGTTGAGAGAACCCAAAATCTTAAAAAAGCCCATAGAAAGCACTGGTATGTGTGTTTTTGTTTCATTGTTTTCTACCTTTCCGTACAGTTGTTTACGAGGTATGACATGCATGGAGTCTTAGCCTTTCTCAAACACTGCTGGTGTGTTATTGACTTTATCTGCTTTTGTCCAAGGTGTTTCATTCTTTTATTGACATATTTGGCAAAATTTACCGTTGGCGTGCAAAGCACTCTCACGGCAACTGCTATCAATTTGGTCAGACGCGCAAATTATAAAACAATTTATCGCCTCTCTGAAGATGTAATGTTCAATGAATTATACTGCCGTGACGCAAATGGCAGCTCTGCAGCATACATATCAAACAGAAATTGTGAGAAAGCGCACGCAGATTCAAGTGCCGTTCCTACTTCTTTCACGCAAGACCGCTTTCTTTCTTCTTTTTTTTAATGACACCCTCAGGCCCTCTGACCCCCCTCGTCCTCATCTTACTTTTCCTCCTCCGAGTCAAAAATTGCCCCTTCATATCCAATGGGATGTTGTCCTTCAGAAGTCGAAAACAATCCTCTCTGTGTGGCCAATCATCATGGTCTGGTAGTGGTTGCGATCGACGTCATAGTGCCAAGAAACGAGAGTGAAGGGTTTGTCAGTGATCTGTTGTTGTGTTGCCGGTCTCATTGCCTTTTATTCAATGGAAAGGTAGACAACTAAGTCCAGATGGTATGTTAAGGTTTTAGCTGCCAATTTTGTGTGTGTGTGTGTGTGTGTGTATGTGTAGCTGCCAATTATAGCTAGTTACAAGGAAGCTGTCTGCTTTAACTGAAGTGGATGAATTCCCAGGCAGCCCATAGTGAAACCTGTTATAGGATGGAGAAAGGAGAACATTTAAGCCCAAGTGTTTACCTTTATAGGCAGCATCTGTGTGTTTGAGTGTAATTTTGTGTGTGTGTATGTGTGTGTGTGCGTGTGCTCGCGCATTGCTACGGCACTGTAAACTTCCCATTTGCTCGCTCCCTCTCTGTGCCCCGCTCTTGTTTTCTTCCCGCCCCGCTCCTCTCAGTTCATCAGGTTCATCATATGCGTCTCTCTAAACCTGAATTCTGTGTTAGTGGATGGCTGCCTTTTCTGTAAGACAGTGATACTTTAGTAAAAGAAGTATATAAAAAAAAAAGTGATATAATGGTGTATTTTTAAAGTGTGGTGAATGTAGTTCACCATGCCCTTTATCTTTATCTATTATGTTTATTATTGTGTGTTAAGTACAGAGCTGGAGTCGGGGTTTCGTTAGCCTAGCTTCGTATAATGAGCAGAGGCAGTTGAAACAGCTAGCTTTCAAAAACACCTACCAACAGGCAGTCTGCCAAGCCACAGGTTAAACAAATGAGATACAATGTGTTAATTAATCAGTTTTAGATATTTTTCAACTCTGGACAGAGCCAAGCCAGGTGTTTCCCCCTGCCTCCAGTCTTTATGCTAACCTTGGTTAAACATGTGTTGACTCAAGCTCCATAATTAACACACAGTGGGAGTGTGTTGTGAGTTAAGCTAAAAGAACACCTAAGAATAAGAATGAAAAAAAGGATGCTCACAAGTTCAAGTGTTGGACATCTGCGTGCTTTGAGCTCAGTATACTTTTACCTCTTTTGTTTCCATATAGGACTATCTGTTGTCTGATCCACAGTAAAAACATTATCATCTTTAGAGCACCTGTCCTTTCCATTAAGAAGCAGAAAAAACAGCAGTGGATTGGCTGGAAGGGTCAACACACACACAAACTCACACACACACATACGCACATGCACACACATATGCACACTAAGGGTCTGGGCCTGCACAACTGAACTGACGACAGCAGGCACGACTTCAAAAGGTGAAACATCCCATAACTCACATCAGTCTCCTGGCAATCCTTGATTTTTCCAACCAATCAGACTTTAAGAATGCTGAGGGTAAACAACTCCAGCTGAATGACAAGTTTCTCAGAGTGCCCCCCTCCCCCTTTTGCTAAAACCGGGTCTCCACAATCTGTGTGTGTGGTGCGTGTATGTGTGTGGTGTGTCCACATTATTGCTCTGCATAAGACAAGATTTTCCGCTGTAGACAGACTCTGTTTTATTTGACCAAATTTTAAAAAGACGATTTGTGTTACCTTCGGTCATGTTTGGTATCTTGTGCCCAGTGTAGGTGGTAAAACACTCAGTGTGGACTACATTTATTCAAAATTAGTCACTCTTGTAAAATCTGCTCGCATAAAACACTCTGCATCAGTTTGACTACAAAATGTGAACTCTTAGTCCGCTTGCTATTTTTTTCCAGAGCTTTCAACCGCTTCAGCAGATAGAATTTGCTCCATCGTAGAGGTACTGTTTTCACTGAAGTTTCAAAGTATGTAACCTCGGTCACATGATAACAGCAGGTTGTAAATGAGGAAGTTGATGCATGGAGATGCGGTTGAACGGTCACACTCAAATATGACACCTCAGGAAATGTCTACCTGACACAATGCACACACTCGCATATCTTATCTACTAACATAAGTATTTGCTATCATTTAATATATGTCATCCCTATGACACCTAAGCCATAGCCTATCAGAGGCAAACCAAACCAAAGAAGTTAAAGATACCCTAGGTAGTGTTTTTGGTAAACAAACTAAGGTTGTCTTTACATTCAGCACTACTAACCAAAACTAAATGAAAAAAAGTATTTGCAACTTTTTTCTTACAAGTTTGAAACCTGCGTACTTTACATCCATGTTTAGTAGCAAGCAGTCTTCCTCTTTCCTGCATTTGTTAGCTGCCACCTGGTGATCAGTGGAACAGTGTGAAACCATTGGCAGGAACATGTATTGTGTCACTTGCATCACGTCTATATTTATTAACCTTTATTTTACCTTGAAAGAACATTGAGGAGGAATTTTCATTTACAAAGGTGTTGAAACAACAACAATGCAAAGAATATCAAGTAGATAAATTGAAGAAAATAAAACGATGAATAAATACAAGTAGACAGATAAGATTACAGTGAAGTTAAAAACATTTACAATCACTTAAAACAATATGTGCATCCTTGTCCACAAGACCAACAAAATAGAGACCCTTTAGAGCTACAAGAAGGCAAAACGTTTACAGTATATCTTTAATTACTGCTCCACATAGAAACTTTGAATCTGAAATTCCAGTCTGACTCTAGCATGTGTGAAAGTGGAATTTCATGAATGTTTTATCTATTTCCACAAGGTTTGTGGGTGGACTGCCTGCACGAAAACAAGTAGATCCGTGCCTATAGCCATAAATTTTAGATAACCAATTTCAATACCATACTTTTACTATCACATTCACAGTATCTCAAATAGTGGCTGCCTAAAATATTGGATGCCTGCACAGGAGCAATCAAGCTAGAATTCCCTGCCTCACACAGATTTACTGATGTCGCTAAATAGACAGATGTACAACACTTCCCAAATGAACCTTTAACAGTCTACCAATGTCATCTTAGGATAAGCCGTCTGGCCGGTGCTGTAGAAAAGAAATGCTGGATCATGTTCCTCAGATGGTGGGGAGTACAGACTGTTACACCATCT
Source organism: Scomber scombrus (assembly GCF_963691925.1). Taxonomy (NCBI): domain Eukaryota; kingdom Metazoa; phylum Chordata; class Actinopteri; order Scombriformes; family Scombridae; genus Scomber; species Scomber scombrus. The sequence goes on from NC_084980.1 coordinate 5,591,541, forward strand.
GAGAGAAAATACATTTCAATATGTTTTGAAAAGTCTGAGCTACTCAAAATGTGCTGATTTTTTCCTGCCAATAGTTCAGTTGTCACTTCCAAGATATGATAAATCATCAGACCTTCATTTTCCCTTTTGATTTAAAGTGTCATCCGACTGCTGTTTTGCCACAATCTGCATTGTGTTCAATATACAAAAGGTTTATTTCTCTTTTACATTTGCCTCATTAAATATTGAGCAGTGGAGGCTTTGAAGAAGTTGATTGACAATTGTGTTGGAACCCCATGCTACAATGAAAAATGGCTTTTCTTTATGTACTGTGGCTCACAGTAAATCAAGGAGGTCTTACTCTGTTCAAGTTTGAGCATCCTTAGGGAGGCTTACGCATCTATCTAGAATATGTGCCGACAGAATAACCCTATGAAAGGGGCAACCTAGACAGAGATTTATGATGATGAAATGTCTGCAATCAAGCCAATAGATGAAATAATCAGTTAATAATAGGTGATATGTAGAATCCAAAAGGTTAGAATTCTTCACATAGTGTTTTCGTAGGAATTTTCAAGTTCATCATAACAGTCATAAGCTGGCCAAGTCAGCAGCCGTCAAGGGTGAAGTATTGCTCTGATTCATTTCCAGAATCAATTTCATTTTTTTAGCTGTCTGTCAGCAATCAGCGGCACTAAAGAAACATTTTGTTTCTATGTATTCTTTTTCTTCCCCTGATGTTGAGTCATGTCCATAAATGCCATGGCAGCACACAGTGTTACACATCTCCTTTGACTGAGATATTTGTTATAGTCGAATTAGGTGCACTTTCTGTTCCTTTGGCCAGCAGGCCACCCACATCAAGCATTCCTCTCGTCATGACAGTGCGCTACGGGGTTCCTCAAACTGTTTTTAATGGGCTGCTCATTGCAGTTCTGCTGCTTCAGATGATTAACAAAGGGGACTGGCAGGATAGATGGGATTGACAGCAAAGATTGTACAGATGGCAAAACTTGAATCTATAGAATAATGTAATGCATCTCAGTCTGCCACAGTTCAAGGTGAACCAGTGATGCAAAGGTTTTTTCAGAGACACATTTTGGCGCTGTGTTCCACTGTGTTTTAATAAGCTCATGACTTTGTGTTTGAGTAAAGGCTTGTTAAGGGGTTCATGAACAAACCATTTTGAGTCAGTCTCCTCCTTCTACTTCACAACTTTTCAACATGTGAGAAAGGTGGTTTGGAAGTGAGAGCAAACAGGAAAGTGAGAATATGAGCATGTGAGAATGGATCACCCATCTGCACTTGGCTAACAATTTTCTAATCACAGTCCATTTTACACTGCCAAAGGCAAAATACGCGCCTTGACATCAGTGATTGAGGTGAGGCCAAACATGCAATATGGTTCAAGAGAGCAATATAACAGACTTTCTAGTAGGTTTTCTAGTGTAATGCCTGTTTATCACAACTCGGGTCTTCTTTTTGTAGATTTGGACATATTTTTCTATAGGTTGTGATAGTTGGTTATAAACCACAATTTCACTTTTTACACTCTCACAAGCCAAGGTGAAGGTAGCATGACATTTCTATTGCACTCTTAGGGTAGAGGTTAGGATGGATTACTGAGTTTACAAAGTGTCTGACACTGGAGAGCACTGTTTGCACCTCATCTACAAACATTTCACCTTTCTTTTGAGGTTTCTTTTTAACATGACCACAATCTTTCCTTAAAGGTGCATTTAGTGGCATCTAGTGGAATGGACCTGGCAGCAATGGAATATAATATTTATAAGTATGTTTTAATTAGTGTATGATCACCTGAAAATAAGAATAATTTGTTTTCATTACCTTAGAATGACACCTTTAGTGAGCGGTTCTTCTTCCATGGAGCTTGCCATGGTGCACCGCCATGTTTCTACAGTAGCCCAGAACAAACAAACACTGGCTCTAGAGAGGGCCTTTCATGTTTTTGCCAAGTTTTGCAGCCACCATGGGTTCTTCTACATGCTAGGAAGGGGAATTCAGCTGGTTGCAATCTGCAACCTCGCCACTAGATGCCACTAAATCCTACTCACTAGTCCATTAACGTTCAACAAAATTTATTTCAATTGCCTAAACGTAATCAAACCCTTAAAACATTTTTAAGAAAATACTGTTTTTGCTTTCTTGCAGAGAGTTAGATGAAACATTTCCACTCATGTCTTTCCATTAAATGGAGTTACAGCCAGGTGACTGTTAGTTTAGCTCAACATTCAAAGTGAAAGCAAGGGGGAAACGGCTAGCCTGGCTCTGTCCAGAGGTTAAAAAAATATCTGCCTACCACAACCTCTAAAACTCACTAATTAACTCGTTATATCTTGTTTGTTTAATATGTAATGAATCCTCAAAGGTCATTTTTACCTTTTAAACCAAATGTGGTGTGGTTATGTTATCCGAGTAGCAAGTAGTAGCCTCAAAGTGAAATGAGGAATCGGGCTATTGAGGGCTCCCTCTGGAGCCACAAAAGATTCAAATACATACTGTATGCAGTAGTAGGCTGGTCCCCAACACCTGGAGAGAGCTTTTGATGTGTATATCAATGTAGTTCCCCTTGTTGACTTGTTGAGTTCTAGAAACAGTATAAAAGCATTATAGATTAGCCAGCTCAGAAGCACATTTGAATATCAATTTCAAACATGTACCACACTTTACTGCTGCAGTGGTCATGAGGGGATTTACAATTTAAGAAAAAGGCAGGCTATCTACATGTCCTGCCTTTGGAATCACTGGTCTTACATATAGCGAGGCATGACAGAGAGCCAAGCACAGGAAATTGTTTAACCCTTTCTATCCTGTGTTTTTCCTGCTGTCTACTATAGCTGAAAGGGAAAATAAATAGCTCCCATGCTGTTTTTCTCTTATTTCTCCAGCCACAAAAAGATTGAATTTGTGCCATGAATGGTTAAAAACAAATGCACAGCTAACCTAAGTCTCATTCTGTAATCCTGGGCTGTTTTTATTCGACTCTTTAAGTATGTTTTTGTTAGCCTCATAAAGACCCTGCGGTATGAGACAGTTGTGATAAACATTGACAGTTTGTAAGTAGTTAATAAATCCACAAATCTAAACTGAACTGCTAATGTTGCGATGCTTAGACAGACCATAACTGTATATTAAGATTGATGCCGGTCACAATTTCCCATTTAGAGCTCGACTTGTTCAGATATTGAGAGAATAACTCAACATATTTCCAAACTGCGTTCTCCAGTGAGGTTTTCAAACACTGTTTCCTTTTTATACGCCTCCTTACACGCCAGACAGATATTCCAACCGGCTTAGCAATTAATATGCTAAGTGGTGCAAAGCCTCACAATGTCACTTTTCATTTAAATCTCCAGAACTGTTTATATCTTTCACTCGCATGTCAGTCTCTACACTGGGTAAACACCTCGCTCTGACAGCTGCCACACACTTTTTTTTTAATCCTCGCGCTCTCTCCATGACTCCGTGGCACTTGGCCTACTGTTTACCAGCTGGTGACACCGGCCAGGGTTGACAGGGAAGACATAGGTGACCACCTCAGAGCACCCATCATTCACACATTCACTTATTTACACACACACATAGAGGCAAAGCTCTTGTGGAAGAAAGGCACAGGTGACCACCGCGGGGCGTCCATCACATCACACACATCGACACACACATACACATATTGTATAAATACACACAGACAGGCGCCGCTTGTGTAGAGGAGGGTCACTGATGACCACCTCAGAGCACCCATCTCTTCACATTACCTCTGCACACACACACACATAGACACATACAGACTTGGCTTTTTTCAAGCAGAGGGGTTTTTCCCCTTTACAGTGAAACACACACCCCAGTAGCCAAATGCCCTTTTGACGTACGCAGTGCCAGCTGGGAAAACATAGCTAGCTGCATGTGTCACCACCAAGCTGGGCAACAGGAAAGGAGCCCTGAAGATGAGGGGATGGAGGAGGAGGAGGAGGTGGAAGTGTAGGTTCACAGGGTTGCTCTCACATGTGAGATGCTCAGGTTATCCCTGATTATAACTATTCAATCCACTGCAGTTTTTTAATGTTGTTTTGAAATATAAACTTAGTCTTAAAACATATATTTGATTTTATTTCAAAAACATACCTAATTATTATTTTTTCAATCATGTTGCACATGTGAACTAAAAATAGGATTTTGTGTTACGCAAGTGTTTCAGTCCGCTTTGCTTTTATTGTTGCTTTTTTAAGGTTTCGACTGTTTCAAAGCGTGTGATTGTTTTATTACCCTGTAGATGACGTCAAGACTTTTTTTTTTTTTTAGGTGTTAAGACCATTGCACACAAGTGTTATGCAAAAGGTGGGAGTGGTAGAGCTGCAGTAGAGGTGAGAGAAAAGTCATAGCTAAAAGGTTTAGCATTTTGAATCTGCTGGGAATAAGCGAGGTGGACAATGAATGTGTAAAACTCTTCCCTCCCGCAGCATCTACTGTCAAGGTGCCCTTAAATAAAGTACCAAACATCCAGCCGTAGTTGAGCAGTTGAAGACAGTGAGTGGACTGCATGTGTAAACCTGCATCTGTGTGAAACAGAACACGCTGTTCTTTTTGTTTGTCTCTGAAATAAATGGAAGTAAATGGCTGAGTAAGAACATATTAGTTTTCTCTAAGCTGGTTTGATCCAGATCACTTCTGTGCCATGCCTTGACAACAGAGAACTAAACCATTTATCTGAACACTGCCTGTGTCTCATCATTCAGTCAATAAAATATTTTGATATCTAAAAATTTGACACCTTTTAAAAAATATATATTTTTTAAGTGAGGATCAACTGACTCCTAAGAAGATAGATATTCATTAAACTATGAAAAGATCAACTTCCCTTTTCATCATCAGAACTTGAAAATGATTGTGTTGTTGCTGTGCTTTATCTGACCTTTAACCCTCATGGTTAAAGGTACATGTTGTACTTAGAGTGTGTGCTGTGGTCAACCATAGCAGTTCTCATCTCTTCCGAATTTTGTTGAGATTTCTGTTTTCAAAACAGCAGAGAGCTATGTCTAATGTCAGCCTCCATTAATCTACCCTTTTAAAAGTAGACATAACAGGCACATGCTGATGCAATATATTTATTAGGCCCAGTGGAGTTGGCCTTATCTTACCTCAAAGTAGTTTAAAATTTAATCATTTAATCATGCACTGTATTTACAGTTGTCCAACCCTTTAATATTGTGGAGTCCAAATGAATAGTTTAAGAGTTTTCAACTTAACTTTTATTTTACTTTTATTAATTTTTTCTTATTGTACTGCTGTAATACTTAATATTCTATTTCACTGGTCTGTTTAATTTAACATGTTTGATGCATTGTTTGTTTTTTATGTGTTGGCAAGGTGTGCTTGAGTGCTCTGAAAGGTGCCTATAAATAAAATGCATCATCATTATTATTTTTATTAACTTGTGATTCTTATAATATTTAGAAAAGTTCATCTTAGTTGTATTCTCAAAGTAATTGTTTTTTAAAAGAGAAAAGTCATGCACTAGCAGTACATGCATTATAACATTTCATGTAGCATGTTCTCATGTTTTACATGAATCACTTCGGGGTGACATTCTTGGATTAATTATGTCATATTAACAGAAATATTTCCTTCTCTTTGTGCCACAGAAACCCTTTTGAGCTTCGTGGATGACATCTTGTCTGGGGCCAGGTCTCCATGTGTGATGTTAGGGGACATCCCCAACCTCCTGTCCTCCTCCATCAGCATGATCATTCGCTGTCTGGAGCCTGATACCACCTTCATGTAAGCTACTGACTTTTTATCTCATGAACATGTCAACTATATAAATATGTATAAACTAAATGGACCCAGTCTCTATATCAGTCCATACTACATGCTACTTCTAAACAAGTTTTGAGTATGTTGTGTGTTCTCAAGGACAAAATGAGAAATTCCTGCATAATTGAAACACTTGATTTTTGAGCGTGCTGTTGATAGACACTATTGTACAACATTGCAAAGGAAATAGAGGAACTACTCACAGCTTGAAAAGATCCGCATTATCATGATAGTGGTTAGACAGCTCCAGAAAGATCATAGAAAACAAACACAAAATGATCTTTGGATAAACATTTGACTGAAGTTTAGTAAGCATTGTCACAGTTTGATTGACATTTAACTTTGTAGAAATGGCAGAATATGTATCAGTATAAAATGGTAAAGTATGTTGATTTATCATATACCAACTGCAAAAACGGCATACTATGAAGATTAGTAATACATAGTATAATTAGTATGTAGTATGGAACACAGCAAAGGTTTATTTGCCAGAAACAGCATGTGTATCTGAGAGACGTTACATGTAGCTAGCTTCATAGAAAGTGAGTGATTTGGCAGTGGGAAGTAGCTAGTTTACCTTCCAACATCTCCAAAGTGTCTTACTTACACATTGGTGCATTTAACATATGAGGGAATACAAATAGAGACTGTGTTAGGCAGCTACTTTGTCAGAAAAGTGCAGCTGTTGTGTCTGTTTAAAAGACAAAGCCATGCTGTTTTAATAAAGAATGAAGACACAATGTCAAATACATTTCATTTCCTTTGGCTGCTTTACAATGAAAGTGTTGCTGAACGGACTTATATGAAGCAGCAGTAGAAGGATGTTCCGTTTGTTCTGGCACCGTGTAAAGAGAGTGAATGGTGAGGTTGTTATTATATGCACTGGATTGTTATTATATGCACTGGATTTCATGAATGAATCGTTTCCCTGTGAATCCTGGATGCTTAGGTAATAGGAATCTAACACAGGAATGATGGACTCCACCACTATCAATAAAAACTATCAGTAAAAGCATGGTTTTACTGAATGTAAAAGCATTGAATGGCTATTGCTCACTTAAAACCACAAATTATTCTCATGTCATAAGTGGCGTATATCACTGCTTGCCACTATTTATTTTTTATATTACCGAGCATCCTTTTTCATTCTTTATATTACAATCTACTAATCCTCAATTACTGTAGAGCAATTAAAGGGGAACTATTACTCTCATTTCCAACCTATATTTTTATTCTGGGGTCCACTAAAATAAAGTTGCATGATTCACATTTTTAAAACCTACTTATTTATCTTATACTGGCTCTTTATGTAGCCCCTCAGGTCAGCCTCTGTCTCAAACAGGCAGTCTTAGCTCCTGTCTCTTTAAGGCCCACTCTGTTCTGATTGGTCAGCTTTTGAGAGGCCTGCTGAGGGGCAACACTTCTCAAAGTCGTTTTAAGTTACTGCTGATGCAAACCCAACATTCCCTGATTTGCTGTCTCATATTAATGACTAAACATTGGGGAACTTTTACTTTGAAGCATTTAAAGGAAATTAAACGTGTTCCTCACCAAATTAGCAGAGCTTCGTTAGCAGCATTAAAAACCGTTCAACACAACAACATCTGGAGATATTTGGAGCTGTTTGAGTGGATCAGTTAGAAATAAATCAGGGAGGAATATTACAAGCAGAAACAGTCACAGTGATGATGATGATTGATGAAGAGCTGCAGACGACCAGAACACCTCTTACAGATATGCTACTTGTTTTATGGATGGTATGGATGTTAATGGGAAAACACTGTGTGCCCACTCAACTCAAGTCATGGCTCAGTGTGACTACCCTGAAAATGATGGAAAAACACCATAATGTTAGCAGAGTGGAGCAGTGAACATGCCTGCTGTGCATTTAGCAGAAGATCATATAAATCAATCCATCACAAGGTGACATCAGCTTGGGCTTAAAGTTTTTTTTAAAACATTGGGGACCAAGCATTCAGAGAAGTCCGAAGCCGATGCTTTTTGCTCTCTGGATCACTTCTACAAACATTTACCTCATTATTTGACACTTTGGCCATGTTTAATATAAACATTTGACATTGTAACATTGTATATAAATATGACTGTAGATGAGGAACAGCATAATTGGTTCCCTTTAAATATTTCTCCTCTGTGATTTTATAGTATTTCCTTCTAGTGAGCCAAAGAAGGCCAGTAGGTCAAATACAGGTTGAGTTAGAAGTTCATGACCACAGTATCTTTCCACATGTATTTAAAGTCCTAAGGGAAACATTGAGTTCATTTCAAAGTGAAGTTTTTGCATGCTGTACTAATCACTGACTAAATGTGTGGGGTGTGGCACCGATCCTTCCTTTGAGAGGTAGGTAATAGGTCCAATTCACTCTGTATTTTTGGAATAGTATGAGTCTTTCAGCAGACAGCTGTTGATGCTAATAGTAAAAATATGATTTATTCCATGTTACATTTAAATTGTAGGAGTTTGTGAAGTAATGAGAGAGTTTCTCTGCGCACACACACACACACACATATACACACACCGGATGCTCTCTACACATGCTGACACTTATCTCACAGACAGCCTGCCAGGAGGGAAACCACACGAGAGAGAAAGAGAGGAAGAGCAAGGTGGAGATGAAGAAGAGGGGTAGAGCTGGAGAAGCAGAGGCAAAGTTTGGGGTAGAGACAGAAAAGGAGGGGAAAGTGAGAAAAAGATCAAAAGCTACGAGTGGAGGTAGAGAAAACTAAAAAAAAAATATATATATTTTTAAAAAGGTAAGAGGCCCAAGGACGAATCTCCAAGTAGTTTCGGTGTATGTAGGCAGAGTGAGCTACACATGCCGCTTTAATCCCAGTATCAGCGGGACTCCTGCGCGCTCTATTCTGTCTGGCAGCTCATTCATCTCTCTGAGCTGAGGCCTCGTCTCTCCCTTACAAAGCTTGAGATTGGCCCCTTGAATGGCGAAAAACATAATGTATTGTGTGGTGAGAGGTAAGTACATGCTATTATGTAAGCATGACACAGAACATACTCTGCAGGTGCATCAACATTTCAGTCTTTTTAGACATGGGAAAGATTTAAATGGTGTCAAATCTGATGCTCAAGTTGTCAAGTTTCTATTATCACTGAAGTCTGCATTTAATCCACAGATTAGGCCATTAGCATTCTGATTATCAAGATGTCAGCAGGCAATGTCTTAATAATTAATTTCTAACCTTTTTATCTGTAGGTTCAACTTGAATAAATTAATAATGATATCTTATATTTTATTCTATTCTTTGCGGGTGCTTTATTCTCTGATGCTGCAGGTGGATGAAGTTTGTGTTTCAGCCACTAGGTGGAGATATTAATTCAGAGAAATGGTGTCTTATTAGCCCTGTGAAGAAGTGTTTATTGTCAGTCCGGCACCAAGGCAAGTTCTGTATTGATAATGCAGGCTCTCATCTCCAAGGGGAATCATCTTATTGAATTACCAGCTGCAGGAAATGCAGCAGCTGCCAGCTGAGAGATTGTTGGTGCTGCTGACATGTTGTTGGTACGACAGAATCATCACACTCCTTTGCTGGAGGCCCATATGACTGGGTTAAATTGTGCAGAATGTTCTTGATTCTGAATTGTTGATCTTAGTGTGTGTGTGTGTGTGTGTGTGTGTGTGTGTGTGTGTGTGTGTGTGTGTGTGTGTGTGTGTGTGTGTGTGTGTGTGTGTGTGTGTGTGTGTGTGTGTGTTGTATGGCTATCATCATGAGCCAATTTAAGTTTAATATCAGGGAAGTGAGGACATTTTTGCAAAGTGAGGACATTTCAGCTAGTCCTCACTTTCTGACACACCTTCAAAGGACTGTTTGAGGTTTCAGACTTGGTTTTAGGGTGAAGGTTAGAATTGGATTTAGGTTCAGTTTTGGGTTAGGGTTAGACATTTAGTTGTGATGGTTAGGGTTAGGGGCTGGGGATTGCATTATGTTTATGAATGTCCTCACTGAAATAGCTTTACAAATGTGTGTGTTTGTGTGTGTGTGTGTAGGTTCCGGCTATGGGCAGTAGACAACACAGGGCGCCGTTCCAGTCCAAGTGAGGTCACCATCAAAACTCCGTGTCCAACTGTGGATGACGTCAAAGCACAAGGTGAGAAAAGAGACACAGACTGAAGGCAGAAAGGTGGTGGATCACAGGTGGCTTTTAGAGATTAGTTTCATTTTCCAACACTGTACACATGCTGAAGGTGATAGTGACACTAAAACAAAAGTATTTTCATTGTATCGCATTTTATGTAAAGGCTTTGTGTACTGTGATATGGGTTTGTTGAGTAGTTTAAAGGATTCAGTCAGTCAGTGATGTTCTGTTAAAGGGAAAAATGTGAGGTTTCTCTTCTTAATGTTCTATTAACCAAATACAATGTAGCTACAGCTGTAAATCATATTTCTATAAACAAACATATTTGTGTGTTTTGCAGTTTGCAAAATTTGAACTCAATAAACATTCAGATCAGTTCATTGTGTGAGTCAAAGAGTCACATACAGAAAGCTTTAGTCTCTGGATCAGGACTGGTGTTGGACACTGTACTCTGCAGTTTGATGAGGATATTGACTATAAAATATGTTAATCCACATGGTTAAAAAATTTAGCCTGCTGCTGATTTGAATCAGCCATTGTAAAAGTGCGCCAGCTGGTGAAGTGTGATACCACTGGGCTTATGCTGTTGACTTGAATGCCTGGAAATACATGAATGGTGTGAAATACAATATTTCCAGTGCACTGGCTCTGTTTTGGACAGACTTTATTGACATCGTCATGCAGAACAGGTGGATAAGTCCCCAACCTGACAAGCCATGAAAAGCTTCCCATTAAAAAAAATCCAACCACTTTGTATTTTAAGGGGTTATATTAATGATTTATTCATTTTAAAATGGTACCGATTCCAAGATATGTGTGTAAAATGACATCTGCCTTATTAATCTAAAATGCAAAGTGGCACTGAAGGAAAAACAAAAAGGGAAAGAGCACCACATCTATTAATGGAGACTCCATGGATTTCTTCTATTTGTCTACAGATATTCTGCTGTACAGTATGTACTGGGTTGAAAAGTTCTCCACCCAAAGGAAATAGCACATCAAACCTAAACAATGTCAACAAAACAGAAGTGACCAGGGAAAGCTGAGTCTTTCCTTTATCTCCCTTTATCTTCGCCCTAGCAATTGAACCTCTTGCTGAGAGAATCTATTTTGACCCTCTAACTCATGGTTATGATACAGAAATCTATAATTAAGATATTGTTATATGCTGATGATGTTATGTTATATATCACTCTTATCCTATCACTTAATATATATACATATGATCAAGGCAAATGAAAAAGAGCACATTATGATCAAATTGCATGTATCTTTTGATTTATTTTTGTACTCAGGTATGTGTTTATATGTCAATATGCTCGAATAAAAAACGCGTTACAGAGAAGCTACATCACCAACATTAGACCTTCTTCCTGTCTCTTCTTCTGAAATTACTTGATATCAAGTATAACCAATTGACCAGTTTTCTATGTACCATGAGACTGCATGAGGTTTGTCAGCGTTGACCTGTGATTGTTTTTCCCCTTCCAGAAATCGCAGATAAGATCTATAACTTGTTCAACGGCTACACCAGTGGGAAAGAGCAGCAGACGGCTTACAACACTCTGATGGACCTGGGTGCTCCCACACTGCACCGAGTGCTCTACCACTACAACCAGCGCTACGAGAGCTTCGGAGAATTCACCTGGAGGTGTGAGGATGAGCTAGGACCCAGGTATCAAAATCACTTCACTCCTTTTTTTGGTCAGACCTTTCGATTTCGGTTCTCAAATCAAGGTAAAGACCAAAGAGGCTTTTTTTTTTTTTTTTTTGCTTTGATTCTAACTGAGGAAGGAAAATAACGTAACGGTAAGGCTTTCAAACAATTGGAATTCAGTTTGTAGTTCAAAAGTGCCCACGTCTGATATGTAACCTCAGATCACAAATATGCATTCCTTCAAGCAAATTGATCATCAACTTGAACTTGATGGCCAATTTATCAAAAGACCCAACAGTATACAAAGCCCTGTAGGTCTGTCCTGAGTCAGACTTTTACAGAATACCAAAAGACTGAGCCGTTTTAATAATGTGTAGACTGTGTTCACTGTAATCAGACTCTGAAATTGTAGAGTTGTCTGTGTGTGTGTGTGTGTGTGGGTGTGTGTGTGTGTGTGTGTGTGTGTGTGTGTGTGTGTGTAAGTGAGTGAGTGAATGTGTGCCTACTTAATTCATGAGTTGCCCTCCCACTAACAAAGTGCAATCTGTCGTACTGAAGTTGCGCAATTGACATTGACGTCTTTGAACAATAACAGTTCAAAGACAACTGCAAGATTGGCTGCAATACTGAAGAAAAGTGGCAACCAGACAAGAGTCTGGGTTGGATCAGAGTTTGGTGTGAACACCACTTTCAAGTGCAGTTTAAGCAGACGGTCTTTTCAAAAATGAAATAGTCATCAACAATTTCAAATATGCTAGAAAACCTAGATACTCATTTAACTGTATACAGTCCATAGAAATCACACATATGGTAGATTTGGACCAGACTACAATTACAGATATGCCTGAGTGGTGATTGCTTTACCCCCCACTGCACATGTTAAACTCTAATCAAACCATACCTTGAATCGCTCTAGCTGTATCCAAGGTTGAAAGTATAAATCTGAAAGAAATTCCTTTCTCATTGTCAACAAATCCCATGAAAAGACCAATACCATCAATGAACTGAGTTTAGGAAGAAAACAAAACAAAAAAATGGTTACTGTGGTTGATTTTGACTCAGTCCCAAACACACCGTCCTGCTGCCAGAAGTACTCACTAGTTCACCAAATGTGGATCCATCCGTAACTGAAAGTAGTGCATATGGGTGCATATGCACTAGTTACTCCTGTTGGACTGTCGTTTGATAAAAACTACAGTGCCCAGCTACTTTAGGAAATTACTTTTTTTTTTTTTATGAAACTACAGATTCATGACCTATTTTTATAGATTTGTGTCTTCATAAGAAGGAGTAGGCTTTCAGCTGAGGGCCACAGACACAGGAGGGAATTTGTGAAGTATTGCAAGTTAGGCTTGGTTTTGGTCTTTTTATGGTGATTTGTTAACACTAACATTGCCAGCCTTACACCGTAGTTTTATGTGAAAAATCAACTGATGCAAAGTATCCCGGAAAAAAACATATAGTGAGTTGAAACCTGGCTCAGCTTTTTCCACAGTACCATGTCATCCGGCAACCAACTGTACTCAAAAATGTCAAAACAGAGGATAAATGTTTCCTGAAAGTTTTACAACTTTCCAGAGTTGTAAAACTCTGTCTTATACTACTGTGCAGTGTTTTGTCATCTGATAAGCCTTCCAACTCACAGATGTATAACTCAAACAGGCCTTCGTGGATCTTGTCTTCTTGCTGGTAGATGCAGCAAAATGCCCTCACCTGCACAACCACTTGTTTTTTTAAGCTTTGTGCAATTTTCACAGAACATTCTATCCTGTTCTCGCCTTTTGTGCAAAAACAAAATTCTCCATGTCTAAAAAAGAATAATACATACACAGGACAAGGGGTTAGCCCTTCTTCATAAAACCCAAACAATCTAAACAAAACCAAAACAAAGGTTATCCTACCTAACCAAAGCATTTCCTTTGCACATTTTTCAAAGTAAGTAAAAATTTGTTCCAAAACTACCTTTTTTGTTCCCAGCACAATTATAAACACATCCTACAGTGGCCCGCACAGCCAAATCTCCATGGTATCAGCTCATTCGCGTTGTCCAACTTTTGTTTTTGTTTCTCAAAGGTGGGTAGATGTTCCGCTCCCAGCATCCAAAGTGCTGTCTTTGATTGTAGGCAGTTGTTTGTGTGAATTAGAGTTACAGGGAAATTCATTCAAACTGACTGGGAAGTGAGCTTAACATCCGTGACATCACCAGGACCATTTAGTAACAAGCAACCAGGGAGGGCCCCATATTTCCCCCCAAACTACGGATAAGTACCTATAATGTAAAATTGTAGCTTAATGTTTTATAAACAGAGCCATGTGTCCGATATAAAATATACTTATAAACGGCAGTCTGTGGTACATGCTTTCACTTTGGCAGGTGAAACTGATTAGCCGAGGCTCCCTTAATTCTCTCTGTTTCTCTCTCTGTCTGTGGGTTCCCCCACCCTAAATGAAAGGTTGCTTTTAATAGGGCCCATGCTGGAAAGAGTTGATGTAATTGAGGGAGTTGCTTCTGAAGTGTTCCATTAAAATACACTTAGATTAACAGTCCCCCCAATTTAGTTAAAGGAAGGGGTGATTAATGTTAATAAAGGCACCTCAGAGCTGGAAAACCAGTAGAGAATCGGATTAAAGGTGAGGCTTGGCAACAGAGAAAGGAAGTATAAACATTTTGTTTAGCCAAGTCATCAGATAGACATCAGCCCTTTCTATGTATCTAGTTTGATTCAAGGAAAGAGCTTCTTTACTAGAGCTGACACAGAGCTCTGTGTTGTTAGCAGGCAGTGAGGTTAATGGCCTTACAGCTCCACCGCTGTGTGTCTGAGTGTGCTGACAACTTCCCCACGGCGTCAAGACGTTTGTTTCTCTGACGTTATTTGACCGCTGGGGAAAACAAATGCAGCAGACAAATGGTTGTACTGACGCCAGGCCAAAAATACTACTGATATCATTTTTATCAAACCAAAATAAGGGGCATGCAAAGTTTCTGACTTTTCAAGCATATAGTGTTGATGTTGGCCTGGTCTTGTAAAAGCACCTAAGATCATCTTGATCATTGTCATTCAGTTGAACAGAGGCTGACCAGAACAGTGGGGGGAATTAAAATGTGATCTAGATTCGTTTTAGCATGAGTCAACATCATTAGGATGAAGATTATATTTCTGTATCAATCAAGTGCTTTACAACTAAGCTCACCTGGCTGACAGGAGTCCCACCATAGACATCTAAGGCAGAGTTTTTGATTAATAGTTCAGTGTTTAGTTTCCCTTCTTAATATTACCACCATAACACCAAAAGGATGTGCTTTATCATATCGTGCTCTAGTTAGATTCCTTCCAGTAACTGTGTTAACGTTGTTTCATTCACTTTCTCATCGAAGCAACGGTGGGAAAGAGTACCTTGAGATGTCTTCACTAAATGTTTCTTACCGGCATAAGAAACTTACAGGAGAAAACTTAAGTAGACCATGCTGACAAATCCCAGTTCTTCCAGAACTGTCGCTGCGAGGTGTAGTTAGATTTTGGAAGATGCAGCCCCACAGTTATGATGTAGCTTTAGCACATAGGTATAGAGGAACCCTTTGACGCAAAAGGTATAAATTCAGCTAAAATTGGCATGAAAATGACAAATTATTGTCAGACATGTTTGCGGGAACACTGGAGCCGATCCCCGCTGAGATTGAGCTAGAGGTAGGGTTCACCATGGACAGGTCACCAGTCAATCACAGGGCTGACACATAGAGACAGACAACCATACATACTCACATTCATGTCTTTGGTCTGTGGGAAGAACCCAAAGGAAACCCACACGAGTACAGGGAGAACACGCAAACTCCACACAGAAAGGTCCTCACCGGTCAACCCTAGACAGTCCTCCTTCTCCATCGCCGCCCCCCTTTAAGTCCCTTTTGTTAGTTGCTTGTTCTTAATGTTTTTGGCCTCATGAGAGAGAGTACATGTCTCTCAACCAAACAACACAGATCTGTGGTACAACTGACAGTAAACAGCAGAGCAGACAGGCTCCCCGCTAGCGCACACACATTGACCACGTACTGTACATGTGCAGACCACAGTCACAATACTTTCCTGATGCACCCACACACACACACACACTCACTCACACACGCACACACAGTCTCATCTTCCCAAATCAGCTCAACTTGTTATGAGGAGAATTCCCCAGTTTCCTTGTCACAAACACTGAGGACTGAATAAACTTGATTTTCATTAGATAG
This sequence comes from Scomber scombrus, assembly GCF_963691925.1. Taxonomy (NCBI): domain Eukaryota; kingdom Metazoa; phylum Chordata; class Actinopteri; order Scombriformes; family Scombridae; genus Scomber; species Scomber scombrus. Next base: position 5,607,348 of record NC_084980.1, read on the forward strand.
TCAAAATATAGATAATAAGAACCCTGCTCAGGCTCTGATTCAATGTAAACTCATATCAGCCAAGTAAGCAATATCTGGAAACAAATGACAAGACTATTTGGCATCCTCCGGAGGACATTTTTGTTGCCTTTTTCATGCAACATCGCGTGACGTTTTAACTAAAACCATAAACTCACCGAAAGGCTGTCTCTCCAAGGCTTGACACTTCTTCTCCTGAGGGCCAGACCTTGTCATCGCCAGGGGAGTACCCATTATTTAAGGCACGCCGCTTGGCTGTTGACTTAGAAATGCTAGATGTTTTGGCTGGGCTGAAAGAAAATCCTCAATCCGCGCCATTTCAGTCCTGACCGTGTCCTTGGTTGGACTCCGTGCCCTTTGAGGAACTGCAAAATATTAGATTTTTTTTCTATTTCCTTTCTGTTTTTACATGACAGTCTCTCTAATCAGAGGAGTGCTTGCGATAATAAGTATTGTTATGGTTGGAATTTCTCTCAGGAAATCATAATCATAATCACAGCAGACTGTTTACTTTGCTCTCTGACTTTTTTTAGATGAGGAAAGGACAAAAATACACGCAGTGAAAGCAGAAGTGCCTTTTGGCTTCTCGTCCAACAGTGATTTATTGGTTTCTGTGATACTGAATAGTGAGGAGAAAACATATAAATATTTACACAACGTGATATAAATTTCCAGTAAAAGTATCCCATTAACAGTACCAGAGTACTTTGTTATGAGTTTAACTTAATTAAAAGTACCTCAGCTGCCCTCACCAGGAGACGTCCAGGGTGCTACTGTTTGGAGTATATTTGCAGTATATGGAGGTACTGGAATTGTCACATTATTTTTTAGTAGTTGATAATGACTTTTCAAGTATGCTATTTATCAAATCGTAATATTATATATTTTTTCCGATGCGGACCTAGAGAAAGGCATTCTAATAGCGGATTAAATTGAAAAATGTGACGGTTGAAGGTACAAACACTTCTACATCTGTAAGTTTTACCAAGTTTTAACCTAGAAATTATGTTACAAACTGGTTATTTCCAACAGCAGATATGTTTGAGAGGAATGTTAATATACACCTTATATATATTTTTTTTTGGTGGGTTTTTTGGTGGCACTAGCATAGCGGCTTTGGGGATAACATTGTCTGTCGGTCAGGTAACCACTTTGGTCCTGTCTTAAATATCTATTATATCTATAAAATCTAAATTATTGGATGGATTGCCATAAAATTTTCTACAAATATTCATGGTCCCCAGGTGATGGACCTCACTGACTTTGGTGATTCCCCAAGTTTTTCTCCAGCACCACAATTGGGTTGACAGTTTTTGGATGTTAGAGAAAAGTATCAACAAGTACTGAATGCCATGAAATATTGAGAAAGATATTCATGTCCCCCTCAGGATGAATTGTGATAACTATGATGACCTCCAAAGCCTCTGCCACTAGCATTGTTGCGCACTCTTTGTCTTGTTATCAACATAATTTGGACACTTTCAATGAACATGTCTGCAAAATATTCACTGACAACATATTTCATCATGTTGTGTTGCAACAAAAGTTGAGCAAGGTGAAACTTGGTCTTGTGTTGTGCGTTGGTATCCCGCAGAGCTTAAGTTGTTCTGAATGCAGCCTTAGAGGTCCACTAAGTGGCTGATATAGTGGAAATAGAGCTACGAACATGGACTGGAGAAACACTGAACCGCAGAAACGTCTGTTAACACTGCGGAGGTGTCTACAAATACTGAGCGGATGTGTTCACACATGTTTGTCAGTGCGTACGGTCTGTTCTGTCATAAATTTCAGTGTTCTCATGGACAGTTTGAGGTCCTGGACAGATGATGAAATTTATGACACACTGACCTTTGCCAACCCTGAAGGCCACACAGATGCGGAAACTATAAATTAACTGAGAGGCCAAGTCCATATAATCAGACTCTGGAATCGAGTCCAGGTAATTCCTGCTATCACAGGGCTTTAGTCTGTGTGTCAGTATGTCAAATACCTAAGTGGGTCAGAGGTGGACTCTTTATAAGCTCTAATCAGACTTTTATTTAGTCTTTTATCAACGGTGGCCACTCATTCATGGATGGTACATCACGTTGCTCTCTTTTTGAGTCTGAGCAGGTTAACGACATTTTTAATTCAATCTCTGTATCTTTGGGTCTATTTGGATTTGGGCTGACTGTTCTCTGTCTTCTTTAAAAAAAAAAGTATAATGCAGGTACGTTTTGGATCAGGTCCAAAATGAAAGACCTCTAACTTGTATCTCTAATGTTTTAAAGTAAAAATGTTTCCAATCCTTCTTCTATTTGGTTCTCTTGCCTCTCTTGTAGACTGGTTGAATTTTTCTGACTCTTTTTATGTGAAACAATCAATTAACTCATGCAGCTTAAGGAACACTGAATATTTTCAGTGTAAATATAAGTATTTTACAAATTTGCTATTTAATTGAAATGATTAAAACTGTGTACACCTACCTACACACCTTACCATGTAAATGTGTGACCATGTATGTACACAGTGCATACAGTACATGCACTATGTGTGGATGATTGCATTTGACGTGCACAGTCAAAACCACACAGAAGTTGCAAGTGGGACTTTTTTTAAGGGGCACTCACGTATCTTGAAAACCATTTTCCACTCCTATACATGCACTGGGATTTATGGTGACAACTGTTGCTATTTGGAACCTGTGAAACGTTCCTCTGCCTTCCTGAGAAATGAAAGCATAACAAACCACATTTTTTTTCTTTATTCTAAGCAAATAAATATCCCAATTTCCTGAAACCACTGAAATCTGTGGCAAAATATTGGGAACATAAAGGGGTTTCAGAAAAATGATATGAATGACAGTATGGCAGCACACTACCAACACAAGGCTTCTTGTCTGCAGACAGGCTGTCCAAGAGGACTGACATCATTAAAATTATTATTTCTTTCTCTGCAGCCCCCATAGCAAAAAAAAAAACAGGGGCTGTTGGCAGTTATATTTGCAAAGGAGATGTTGTCCTGCTGAGCATCCATATGTACATATAACATTGAAAATATACTCAGATTCCAAAAACAATGTATTAACATATGCAAAGTGCTTATTAACCAGGCAACTGCAAAGAGGATGTTTCTTCTCATGTGTCTCTATATGTAAAATGTTTTTTAAATTAGAGAGGAATGCCAACAATAACGCAGAAATATGTTAGACTTAATCTGTTTTGCCTCTTTGAATGAAATGATGGCGTTCAAAATACAGTCATTTTCCAGAAATAATACGGACATTCAGCGGAAATATGGTGATGTGCTATATGTTTACAGAACAGCAGTTGATTTGGAGTGAGTCTAAGACAGGAGATGAAATACTGTACAGGCCTCCACAGGCCACACAGTGTCTGTATTATTACAGCGTGTTAGCCAGCGCCAAGTTTAAGCTCAAAACTCCAAAGAATTGCAGCTTATCGACAGGATCAAAAATAAAAGAAGACTTCTGGGCCATCACTTTGAATAAGTGTTTGACAAGAGGATATTAAGTTTACCATAGAGACTTGAAGAATCAAGCTACTTCTAGTATTATCTAGCCATAGTTGATAGTTTTAGTTTTATTTCAGACCATCTTTATCCAGACACAACTGCAAATCAGTGTAGACTTGACTGGTGTCATTTACTACATTATGTAAGTATACTTGTGTTTGAGCATTGTTAGAGTTTGGATGTACAGAATGCGACACACACGGCAGACTTTAAATTAAAAACCTGTGCATATGCCTGTCAGTTTCTGTGTGTATGTTCACTCTAGATTGATTACAAGAAGATTAATCATAGCACAGATGCAGCCAGATGCGTTTTGTTTATTTTTTACTCCTCTTTGATATTTGAGCTTCAATGTGCAGAATTATGTATGTACAGAGTTTGTTTTCACATTCACCTGCTGAAAAGCTGCTCCGCACTCACCTTAAATCGAAGTTTAAGACATGGAGCTACAATAAATATTTGTGATATCACAGCTATTTTAGAGCCAATCATAGTCCAGTATTCAATTTACACAGTAGTGATATGGAAACTTGAAACCTCCAGTGCACAAACACTGGGAATGAACTTTACAGTGAAGAAGGAGACATCTTGTGTGTGTATTTTAGAGAGTAACTGGCAGAGATGCCGACAGGATGCAAGGAGAGAGAGGGGAATGACCTGCATAGGTCTCTGGCCGGATTCGAACCAGGGACACTGCGATTATGTGGCATGCGCTTTAACCACTCAACCACCAGGGTGCTCCCAGCAGTAAAACTTCTGATATGAACAGTATTTACATAGGTTGTTGAATGAGGGGGAGGAGGAGATGGCGTTTTAAGACGTGGACCACAGATGAGAACTTCAAAGCTGACACCTGATTCATACTCACTAGGAGCATATGATGAAAAAGTTGTTTTTTTGCACTTGACAAAACAATCCTATCTTAATGTCCATTTACTACCTGTTCTAGAGATTTTAGCCAGAACACACAATCTTCATCAGCAGATTGTGTTAACACAGTTATCATGGACCAGCAGATGTAGTAGATTTCCTTATTATTCCTTTTTATTAAAAAGGACTTTAAGGACTTCCCTGTGTGCTTAAAAACTGAAGTCCAACGTTCATTCTTGGCTTTGGAAGCAGCTGTTGAGAAACTGATGAAGTCCATTTAGTAGATCTTCAGAAGCTTCAAACTGCTGATGAGGGTCCAGAATGAACTTAATCAGTCAGAATCTTGACTTCATCAACACCATGGCAGCTGTCATCATTTTCATCCATACCGCTGTCTCCATTTTCAGTCCTACCATCACTTTCACCTCTCCATCATCATTTTCATGACAACCATCATCACATCATCATCATCAGATCTGCCTCATGACCACCAGGTGAGTGTCTTTGATGATAAGCTGAACATCTAAATTCACTGCAGTTTGCTTCCACCTGCACATTCTTCACCCTTAAACTGAATTAAATGAAAGCTCGCAGCAGTGAGGATGAAAGCTTGCAGGTGGCCGGCATAGAAATAGACATGAAGACAGAGCGATGGATAGGTAGAAACAAATGTTTATTCCATCAGTATGGTCATACATTTCATTCATTTCCTTTAACTGGTGCATATTGAATGTGTAGCCTGGGTGCTCTGATGTGTCATCAGTTCATCAGTATAATGTGCCATGGCTCTGGTGACTTTGGTGCATCCAGCAGACTTGTGGCTTGGCAGAATGGGGACTCTGCACTGTAGAAGTGCTGGTTTGGCTGAAGAATGAGGAGAAACTGTGTGTGGAATGAACGAAATCTCGTCTTGCTGCCATTTTCTGACTTTAGACAAACACTGACAGGGTTTTTCAACAAGGGCCAAACGGGCTGCATCAGGCTTAATGGTTATTTATTGCGCTCAGTGTCCCTATGAGATGTATTTATGTGAACTCTGTGCATCATGTTACTAATGGAGATGATTTTTCAGCTGGGCTGGTTTGGCCTACGGACAAGTTCAAGCATTTCATAGGAATCAAGCAGTCTCTCCTCTGCCTCTGCCTGGTATCACAGCCGCCCATTAGCCTGCTTCCCTCCAAAGCACCAGCTCTTTCCTTGCCACGGCCATTCATTTATTCATTCATTCACTTTTCCACTGTTTTACTTTCATCATTCCCACCCAGACCCTCAGCAGCCACTATGTGTGCTTTGGGTCAAAGTTGGAATGTGTCAGTAACCGTGCACCTTACTCTTCAGACAGGAAGCAGTTTTGTGGATGGTTCGGTTTTAGGTTTTGTCATCTGATGATGTCACTCTGAAACAACAGCAGAGCCATGGTGTGATTAATGGGCTGCAGACAGTCTAATGTATCTGAAGCCTGATGTGCATCAACACTGAGATTCCTCTTTTCTTCAAATGCTTGGCAACAAGCATTTCCCACAGTTCACTGCATTTCACAGTTGCTGGTTGGCTGCTTGATTTCTGTGATGCCAACAACTCTCTAAATACTTTCTAAAGAAGCAATGTGGAGGGTTGGGCAGCCTCGGGAGTAGATGTGCTTCTGGTTAAAATAAGATAACTTTATTGTCTGTCATAAACAAAAGAAATTCTTGTTTGACACGGCACATCAACAAGCAAACACACACACACATTTGTCTTTATATCCTTGTGAGGACCCATATTGATACAATGCATTCTCTAGCCGTACCCTAACCTTAACCATCACAACTAAATGGCTAAACCCAACCCCCACTACTAACCTCTTACTAAATTGAATCTAAATCCTAAAATTGCCCTTAGAAGTTGACCAGCAAAATTTTAAACTGAAAAACACACAAACACACAGGTTTACATAAGTAACTTTTGGGGTATTTACATAGACTTAACTAGAGACTTAACTTAACCCTAACCTTTAACTTACAGTAACCCTAACCTTAACCACTGACCAAAAAAATCAGCATTTTAGCAAGAGGGGACACAACTTTTTTCCCCAATTATGCAAACCGTTCCCAGTCAACTGGACTTAAGTCTGGTGTGTGTCCTTAAAAGTGACTTAAGACACACAAACATACACACAAACCAAATATGTTAAAACATCAACTGATAATAACATTGTTAAACAGGTCAGATTACAGTGCCTATTTTCCTCTATGATTATAGAGGGAATAAAAGTTTTTTTGTGGATGTTCTTTGGGTCCAGTGGAACATTGTAGCATTGTCCTGATAGCAGTAACTGAAAGGATTTTAAAGAGGGTTAGAAGGGTCCTGGCTGATCAGAGTGGCTTTCTTGATTAGTGACCAGGTGTAGAGTTCACATAGGGGCGTTTGGGGTGACCCAGTTATTTTCCTTGCCTGATGAGTTATGTGGTAAAGTTTTGTTTTGTGTTAGGTTGTGAGGACATTGTACCAGGGTGAAATTTTAGGTGAGTATAGATTGAATTAGTGTCCTGTAAACCAGGGTTAACATATCCTTGCTGACATTAAAAGTCCTTAGCTTCCTCAGCAGGCGGAGGCGCTGCTGGGCTTTCTTGTACACAGAGTCGGTGTGCTGGGAAAAGGACAAGGAGGTGTCTATCTCTCCATCCATACTTGTTCTAGCAGCTGGCCTTCGATACTGTGGAGTTGGAAAAGATGTGGTTGTTGTGAGTCTGGTTTCTGTCTGCTCCCACAACACTGCTCCTTGGTCTTGGTGATGTTGAACTCCGGGGAGCTTTTCCAAAATGTCCGGACCAGGTTGTTTACTTCCTGATGGCATTCAGACAGAGCATTGGTGCCAGTCAGGTGGGCCACTAGGGCCATGTCATTCGCGCACTTTAAAAATGTCATTCCTTCACTGCCGCAGGAGATGTTGGTGGTGTAAACAGAGAAGAGAATGGGGGATAAAGTGCAGCCTTGGGGGGAGTCCTGTGTTTAAAATCAACTTACTGGATTTAAAATCATTTACAAGCACCTGTTGTAGCCTGTCCTGTGAAAAAAAGAACTCATAATCCATAAAACCAGTGTCAGGTTGACCTGAAGTTCCATTAGTCGGTGCAGTATGGTGTTTGTGTGTATAATATTAAAAGCAAGAGAGAAGTCCATGAATAAAATACAAGTGTTGGGGCATGCTGAGCCCAGGCTTCTGGCCACAGTGTCTAAAAGGGTCAGTCTTGTGTCCCCCACCCCCTGTTTCGCCTTTTAGGCAAACTGGAGCGGATCCAGTCTCTCTGCCACCATCCAGGAGAGCTGGTCATACAGTACTTTCCCCAGGCATTTATACATCTCTAATGTCAGGGCAACTGGCCTGTAGTCATTTGGGTCCTTACGTGTCTTTTTAGGGATTGGGGTTATGGTGAAGTGTAGCAATAATTTCTCTTCTCCTGTTCTACTTTGCTATTTTGATGACTTCTTGTGTTCTAAAGTAGGGGCAGAGGAGCAGTGGCAATCCAGGAGGGCACTAAAGTCTTGAAAATGTTGAAAACTGACCATTCATGGTAAATTATTAGATTTGGCAGAAAAAGGCTCGGCTCTTTGAGGTAGTTCTTTAAAAAAAAATCTGAGCAGCAATGATTCTGCTGGAGCGCTCATCTCAAGCATGGACAATAAATCGTAGTTAAATCAAATAATCCAACAACCTGTTGTCCAGCATGAGGCACATAAAAAATAGAAGATATTGAAGGCATATCTCTGTTTTTGTATCTACTTCGTCATCGAGAGGGAGGGAAACATATGGAGATGATATGTTGGTATCAGTGTTTTGTATGAGGGAGAAGGAAGAGAACGTGCTGGCAGGGTGACTGTTTTGTGGTAGCTTGCAGAATTATTTAAAGCATCATAATATAACAACATTTATTGCTCATGTATATAAGTCAAGAGAGCAATTACACAAACAACCTTTATTGGTCTGTGAAGAACAGGGCTCAGTGAGTCGTATGTATAATCCTGGTTCTCTAGCAGTTTATCCATCAGTTCTTTCTGATGCCTCTAATACTGACTGGGATTCACGTTAACCAGCTTTTCATATTGTTAGTCATTTATATTTATTGGCAAGAGCAACATATGTACAAAGTAAAAAAACATACTTTCTACAGGAAAATAAATAGTTGTTCCTCCATTATTTTTTTTGATAGTTCACCATCCCCACCTCCCCGCCTCCCATTGCCATAAAATAAATAATAATAATAATAAATAAACAAAATAAAATACACGATAGTGCTTGTACGTAAATATATACCCAAGTATATACCTAAATACATAAAAACATACATACATACATACATACATACATACATACATACACATATCATAAGTTAAGGAGCCTCACCTATAACACTCAGTAATATGTCACACATTTTCATGACTGGAGAGACAGAGAGAAGAAAAAGAGAAAAAAAAAGGAAGAGAGATATTACATATGCCGCAAGCACAGCTGATCACACAGATATACAGCATCAAAACAAATCATAAAGTATAGGGTATAAGTGGTCTTAATCATGGGGAAGCACTGTAAGTCGGTCAAAATAAGATAAGAGGGGCTGCCAGGTGGAATAACATTTCTGAGCTGATCCACGGAGAGCAAATTTAAGGGAACATGGCGAAGGGGGTGTAGAGGACTTCCAAAGAAGTAGTATTCTTCTGTGAGCAAGAAGGGAACTAAAAGCAATAATGTTTTGCTGCCAAGGTGTAACATTTTTAGCTGAATCAGGCGTTCCAAAAATGGCTATCGGCACCCGGCAGGACCTTCACCCCAGTGATTTCAGAAATTATTACAAAATAAAATGACCAGAAGCTTATCATTTTAGAGCATGACCAAAAACATGTGTGTTAGATCAGCTGGGTATTGTTCACAACGGTCACATTTATTATCCACTTCAGAATACATTTTTGACAGTTTAGATTTAGAGAGATGGAGTCGGTACAAAACCTTAAATTGGATTAGACTCAGTCCAGCACAGGAGGAAGAGGAGTTGACACATGCAGTAGTCCTCTCCCACCAGTCCCCATCAAACTCCATACCTAACTCTTTCTCCCATGCGCATTTAATATTGTTAAGAGTGTGGTCTTTAAAAGATAGAATTTAATTATATAAACATGAGATAAGAGTCTCGAGAAGAGTATCCATACCTGATTTGGATGGTAACAGTTGAAATATATATATTACATTGTTATCACTTGATGGTGTAGACATGTAATGTGCTTTACAATGTAAACATCAAATTCATTTATTACCCCTTACCGATGATTAAATGGCAGTATATTGTATGCAGGTGATTTTTGTTGAGTCCATCTCCTTTACTGAGAAATGTATCATTAATATTTTCTATTTGTTTTCTGTTGAATGGATTTCTGAATGAAAATCACACTGAAACACACTTTAACCATGTGTGTCGTTCATGCCAACAGGAAGGCCGGCCTCATCCTCTCCCAACTGGACGAACTGTCCCCGTGGTGTAAGGGTCTTCTTCAGGAGGCAAAGATCGGCCTTCGCAGGATGTCCCTCAAGTTCCTGTCCTGCCGTTACACTGACACCAAGGCCTTTGGACTGAACTGGGCGAACATGGGCCAGGATGTCCACAAGGCCTGTGACGAGCAGACCCTCACTGTCATGTATAATGACTACGGCGAGCCCAAGGAGCTCTAAAGCTATTCTGAGGTTTTAGTTTGGATGTGCACAGGAATAGAGATTTGTCAAACTCAACAAAGAATCAAATAAAATGCAGGTTTTTCATTTATTTCTATAAGACATGTGCATTTGAGGTGTCATAAATAAATGTTAATTTTTGCTTCATAGATTTTTATTGTGAGATAAATTCGTCATACAAAAAGAAAATAAATATAGGAGAACAAAATTTAACTCCTTCAGTCTACTTAAAATCTTCTTATCAGGATCAAATAAAATGAAACATTCAATGCATCCTTCAGACAGACGCTGATCTCTCAATGCAGAGTCCTAATAACATCTAATAAACTGGAGCTTCACTGCTTTATTCATCTCTACTGTGCTTTTCTTGACCTAAAAAATAGAAATGTAAACTTGACACATGTTGATTCATAGCTTAAGCACTTCTTTGTCTTTCACCAGACTTTCATCAGTCTTGCTGTGTGAGTGTAGTGGTGCATACACTATTTTCTGAACAGATCAAAGCACCGCCGTAATTCTAAGAAAAAACATGATTGAAAGCTTTGACAGCAAAGCAGCTGCAGGTACGTGATGTAAAAGACTAGCTCGTTGCTTAATTTAAGGTTGAGCTCCGTCAACATCTGGAATCTTGGAAAGGAGGATTGGAAGGCTATGACCACTTGAAAACTAAATTAGATCAGACTTCGGCAAGACCCTCAGCCCTCGAGGCCGGGGTTCTTCGTCATTTCCTGTTTTGTTTCTGTTTAATGCGACGTGGCATGATACATTTATAACACAATAAAAGTAAATACACATAAAAACGATGAAATATGGTGTTTTACATTCAATGCACATGTTTTAATGGAACTAAATGTAAAAAAAAAATAAAAAAAATCACTTTGTTTGACTTTGTTAAATCTTTGATAAAGAAACGTTACTTTGCATTAATCTGATAATTTACTACAGAGTCATCTAAACAGAACACCTGGGATCATTTAGCTTTATATTCAGTACAATATTAAAACATCATGAAGGGTTTCACATCAGCTCTTTTGTGCCATCTTTTGTGTAATCATATCTTAACAAGTTTTACATCACCTTGTACGATAAGGAACACTTACACACTGGAGACCGTTGATGTCAAACAAGAGGCCAAGAAACTGACGATGATATTGATCACGACTTTGTAGGCAGTCCATGTTCATCTGGCAACATGGATACATGTGATGGTTAGTTGCTTCGTAGATTTGACTTGTTTACATAAGGACCCAGGAGATGCTGATTCATTTACAGTTAAAAATCATCGCAGCTTCAGTTCGGCTAGCATGCTCCAACCACCGCCGACAGCAGGTGAACACGTGGTCTCTACAGCTGTAAATTGTTTCGGTATTGGCTGCTTTATTGTGTGGAGTTGCTTATACTGAACATCATCAAAGACATGCTGTTTTTAAATCTCTTTTTACATATTTTAAATGTTAGTGTCAAGACCTGGTTTTGTCATTTAAACACATTGAATACTTATCGGAGTGTGATATATATACATGGAATTGTCATGTAGCACCAGAAACAAAGCCAGTATTTTACAAACGGTCTATGTTTGTATGTATGTGAGGTAGCATGTTAAGGTAAAGCTAAAGAGATCGAGATGTTATTAGAAAGATAAAAAATGAACAATGTAGATAGAAGATGTAAAAGATGGACTGCTGGAAGTTATTTTAGTAGTATAGACATTCAAAATGGGTTAGGGTTAGCTTCACATAGCATCATGATAAAGGTTTAGTGGTATAACCTGCTGAATGTAGTGCTTACAGCTAATGAAGTTGTTATAAAGGATGTTTACTGACTAACAGTGATCACAGAGGGATCCAACTGAACTCAACTTGGAGGAATTGTGTACAGTCCGGTTCATTATCTCTACATATTGCCGCAGACCTGCCAAAACTATCAGAACGTATTTAATTTATTATTATTATTATTATTATTATTATTATTATAGAGGAGAGATCATTCCAAATCTAACCAATGAACACTGTTTAAAGTGACATTTCTGTATTGAAACTGCTAATTAACAGTGTCTTAATGTTTTTGACTGCTTCTCTGTGTTTAAACCTCATGCAATAATGTACATCTTTACAGAGATTCTACTGACATTCTTTTCAACTAATACAGCGTGATTGATTCGCCTTGAGTTGTCATGTTCCTCAATGTTATTTTTATTACCGTGCAGTGGCCATGTTGGAGATCGATGTCAAAGAAATGCAAATGTATATTAGTCGTTGATTTTTAACAAATCTCACATGTGAATACTAAACTGAACGCTTGTAGATTTTTGTATAGGCGGCAAAGTATTTCATAAATGCATCACATTATAGCACAGTGCAGTGTTTTCCTCCTGTATATAAATGTACAACGGGTGATATTTTACGACATTTACGTGTGCTTTGGTAGATACACTATTGTCCTGTAATATCTGCTGTGTAGCTTAGTCAGATTAATCCACTAATGTAATGTTCTAATGTAAAGTTTTTACTTCTTTTAATTTTGATCTGAAGACAGCTTGAAATTGGATTGGACTTTAAATGATTGGTTGATTCATAGATCAAAGTAGAATTTAGTTGCACATAAATGGTAATATGACAAAAGAAGTGATTTGAACTTGAAATGAACCAAGCAACAAGATTGACACCTTTTGACCTTTGAGAGAAAGGGGAAGCAACCATCTACTATCTGCATGATATATTGTCTATACTGTATGTGGCTATCATAAACTCAACTTTTTTCACTTTGATCTTTGCTACTTCAAAGAACAATAAAGAATATATTATGAAACATGGCTGTATGAATATTCTTCCCCCTGCTGTTATAAATCTACCAGAGCTTACTACAAGAGATTTTTTTTATTTTATGTGTGCACATAAGTTATTCATACTGTTGGATAACTTAATTTGTGGAATTGTTTATTCATACTGGAACTGTAAGTTACAGCTTATTGTTGCTACTCTGATCAGTCAGGGAGGAGCACTCTGTTAGAGGAATTACTGTTTTATTCCTTCATATTAATATCATCCGATACTAAATTTAGTGAACTGACCCTTTATATTGAAGCGTATTCATTTGTGATTCATGCAAGATGTCATGTATATACTCTACTGCATTTGTGAATGTAAAGTATTACGGTCGTATTCGCTCTGCAGGAAGATGCAGATCCGTGTTATTGATACCGTCGGCGTCCCTGCTCATATATTACACAAACCAAATGCATGTCCACATAGAAACCAGCTGTGGTAAGCGTCATTCAGAAAAATGTGGCCTACCTGGAATTTGGAAAGGAGGTTAAAGTAGAAGTCAGTCTACTGCACGGCCAAATGGAATGCCTTCGTCCATGACAAAGCATTATATCTAAAGTGAAACGACTTCATTGCAGGTCTGCACATTTCCAACCGCAGACAGTTTTGGAAATGACTCCCTAATAATTTAGAACTTTGTCCGGGTTCAGAAGGTAAAAGTTTGTGGGTAATAGAGTTGTCCTGACATATTGCAACCGCATGATATGAAGTTTTACTGGTAGCTGAGTTATTTGTGCTCACCATTATAAGCACAGTAGGTAAGGTATGTCTGCAGTCTCTAAAGTCTACTGCCTTCAGTTAGGTCGTCTGTTCAAATGACTAAAACCTGATGAGAGAGTCTTAACTTCAATATAGAATATCTGTATTCATAAATGAAATGACGCCTGTCTTTAAATATCAGCAAAGAACTTTGTTTGCAAGTTTGGAACCAAAACGTAGCTGTGCAATTATGGACCAAATAAATGTGTGTATACTGTATGTGTGTGTATGTAATGTGTGGTCTGTCATATGTTATTTTTGAGGACTCCTTTCAGATTTAGGACCGGTAAATTTGGAGTGGTGTGATGGTTAGGGTTAGGGTAAGTCCCCAGAAAATTAATGTAAGTCTATGTAATGTCCCCAAATGTGACCATGGTCTCATGTGTGTGTGTGTGTGTGTGTGTGTGTGTGTGTGTGTGTGTGTGTGTGTGTGTGTGTGTGTGTGTGTGTGTGTGTGTGTGTGTGTGTGTGTGTGTGTGTGTGTGTGTGTGTGTGTGTGTGTGTGTGTGTGTGTGTGTGTGTGTACCAAATAGCCTATAGTAGCTACATATAACTAAATGATATTTCCTTCATATAACTGGAATTCATTTTATTCAAACATCATTTGTACATGCACAAAACAAACAAAAGACACATCCTTTATGAACAAACAAATCAAATAAACCAGCAGAAAGACATAAAAGGGGTCGATATAAAGTTGCTATTTATTTCATATAGAGTATAAAGTATTGTAAAATATCACAAAGAATAATGATTACACTTTTATAGATACAATATTTGGATGGGCTACTTCATCATTTCTGGCTAATGGATAGCAGAATATTTCTGACATACATACAATATATGCAAGCAGAAATCTGTGTTGAGCTGAAAAGAAAAGGCATGGCTGGTTGTCCCAAAGATATTGGGTTTGGTTTTTTTTTCCAGAGTTTCTCTTTTATAGCTTGTTTCTTTCATAGTGTGTAAGATAAGAGTGTTTGTGTAAATATGAATACGACAGCATGAAAGCCCTGCGCACATGCTGTACGGCACACATAAATGATGATGTTATTACTGGACATGTGATATAAATAGTGTGTCGACTTCGTGTGACTAATACGTGATCTAGTAGATATGTTAGGTGATCCAAATATATTAGTCTATACATGTTAGTCTTTTACAGTGTGTATCCTTTTACATTCCTAACAGCTAATGGTATGACTGAACTGTTTTGTAGAAGGATCTGAAGCACGCTGATGAAGATTTGAACTGTTTTAAGTGTTGTTGTCTTTTCCTTTTTCATATAGACTTAAATCTTATATATCTTGAGTAGTCATCAGATGAGTTAAAATGAACAAACGTGCCTTTTTAAAATGAGCATACGGTATGGACCTCGGTATGATTTGAGTAACCTACTTTGAAAATTCTATTGGACGCTAATATTTTTCCATCTAACAGTATAATTAGGTAGTTAGTAGCAATAACTCTCACTGTAAGGACTGTGCATGTGCTTAAATGTTTTCAGGCACAGTCAGTCCTTTTTGGTTTCTTTATCCTGACATTAATCAACTCCAGAAAAGTACTTGAATCCATAGACAATAGTGATTTGATCCAATTATGACGACTTGATTTATACACAAGTGGATCAACAGGGTTTTTTCATAACCTGAACTGAACCAGACTTCAGTGTTTTCCTCCGTTAATGCGCCCTATTTTTATTCTTTTTGTATTTCTTAAAACATCATTTTCTGCTATTACCCGAATCCAGCAGTGAAGACAACCCTTAACCTCTTAACAGGAAAAGAAAACATTACATCTACTTGTGGATATTATTTGACTGGATTGAAGCTGGAACGCATAAATCAAATGTATAAACCACTCGTGATGCTTTTTAACAACAATATTGCTTTTGATTGAATTAAAAAAAAGGGCTCTCACTGTATGGCCTGACTTCAGTCGCATTCTCTGCGTCACAAAATGTTAAAAATCAGATATTTTTTGTTTGTTTGTTGTGGTGTGTAGCTTGTGGTTTGACTCTGTTTAACACAAGTTCAGCTTCTTTTATCCCTCCATCTTATTGCATTCCTCCTCCGGCTCCGGCTCCTCCTCCTCCGCCTCCTCCTCCTCCTCCTCCTCCTCCTCCTCCCAAGTGTTTGGCTTTGCTCTTATTCTCCTCGGCGTCCGGATCACGGCAAGTGCACTCATCCTGATTGCAGTCCGCCCCAAACTGAATGACCTGTCAGTAAACAAGCACAACATTTAGCGCTCGGCTTCCCAGAGCCACTATAGATCTTTCAATCTGCGGCTGGATTCAAACAAAAACACAAGATGTGACATTTCAGGCCTGTCTGGTGCAGATGTCATTTTT
This sequence comes from Scomber scombrus, assembly GCF_963691925.1. Taxonomy (NCBI): domain Eukaryota; kingdom Metazoa; phylum Chordata; class Actinopteri; order Scombriformes; family Scombridae; genus Scomber; species Scomber scombrus. The sequence continues at coordinate 5,623,381 of NC_084980.1, forward strand.
AATGGATGATTAAACCGAGAAAACACACATTCCATTTGGTTGGTTTCCCTGTTTAAAACTGTCTGAGATGTTTCTTTGATGAGATCTGATAAAAAATCTTGCTTCTATATTCCATTGGAAGCAAGTGGAACAAAAGCATAGAAAGAGAAGTATGAAAGTAAATATTACATCAGGACTTTTAGTATAAGCAGAGAAAAATGCACAAGTTGAGGAGGCATCCCAGTTGGGTTGTTACCTTTCAACTGTAGCAAAGAGCACGTCTTTGAATGGCAAAAACAGACAATAAAAAGTCAATGTGCTTGAACTGAGCTAGCAGCTAGTGGACAGTTTTGTCCCCTTCTCCTACATTCGGTTTGTGCTGAAAGGTAAGTACCGCTTAGTAACCCGAGCGTGGTCTTATTAGACTTGTTGTATTTCCTCACAGTTTCAAAGAGAACTCCCACGACCCCCCGGAGGCCGATAAAGTGCATGATGTCAAATGGTTCAACGTGGCCTTTGAACGGCGAGAAACCTTGAGGGTCTTCAGGGGGAATGGAGGGAGGAACGCACCGCCGTGGAGGTGAACGGATGAACACATGTTAAGAATCAACAACAAGAGGCTGCCAGCTCTTGTCTAGGAAGCGAGCCATCACCACAAGTTGCAAAATAAACTCTGGTGCCCCGCGAAGCAGTCTGTTGCAAGAAATGTAAACATTCGCTCCTGGAGAGAAGGAGTGAGGGGGAAGAGTGAGAGAAAGAAAGGGAGAGGGGGAGAAAGGAAGAGTGGGAGGCGAGGAAAGAAAATAAGGATGACGGCAAGCAAGGCGAGAAGGAGAGTGGGAGGTAGCAGCTGGTCGGCCTTCACTGCTGATTGCACTCAGTTTTGGATTGAGACGGGGTTGATGGCAGGGTAATAGTTTCACTGAACGAGCTGCAGAAGGCCCAGCTTCACTTAAAATGCGAGCAGTCCCATTTAAGACGAATTGGCGCGGCCATTAAATGTTTCCTTAACAGCTTCATCTTGATTCATTGATGCAGGCGCGGAACAAGCCAAGCAATACTCCACCTTTGATGCCTTCTAACAACCTTTGGAGAGAGAGAAAGGGCTTTGCTTTTTCCTTTATCCACAGAAACAAAAGCCAAGTCTTTTGGCTGTTGTCGAGTGTTTGGATCAGTTGCCTCCCTGCTGTTTACTGCAACATATTCATGAGGAGAACTCATGTGACGAGAAAAGCTTTCGAATCGATGAATTCAACTTTGCATGCAGCCCAAAGTGAATGGTGTCATGTCATCTTTGTCTTCCTTCCGTTTGCTCTGCTTCTTTTACTGCTTTGGCCCCCATGTCGGGATAAAACAGCGACTCGAGTTAACAAATCAAAGGGAGATCGTGTGCTTCCATAGATGGTGTAGCAGCTCAGATCTTTTCTCTGCTGGCCAATGACTGAATCCCACCTGAATCATCTCTGGTGTATCCCTCCTCCCTTGTCATCGCTGTGACTACCCCTGTAAATAAAACCAATACTGCCTGCACTCCATAAAAAGTAGGCAGCTGGCCTCTGTGGACTGATCCAGACGCAAATAGATATGAATATTGATTCAAATATTTGATGTAGTTCAGATGTGGATGAATTCTCCTGCCAGATCCTGAAACAATCTGTTTTACCAGCAGAATAAGGTAAATCAGCTCATTGTTGTCTGTGTGTTTTAACCCTGATTATAGGTAAGTACTGAAACTGTAGAAAATTGCCAAAAAATATATCAAGTCTCAAGTTTTAATTTTTTTGGCGGTGGAGAAAATATGTGATCTGGGTCACGCTGTGTTAAAAACCTGTAATTTCCTACACCTGCATAAGTCGAGCCACATAGAAACAGAGAGTTCTGTAAACAACCCCACCATCCAGCGCTCTCTGTTACCCTCCTCCTTTAACCTAACCTCCCCCACCCCCCGCTAACTGCATCACTCCGCTGGAGCGGCGGCGGCAGTCAGGATGCTGACTCTCACAGCGGTTTAGTTCACTTCCTAAGAGCAACCCCTGCTCGCCGAGCTGCTGTTTTACAGTGGCCGAATGAACCGCAGACCATCAGACACCTCGCTGCTCCCACCCTTATACCCCCTCCCTCCCCCTTCCCCTTGTAAAAGAGCAGTTAGTGGCAGTCTGGCAGCTCATTTATTATGACGGCAGCTACAGACTCGCTGAACTCCTTCTCCATTTAGGAAGGAGCTGCCAGTGAGTCATGGCGTGCTGCGGACATGGAGGAGACAGCGGAGGCTCGGCCAACTGTAGGCTATAGGAATTAATAGGCAGGGCCCCCTGAATGGGTGTCATGAATATGTGGCTGTACAGTAGCCAAATAGGGTATAGTAGGAGGGGGAAGGGGGGGGGGGGGGGTTAGCTACTCCCAAAACGTCCACACAGGAGAGAAGTCCTCATGAAAGCGCAGAAAAATAGGAAAAAAAGACGTGTTTATGTAGAGGTAGTTCAGGGAATGAGTGCCCTGGTTTCCACCACTGGCCCAACGCGGGCTTGCTCATTATTATTCATACCATTCCTCTTACCCACCCAATATATACAGCAATCATTTACTGCAATTAGTGTAATATGATACATTTGCATCTTGTAGCGAGCACGAATGAGCTATCACCAGTGAGAGCATGTTAGGATGGATAAGCACGAAGATATCCAACATATTCCTCATACTGATTAGGCCTGTACTAGGCTTCTTGTCATCAAATTATAGACCGAAATCACGCCGTAGAGCTGCGCAACATAAAAGCTTTTTATCCACACTAAAGATGCTTTAAATTAAGTGTTTTCACCAATTAAGTAATACATTAGGATTTTCATTCTCACCTGCTAAAACTGTTATAGTGTAATAAAAAAGAATCTCATCAGGTATATTATGTTCATATACAAGTATTCTGATACCCTGACTCCTTGACTCATTACTTGTAGTGGAGAAATGTCTTAATATGAGAGGTGAGAAAGCCTATAGCAGCATGGGTGGTGAAAACCTGCTTATTTACCATTTGAGTGGAAAAGCTGGAGGGCACAAGTCTCCTCTGTTGTTTTAAGTACAGATGAGGGAGACTAAATAGGCTCAGTCATTAACAGGAGAGAGGGGAAAGTAGCAGGGATCTGTGTTTGTTTGTTTAGTGGAAGTCTCCTGCGTGGCAGCACAGCACTCCAAAAAGAGATGGATTTCTACTACTGTAAACAGGAAGAATCTGGCTTTGAATCCAGCTTCAGCCTCTAAGCTCCATCTTGATTGCGAGACGCGAGCCCTGCCACCTTTATAACAAAGTGGACGGACATTATAAGTTATATTATATCTATTAAAAGAATACCCTGGAGAAATATATTTTATTATTGAAAAAACACAAGCCAGATGGAGTGAAATGAAAAATCAATCTTTCTCTTCCTGTGTAAATATGGCAGACAGGAGGTATAGCACTGGAAACGCTTGTTTGTGTACCTTTCTGGTGGAGAGTGTGGACGGGCAGCAGTCTCCTCCGTCATACTGGCAGTAGGCCCGGTTGTTGATGGTGTCACACCAGCCATCCCCTCCAAAAGGCTAGACACAAGTCACAAACAAGAAAAGGTGGTATTTATTATGGTTTGAGAAAGTTGTCTCCCAACACAGCATGGAAGGCCAAACAAAGAAATGTAATCCACTTCTTCCCAGAAAACAGATTTCCACTAAGTGGCAAACATTGTCATACAATGAAGTTGTTTGGAACAAATGTCCATGAAACAAATCAAAATAAACTATCATGCAACATGATCTGAGTCCAGTCCAAGTTGTACATTCAGTCATACCAGTGAATCATTTACATGGTTATTGTTTGCTCTGACAAATGTCATAGAGAGGTCGACTTGTATACATTGAACAGGCTGGAGGCAGGTTTTCAAATCAATGTACAAGCATTATTAGATACATGATTCATTTGCATAACTTGTTTTTTTGCTGTGGAACATGTGATCCCAGCTTTTTGCTCTCAGCCTTAGCTCCATATATCTATGCAGTCTATGCAGCCTGGGGTAAACAAGTTCAGTCAATAAGAAGCATTAATGCACTGCATACATTATTATATTAAGCAAGTGGGTATTCTAACCTAATAATAATTCTATGCACATTTTCCAACTCCAAACTGTACAAACTTGAATGCTTTTTAGATTGAATCATTTTCAGGTGATATGTATTTGTGTAATGAGGAGGGTGATTAAATGGGCCAAAAAAGAGTTTTAACTGACACTGAAAAGTCAACAATTGTAAATTGCCTTTCAGACGGATGCAACACTCTTGAAATAGCTCAACTATTAACGCGTGACCACCGCTGACAATCAAATGTTCTGTTGCAAGTAGTCAACACGGTTGCAGAAAAATGCATGGCGAAGACAATGCACAAATTAACTGCAAAAGACTTGAGAAGAATTAAACGTGAAAATCCCATTATCTTCCAGCCCCCATATTCCAGAACCGCAACCTACCTAGAGAGTCCAGAAGAAGGACGTGTCAAGTGATCAAAGACATGGCTGAGGTAAAAAGGGCTGAAGCAGGACCACCACTGACTAAGATTCACAAGTTGAAGTGTCAAGATTGAGCCAAGAAATACTTGAAGACAGATTTTTCAAAGGTTTTATGGACAGACAAAATGAGAATGACTCTTAATGGACCAGATGGACGGGCCCGGGGCTGGATCACTATTGGACACAGGGCACCACTTATCGGGTGCCAGCAAGGTGGATGAGAGGTACTGGTATGGGCTGGTATCTTGAAGAATGATCTAGTTGGACCGTTTCAGGTTGAAGATCAACTCTAAACCCACTGCCAGTTTCTGCAAGATACTGTCTTCAAGCAGCGGTACACAAAGAAGTCCTCAGCATTCAAGAAGGTCATGATATTTATGCAGGACGATGCTCCATCACATGCCTCCAAGTATTCCACTGCTTGGCTAGCCAGCAAAGGCCTCAAAGATGACCGAATAATGGCCTGGCCCCCTTCCTCACCTGACTTAAATCCTATTGAGAACTTATGGGCCTTTCTCGGATGTGAGATTTACAGTGCGGGAAGACAATACACCTCTTTGAACAGCATTTGGGAGGCTGTGGTTGCTGTTTCAGCGAAAGTTGATCGTCAACAGATCAAGAAACTGACAGACTCCATGGATGGAATGCTCATGGCAGTTATTGAAAATAAGGGGTGCTATATTGGTCACTGAATATTTCTGAAAGGCCAAAAATGTTATTAAATTGTTGTTTTGCGTTACTTTGTGTGTTACACTAACTCTAAAGATTGTTGGGAAAATGTCTTTTTGTAATCTGTATAATAATTCTGCACACTTATATTCCCCTGAGAAAGACAAAACTCACTTTTCCTTTGTGAAACTAAAATTCAGGTTTGAGGTTCAGTAACCTTTTGGTTGATTGCCATCATCTTTTAGCAATAGTCTGGAGTCTGGAGTCTTGGTTGCTTATTTGGTTGATACCAGGATTATAAATTAAATGCTGATGTAGGCTTATATTAGAGTATTTCTCTGGATAAACCAGCTTCACGTTAGCTTTGTAAAACATTGGCAGGATTTGTTTAACATTCTTAAGATGTTGGCTTAACACAGTGAAATATTATAGAAAGAAGTCTGATAAACCCAGCAGTGTGTCCAATGTGCCTTGAATGCTAGAGTAAATCAATGGTTGGTGCTTTAGGATTTAGACCCTATAGCCTGATGTCTGCTATGGCAATCCTTTGTATGGTGGATTTGCATTGTTTAAGGTCTGAGCTGGATTATGGCACAAGGGACTGAAACATCATATTGAGTATACTGATAAACAACGGCATACCCCGAGACCTGTTGCGCAAGTAGAATCTGCTTTCACTTTTAGAATATTTGTGAAGAGATGGAGTAAAGGTTTTTTCTTTTCTTTTGGCATTGCAGAATAAATAATACGACAAACTGATACAAAAAATCATTCAATGTAATTAAATGCAAGGAATGTTTATTTTTACATCCTTTTTGGCTGCCTTTTAATTAAACTACGATGGATAGAGTGGACAAATACACATGCAGATGTCATTTAATGACTGTCAGGTATGCTTCATGTTACTTAGAATACCTGTTAATGACAATTCCTCAAACTGTTTTTGCAATGCCTTGGCCAGTGTGGGAGTCATTATGGAGAAACTGTGGAGTGGCGTGCACATTTGTGGAATTCAACTTACATTGAATCTCAAACTTTTCATGATGAAAGCCTTTTTAATGTTTTCGACTAAACCTTGAGGGCTTCCCTGAAGTGCCAACAATATGAAAATAAGTGCAGAGTGCCAAAGATACTTTTGGCTTTCTCCGATGGACTGATGGAGTCATTTCAAAGTCTCAGGGTTCTACCTAAACTGCGCGGGGGGAGAGAGCAGCTGCTGAGAAGATTTCTGCAGTTTTCTCTTCACTTCAAAGAACTCCCTACTTGACGAATCCCCTTGCCTTTCCTAACTAAACTGCCGTGGCATAAATAAATCTATTTAATTGTTCTGTTGCTGAGTAAATACTTTACCAGCAATTGCACCAGATGCCTCACCCAAATCACTACTAGTATGTCTTAGGTAGTCAAGAATAATACAGACATGCTTAGCCTAATGTCACGTTTTATTTGAAATTTAATGAGATCCGTAGCTGAGCTTTATTGTGGGTTTTATTATTTCATGTACATCTATTTCCTTGCTGAGAACTGCTAAACCCCATGCTTTACACACATGAGGTTAATTTTGAGGCCAGGGCTCATGTAGAGGTTAATTAGTATCTACATTGCTTCCAGGCAGCATATATTTTGTTTTCGACAGAAATGCGCAGACCCATGTAGAGTATTAAACCAGCAAGACTTGGCTGCGCACCTTAGTCCCCTATGTGTAATTAAAAGGTCAACTGGTTTATGTATTACCTTTATACAGGAACTCCCTTCAAATCAGTTTAAACGAGACAGAGATGTACAAAGCAGCAGTAGCCAACCCCACACCTTGCTAACATAAATATTTCACCTCTTAGCATCGGCTGTTTCAAATGGGAGCATGTGCTGTCATCAGCACCTGCCAAGCGCTTCATCAGAACATTATAAAACACAGATATGAATTCTAGTGAACACTCATCTGTCAAGCAATATATTTATTGTTTTACTTCTCTTGTCCATGTGACTGAAAGTGTTTTTCCTTTTGATAGGAAATACAGTTCGTGGAGTTTAAGGGAGGTGTGTGTATGTGTGTGTGTGTGTGTGTGTGTGTGTGTGTGTGTGTGTGTGTGTGTGTGTGTGTATTGACGGTGGATATAGTTTGGGGGGTTGTAAAACACTCCACCACAGTGTGCCAAATATTATAGGATATGACGCATAGGACTTGGTGAATCATTGGCTATATGTACAGAATAAAGAAAAGAATGCGAGAACTAGAAAACCAGAAAATGCTGTGGTGTGTACATGTACTGCAACAGGATAGAAGTATGGATTTCTCCAAAACCTACCATTTACATGGGTCTGTTATCCTTTACATTTTCATTTATTTTTGATCCATGATTGGCATTTTTAAGTGTATTATAAGTAGCTGGGTTATAGACTAATTAGAGGCATGTTAGGTGGTGAAACCCTTTCAGTAATGTGACACTGCCTCTTTAAGAGTTTTTATATTCGGGTTTCTCGCTTACATACGTTTTAGAAATCATTGTTATTGCCAAAAAATCTGTGAATAAACAGATGACTTAAGTGCACATAAACACATGATTGAAGTTCAGTGCCTGCATTTCAAAATGTCACTCACTGCCAGCTGACTGCAAACTTTTGCTGCTGGGGGACTGAGCTTGTGCTTCAAAATAAAATGATATGTCACCGGGTCAGCTGTAAAATCCCTTTTACACTGAAGTGTCATACGCAACTTTTCAACTGACTATACGTCCTTGTGTTAGGTAGGAGCTTTCCACTGACGATCCACTAAAAGACTTATATTGAGGCTACAAGAAATTCAGCCTTATTTATAACCTATAACTTCTCTGACCAGCAAGAAGAAGCATGCATTGTGCTTGATAAATGACGAGGTGCAGGTGACGGCGTTCATTGCATTTCGGGTGATCCCTAAAGCCGCCTAAGACTGTAATGTTTCATAACTTTATGGAAATTTGACATCACTGGCTCTGAGCTCTAGAGCAGTCGGAGCCCTCATGGCCGGCAACGATCACTGCAGAAAACACCCCCAGGGTGAGAACAGCCTGGCTGTTCTCAAAATGCTCTTGGAGAAAGGATAGCATGTCCTGCAGAGAGCAGGAACGTGGGTTGATGGTTCTGGACTTGGACTAGTCCTAAAACAGCTGTAAATGAGCTCCATACACCTTTCCAAGTCAGAGAAGATCTGGTACATTGTCGCAACAGTTGCCTCCTGAGTAACTTCCAGTGGAGATATATCAGGCATTTCCAACTGGAAGACTCAAGGGAGACCCCAGGGAAGACCCAAAACATGCTGGAGAGATCATATTTGCAGAAGAGCCTGTGAACACAGCTGGATTCCCCTAGAACACCTGGAAGCAAATTTGGCTTGCTCTGTTTAAATCTGTTACCACCGCAAACTGAAACCCGGATAAGGTGGAAGAATGGATGGATGGATGGATGGATAGGTAGGGGGGAACATTTTTTAAAATGAGTCAAGCAATTTGTGGTGTCAGGAAACAACAGTTATACTAAGGAACATGGGCATCTATTTTTATGTTGGCGGCGCAAGCAGAGTTATGACAGTGTACTTTCCGGAGCTTGAAATGTACTTTACTGTGCTTATTGCCTCCACTTGCCGATATTTTTCTTATCCTCAGCAAAACGAGTTGTTGGTATTGCGGTGGAAATTGAGTCTTGACGTTATCGACTTCTCAGAACCACTTGTCTGTCGGGCATCTTCCTTGGAGCAAATGTGCACCAATAATCGAATGATACTTAAAAATGTAAACGTTTGTATTAAACACTCTACATTCAGTTGATGCATTCAGTCAGTATAAAAATGTATGTTTAATGTGTTTAAAGCAGGAACATCGGTAAAGAAGTCTGCATTTACTCAAGACAGTTGATTCTTCTGCTGCTTGATACCAAGTGAAAAGCGTCTCCTTCAGATGTGTTTACCTTCATTAAATTACATACAAAATGACACCGGGCTGCTACAAAGTAACCTCTATACTTGGTTATAACTCGGTTTTCTTTTTTATGTGGGAGATTACCAAGGTTCATCAATCCTGTGCCTCCTTCCCAAATGTATTTTTAGCAAAAGTAGTGTCAATAATGTTTTATTCCTTAAATGCATCACAGTACGGGCGCTGCTGTCACATCGATTACAATATGTCAGATTAATGGGATCAAAAAAGGGCTTGACCAACCATATTTTTTATGAGCTAATGTAACTGTTTGATTCACTGTGATTGGCTCGGCTGTTTCAGAGCTATGAAGCTAGACCGGCTGAGAGAGTATTCATTAATCACCACACCCTCCCGTCCATATTCACCCTCATCCAACCTTTCTACACTTTGTTCTGCTACACAAACATGAAACAAAAATAGCAGGTGCGCTTGGACGCAACCAAGCAGTCAAACAGCGCCCAAGACCTACCGCTTAGTGCTTTTTTGCACATGCGTGATTAAAATAGGGCCCATAGGCTTAACTAATAAACTTTCCTGCGACAGATGAGTACAAATTTCCATTACTAAGGAGAATAATCAGTAGATGGTATGTCTGCAATCAGACATTTTTATCTAAGTTAATCAGAATTTCTAGACTTTCTCTTGGATAATAAGCTTTGTATTTGGAAAGCTAATAAAGCTTCTTCCAAATAATTTGTTCTGTGGAAAGATTACTATAATTCCACTTATTGTAAATTTACCAAATATCATTTGTTATCCCGCTGTCCAACAGTTAGGGCTGTCTGTCCTATGAACTAGCAACCTCTACTCTTCTGGCTGCCTTCACTCTATAGGGACTCATTTGTTTAATTTGTTTTGGTCGTGTTTGTCTTCAATCATACAGCTACAGCGTGTGTCTCAAAATACATTTGAAGGAACAGAGTAGTGTATATATATACTTATCAATAGTTTGTAGTCGTGCAATTGTAATCACAGTTGATAGACACTTTGTTTAAGCTAGTGGATAGAGTGCGGCCAATAAATCAGATATGTCCTATTAGTGAATATTCCACTTCATGCAGATCTATTGTGATATAAACACAGCTATCCCTGATCATTAATGTGATCCCCCATCATTGCTTATCTTGTTGCTTCGTCATGTGATCAAGGGGATTAGCACAGCCTCCATCAGACCAGTTTAAACAGATAGATTATAGCCTATTTTCCCAAATGCCTCACATTAAGTGATGCATGAGTCAATACATTTAATTGGCCTTCAGTTACACACTTTATCACATTCTTTTTCCTTATTGGTCCAGGAAACAATTTAGACATGCTGACAAATGACACTTCTAGAAAGAAAGGACAGGTATTTTATCAGTGATGTAACCCTCTGTTAAGGCTAAAAAGTAGATAAAACCCCTACTGAACACAGTCTGGGCCTGTCAGCTTTACAGGGGCTGCCATGCTGATGCAGTAGGACGCCTCAGCTGACATTCACACTAATTGTTGAATTGGTTTAAAGACCGAAAAGAAAGCGAGGGAGTGTAAGTAAGAGAAAGAGAGAGAGCTATGGCATCTGGATGAGATCTGGCATAGAGTATATGCAGCACATGTGGTCTGGTATAATTTACAGTGTTGTCATGGAGGAGTGGGTTATAAGCAACTGTTTTGCCTAGCAACATTCACGGGAAGGTGGAAGGGGAAAATGTAGAGCTGGCAGGTAGGAAGAATATTTTAATACCGTGAGACATCAACAGTTTATGTGTTCCATCGGTAGTTCCAGCCTTTTCTGAACCCAACGGATGAATGCCAAATAAAAACTATCTGGCTTTATGATTTTAGATGATTTACTGTCACTGCTAAAATATTACTGAGCAGAGATGGACGTTAAATTGTAGATTAAACAAACTTTCATTTATGATACAAATTGCAGGGCACACGAATTATAATGATACGGAACATAAGCCCAAAACTGTAAAGTCTTCCTACAGTAGCCCATAGAGGTTGCAATGTTAATTACACTCCACAATAACAAATGAAAAAAGGAGTTGAATGAAACAAACTATTACTATGGTAAGGTGGTAAGGAGTTTATCCTTCTAACCGGAGGGAAGACCATGAGGTCATCAAAATCTGAGGAATTTTTACCCTCAGATTTTAGCTCGACTGTGCTCAGGAAATTTCATGGCCCATTAGTTTTGATATTTCTTGCGTAGAAATGGAAATGTTGGCCTGATGGTGAAATGAGCGTGAAAGTTCATTCTTGATCTTGGAAATAGTAGATCTTCACAAAATAATCATACCTCAAGGTTTCTGGAGCTTTCGACATAATCTCATGGTCTTCGTCAATGGATGAAGTTTGCTCGGTTGCCGTGGAGATGTCTCACTTCTACAAAGAGTATTTGTGAAATGGTGTCTCCTACATATACAACCACCGGTCATCATGTGACCAGTTCCATATTTAATTCATGTGATGGCAATTGTACCATTTCCATAGCAACTGAGCAAACTCTGTCCACTGATGAAGACCATGAGATGTAGTTAAATGCTGAGGACTTTCAATATCAACAGAAGTTTTGGCAGGAAACACAGCATAGTTGTTTATATACAGTTATGGACCAGCTGTAGAAGAAGTATTCAGATACTTTAGTGAAGTTAAAGTACAGTCCTGCATGAAAAACCCTACCACAGTAAACGTGCATAAATATTATGAGATTGATGTAGTATGCAGTATTACAGTAAAAGTACTGCAGTATTATGAGTGATGTAGTATGCAGTATTACAGTAAAAGTAGTGCAGTATTATGAGTGATGTAGTATGCAGTATTACAGTAAAAGTACTGCAGTATTATGAGCGATGTAGTATGCAGTATTACAGTAAAAGTACTGCAGTATTATGAGCGATGTAGTATGCAGTATTACAGTAAAAGTACTGCAGTATTATGTGCGATGTAGTATGCAGTATTACAGTAAAAGTACTGCAGTATTATGAGCGATGTAGTATGCAGTATTACAGTAAAAGTACTGCAGTATTATGAGTGATGTAGTATGCAGTATTACAGTAAAAGTACTGCAGTATTATGAGTGATGTAGTATGCAGTATTACAGTAAAAGTACTGCAGTATTATGAGCGATGTAGTATGCAGTATTACAGTAAAAGTACTGCAGTATTATGAGCGATGTAGTATGCAGTATTACAGTAAAAGTACTGCAGTATTATGAGCGATGTAGTATGCAGTATTACAGTAAAAGTACCGCAGTATTATGAGCGATGTAGTATGCAGTATTACAGTAAAAGTACTGCAGTATTATGAGCGATGTAGTATGCAGTATTACAGTAAAAGTACTGCAGTATTATGAGCGATGTAGTATGCAGTATTACAGTAAAAGTAGTGGTTTGGTCCCTCTGACTGATATATTATTATATATGACATCATTAGATTATTAATAGTGAAGCATCATTGTTAGAGCAGCATGTTACTGTTGTAGCTGCTGGAGGTGGAGCTAGTTTACACTACTTCATATACAGTTAGCTAGTTTAGTCCAGTGGTTCCCAAGATAGAGATCAGGCCCCTCCAAAGGTTCACCAGATCAATTTGAAAAGCAGTGAGATGATTAATGGGAGAGGAAAGAAAAAACAAAGTTCTGATACTGATTCATCTGAAAAGTAACTATCTGTCTATAGACATAGTGTAGTGGAGTAGAAAGTAGAAAGTGGCATCAAATGTATGGACTCAAGCAAAGTACCTGACAAATTCTACTTAAGTACAGTAATTCATCAGATGTATTTAGTTACTTTCCACCACTGACCAAAGTATGGGTATTGGGGAAATGATCTGACCTGACAGTGGTATATTTTGAATAGTCATACCAAACTACAGAGCAATCTGAATCCTCATGCTATAGGTGTATTTATAGTTCTGATAGCATAGCTATGGCACATGTGAACATACTGTAGCAGCTGTACTGATGACGTAGGCTACACTGTGACTAATGTTCAACTCAAAAATGTAATGTAATGTAATCTATGGCAGGTGCTGAGATATCATGGCAACATTACGAAAGTTGAAAAAAATCCCAGTAATCCTCTCCTTTTCAGTAAAACACATCAAGCAAAACACCTCCACTTCAAACCCTCTGCTTCACCGCAACCAACATTCTCTATTACAGAAAATGAAAGAACATAAACAAGGCACAGCAGGAGTTTCCCCATTTAATAATGGGACAAGGAGAAATCAAAGTTACTTGGATGCAATTCTGTTTTTATGTGAAATAACCTACAGCCACTTCATCACAGAGTAAATAAGAAAATGTCAACACCGGTACTGTGAAGAATATAATGAAAGCACAATACTGCTTGAGGAGTGTAAACCTAGATTTTAGATTTAGTCTCTTTGTCTTTCATAATTCAGACTGTAGTGTAAGAGTGCAACTGACAGGTTTAGTTTCATTCTTAGTATTGCATCACACTAAGATGACTTTCTATCCACTATTTCTTTTCTTTTCTTTGTGTGTAAGCTCAGACAGAGCAAAGTCTTACATCTAACAGGAGGAAAGGTCCATCACTTTTATTTTAAACCTGTAACCAATAAGCAGGATGAATATTTGTGTTGAACTGACTTGCTTCCACTTTATATGCTGTTTGTTCTGTCTCAGTAAAGAAGAATTTATAGGTATACACTTATTATCATACACGTGGTAATAAGCTTAAAGTTAATTTTCACTTTGTCGTATTGAGTTACAGTTTCCTATCAAAATCATTTTTACCTGGCACTTACATGAGTACATTCACCAGACATTTGACTTTTTTACCTTGTCACTAAAATGAAACTAGTCCCTTTGTAAAACAGTATGAGAGTTCCTGCACCTATTAAGTAGAGTGTTTTTAAACTAGGCAGAAAGATTTAAAGGCCTTGTGTCAGGCTGAATAATTAATCTAAATCTAACATAATCCAGTGATTAATTGATTTTCCTTTATCAGATAATCCATTAGTCTTGGCAGGCATAACAACATTTGGCAATGCCCAGATCCCTGGAAAAAAAAACAACTATTTGGACACATTTGAAAAGGATTCTTTTAAAGTTTGAAGTGTGAGAATATCAATTTCTGCCTGAGATTTGTCATCATGAAATGTGAAGCACATTGCACACTAGCTCTGGTATCTTGAATAGTGATGACAACAGGGCTACAGTGTGTTTTGCCTCATGTTTAATATTATTGGAAAAGTCTGGCTAAAGCAGTAAATTTAATGTGGTTATGCCCAGAAATGGTGTAATTGTTTTAAGGATTAAGTATTCCCTTTTTCGATGTTAATAAAATATATTTGATAATAACAGGATGAAAACCTCACTGAGATCCTTCTGACCTTGAGGCTTTGAAAGAACACATACGCACATACTAGACAAGTTATGTAAGAAGCAGTTAAGCAAGAGGTATCAAACACCGTTTTCACAAAGTGCCTTAGAGTTGCAGATACGTGATATCAACTTGAATGGACACCAAAGGACGAGTGCATGTACAATATCATGGAAGTCCACAGGTGTACGGTTCAAAACTGGACACACTGTACAGTCATGACCACCATTCGTTCATTTTATAAAACTCGTTCTGGTCTGCTCAGATCTGCGACATATAGAAAGGAAGAATCTTAACTCAGGTACTCTCATCTGCAGTAAATATTTTGTAGTTCTTGGCCAGATGCAGTATCAGTTATGACTAAAATAGACATTCAGCCATGTAACAGTTTCAAAAACCTGGGCAAGGTTGGATGCAACCGTATTTACCTGCTGTGTTGGCCTTCACAATCTGCATCGTGGATAAAAGGGCAGGATGGATGAAAGACAGTATCCGCACGTACCGGTTTATTTGACGCAGGACCTGTTTGGCTCTTACCTCACATGACTGGATGCAATGGATGTGTTGAGGGTCAGGGTACCACTTCATCATCCCTGTGCAGACTATGCTCTGGAAAACAAGGCACACGAGGACAAAAGTTGAGCAATGCAGCCACAAGAAATGGATCACCATGGTGTTTGCCATGGAAAACAAGCCACAGCCACAAACACATTTCTTTTTTTGTAGGCTTGACACGCCAAAGTAGGACTGGATTATAGGGAACAGTAGCAGTATTAAATTGAAATTTGGAATATCAAACCACCAATCCAACTATTTGGGGTGTTTATGTCTTGGGTGACAGAATTGAAGATAACATTTAATAAAACAGGAATTGACAGATTAACCAAATTCAAAGGTCATTTCTAAGTGGTATATAGTAGAAGTCACTAAATAACTGAAAGATCTTAAGGTCATCACTGACTTTGTGATGAGATTCATTTACCAACTACTGTTTCCAAAGTCAAGAATGACATTTGAATCTAAACTTTAGAGCCAACCTGGATGAGAAATATTTACAATGCTACGAAAAAAAAAATTTTTTTCAAATATCTACAACTCCAAGATTCCAAGAGAAATTGGGCAACTGGCAATCGTCTAGCCAAACCTATTCCATGTTTATTTGAAATTCAGTTAAATTCATCTGGGAACATGAATGTGGTCAACAAATTTCATGGCGATATGCCTGTTGGATTATAAAACACGTGTACAAATGTGACATTTTGGTTCGGTGGTGGAAAAGCCAATGGAGCACTGAAAATGGTTTGTGTTCATCCTCTGGGGATAATGGACGTGTGCCCTAAATTTAATGGGATTCTGCCCTTTATTCCTGTAGAAATACAGAGGAAACATTGGCACTGGAGGAAAGATCAAGGAGGTCACTAATGGAAACCTTGAATATCCACAGCAAAAGTTTGTAGAAATCAGATTATTACAAACTTTGACTTGAAGGTGGCATTGTGGACATTGTGTATGTCCATTATGTAAAGGACTCCACATGAAAATATACAACCAGAGCATCTCATATGCTTACAGTTTAGTAATTTAGTGGCAAATCAGCACATTACATTCCTCATAGTGTCGACTGATTCAGATACTGTTAAATTTGTGCCGATGATCCACTAGCATTTGGCCTCCCTTAAAATGAACTGTTACATACAAATGAACAAGCCTACATCTTGCACTTATTCTGATTACCGACTGTGCAGATACGTGTTCTTTTTATAGACATATGCAGTACATTTGTGTGTTATTTGTTTGTTATGCATGAAAAATTTGTGATGGAAGGGGAAAAAAGGGTTTTATTCGACTTAAGTGGAAGCAAAACATCAAAATTTGTGGTGAAATTTGGGTGAGGCTGTGGTCTCGTGTAATTTATTTGACCCCAGGAATTTACAAGGTGGTTAGCAGATAGCCGATTGACTAACAAATACAGATGGAGAAAGCGGATCCTCCCCTGTGATTTCCCGAGCAGCCTGACGCAGCAAAGGAGACCTGATTCTGAATTTGAGATAACACAATGCCTCGAAATCACAAGGCAGTGTCAGAGATATGGCGCAAGTTACCAGACCTCCATCCAACTATTTGACCTTGGCAATGGTGCATTTACTGGCTGGCTCTCTGACCACCCAAAAGTAAGGTGAAACTAGAGCAGTGTTTGCGACAGCGTTCACGTAGAAGCTGATTCCTGAGATATGATGTTGGGTAACATGACCCACCTTTATAACAAAAAACAACAGCACTCTAACCCCAGAACCAAGACCTGACATTCCTAAGTTTGTTCATAGTGACTTGTATACACGGTGTGTGTGAGAGATGTGTGTATTTCCTCAAAGGCTTGACGTCAGCTGCAACCTTTACTCTTGCTATCTGCCTGTGATTTCCAGTAATGTGAAAACACTTGAAATGATAACGAACACACTCTCAAATACACATTGGGAGGATTCTGTTGTGTGATGGCGTGTGTATCTGGTTCTGCTGGGAATTAAAAATGTTTTTCTAGAAAACTGTAAAAGATACTACCTTGCCAGCGAGTCAGTCAAAAACCAGATATGAAACACATTTACACGTCTTATGATGAATTTAAAAATTGAGAGAGAGTGATTTGTGGTCATTTTCAGTCACTCAGGGAGACCTTTGGACCAGTTTTTGAAGCATCTTGAAACCATTCTTTATTTGAAATCAACGTCATTTATTGTGTTATTATTCACAAGACTGTACTGCAAAATATGCCTGTTTTAAAAGGTGCTTGATTTCAATATTGACTTTTTAAAATATTACTTAAACTAGAAAGGAGTTGTTTTTAACAAAAAATATAATAATTTCACAGCAATTTTCTGTCGTCTGTAGAGGCGATCACTTCAATGTCCAGAAAAGATTATAAATAGCTTGAATTATCCCACTCCACTTAATGCTTTACAGTAGAAGACTTACAAGTTACTAGATTTTTTTTACATTTAAATTGGAATGTAGTAATGATTATCTCTAATGTATGTTAAGGGGGTATATATTTATAACAAGGTCTTGTAATGCAATTAATAATTGTGTAGTTAATTCCAGTTAAAGCGATTTGTTATACACAAACATACAAAGTTTTAGGAACACTAGTAGAATTTTTTTGACAATGTCAGTAAAAATGTAAAATGTATAAACTTGATAAAGGAGAATTTATAGCAGAGCTGTTGTATTGGATTGAATTAGATTACAAAAGTGTACCTAATGAAGTGGCCGGTGACTGTATATATAATACATATTATAACTAGGACTATAAGAATATCTAGGAGTACCCTAGTGAGAGACACTAATAAAATGTGTCCAAGCCCACCGAGGAAAAACTTAACTTGACAATTATCTCAAGTTGGATGTGCAGTAGAAGATCAGAAGCCTTGACTGTGACTGGCGAGTAAAAATAATCAGGAATAACAGTATATTTTATTGAAAACCTGGTCTAGATCTTCCTTGTATGGATGCCTCACATTACTGGCTTCAACCTAACAAAGCACAAACCCTTTTGAGAAGTATTTTTAGTGTTCAAAATCACAACTCCATACTCTGGCTCACAAGGAATCACAAAGTGAGGCTCCGTAAGTGTGTTTGTTTAAGTGAGTAAATCCACTGTGTTTGTGTATCGACTGTTTCACAAATTAGGCGTCTTTGTCTTAAACTGTAACTGATCTTAGTGTTGGGCTTATCCATAAAGGTGAGTCAGTCTGGAGCAGTAGCTCAGTTTACTCCGTGCTGTTGTTCAGACCACCAGATGTTTGGATGCATTATTCATTCTGATGGGTGTTTTTGTGTATAAAAAGAAGAAAAAAAAAATCTCAACGCTGTTTGTCAACGGATCAGCTTTCACAGCGCCCCGGATCGGTCGCATGGCAGCAGGCGAACAAAACAACAACTGTTTTGCGAAAGCTGCCAAAAGTTTCCAAATGGTAGTGAAACCACAATCCCTTACTTAGTTGCTTATTTAAACCAATCAAAGTTATCTCATTTTTCACCACATCATGCAAAATGAAACAACTTAGAAACAGGTGCAGCCACATCTGAAAGCTGATCTGTACATCACCCCCTACCCCTCCTCACACCACCCTGCACCTCAGCTCTGTATTTTAATGAACTGAGTCACCTGGGCATTAATTAGAACCATATTGTATAACTATATTAATATATTTAATGCCAGCTTGTGAATAAAACTAGTCTTTACCAAATATAGATTTTGCAAGAAGAAAATTGCATTTATGCTGCCAACAGCAGATAATTTGATTTTTAGATATTCAATATCAGAATAATGATCAGGCCAAAAAGAAAAAATTACAAAGTATCTTGAAACCTGTTGTTCTTTTAAAAAAAATACATATTTGGTAAATCCTCTGAACAGCATTTAGAGCATGATGAGACATATTGTATAGGTAGGTTTAACAGGTTTAACAGTTTAACTCCAAAAATATAAAATATTTTTGGCGTTTGAGCCTTACTAAAGTAGTTACAGTCATGATATCTCAGCCTCTGCAGCTTCAGTTTTGACCATTCTTTTTTTTAATCCCATCTCTCTCAAGTCTCCATTACTACCATAGTGACATAAGGAGAAAAAAAACAATGGTTGTCTGAGAGGCAGTAGATGAATCTAAACACCTAAAGCATTAACCTTTAAACCACAATGGGACAGGGTGCATACCAGGTTTCACAGACTGACAGCACTGAACCTGCTGAGTAAAAAACCACAATTGTGTTGGTATACCACTAAGACAACAGTCAGTATGAAACCAGAAGATGTGTTGCTATGTGTCTTCTGTCCATGTCCGTGGATGTGTAGCAACATTAGTTGTGTGACTACAATAGAAGACATTCCCTCTGTGTTGGCTGCTGTTTTTCCTTTTTTTTTTTTTAAATATGCAGTGGAGATATGCTTAAATGATATTAAATGAAAGTTAATCAAACATCAAATATTTTAATAATGCATAAGGAAATGGATGAATGATGTTGTTTTTTGAGTTATTTAGTATTTGAGAGGTAACGGTGCAGTACAGAAAAGAACTGAGCTGACCTTAAGTGAACTCAAACAGAATAACTGGAGTAAAAACAAACTGGAGGAAGCTGACACCCCTCCTCACCTGGACTTTAGTGGGCAGCATCCAGTGCTTTAAAGAGTCAGCTGTAGTGCCATTGGGCAGAACCACCGGGTCACGCAGATCCATGTCCAGAGCCACTACACATGTTGGGTAGCAAACAGCACCTGCAAGGAAGGTGTAAAAAAAAAAAATGTTTTAAATCAAACACTTACCTCTATCCCTCATTAACATCTGTTGAATTTATTCATGCGCAAACATTGAGGAGAAAACAGACCACAGAACGTCAGACCACGCCGTCATCTGTCATCTGTGGCTCGGACTTTTGGCAAGCGTCACCGTACAGTAAGAGCGATACTACTGTTTGTCTGTGAGCTTGTGAGAGTACGTCTGTAAATTCAAGTTCCCAGGAGTATCCTCTTGGTATTTAATAACACATTTTCCTACGGTGCCATAAAATATCAGTATATTTCAACGCCAGCCCGACAAAATCTACATATCGGTTTAAAAACACCGCTTTTGTCCGCTTGCCAGTGCGTGATGTCATGATTTATTTTCGCAGTCCCACAATGCCAAACGGTTAATGTTCAACAAATATTTGCTAAAGCGTGTACTGGTGATTTCATTTAACACCCGGCACTCCAAACAGAAAATGCTTCAAAACCTCATTTACAACAATAATAAGCAGAACTGATATTTTTGGTATATTGAGTCAGTGCAGACATATTCCTCTCCTTCCAAATTCCTCCAAATTTGTTCTTTAAAGAAAAAAAGTGGTGTTATCGGCCAATTGCTCTCAATGTGTGGCATCTGTACTCCAATTTACCTTCTCAAACATATTGCATACTCTTTATTTTTGTCACAGATGTGTCATATTTCAAAGAATATTTTGTACACTTGAATCTGGACTAGATTTCCCATACTGTGTGCTAGTCAATGAGTCTCCAAACCCAAGTCAAAGACAGGCATTATACAGTGACGGATGAGTATGAGAGAAAAGGGAAACATAAATGTTGATGCTCCACCATCATGACTGTCTCATCTGTCAAGAAGTTGCGCATCCAGTCTAGTCAAATATGACTAACTGTTTGACAGAATTTTGCCCCAAAGAGAATAAAATGAGGAGTGTTTATTTGATGGATTACGCTGTCATCCCTTAAAGAAAATGACTCTCACCGACATCCATCCCCAGATCGCAGCTGTACTCTACAGAGTTGAGGTCGGGAGGAGCAGAGCAGGATCCCTGGAGCCTGGAACACATGGTGAACTGTGCTGTCCATTTACCGTCCTTAGTGCAGCGAATCGCAATCTGGAAACAAACACATGTACTGAAATTCATTGCGGTCATCAAGGAACTATGTGCGGTCTTACACGTTTGCTGCTGCACTGTCTTCCAACAACTCGAGAGAAACTTGATGGGGAATAATTGATTCAGTTTCAGTTGAATTGCAACCGTAATGCAACAGATTAATTAAGTAATAAATAAGTTTATTTTTGGATTTAAATGATAGCCTTCATATAAAAATTCACTTTAAAAGGCTTTTGTCTCATAATTTTTAACACACATTCTAAATGTAGCCTCTAAATCTCTAAATGTAAAAAGAGAGCACCCAGAAATTCTAAACATTGTAATGTAAGAAACTTTATAAAATAAAACTTTGACCATGTTGCAGTCCACAATTGCTGTGTCATTGATGCATGACTGCAGCTATAACTACTGCTACAGTCATCATAATGGCTCCTGCTCTGAGCTGAATGACTGAAACTGAGTCTTGATTGTCACATGACTGTCGATAAAGCAAACGGACATCTGGAATCTTACATTTTCTGAAGCGTCTGGGCACTTTAGGGTACAGAGGCTGTCATAGTACAGGCCATTGGTGCAGGTATACATGCCCTGGAATACATCAGGTAGGGCCGGGCAGGATATTGGCTCACAGCCAGTTTTCTCCCACTGTCCCCCCTCCAGGCACTCCAACTTGAAGTATTTCCTAGAGACAGCAGGAGCATATGAAAACAAAACATTACTTCTATGTCCAAGCGGCACCAACAGGCTTTTTAGGAGTTCAAGTGCATTCAGCGTTTGTTTTGTCTCCGTGTGGATTGTCATGACTACATGATATTTTTTTCCCATGTCTTCTCCTTTCTTTTCTTTTGCATGTTCTCACTGCAGTTTAAAATGATGGATCAACTGTTTAGTTTAAAGTGTTAGTTGGGTTCAGGTGTACTATGTGTGTATTACAACAAAACTCCCTTAGGAAACCACGTACACACATATTACACAGACACACTCTATAGCCCCGCTCAACTTCTCTTTTGTCCCGTTTTACTTTTACTGATTCGATAACAAAAAACATACTGCAGAGTACTGCCCACTCTACAGTAAAAGAGATCTCCAGTGTGTGGCATGTAGTGTGTAAATGCAACAGTATGTGTTATAACATACATTTACGTGGGTACATGTGTCAAAGGTAAGAGTAAAAAGCCTGTTTAAAGATCTTTAATAGGTGCTGCTGTTCACTTTCACATATTGGACTAATAAAGCATCAGGGGTTATTAAAATGTTTACACATTTGTTTGAGAAAGCTTGACTCATAAAGATACCCAGCTGCAAATGGATCTCTACATAAAATAGTTTTTCACCTCATTGGATGGAAATTTAATATAATACAAAACTATAAATGTATATTTTACTGGCCGTATCATATAGTAAAAGATAGTAAAACAGATTGTGAGATATCTGATATGCTGCATTTTAATCACAATGCACGACAGTACAATGAAGAAAATACATCATCGCTACATATCTTATACATGAACTCAATGACATGATCGGTAGGATAGACTGTGTCTCCTCCTAACGGGAAACCCTCATCTCATTAACAACATGTGAACTGTGTTCAGTAATGAGCAAGTTGCCCAATGAATATAATTGGCAAAGTCATGACGAGGCCCAGTTAGCAGCAGTACAAATTTTATTGGACCCTAATGTGAGCTTGTTACAAAACTGAATATAGTTTTGCAGATGATGGACCGAAAAATGCCTCTTTAAAACTGCACCCATTGATATTTAAAGCTTTGCCCTAGGAGGTTTGGGTGTACATGTGATGCATTTTTATACTGTTGCATAAGATATCTAAATCAAAGATCCTAATTTTATTAAGCAGTGCGTAATGGGAATCTTGTTAAATAAAGGAAAAGAAGGAATTTCCTCCATTACGCAGGGAGGCATGGATGATAAAACACTGCATTTCATTTACTTTAGTCTTTTGTCTTTTCTGACTTACTCATATTTAAAGGAATTGCACAACCCACAGTACATGGTTACAGCGAATTGTTGTTGCAGTTTTTTAAGTCCTAGTTGAACATAAAAAAATGATATGCCTGAAATAATTAATGTCTTTATAATTTGAAGTGTTAGTCTCTGAATAACTCAGACACCACAGGAAATGAAATATAAATACTGTTTTCACTACATAAATTGTTCATGTTGGTGATCTCAGTGTGAATGCCCCACAAATCCCTTGCAGCAGTAGTGCTATTCTCTGTCCACTGAGCTGCAAAAGATCCCACAACACTTACCTCGGTGTCTTCTTTTTGAGACTCCCTATTACATAGAAGCCTGTGTTGCATTTGTAACGGCAGACAGAGCCAACATCATGCCCTGAGGCCAGGCAGTCTGCTGTTAGCAGCTTGGTAGTGGGTATGCTTGGGACCTCTGGACACTCTATTTTGCAGTAGGCCTCTGGGAAAGACCACAGGCCGTCCTCCAAACACACCAACCTGTCACTGTCACCTAAAGAGAGGAGAGGAGAGGAGAGGGTGGCATCACGTCCACTTTTCTTACATTAAAGTGAGACTGTAACAGAGCAGTGGCCCCGGTGGCCACATGTGGTAATTACTGGATAATGCTTAATTTTCCAAGTTTCTTTACAGACGTCATCATTAGGCAACATGACTGTGAGTGAGTGGAATGGAAAATAGCCAGGACACAACAAAACTGTCTCCTGGTGAGCTATAGTATGCTAACGTCTTGTTTTTCTTCATAAAACCACATACGCTAACAGTACACAAGAGTCAGCAAACTGACGTAATGACAGCAATAGCTAGTGCTAGCATTAGCCACCATAAGCTGCTGTTCGCACCAGACCAAGGCTGTAGCGGCAAGTTTCTCTTCAGCTGGTTACTTTAAAGAAATCATCACTGGGCAACATGACAGAGTGAATAGAATAGAAAAAAGCCAGGACAGAAAAAAATGTCTCCTGGTGAGCTAAAGTATGCTAACATTAGCCACCATAAGGTACTGGTCATATCAGACCAGGTGAGGCTGTAGCACCAGTACTTGTACGAATGTTGAATTGAGCAACTTTGTTTAGTGCTTATGAATTCAACATTTAATTTATGAGAGGAAGATTTTGTGGTTTCTTCTTTCAAGAGTTATAGGCCTGCTTTAAAACATACATCTATAATAGTTCTATATAGGTTCTGTACTATACAACTAAAGCACACACAAAAAGTACATAGGAGCACAACTAGGTCAACATCATGGATTCATTTCAGCCCCGGAGAACATTCTGGTTTTGTTTCATGGCTCTGTCTTGTGCAGTTATGTGGAGAAGAATGATGAAGATGATGGCTTCTATGTTGCCCAAAGCTAATATTTTCTATGCCTGTATGGCCCCACATGAAGAATTAGCGCTGGTATGTGTGGAGAATCGTTACACCCTAAACCTTTCACGATTTTTATTGGGTCTATAAAATGTAATGAATCTTTAACATGGCATCACATTTTTTTATAAGCTATTTAAACATTGTGCTAGTGTTGTGATTATCAAAATACATTACAGCTGGACTGGTGTGTAATGAATATATTCTCGTGAACCGTGCTTTCAATGCTGAGTGATGCATGATGGCCTTCAAACATATTTCACCAAACCAAAAACCACAAATAGAATTATTTCTGTGCAATCTGTGTTTAGATCATGAATACATGGGTCTTACTGCTGACTCTACAGTGACATTCGAGCTTTCACTGCGGCTTTCCGACCACGAACATAAGTGTGTGGACATCACGCTTGTTCCATCTAATCACTTCAAGAAGCATCTACTACATTGCGTAACTTGGATTACTGAAGCAGAGTAATGCGTCTTTACTTTTGTCACAAAAACACACAAATTTGTACTTTTTGGCTGAGGACAAATTTGTGTGCGTGTTTGTGCATGTGTGGTGGTACTCCTGATTATGGGTGCCACGGGCAATATTTGTACTGACTGGTTATGATGCAACCACGCAGTGTTTTTGAAAACATTGTGGACATCTGAGTGAATGGAATTTGTGCCTTTGTGTGTGTGTGTGTGTGTGTGTGTGTGTGTGTGTGTGTGTGTGTGTGTGTGTGTGTGTGTGTGTGTGTGTGTGTGTGTGTGTGTGTGTGTGTGTGTGTGTGTGTGTGTGTGTGTGTGTGTGTGTGTGTGTGTGTGATAAAGGCACCAGAATATGCCATGTACATGTTTCTACCAGCGTTCATCCTGAATTTCAACGACTGCAACACAGTAACATTTTAAAGACTGTAAAGCTGAATGAGAAAGCAACATGAGGAGCAAGCCTCATTGAGTGAAGACATGGTTGTGATTTTGGAAATGGCATTTCCACTGTGATTTTATTGCAACACAGTAGATTAGTTCCTCTTGTCTAAGCTGTTTTTTCAATTAATTTGTTTAAACAAACACTATAACTATAACAGGATGCACACTGTAAAAAAAATCAGGTGTCCAATTTTAAACCATTATTGCATAAAATCAAGTTTAATGTCTAGTTTATTTTATGGACTGTAGTGACTGGAAGAATGTTGCTTCAATTTTCAGAAAGTGGGTCTTAAGGTAGTATTAGTTCTCCACTCTAAGAGTGGATGAGCCTAGTTTAAGGTGTGATTATGGCATCAATCATTCAGTATTGTAAATGACTGTGAGAAACTCTAAAAGTTTGTTCTTCAAATTGAAAAGTCATTGTGACTTTGAATTGAATTCCACTTCATCTCACTGGTAAAAGCAGCCAATAACAGACTGTCAAAAAACCATCATAGTTGCAGTGTGAAGGAGTTCTGCTTCACTTCCTGATGGCTTTCCATTGCTGTTACATTCATTTGTGTTTTACAGGAAAATTGCTAGTTGTATCATCATTTTGAGGCATGTTTTGAAATCTTTCCATGGTTAGTCTGGTGCTATGAAGTGTGACCACATTTTTACAGTCAGTTGTTTGTTCATGATCCATTGAACAGACAGATCCACGGTTTACCTTGTAGTATTGCTGGCGATCCACAGGTGAAGGAACACTGTTTACCAAAGGTGGTTCCCCAGGGGCAGCTGAATATGGCGTGGTAGACGTGAGATTGATCAGGCAGGCCGCAGTCTACAGGCTGACAGCTAACTACACGATCCCATGATCCGTGGAAACACTCCAGAGCTGTCTGTCTCTGACGGAATAGAGGGGGAACAAGCGTGAGAGAGAGAAAGAGACAGAGTTTAAGGGTGGCTGAGGGGGGAATTTGCTTTATGACAATAAAAGAGATGCATTCCCAAGTGTGTGTGATCATGGGAGTATCCTCCCAGTGGATGTGTCATCTTTTTATGTGTACAATTCCCAAATTTAAAAAAAGGACAAACTGACTTTGTCAACAATCTATAAAAGCGTCACATAACAACAAATTAAAAACTTGTTTTCAGTAACTACTCAAAGGGGAATAACTGGCCAAGAACCCTGTAAGCATGCTTGTAAGCGTCTGATGATTCAGAAAAACACACTGTCTGTCTTTTGAAACATCTTACTGATGATATAGAAAATCATGAAGGGTATCAATCAAACTGAACTTCAGTGAAAGTTCAGTCAGGAATACTTTCTTTTGCTCAAGTCTGTAGTTTTATCTCTCAAACCATCTGTCATTTCCATCCCTCACACATGCTCGCTCATAATTTCCTTGCTGTCATAGCCGGGGGTGTCGATGGAGACATCAGCTGTCCACGTCTAACCAATGGCAGGCAACACACCTACGCTGTCAGCTAATCATCAATCTTTCTCAATATGTTTTCTCCTTCACTGCCTTGACCGCATCACCGTCAGGTATTTGATGACATTCAACAGCAGTAAACACATTATGGTTGATGCGGCCTGACATTCAGCTCACTCCAGTTGTCTTCAGTAGCAGCTATGTTAAGTGCATGCTTTCGAAAAGCTGTTTCATGCAGTCGTAATCAAAGCGTCCCATATAAGCACTGCTCGTAGGGCAAATTGCTCAGCAGCTAACATTTACATGAGTCATGAGTATGTTTATTCTGTGGCTTTCACTTTATTTAATGTACTCTTAATGATGAAACAACGCACGGCTGTCAAAGTTGCTCAATCTCAAGTGAGCTTCTACAAGCTGACTCATTCAGCATCAATGGTGTGAGTCTCTCAGCTACAACTTGTTTATAAGATTCATTCATACCTGAACAGCTATGGTAAGCAATTGCATATAACTGGCGGTCTGTGGTTTCATGTTTTGTCTCACCTCTTACTTAGCTGCTCTGTTTACGTACTAATTTCTGGTCACTACTGAGCTCTTTTGGTGGGTTCAATCATTGCTGAATTCAATGAATCAATGTATATTACTACCTAAGCCTAATAATCACTGTAAGTCATTTCTGAACATTAGTATTGCTAGCTAAGACACAAACATTGCAAGCAAGTTGTGCTGGCTAAGTTCAAGTTGTCAGCTGTTCGGGTCATTGTCACCATTAGCAGGACAAATTCACCTGTATTAGATGATCTGTTAGTGAAGGCAACTCCTCTACCTCTTGTATTGACTCTGTACCTACAGCATTTTTTAAGAGGGTGTTCGACAGTGTTTCAAGTCATGTCCTGAACATTATAAATCCATCACTTCAAACAGGAATCTTTTCCAGCTGCTTTCTAGTGGTTAAACCGTCACAAAAAAACCCAACTTAGATGGAAACGCTCTGTCCAGCTAGAGGCCGACATCCAACAGGAACTTTTATTCTTATGATATACTGATTTATGATTCTTATCCACTCTTTAAATTGTGATGAAACCCTTTCAAAATACAATTTTCCAGGTCCAAGCCTCTTCTTTTTAAAATGCCACAGTGATATCATGTACTCAGGTGTGACTTGCAGTGGTAATACAGGCATGGAGTGAAGCATTGTTCCAAAATATTACACTGGAAAATGTTGAATTGCACAAAGCATAACAGTATAATGGTAAGTCTATGTTCAAGGTGTAACATAAAATAATATTAGGTTAACATTGTTGGTTAAAGCCTAAATACTGCAAGCCGGTCACTGTTGACCCATTTGTAGCTGTCCAGGTTAGTGCCGACCTTGTGTTTCTTGCCCGTACTGTTCCTAAAATTCTGTTTTTTAATGAAGTAGACACTCGCTTTGACTTCTACTATGACAGGCAGTATCATCTGTAAAACTGAGCACCAACTGAGGACATATAATCTGGTTAAACTGGTTTCTATCATCACTCACAGGAGATGTAATTGCGTTACCCAGTCAGCTGGGTTTTTGGAGGCAAAAGAGAAATGCAACCACAAAAGGGTGAGTAAAAGAAAACAAAGTGTTACAAATAGTTAACAAATTGATCTAGTGCTACTCTAGAAATTATTAGAAAGAAACACTACATGCATCATGTCTGTCATTGTGTTTCTCACAAGACTTTCATACTCACACTCCTAAGAGCAACACATACTAAAGTGAGTCATCTGTGTTTTGCACTTTAAATCTGTTGAACCTGATTAAATATGAAACTATGCATAACAGGATTGTATATATCATAGTAGGGACAGATTGTATAAATTTAAATTTGAGTTTATTTATTTCGAACATGAGAAAAAAACAAATCAAAACAAGAATAAGTGTCCGAAAAAGGAGTAGGAAGCAGTATACACTATAAATAAATTCCTACCCCTTTTTTCACTCCTCCTCCATTAATTAATATAATTATAATTATACCAAGTATAAATGGTATCTATATAGATCAACTGAGATAACTTAATATTAAAAAGACATTATATGATTTTTTTTACAGTTCAACACATAATACATTATTGAGGGTACCTGGTGGGGTGGGATTCCGCGGCCGTTGAGGACAGTGATACTGAAACCACGGTGACACTGAACAGAGCAGTGAGACAACTCCGCTCCTCCCGTACACCTACAGAGACACACACACTGACATATAGATTCTTCTGCTTCGTTGTTTCAGCCGTCCACTTATTCAGTGATTCATCTTTACAAAGGGCCTACCTGACAGAGGCGTGCTCTAACTGGGGAGGATTGCAGCTGTCCATCTGACACGGCTGCCGCAAACAGCTATTGCACGGATTCGGGGAGGGAAGGAAGGAGAGGGATGAGAGGCAGAGAAAGTAACTTAGAATCCTACACTGAGCTAGGTTAACTAATTCAGTCACTGCAAGGTTTTTGGGAGGCTGTCATTTTGGTAATTTACCTGTTTTGTGAGTTCAACAAGCTGTTATTAATGCCTTACACAATCCCTTACATAAAAATGCCGAGCCTGGACAATTTATCAGTTTTACTGGCATGTGGGGCTGAAGCCAATATTCTAAAAGGTTTGCTGTCATGTTTTAATAACAAATGTGTCAAACTCCCAAAGACCTGACATTTTAACTTCACAAGTAACTTTATCTCACTGAAGTAAGATAAAATTCAGATGTTTTCTTAATTTAAATGAGAATACTCAAAGTCTACATTCAATATGATGGGATGTATGCATGTGTGTAGTTCTATAACTGTTTCTAAGATCCCCTTTTCTTGTACTATATAAATGGGTTGCATGCATGCAGTGTGTGTGTTTGTGTGTGTGTGTGGGTGTGGGTGTGTGTGTGTGTGTGTGTGTGTGTGTGGGTCTGTCATAGGGTACTTTTGGGGACACATTTCTAAATAAAGACCAGTTAATTAGGGACAGCTTGTCCAAATGTGGTAAAACACTGAGTTTTGGGTCAGTGGTTAAGGTTAGGGTTAAGAGAAGTCTCCAGGAAATTAATGTAAATCTATGTAATGTCCCCAAATGTAACCTAGGATTACATGTGTGTGTGTGTGTGTGTGTGTGTGTGTGTGTGTGTGTGTGTGTGTGTGTGTGTGTGTGTGTGTGTGTGTGTGTGTGTGTGTGTGTGTGTGTGTGTGTGTGTGTGTGTGTGTGTGTGTGTGCTAAGTAGGTAGTTGTGGGAGAGCCCACCCTCTGATGCGCACCCGGTCAGGGCGAAGGTGCTGAAGTGGCAGGAGGTCCTCAGGGTGATGCCTCCTATTGCCACAGCAGGGGAGGAGAAGAGCAGGATGACGGAGGCCGTGAGGAAGAAGGGTCGAGAGAGGTCATGAGTCACGTTCACCACCAGCGGGTTCCGATGGCATGAGAGGTCATGTGTTCCTTGGGAGATGGGAGGGTGTCATACATACTTTGATTTGCCTCATTGGGTGCTTTCTAGTCTTAATCATCGGACATTTACTGACTTCGCTTTAAAAATACGTACAAGAAAAGAAAAACACATCCAAACTGATCAAGTTAAAAGTACCTAGTGAGTGGTTCTTGCCAGTAGTATCAGAGAGGAGGATGGTGGCAGTCCTCCGACATTGCTCCACAGACCAGGACCCATCCGATGCCAGATACACCATCACAGAGGCTGCTACCCCAGGATGGACAAATCCCACCTGGATCAACAGTGAAAGCAATGACAACAATTTAAAAATAAAAAATGAAAAATGCTTCTTTGAGAAGAGTCAGAGCAAAAAACATACTGTTAGAATAGTATGTTGCCATCAGTGTGTCACTTGGAGTAAAAAATGTGTACATTGTTGCAGTACACTCCTTGAGTGTAAGAGACTTGAGTCAAGAAGTCAGTGACAAGATTTGGGCATTACAAATCAGGAAAATGAGGAATTCCAACAATAAATTGAAATTTTAAGTCACAAACACGGCAGATTCAGTTCCATCAGAGTGGACATTGAGTAGAGAACAGTTCTATAGAGAGGTTCTGACCATATGAACAGATGGGTGCAACAGAAGTGGTATGGTGATTGTGTTTAATGAACAGAATCCTGCGTAACTGCTGTGATTCCAAACTGACCTCGACGTCTGTTCTCTGTGACGGAACTGCAGCATTTCACAGCCACCTGTCAAGCCTACAGACTGTGAGTGTTTCATACTCAACGATTCGATTTCAGGAAGAATGACGCCGTATAGAAATCATAAAGACCTTTCAGAAAATGAGAAAAGGCTTCCAAATGGAGAAGCAGACCTGTTAAATGAGACAGATGCCTTGATAGGGACGGCTGAGGAACGCTCTTCAGGTAGCGCGAGGCTACGTATTTTAAGGAGAGGGCGGCCTTTCAGAGACAGAGAGAACACTTCAAGGAAAAAAGAGCTGTTTCAGGGAGAGTTGGCAGATACGGGCGTTATAATGAAGGCTTTTCAGATGGTGAAAGAGTCTTTAGGGAGGAAGGCGGCCTTCCAGAGAGAGGTTGCGGAGATGTGCCTGATAAAGAGGGCGTCCATAAAAGAAGCAGGGGATGGAAAGATGAGTCATTCAACAAAAACTGTGGAAATGATGAGAGAGAGAAAGAGAGGGAGAAAAAATGAATGCGTATATGTGAGGAAAGAAAGAGCAAGCTCGAGGCTGTAAAGGACCCTATAATGTAGAGCATGACCGGCAAGGTTTTGAAGCGATCAGTCAAATCAACAACTAGCCTACGCTTAGTCTGGACCGGGGACGTTGATTGCGGGAAATGCGGCTGTGGAAAGATGAAATAATACAAAACAACTAAATATGAGAACCAGACACAGGCTTGGAATGGAGAGCCAGGTCCAGATACAGTGAGGTACACAAAGCAGGACATCTACATGAAGCACTGTTGGCTGGAGAATGTTGGAACTTGCGAAGATAAGCGAGGCAATTAGGCCTGTGAATGATTTGAACTGCAGCAGCTGCGTTGTACTCTACTGTCACCGCCAGGTTTGACATCGATACAAATGTAATTCATTTCAAACATTTCTTTTTAATCACAAATAAACAATTAGTTAATGATATATCATGTTTGAGAATCATTTTAATGATTAACACAGCCGGTAATACATCTTTTTTTGTGGCTTTTCTGGAGCCATAATATTTATAAATTACGTCTTCATGTTGAGTAAGTGTATGATTTCAAAATGATTGTTATTATTCCTTCATATGCCAGTATTTTAATAACTTCTGAACCTTTTAAATATTTAATTATGAATGATGAGTTAATTATACACTCTGGTCTTAGTAAACTAATAATGATCATTACTGAGTGATTTCTATTATTAGTGCCCTCGCAGTCAAAAATAAAAGCACAAATGTAAATAAAGAATGAGTAGAGGGTTAGTCATGAATTTGTAATCGTCTACAGACCATTAGCACTGGAAAAAAACGTTAAAATTAGTAATTATACTCACCAATGCATAGTATCAATCATGGGATTGTTAGAAAGTAAGGAATGTGTGCGTGTGTGTGTGTCTATGTCTGTGTGTGTATGTGAGAGAGAGAGAGATAATGAGCCAGTGGTTTGTGTGTGAAGCCCTTCAATCCCAATTTAAAAAGTATTGGAAAGTATTGGAAGCTGGTGAAAACAGAGTAGCCACCCACAGTCGTTCAGAAAAGGAGAAAACAGATACACACACACACACACACACACACACATACCTTCAGCCAATATGAATGTTCCAAGTCATTATTTGCGTCGGACCGGGTCGTGCAAGGGAACCAGGCATCGGTGGGAGGGTTGTCACTCATCTCAAGGAGCTGGTTCCTGCAAAGCTTCAAAGACAAGAGGGGAAATACACAGTGGTAATTGTGCAATGAATAGTAATGACAATAATACGAAGAAGAAGAAGAAGAAAAAGTAGTACAGTCTGTAGTCAAATATTCTTTAACATGAAATAACAGGAAATAAGTGGACAGTAGGGGGAAAGTTGTCAGGCATGGTGGGTGGGACACTTTCCAGGTTCTGTTCCCATCTTCCTTCCAATGTTTCTTCTGCATGAGTATGAGTTTACATCTTTAAAGTGCTCCTCCACTCGAAAAGGGTGTTTGCTTATTGTCACTTCACTTAGATGTTGGACCTCCATTGTGCAAAATGATGCATGTGCAGAGTATTTCTTCTACTGAAGGAGGAAAGTTGCTCTGCGCTTAGTTTCAATCTCAGTTCGATACATGTTCGTTCCAGTATGATTAGTTTGGAAGCAGTACCGTTAAGTTATTCATCCGTAATATTCACAGTGAGTGATTTAACCTAATCTTGTACCTTTGAAAGTGAGGAAACCTTTTTATCCGACATATTGGTTACATTATCATATGATTTAATTGATGGTATTGTCACATATTACACTTAATGGTGGAACAATGCTTCGTTCTGCTAATTTCATAAATTCTATTGGACTATTTCGTGCCTTAAAAATAGCCTTGTTATTCTCTGGTACTGGTCATGCTGACCTCTGTTGAGACTCTTTGATTTGTCTTGTTTATTGAACCTTTCCTCATACAGACAAGTGTAGCATGACAAATGCCAGGAGGTTGGCTAGTTCTGAGATGCTGGAACCAGTATGTCAGACACCAACAATCCTCCCTTGATAAAAGTGGCTTAAATCATTAAATTGTTCCTTGCCCAACCGAGCAGAACTTGCTTAACCCTGCATCTTTCTTTTTGTTCCTGCTTCGTTTGTAGGGGAGCAGCATTGACGTGAGCACACTTGTGACATAATTTGGCATATCGGCAATGATGGACTTGAGAGGCCTCATGCGATTGCTTTTTTATGGGAGATGTCGGAGCCGGATAATGATTGATGTATCTTGTATTACAGTTGTAAAAAAAAAAGGAAGGAGTTGTGCTGTGTCAAAAGTTGTTGTGCTGTCTGTCGGAGAAGGTCGTGCCAGAAAAAAGTTACGAGCAAAATCCTCCCTACCTCAGGTTTTTTGTCTTTACTGGTCGCTGCTCAATCGCATTTTCACTCATTCGTCTCTCGGAACAGAAATTATTTTAGTTTGGTCAATGATGCACTGCCTCATTACAGGTCTGCACTCCAATGATCACTGCAATTCTTAAAAGTTTTGTTACCCTTTGTTATCCCCCTTTTTCATTTGGTTTGGAGTGTGTAAATACGAGGCTGTTTTCGAATACAAAGGCTTTTGACTCACTAAATTAAAACAATGTTGGCGTGCTGCACTCCCCTCCAGTCAGTGCAAGGACAAATTATGTTCCATCACGAGAATTAGATTTAGGCTGTATTAATTATTAATGGAACCTAATACATCTGCAATCCATTACAATTTGTGTGTTTTTGTGACTTTGTACACACCTGACTCTGATGTGGATTTTCCTAAACTGAGTCAGGGAAGTACACCAGTGCGTTAGTCCTGAAGTAGATGCTTTACTTAAATAGCTAATCAGGACTGTGATTTGTATAGTACTTAGTATAGAATGTGATGACTCTTTATAAACATGTACACTAACACCAGTAGCGATATGAAGTAGCAGGCTGTGTTGGTAGAAAATAATGTTTTATGTAAATGAGAAAAAACTTTAAAGTGAACCATCTTTAAGGTTCTGAATATTGCCTCATATGAGGGTTTAGGCCAGGGCTGGATTAGTACCCCCAGGAGCCCCCGGGCACTGAAACTCATGCTCATTTTCGCTAGTTGATCATTTTTCCTACACTCTCATTGATACAACGTAACCACAGTGTATTGTGGCCTGCTAACCAATCCTCACTTGCCCAGCTATCAAATTGACAAATAAAACAGTCAATCATGACACTTATTTTCCTGGAACTTTTATTTTATTCCTATTGGATAACGATGCTGTTGGGTGGAAACCTTGTAACTCCATATTTTGTTTTGGACATACAGTGTTGGCTTCGTTTCTGACAGTGACAAAAACTATCAATGTCAAGAAAATGGGTCAAGCTTTGTGTCATATTTCTGTGGAGCCTGACCAAAAAATAAGTGCACTATTTTGTTTTTCTCCCATCATGGAGGGCCCTTTTCTGCTCAGGGGCCCCTGGGCACTTGCCCAGATTGCCTGTATGGTAGATCCAGCCATGGTGTTATTCATCTGGTCAACATTTTGTGAATTTATGCAAAACCCTTTTTTTTGCGATGATTTTCAGGGTCGGCCCTAAATGAATTGGCCAAACTGACCAAAATTTAAGGCCTACATCTCAAACAAAAATGGTGCTGAGATTAATACATCTTTCAAATCTGCTGAGTCAACCAAGCTGTTTAGAAATGCAGCCAGCTGCTGACATTGTTCCCCCCAGAATTTCCACAATGGTCTTGTCATCACCTAGAAGTCTTTTATGTACCCTGTTGTTCGTACTTCATACCTTTGTAAGCGACGGCTCGCCCGTGGCAGCCTTGGCGGGGCAGTTGTGGGGGTCCTGGTGAGAAGCTGTTGCGGTGGATGCCCACTGGTCTGTGTAGCCCAAAGGTGTGAAATACCCACAGTCCTGAACACTGGAGCCCCGTTCGAACTCCTCACACACGCCGTCACCGTCAAAAACATAACATTGACTGGGTTCACCTTTGGAAGACGGAGAAGAGAATGCGAGAGAGGAGGATTTATGAAAGAATATAAAGCCTGGTTTCTTAATCTGGCAGGGTAAACATTCATCCCCCACTGTTAGACTCCCATCCAAATCTCTTTGTCAGTGAACCAAATCTGAGCAAATCTATTCTGTATTTTCGTTGGCCACTTTTAATGTTAGCCCTGTCAACTCAACCATATCAGGCTCTCTGCGCTGTCAACGGACTGTAAATGATGGTAAGGAATGAACTTTGACTTCAATTAATTATTGAGGATCACAACAATTTTTTAATGTTAATAGGCAAGAAGAGAACCTAATATGTGCCTTGGCCAGTTAGTGTGATCCCACAAGCACCTCAATGGGCCACGGGTATCTATAAGTCACCAGGTGACAACAGCCGCATTATGTGATACAGAGAACTGTCAAAGCAATGCTCAAAACTCGATCCAAGTCTAACAGAAAGAAAAACAGTGACAGGAAGGAAAGTATTCATTTTGCTATTAGTGGCTTTTATCAACTTTCAAGAATTCAATTACATAAGCAGGGGACAAATAAACAAAATCAGCCAATATCTGTCCACAGGGGTTGAAAGTAGCTTGAGGGTAATAAAAACGGTTTAATGCAACATTTTACGATTATTTTATGGCATCTTGTCGTTACCTGCTCTTGTCATTTGCCTCTTTTTAGGCAAACTGTCAAAACTGTGTAAATTTTAAAAGCTACTGAATTAAAAGGTAATAGTTTTTTGTGATAAATGATGTTACACACCTACATTAAAACGTGTCCAACGGTTTATCGACTTTTAAGGCTGTTAATTGTAAATTAATACTTGTTTTCATGTACTGTATGTTTCCCAGTTCTTTTTAGCTTGTTCCAGCACTTTCAATGACATCTCCTGGTCTTCATCGGCAGTTGTCATAAAGATAGCTAGAGATGCAGTTGAAAGCTCTGGAAAAAGCTAAGTAAGTGGACATAGAAGGATAGGTTATTTTTTTTTAAGAATGAACTTTCATGCTCCAATTTTCATGAATGTTTTTTGGTTTGCTTTTCTTTCTTTTACTGTGAGGTGATCTTGCAGCAAACCACTTAATTTGACTCTTTAGTAATGTGCCATGGAATAAGGTCAAAGACGCTTTCGGATTTTGGTAAAAGGTAAAAATAATATTTAGTCAAAACATTCTAATGACTGCAGTAAAACCTGATGAAATCAGTCATCGCTCATACTTTATTTCCCCATAGGTTACTGTAATGTGCTGCTTGGCCAGTAGGTCTGGCAGTATTTCTGAGCCAGTGTATAGTGTATAGGAATTTTGGACTAAAGCTGGAGGAAATAAACTAAACTAACACACTTCCTGTAACACAGCTGCACCTGAGCTACGAGAAGTGATTGTGTGAGCAATGGAATAAGGGTATTGATAATAATGTCCTGCAGCGCTCTGTCAAGAGTGGGAAGCACGAGATGAACAACAGCTTGTTAATGCAGCAGCTATTCATAAAAGAGGGCGGAAAAAACATCAGACACTTCAGACGCTTGGCCTCATTAACATCTGGACGGATGCAGAAGTTAGACAGACAGAGCCGCGTCAGAGAGTCAGCGCTACGCAATTGGCTTCAATTAGTTTACGGAAACATGTTTCTGATAAAATTTGGCCTGGACAGTTCAATCGCCATATTGTCATCCCGAGTTCATTTGGCAATACAACACCAAGTGAACTCACCAAACACTCCTCCCCTGCTTTGACAACACCTGTGAAAATTATTAAGTCTTTTTAATTCCAAGTCTTGTATTTATCAAGCTTCACAAAAGAGGACTGATTGACAATCTTCGCCCAGACTATTAAGACCATCTGTTTTTTGTTTAAGGTCAGCATGTTGTAACCATATTGTGCAATTGAACCTTTATTTAATCAGGCAGTGTAAAAATTAAATTAAAAATCTGTAAAGTTTATTAAAAACAAGGAACTGAAACCTGTAAGAGGCATGTCTCAATGACCTTAAGAGACACAGCTTGTCCGTGAGTCTCTCTGTGACATAAAGGACTTTAAAAGTACTTGGTGTGGTGACTGAACTATACACAACTACAAATCTATTGTAAATTTTCTTAAACACAACAAAACAAGAGCAAGAGGAAGGAGCGAGCCAGTTCGGCATAGTCGGAGTTAACTGGGTCAAGCGAATGTGACCTTAAGAGATACATCTTGTCCGTGAGTCTATCTGTGACCTAAAGGACTATAAAAGTGGTCGGTGTAGTGACTGAATTATACACAACTACAAATCTATGGTAAATTTGCTTGAACACAACAAAACAAGAGCGAGAGGAAGGAACGAGCCAGTTCGGCATAGCGGGAGTTAACTGGGTCAAGCGAATGTGGCAACGAAACCCAAACAAATATTCTGTCTATGACTAACAAGTACGACTGAATAATTGGTTTTAAGTGTTGCAATTTGTAAAAACCTGTTTTTGCCAAATTGTTTTCCTTACTAGTCATGATGTGTTTTATTGTAAAACAAAGACATGTAATAGTTTCAGTCACGGCATGGCTGGTGGGAGAGAAGGGGGGGGGGGGGGGTCAGTCTCTGCTTGTTTCCCCTTGACAAATAAATGGACTGGATGACGGAAATTTTAGACCCGTAACAAGCTCTCGTAACAAACCCTCACACCGCACTTTGAATAACTACCATCCAGCTGCTAGTGGGAAACAACACACACACAGCCTAAAAAGGAAGCAGCTAACAAACTTACTCAGCTGACTTGTCACATCTTCTCAGCAATATCGGGATATGTTTCTGAAATTACACCAAAAGTCGGATGTGATAAAAAGCCGTACTTATTCAACTTAGCTTTTGGCGACTCGGGGTAAGGGTTCTGGAGGGGGGGGTGGGCATTCTGTATGGAGGATGAATTTGAAAGCTGTGGAGGAACACCACACACCACAACAGTAGAGCTGATTTCTCATGTCATGGCGGTTAATAAATGCTCTCATCCAGTCTGAGTCGCTCAATGACAAACAGACATTTGGATCGGCAGGATTCTGTGTGTGTACAGTATGTGCGTGTGTATATGTTTGTGTGTGTGCAGGTATACATGAAACCCCCTGATGTGACATTATAAAACCACGCATGTCGATATGATTCATGTTCTCAATGCTCTCTCTGTCTGGTTTTACTCTACCACGCTGCACTTATTGAATGTGTTTACCAAATATAAGGGTCAAAAAACACATGTTTGAGAAAAGCAAAGTCTTCAGCCTTCTGCTTACAATGTTCCGGGTAAACTCCCTTCCATATTGTGTTTTGAGGCTTCTGTTGTGGCATGTCTGCATGCTTCAGACTGGGCGAGGGCGCAGACACCAAAGTTATGTTGTGCTGGGGTGGGATCACAAACGATGGGGGCGCTCTCTGCGGTTTCTTTGTTTGTCTTTTGCCATCTTATGCTGCATGTTTTTGGTAGTATTTACTGCTTTTTAACCACCTGGCCCAGGGGTTAGCTGAGCAATATTTGGCTGTGACCTCATGGGAAAAACAGTATATGAGATTCCTATTAAAAGGATTGCAATCTCTGTGATATTTTGAAGGTCTTACACAAGAATGACTTTTACATTGAGACATGGCAGTTCCTGTTATTTTGTCTTCAAAGAGTCATGGCAAAAATACATCATCTTCAATACAGCATTAGCACGACTACACGTGACATCTTATTTTCAGATAAGTTACAGATTGGAGTGAAAAACATGAACTAGAGCACAAACATAACATAAAACAGAACCTGCGGGTCGGAGTTTAAAAGTTGAAGAGCCTTAACAGGTGAATCTTTTTTTCGGCGACAGACTCTTGAACACCCACCAAGTTGTTTTCTGGCAACCACATTACTCACTGAGCCACAAATTAACTGTTTCTTAATGTTTCTCATCTTACCATAAATCTTTGGTTGTTTATTCAAAGAACAAATCGCGCATTCTTGCCTCAACCTCACCAAAGTTAACCTGGCATAAACCCTAACCACAGTTGCTCTTTCCTAATTCTGAGCTTCTTGTTGGGTTAAAAAAAAAAACGTTGCCAAGAACGGATGAGAAGTAATGAACCTCCCCCCTTCTCTCTTCACCCCCCATCCCCTTTGCATGATTTGATTTTGGCGGTCGGAACTACAAGGTGGCCTCCAATCACTTAACTATGGGGTCATTGTACAACAATTGTCAGAAGCAAAGGCTTTTACAGCTGGTTATGATCTCTCTCACTGGGGAGTGCTGGCTGACTGTTGCAGATGTGATTTGATAATAAAAAGCATATTACTTACTTTAGCATATCAGACAAAATGAAAAATGGCAACAGCGTCTCAAACATAACCGATGTTGTGTGCTGATTTTTTGCAAGTGTCCAAATCCAAACCACAACATGATCTTTGATAAAAATCAATAGGCCTCATTTATCAATATTCCCAAGTCTGTATTGATTGCTTTGAGTCTTAAAAAAGGCCAAAGATTATTTAATAAAGGAAACACGCCTGACATGTGTTTTGAGACTAAAGAGTGTACTTTACTGCTGAGTGTGTTTTTCTGCTGTTTCTCTGCCAGCCTAATATCAAAACGCCTCAGATTTCTAAACAAGACTTGTGACTTAGCGAACCAAGAAACTTTGCTTTCACCCTTTCTGCTCATCTGTTTTCTCTTATGTTCTGTGATGTTACATTAATGGTTTGTGGAATCAATTCAAGCCTGAAACTTTTATGTCTTGTAAATTAAATTTGATTGGTTTCATTTTTTCTTCTTCTTAATGCCGCTGCATGCACAAATGAGAAATTTCTGGCTATTTTGTGACTGCTCTTTTACACCAAATGTTTATATGGTGTTCATGTTTCTCATGAGAGCGAGGGCAGAGTTTTTGGGGTTTGATGTATGACAATAAAATAGTATTTCCATTGCACCGACTGTTACACCATGTGTAAACCTATGATGGAACCAGAGAGCTCGCTCACCGTTACAGTTGAAGCCCATCTCCTTTTGGCACTTCTTCGAGCATCCGTCACCATCCAGCAGATTACTGTCGTCGCACTCTTCCGTCCTAAAGAGAGAGGAACATCATCGCTTTTATTTGCCATTACCACTTCCATGTCAACATTTAAGTAGCCATCATCATCAATTGTATAAATACATCTGCTTCAGTGCAACAGACCCCTGTATGAGGCCATCCCCACAGTAGGACTGCCCATAGGTGTAGAGGAGAGGTGGGGAGAGATCGCTGAGAAGACCATTGGCCTCCACCTGGATCGTGTACTGGTACTTTTCTCCCTGCCTTATGGAGCTGCAGAGGAGAAGAGAAGAGAGGAAATTGTTTCGTGAGTGCTTGAAATTGTAAATTTTTTTGGCATAATAAAATTATTAAGTAGAATGTTATGTTCTTCAGAGGAGCAGTAAGCAAGACTTTATCATCGTATAATCTTTACGGGCTTGTTGATCAATACCAATGACTCATTCAATACAAAATTGCAAAAATATTGCGGTTATTGGTGCATGTGGTGCGGTGCATGACATAATACCTCCTTGCAAACGTGCAAAAGTGCTATGATTGTTCCCCAAATAAATACATGCTTCACTTCTCTTGATGGATTCTACTCACGGGATCGGAGCAACAAAAAGTGGGACTTGTACCAACCGTGGCTTCTAGCCGTAACCTTGCAGTGTCCAGTGACCTTACAGCCACCACAGAGGGAAGTGTATCTGTATTGATACCTTGGCTCCAGTGTCAGGAACTATTGATCTGTTTTGGTGGGCCGTGTCTATAAAAAGAGCCTCTCCTCTGTTTTCCGAAGACAGATCTACTGCTTCTGTGTCTGCACTAACCAGGAGAAGCACAAATCACTCAGTATCTCAGGTGTGTCCGGTTTCCAGACTCTACGAATTTCCTCTATAAATTATGGATCAGAGAAGGAAAATAAGATTTTGAAAATCTCCCCACTTTCCTATTTATCTGCAATGTATCTATATTTGGCCGTATCCTCCTTACTTCCAACCTTCTGCCACAGCCCAGTGCTTTCAGATGCCTCTCCTTGGTGAGGTTGAGGTCATGTTTTTCCCCTTTGTCTCTCTTTCTGAACTATTTCCTCTGAGACTGCTAGAATAATTAGCAAGAATGGTAATACAATATTGCTTTTCGTGTGTTGCAGAAAAGTCGATGTTAGTTTTATCCTCCTAACCCTAACCCTAATATAATCGAGTTCCAGTATACCATCGATGGTAAATTGGAACAAGAAACATACACTGTTTGACAATTTAATGGAAATAAAAGGGTTTAAACAATAAAAAAGGCTACAAGCCCATGCCTTTTATTTGGCTGAGAGGTCAATATATAAAAATCCACTTTGTAAACCCTAACCCACCCTAGCACTTAACAGTTTACAGCCATGCCAGCACCTCAAGACGTCCTTTATCCGAAAGGTTATTGTCAGCATACCAACATGCTCCCAACAACAATACTATGATGTTTAGCGGGTATAGTGTTTACCATGTTCATCACCTTAGTTTAGCCTGCTAGTGTAGCCGTGTGTCTGCAGGTTTTAGTTCCAACCAATCAAGAGCACAGGTTTCAACCAATTGGCTGTCTGAAGACTGAGCTCAGTTGATTGAATGAGAGAAGACTGGTATGCTCTTGCTTGGTTGGAATGAAAACCTGCAGCCACATGGATGGCTCTTTATGGAATAGTTTGGACACCTCTGATCTAAGAGATTACAATTCATACTGAGGGCGACATAAGTGTGTGTAACAAATATCCTGACAATCGATCTAATAGTTGTTGCTCAAAACCATAAATGTCAACCTCATGGTGGCTACAGTAAGGATATCACTAAAGGCATTAGGATTCTTCACCTGGTAACCATGATGTCTGTACAAAAGTTTGTACCAATCCATCAAGTAGATCGTCATGTTGAAATATTTATTATTATGGTTTAAATCTTTGACCTGCTGGTGGGACTAAATGGAATGGAATGTTATTAGGATTCATTATCTGGGGACCATGACTGTCTGTAGAAAATTTCAAGGCAATCTATCAAACAATTTAGAGATACAAGTATGACCGTCTACCCCTGTCATCACCTGTCACATCAATAGCATGGCTAAAAAGAGTCGAGCTAATCTAGAGAGAAACACTGGGTTAACTGCATACTTCCAATGTAGGCAAACATCCCTGAAATCCACATGATGGTAAAAACAAATGTGTTTAAAATTGCCGCAACTACTCATTTGTATGCTAGCTGTGGGGCATGAATTTCCAAGAAAAGTTAGACATGGACATATAATCGAAAGACAACAAGACGATTTTGTGACAACATAATGGAGCTAATCACATGATATTACACAGAAATAAAAAGGATTTCTGTTGTTTTTTCATAATGTGTGATGTTTTTTTCTTTTTGAGCTTAATTCTTAGGAAATTATTGATTTAGTCTTTTCCCCCTCTATATACTTCTCAGTGAGCCTGTGCTGACCATGGTGCAGGTTCAGCGGGAGGAAATGGCTAAGCACCAGCTCCAAGCAGTCACTGGTGTTTATGGCCTCTGCTGCTCACATTCGGTTCATATTCAAAAAAAAGAAAAGAGAAAAAAAAGCCCCTGCTTACTTTTCCTCACCTCTGCTGCGGTTTCGTCTGCTTCTGTCCCTTCTTACCCTTCCTCACCTCTGGCGTCTCCTTCCCTCACCTATTCTCCGTCTTTCGTGTCTCTCTGCTTATCTCCTCCAATTCTCTGTTTGTTGGTCCCCCTCGTTCCTTCTTCTTTTTCATCTCCTCTTCCCTCCATTATCCCACCCTCTCTCCCCCTTCTCTTCCAAACTCATTGCTCTGAAAAACTCTATTCTCCTCACATCAACCCCACTCTGCCCTCCACAGTTCCACATAACTCAATTCCCACCGGTTCTTACATCTTTTTGCACTTAGACACAGCTTGTGTAACATAGGAGACGTGTTCCCTGAAAAATAAACTGTTTTTGAAGCTGTGTCCACCTAACATCCACCCTGCTCTGTAGAACAGCAACAGCTTCTCAGAAATTCAGAGTGCCACAGCGTTTGAAATCAGCCCCAAATGATCTGTAATCATGTGACACAACCATCATATCATGGCAGGTTCTTATCAGGGGTTTTTTTGTGTGTGTAAAAGCTGTATCAGAAAAGCGTGAGACTAGACAGATTTAGAGGTCTTTTTTAGGGAGGACTGCTATTTGGTGAGATAAAAAAAACTGGCTTGTGGCTTTACATTTGGATTCCGGTAATCATTTGGACACCCCGCAACACAAAGCAGAATACAAACTGATTCAACTCAGCCCTGAGACTTCAACAGGCTTTTGATTGAGTATATGGTTGTTGAAACAGATTTGGATCCGTAGCCACAGCTTAGCATCCCCATGTTGAAAGCATTTGTGTTCTGAACTTTTCAAACAGAACCAGACCCACACTTTTGAGAGACAGATAACCACGAATTAACAGATTTGAGGACGGACACACACACACATACACACACACACACACACACACACACACACACACACACACACACACACACAGAGGTAAGCTGTGGAATTTGCACTCCTTGCTGGCCCTAACTAACTTTTTTTTTACCCTCCGTCTTATTTTCCTCTGAGCTTTGGGCGTGTGTGTGTGTGTGTGTGTGTGTGTGTGTGTGTGTGTGTGTGTGTGTGTGTGTGTGTGTGTGTGTGTGTGTGTGTGTGTGTGTGTGTGTGTGTGTGTGTGTGTGTGTGTGTGTGTGTGTGTGTGTGTGTCTAAGCAGCATTAGTAGTTGGCACAGCCTCCATGTTATAAATATTCATCTATACCTGACAGAAAACCAGACTGGTGAACTTGCCTCAGGTGGAGTCCAGGGTATTTTAGGTTGGTTTGGGCAGAAAAACAACACACCTGTCAATTCCTATTACACACTGTGGTAACCTCCTGCAAAGCTGGTTGTTTAATTTACGAATAAAGTATGTCTCTCTGAGCACATTTAACAGCAACCCAAAATTGTTGCCACAAGGTTAATTCTCCATCTGCGGTCACTTTTACAATACTGATAAAGTTACAGCAAAATAACACTGAAAGCATTGCTGTGAAGTTTCCTAAAGCGCAGTTTTCTGATTTTGTTGAACAATTTATGATGACT
Source organism: Scomber scombrus (assembly GCF_963691925.1). Classification (NCBI taxonomy): domain Eukaryota; kingdom Metazoa; phylum Chordata; class Actinopteri; order Scombriformes; family Scombridae; genus Scomber; species Scomber scombrus. Next base: position 5,667,705 of record NC_084980.1, read on the forward strand.
GTCTTCTTTATGTGGGTATTTTTTTGAAAATCAGTGAATATGGCGATATTTACCTGTCAGTGTACGTCTGCTGGGTCTGAGGGGATGGGGATTTGGCGGTGAAAGGCGGCTGCCGGTGAATCCGATACAGCAGAGGTTGGCAGCCGGAGCACAGAGGGCTGCCGGGGCCCGAAGACAACATGGCAGCATCGATCTCCATCTTCTCATCGAAGGTGCAGAGCTTTATGGCGGCTATGGGAGTGTTGTGGGTGTTGAGGCGCAAAGTGAGGGGCATGTCACAGAAGACGTGCTGTGGTCCGAGGTTAATGGTATTCCCCGTTTCTGTTATCAGCTCTATGTTGGCTATGGCTGGATTGTCTGAAGCAGGGAAAGAGATATATTAGATATACAGTTTTTGGTCTGTATCCAAATCTTTTGCTGTCACTTTCACACCCTGTCTTCAAAGAGATAAAGAACTAGCTCTATGTGTATGTATGTCCTCTGCATATTTTGAGAACTGGTCATCTGATCCACTTTGTATTTGGTAGGTGTATTGCTTAGGACCTAAGGAAGTGCAGTGTCAAATTTGGTGCAATTTGGACACACTATACTTTTGAAAGCATTGAAGCAGCAATATCGGAGGCCGAGTAATTGGCCCATTCGGAACAGTTATGTTTGGAACGGGAACTATACTAAATATATATAAACTTTAGCTTTGCTTTACACTAAACAGCTATAATCTGAAAGCAAATGTACTATACATTTGTTCAAGACAATTGCAACATGACTGGCTGTTCGATTATGATCTCAATTGATTATCAGTATTAACAATAAGAAACTGCCTTGAAATGTTCTGGTTAGAGAAGAAAAAGAAAGTTAAAGATTCAGGACTCTGATTAAAGTAAACTTCAAGCACCCATTGCTAAACATTCACCTACTCGGCCCTGATTACAAATGGAAGTCTTTAAATTTTGTGAGTTTGCGGCATTGGCTACATTGATTTCTGCAACTGTTTTCAAACTTGAGGGTTTTGGGTGCTTACTATCTTACATGGCTTAGTAACCCTCAGTAGAAACTGTTTACACTTCCAGTCTCTGAGCCTTTGACCACAAACTAACTTCTTTTAGTGAATGCCAACCGCACATTTCTCTCTTGCAGTCCTGCTGAATAATGTAACACATCCCCTGCTGCCTTCATTAAATATAATTGGCATAATCAATAACAAATTTCACATTTAGGCACATAGTTTTATGCAAACGGAATTGTCAATCAACTCGGTTTGTTTTACGATGGTGGACCAAGTGTTTCTCCTCAGGTTTCTTTCAGCAGCTGGGGGTAAATATTCTTTGTCTGTGGTGAACTGAATTTATACAGTTAAAGTTCTGGTAAACTGATGAAATTCACGATTAATCGCTGAGATGCAAAGCTCATCATTTTTGCTTAGCGCAGCCTTTTCTGTTTTTCCACTGCTTGTTCCGAATTATATAACTCACAACTCTGTTTTTTAAGTGCAAATTTTCTAACATATAATTATGGCATGAGACTTACTCGTAGAGATGTAGGTGACCCAGAGGGTTAGTGCGTGTGGGACAATGGGGTAGAGAAATTTCAGGGTGAGGGTGCAGCCCTCTGTGTCGGGACATGGTGATGTCACGTTGGTGTCATAAAGGCTAAGCTCAGGACTCCACGCCTGGAGACTGGGATCGCATGGCTGCTCCACGTCAGGTGGGCCTAGGGTTCAAACACATTACATAGACACACATGTTTTGTATTAATGTTTAGTAAGGGGCTCTTAATGACTACATTTGTCTCCTTCAGTCATACATCAACATCTAGATGGTTGAAAATACCTTTCAACAGACTTGCCTTTGCTTCTGAACCTACAGTGAAAGTCAGATTCAGAATACGTAAGTAACAATTTCTCCTCCTCTACTGTTGTTCTCTTCAATAAAGCATTTAATCCGTATTTGTTGCGGTGGAACTGCACATGGCCCAGCAGTACAGTGCTGTGGTAACTGTGCAGGCTCAGGCATAAATCTGAATATGTGTTACTGGCAAGTTTCAGGAAAAAAAGATTTTCCCCTTTAAAAAAAATTGCCGTGAACATAGCTCATGGGCTATTGGCTTGGTGTGAAGTACTGTCATTTGCACCTCGTGTGTGCGTGTGTGTGCATGCATATGGGAGTTTGTGCCAAACCAGGCTGTTAAACCAAACAGACCAAATGCAAAAAATAAAAAGAAACAGGCTCACAACAATGACCAGATATGTACATGAGCAGCAGTCTATCATTAATCAGCACATTTGTCTGAATGTCAAAATAGTCATTGCATGGCCAACAGTAAAAGGTGCTGAAAATGTATTTCCCCAATCAGTCACTCATCCTCATAGAAGGAATCCTGCATCTATGAATACACAATGTTCAGCCAAAGTTAAGTATGATGCTTTGTATTTCTGTACATCCCCCAATATGCATCAATATTTGAATATGATGACAGATGTGCTGTGTTTATCGTATGCTGCCAAGTAGATGCCACCGTTGATCAAACCACATCCACGCAGTGCTGATGAAGCAGATTAACTAGGGTTTAGTTCTAATAAATAATCCTGAAATGTATGTCTGTGGTGTTCTGCCTTTTCCTCAAAATGTCTTGGCCACTTCAATTTAGCAGTGACTGATTTAATACATTTCCCACTGTTACTGTTAGCATCTACCAGCAATCTCAGCTCTCACAAGTAACAAGAGAGAGCAGAATTTTCCAGATGAAAAAGTTACGAGTTCTGCTCTCTTACTTAATGCATGGCCCGCGTTCAAAAACACAGTAGTAACACCATTACGCTGGGATAACGAGTTGTTAATTGTTACAGTGTCTGTGATTAGCACAGTTGAATCGCATTACAGTAGGGTTATTATCGGCTGTCCCCGGTGAAAGCCAAATAAAAATCATCACGTTAATGAAGTGTTACATATTTCTCACACACTATGATCATCCATGTGTGGAAACAGGATGGATTGCCAAACTGTCAGAAAGACAAAGAAGAACAGGTAAATCATGTCAGTGAGTGTCTGCTGGGTCCAGACAGGCGAGAACCATTGTAGAAGTCAATTATTTAAGCCATTTCTTAGTTTATTACATTCTCACAGCTATTTAAGCACCACAGTAAATATATTGATTAAAAAATCTTTAACATTAGATTAAAACGTTTGTCTAATGTAGTAATTAGCAGGAAGAAATACAAATGTGAGGTATCTCCAGTACTGAAAGGGATTTGAAACCACTGCCTACGTGGTACAGGTGGAATTCATTGCGGAGTCGGTGTGCTTATACAGTTTAAAAGACATACAGTAAGATCAAAGGCATGTGGCAGTGCAAAAGTACAAGCAGTAAAGCAGAGCCGGTGTTACATGTTCATAAATCTGAACATACACAACACGACGGCACAGGATCGACCCTCTCTGACCCCAGTTTTATGGCTGCGCTGCAATATGTCAGATAAGAAACCCATTGTCATCAGTTTACCCACTGCTGGGCAAATCTGCATGAGTTCATCCTTGTAAATTCAGGAAACATGCAGTGAACATAGCAAATATAAATATAAATCATATGTTCATGAAAATCCACTACTTGCCGTTGAAAGCTGCAGAAACTGCTTTTTTCTTTATAGTAGCAATGAATCAAAAGACTGTGTATAATGTGAAAGATGTCACTCGTGTTGACAAATCCAAAGAGAATGAATCTACTTTGGATTCATTTTAGTTTTCCTGCCCACGACTCCACTCTCATCAGCCCCATTTCCAGGTTGACACTAAGCCTGTCAGGATAACTACTTTTGTTGGACGATGTAATGTCTCCGAAATAATTGCGTTAAACAATATTATTGTCATTTGAAGGTAATTTTATTCCACTGATATAATGACGGGTTGCAATACTGAGGTCAAAAAAACGATCGATGTCATGTCCACGTATCATACGATTAGTTGGTTTAAACACATAAGAGTATTCAGATATGTTTTTAATTACTGTATCACCGCTTTCAACTGTCCAAATCAACTATGCCAGACTTCTTTTTACATTAAAAAGTTTAGATTAGACAATTTTCTCCATATTCATTAACACATGTTTATGAACACAGTATGTTAACAGTCTTTATGCAATATATGACAGCTACAATTGGCTAAAAAGTTCACATGGTAAAATCGAACAAATGGGCTTTATCACACCCTTTGCAAAGGTAGGTTTTCTGTAGCTTATACAGTATTACAAACGGTGTGTATGCATGAACTCCTCCTATCACACTGTCATACTGTTTTAATTTTAATCTATATCATGTCTTTACATATTTCATGTATTTATTTTATATTTTAGTATAAGAATCGTCTCAGTGCTTTCTCTCTGCAATCTCTTGTTATGTTTAATGTCCTTGAAGTTCTTTTAAGATTATTACTTCAGCTACAGAAAGGATTCATTTCCTCCACAGGTATTACACATTTCCATCTTTATCTATCAGTCAGTTTAGAAGTGTGACATTAAAGTATCAGTCACCCTCTGCAGAATGACTTTGAATGGACTTTACCTTTCATCCCCATTCCCCTGCTCTGTCATCCGTGACAAACTGCAGTACAATAAGCGATGTGATGCACCTTTAAAAGCCTACTTTAAATGTCCTCATTTTGAATTAAAACCCCCCACTTTAATGCTTGATGCAGCACATAAACCAATTTAATCCCTCTCAACAGGGGAACAAGCTCTGGTCCGCTCCCTCCGCCTGCAAAACTGACTCAAACCCATCAAGGCTGTGGCAGAGGCAACATTTTGAGGAGATGTAAACTGACATGTTGCCAACGATTCTAGCCAACAGTGTTTTGCCATTAAACTTATGTTTTGTGCTGCCAGCTATGATATCCACATTAAATTTGTCCAATTTCCTATTTCCCCCTTTCCTGCACAAGGCGATATTGCCCATCTCCGCTGGCTGACAAAGTGACCCCAAGCATCATGGTCTTTAGAAGTGGGAAAGAGTGAAAAGGGAGCCAGGGAAGCCAGCAGACTGGCTGTCTCCTTAGCTATGTGCATACCACTGTTTAGAGTAAGACTGTAATTGACTCTTTATCATCATTATGATCCCGCAGCGAAAGAAAGGGAGCCGTAATCCCCCCTGTTCCTCCTCACCGCTTGTTTTCAAAGCATAAATTCCAGCAGAGGATTTCCACATATTTGGGTAGAGTTTCCACGGAAGAGATGGAAAGTGGTATTATGTTAGTAAGTTCATTCGTTCTTTTTTTTTTCTGTATTCCTCCTTCTTTATTTTTTTCTTCCTTAATTTGTTGTTTGCTTCCTTGTGTTCCTTTCTCTTTTTTTCCCCCTTTTTCTCTTTTCTTTTTCTTTCACCCTACATGTCATGTCAAAGGAAACTGGGCTTCTCCAAAAAATTATGATTGGAATAACAAGGACCATGTGCTTACATGAAGCGTAATGTTTCAAAGTACAGTGCTACAGGATACACTTTTTTTTTTTTTTTGGCTTTTTTGTTTATGACGGAGGTTCGGTGTTTGAACAGCACCCAGACATTACCCAGAGTAGACGCTTTCCCTAATAATCCTTGTTCTCGCTTTGGCTAAAACAAGACAGAGACAGAGAGAGGTCTGTAGCTGAGGGCAATTATCATTTAATGATTTTCTGCTTTTTCCTCTTCCAGGAGCCATTAGCCTTGCACGCACCTGAAATTTACAGGGAAGAGACGTGTGTGTGTGTGTGTGTGTTGTGTGTGTTGTGTTGTGTGTGTTGTGTTGTGTTGTGTTGTGTGTGCGTGTGTGTTTGGTGAGGAGAGAAGGAGGTGTTGGGGGGGGGGGGGGGGGGGGGGGGGGGTTGATCTGCTCTGTGGAAACAAGACAGAAGTAGAACTCAAGGACAAAAACTCAAACCTGAAACCGCCATGTTCTTTCCTGTCAATAATTATTGACAGGAAAGAATGTATCAGGGGGAAGAAGAAGAAGAAAGAGTCATCTACAAGAATCTACTGTGGATTTTCATAGGAGAGACTGGTTAAAACAATAATTTGCTATCTCGCTACTCAAATTCAAGCTGGCTGTCCTTTCTTTAAATAAATTCACACAGTAGAAAAATAATTAATTTTGATTCGGTAACTTAAAAACCTTCTCACATGGTGAAAATTTGAACTGAGTGTTAATAATTTGTCTGAGACTTTACATGCGGCTCCAGCAATCATCTTTTCATCTTCAACAAGAACAATATGTCATCACCACATCTGTGCCGCAGACTGTAATCTTATTCATGTGTTATATTGTTTACGCCGACTAGAGGAGAGGTGCAATAAGTAGTACCGTGAGTACAACAAATTCTGTTTGTGTGTTGTAACAAGTTCAAGGCTACTATTCTGAAACACTATCCTGGTGTGTACATATTCTGGTGTTTAAATATTCATCCTCTTTTCTAAACACACATACATAAACACACACACGGCAATTATGTGACTGACCGACTGCCTCCTCAGGTGTCCAGTAGCCTGACGTGTCACAGATGCGAGGTGAGGTAGCCTCGTGGGCGTACTGGTGGAAAACGCCGTCTTTCTCACACTCTCCGCAGCTGACACCAGACACATGGAAGGAGGAACTAGGATAAGAGAAAACAGAGCTGCTGTTTCGTGAAACAGCACAGACGCTGTGGCTTTTAGTCATCACAACAAGGCAGATGGGTGTCACTTTTAATACGAGGACTACAGTAATGCTGGACCAAGCTGTTTTTGTTTTTGGTTTTTTTTTACCCCGTCATGGACTAAACAGGAAAGTTTGAAGGAGCTCCAACCCAAATCACATTGCGAAATTCAGCCTTCTTGTGTCCACATGGGGAGATATAAACCAGTTGCATTGACTGTCCCGTAATCAATCGGCCACTAGTCAGTTGTTTATTGCTCAGGTGATCTTTGTCAACTTGTAAAGTTAGCAATCATGACGTGACAACATCATTTTTACCATGTGTTTGTCTTCACAACACATGAATAAGACTAATTAAAAACAACACTGGAAGGTAAACTGCAGATTGTTTTTATTTGCTGCCTGAATATGCTTTTAATTATACTTTCCACCTGTGGTCCAGCATGTGATTAGACTTTATGTCCCCATTCATACTGTAAACATGGATGTTTATCACTGCTACGCCCCTTTGTAGTCTGTTTGTGGGCAACTTTAAACTGACAAATCTTTAACTTTACATGTCATTCACTTGTGTGAGGGTAAAGAGACAAAACATGTGATCACTCATGACTAGAGCTTGACCAATACTGGATTTTTGGGGCCGATACCGATATTGGGGAGTAAAACGATTCTAATATCGTAGATTTTTGCTATAATTATGATAACAAAAGTGCTCAAATCAGAGCGAAGAGCAGTCATAGGAACAGGAGAACATATTTTTTCCCAGTGGGTTTAAATGAAATGTATTTGAATCCATAGTTGTACATTCTTTGCCCCAAGTCCCAATTAGGATTGGTATCATGATGGAAAAATTAAGTGTAGAAAAAAGACAAAACTCAATTTGTTGTATCTCTTAAAAGAGAAATAATGAGGCATTTTAACCCCTGTGACCATACCTTTGATAAAGTGGTCCCCTAACAGGTGGCAGCCAATAGATAGAGACAGAATCTGGGCCCTGGGCAGTCACTATTGGGGCCAGAGGGATGGGGGTAGGTTGACGTTCAATCAGCCAGTTCTGGTAGACCAAGTCGAGGTAACAGTGCATCCGAGCCACTTGGTTGGGAGTGAAATGGTTGGTGCAGTTGTCATCTGATGTGGTGCAATGAAATAGAACAAAGCCCCGTTAATCATCATGGATCAGGATCAAACTTGAGCCTTCACCTAAGTGCACCACAGATCACATGGCTGGAAATAATTAGGTTTATTTCAGACATCTGAAGAGAGGAGGTAAGATAACAGTGTGTGAACATAACACCAATGTCCTTTATTAACCTTTTTGAGAAACTAAATCGGATACCATTTAGAACTAATGGTTGTTTTTTCTTTAAAGACTAAAAAGATAAAATTTTACTTTAATGACCCAAAGAAACATGGACGATGATGTAGGTGCAGGGTTTCTTAAAGTAGATTAATATTTGTTATCGTGCACTGAAGAGATATTGCACAAAGTGTATGTTTTATTGGTTATTACATCTAGTCTTGTCTTGATTTTATTAATCCCAAAGAGCCACTTGACATTATTTTAGGTAGTTTCTTGTGTTGCCATCTATGCAGATTAAATACTAGTGACAGGCTGTAACCGAGAACCATGTGTTATTCCTACTGAACTTAGTCTCATACAAATACAGCACTGTTTCTAATAATGCAATAATATGTTAGGCAATGCGTCTATTTTATGTTCTCTATCATCAGTATCCTGCAAACGTTTATCTCTACAGTTTCATCTTTTCAGGAATAAAGGAGGGATTAGTTGATTTTCGTACACTCTAAATGGTCCGCTCATTGGGTTATTCATGATTTTCAACATGTTTGACTGTATGCCCACTGTTAATTAAAAATAAGCAAAGTAAAGAATGTACCTGTGTAACTCATGTAATTATCATAAGGTGTGTCCTGGTACATGGTGACTCCACAGGTATCGTTAACGGCTCCGGGATCGTGGCAGACTTTGGATTTGGGTGTTGGGGCAGTGTCGGCGCAAAGATCTCCAGTCTCCAGGGATGGGGTGGTCTCCTGCAAGTACACATGACAGTACTACTAGCAGAGGAGTGAAAAGCTCAGTCCAGGGAGGCACATCTACAGACATCACATGAAAAAGTTTTTCTTTAGCTTTTATGTCATCTTGAAGAGAATTGAGAAGAATTGAAAGTGATTCATGTTTCAAGCATAATGGTTGAAGAGGGACACTTTACAACATAAAGTTACCTGATACAATATACAATAAGTTACATGAAATATCATCAAGAGGAGAAGATTGAACAGTCCTACCTGGCATGGGTCATCACAGGATTCCCGCTCGCTCACCCCCTTGAAGACATGGTACAGCCCAAAGATGTGGCCCATCTCATGGATCATAGTATTGTGGTGACCAGTTGTACCAAAGTATGATGGGTTCAGCACCATCCCGCCTGAGGGCAAAGGGTAGAATTTGTTGTATGGGCTATGGTATTATTACTATCTAGATCTTTAGATATTAAGCCAGTCAGTCACATTAAGTACATTTCAAGTGACTTGAAAGCGAGTCTTCACAAGATACAGGTACCACACTGTCACCTTCTTTCATTCCACCAATTTGACAGGATGTAATGATATGGTACCCTGTCCTTCAACAGGTGAACTTGTTTATTGCCCTTTAGCAAGACAATAAATCCCCACCAGCAAACATGAAACCATGTTCAGACCATGAAGGATTGCCTTTTTGCAAAATTTAAGAAGCATCTGCCAAAACAAGTGATCATAAATGACGTGGCACTGTTGTAAAAGTCCATATTCTAACTACCAGCTACTGTATGTGTCTATTCAACTCCATTTTTACCCTCCGCCACCACAGCAAGCTGGCATTTCCTAAAGAGAAACAGACCACTATAGTAAAAAGACTAAGCACTGTGACATTTAAAAACCAATTAGGTACAGAGTAAAACTTTAGTACTCTAAACCAAAAACAGGAAACAGGACACAGTGAGGTGGCTACCGATGGATATGAGCCACTTTTGCCTGCATTTGCCTCATTTTCCTAAAAACTGACAGCTACCACTGTCTTCCTTGTTGGGATGAAAAGTGCATGACCTTGGTGTCTGCTCCTGCACTTCCCTGAATGGAAAAAATAATTATGTCACTATGTGTTTTTTACAGGCTTAGACATGGATTAACTAATTATTTTTACTGTAGAAAAGTTACAATTGTAATTAAAAATCTAAAACCAAAGAAAAACTCATATAATTAGCATGGTATCTCAGTACTGGTAACTTTAATCTCATGGTTTTGGGGCTATGATGAATTCTTAGAAAAATGGCTTTAAAGTGGACATACAAGTTTTCTGCAGCATGCTGATAATCGCAGAATCAAGAACAGACATGACAGTTATTGGTTTTCTAATTAGAAACAGTGTGTTCAGCGGTGAAGACATCAAGGAATGAAGACATTAAATACGAAGAAACTAAACAACAGGGCCTCCGGAGACGTCTTGTCATCCACTAACTTATTTTTAAACAGGGACAGATGCAGAGCAACTGAAATAAATGTAATATGGGAGATATTCAGTAGGATGCTGGATTCAACAGAATTAGTTGTTTATTCTAAAATATAACATAAAGTCCCTATTTAAATCAATTATACATTACATATTATTTGAGAAAATATAAATCATGTAATTATCTGTTCTTTTTGATACTGAGAAAACCTTAAAGTGGATATAAGCTGTTTTTAGTGAACAAAAGCGGTCAGTTTTTTGTTATATTAATTACACAGTATATTAATTTATAAACCCTGTGTTCATAGACAGCTATTCAGACTGTGCTCCCTTCACCTGAGATGTCCAGCTCATCCATTGATGGTGTGAGCAAATAGACCTACCTCTATACTCTACTGCAAACAAATATGATTCAACAAAGATGTAATTTGTTCCCTTTTTAGTCAAAGTGGTCAGAAAACTCTTATGTTTTAAATGTAGATATCTGGATAGAACTTCAATTTTAAAAAAGAAATGAGGGAAAAGTCTGTTCAATGTAAAGATGCATCAAGCACAATGGTCAATGGATAAATGCCATTGCAAATATCAACTTTTTTGTTAAGCAGTGCACTTCTTTGGTTTAATTATGCTGTGTGGGCTAATTTGATGTATATTATGGACATACAAATGTACCTGTGTTTTGCCTATAAGGCTACAGCTAACAATTGCTTACATCGAATCAACCAGTCAACAAGTGTATTACTTAACTACCAATGTAGTCTATTAAATTAGATATTAGTACAAATCAATTAACTGTCCATAAAATCAATCATTTTAGGGTGAATGAAGCAAGACAAAAGTTTCATTGTTTTATGTGATATATCTTCGACTTAAACATTTTCACTTTACTAAGTCTACATAACTGCTGGTAACTAGGAATCTCCTTTGCCATCTAACCAGCCTGGCTTTTTGATGCATGGAATTCAATAAGGTGCTGAGAATGTTATAGGGTTTTTTGTGCCTGTTGACACAATAGAATCAAGAACTTCCTGTTAATAGTCATAGAAATAAGATCATATATTCATGTTACAAACCTTTAGTCCAGCCACACCCCACTGATGCACTACTGGGTCATTTCATCACTAGTTTGTGCAGGGTGAATGAAGCAAGACAAAACTTTCATTGTTGTACGTGCTATTTCTTCAATTTAAACATATTCACTTTACTAAGTGTGCAGAACTGCTGGTGAATAGAAATCTCCTTTGTCTTCTAAACAGCCTGGCTTTTTGATGAATGCAATTCAATAAGGTGCTGGGAATGTTATAGTGTTTTTTGTGCATGCTGACTAGAGCTGGGTATCGATACTCGATACTTTTAAGGTATCTACCCAAATAAATCAATACCAAATTGTATCAAAACGTCTCACATCAAACGATACCTGCAATCGATCCTTTTTGTGCCCAAAACTAGAAATATGATTATTTGTGTGGGCTTGCTCACAGACAATCAGCGCAAGCGTTCTTCGATTTAATGCAACATGTGATTTGCCCACTGCCACAGCAGCAATTTAATGCTTCTATTCCCATGATGAGTGTCGAGTGAAGTACTCAATTGGTATCGGTATCATTTTAAGGGTACTTGGATTGGTACTGGTATGGTAATTTTTTAAACGATACCCAGCCCTAATGTTGACACAATACAATCAATAACTTCCACTGATAATTGTAGAATTAAGGTCAGACATTCATGTTACAAACCTACACACCCTACTGATGTTCTACTGGGTCGAGACAGGCTGCACAGATCGCTAAAGGGAGTAAAGAAAGGTCCCTGACATTTTTCTTGAGAACACCTTGGTCAGACAGATGTCAGTTTCTGACTGTCCATCATCAGATTACAACAGAAATAGAGATTGTGTTTTTTCTCCCCAGTTCAAGCAGTTATGTGCCCCTAGCTTCATCTTATTCCTGACTGACGGTAGCAGAATCATACTTGAGATATGTTGTGCCCCTCCACACACTACTATTACACTGAGGTCTGTGTCTAGAAGTACATTTGCCCCATGTGTCTCCTTCTCTCTACTTTGTACTGGCACCAGAGGAAGAAAGTTCATAATAAATAAAGAACAGCTGGCGAGTAAGCATGGGTGGCAACATTGCCCACACTGCCATTTGTTTGTTTGGTTGTTGTTGTTGGGTTGATTAGCCTTTTCCAGTGGAAAGGGGCCTAATGATTGGAAGAGGAAAGAGGCAATGTGCCGGGAAAAATCTCTGCCAGCTCCAATTGTTCTCCCCATCTCATTTAGATACCGCCAAAGCAGACAACAAAGGGTGGAAGGCAAGGGAAGAGAGGAAGGAATGGATAAAAAGAGAAAGAGGTGAAAGAAAGAAAGAAAGAAGAAAAATAAGAATGGACAAAGCTGGAGAAGGAACAGAGAACAAAGAAAGACAAAAGACTGAAAAACTGTAAAGATTGACAACAGACTACAACAAGGGATGAAGACAGAAGAAAAGAAATAAGGAGAGACGTACAGTAGTTTGACATAATTACCTTGATGGGTAAGAGCCTCCTTTGCCCATGGCCAGGTTGCAGCGCCTGCCAGCTCCTCACGCACTGAGTTGCTCGCAAAGAAAACATTGAGTATGTCAGTGCCACTGAGGCGTAGCTCCTCCTTTAGCTCTTTCACACTCATATAGGCCCTGCAGAGAGAAAGATTTTCAATTTTAGTTAAGTTGTACATACATCTATCAAACTTTACTGTTAGTGCTGAACAGGAATGTCATGTGAAAATAATGCATTTCATTAACACCCCTAAAGGTAAACTGAGCTGAAAAGGTGAAATATGTTCAGGCATAGTAAGAAACAAGCCTATTATCTCAAAGTTGCCAAAGTAAAACCTTGTAGAAGTTGAATGTTAAAGTACAACCTTCTCTGTTTCCATATTAAATGAAGATGGTGGACAATTTTATTTGCACAGTAGATGTATATGTGGTTGTTCACCTGAAAGTGTTTTTTAAAATAAACCTGGCTACACTACACCATAATAGTGAGACTAAGTATTTTCAGTTTGTAAATCAGCCATAGTCATCAAATGTAGCACATGCTAAAGGGTTTTAATGTCTACGTTCCTATCACTGAAACAAGGTTAATTTCTAAAAACATGATGCATTGAAAGAAAGAAAGAAGACTGTGCCTGAAACTTCAATGAGTTATCTTAGTGTGTTTGAGAGCTTGGTTCATGTATTCAGACTAGCATAGCCCTAGTAACTTAGCACAGCGAGCCACAGCCAAACGGCGAGCCACAGAAAAACTTTTAAAATCTTTTTAAAATGTGATTTTTCCCCCAAAAAAATGTCTTATTCACAAACTGAATCTTTTTAGTTAGCAAGCTATTTACTGATACTTCTACCAATCATAGTTTTTTTTTCCTTAGTTAGCTCAGAAACGTTAGCTAGAAAAGTGCCTCAAGCCAAGAGCCGATTAAGACTTCTGAGGTTCTGGATGTAGTCACTGGGCCCAACTGTACGCTTCAATTAGCTCATACTGAAACCACAATGAGTGTTACCACATTGTCTAGTTTTCTTCTTACCACGACACCAAAAACACCCATACAGGTGTTTTCACTTATGTCTGTTTAGGACTATTTGGGCTTTTACAGTCCTATGATTGGCATCTCTCTTATTAATTTTGTAGAACTTAACCTTAAAGGGTTTAAGATGTAAGTTGGTCAACTTAAATCCCATTAGTTAAGCAACAACACCAATATTTCATCTCAGTATATGCAGTTTGTGACCTAAAATAATTCCTAGCATGGATATTGTTTCTTCTAATTTCAACTTGAGCAGAAACTAGCATTAGGCTAGCTAGCTCACTTCGTGTTACCAATGTCTGTACCACACAAAATCTGGCAATGCGGCACGTTCCCACAGAGTTATGCAGAGGTATGGGCGTGCTTTGTGCTTCAGAACATTACTGACGTGAAACAATGAGAAAATAATATTTTATCTATCTGAATCACAGCTTTGATCTCATCAGCGCCCCTGGATATCTTCATTCACTCTCTAGTTTGTTGCATCACTGCTGCTATCTCTTTCCCACTCTCTCTCTCTCGCGCTTACAGGTTGAGCCAGGTAGGAGAAGCCACTTTTAACTGCTACTTGTTTACAAACACCAACCGACAAATCCTGCATGGTGTACCTTTAAGTCCAACCTAGGCTAAATACATTTTGGACGAATATATACTGGAGGCTCAGGAATTTCATCTAACCTCTGGTAAGATATTTTCCCAAAGGTTATTGCTATTTTAAGCATTCAGATAATTGAGACCTAAAGAATTCTGCTCAATGTGAATGCAATTATATGTTGTGAGAGTGGTAGTAGAGTTGTACACTCAGTGTTGGGAAGCTTTTCAGAAGAGGACAGTTTGCTTCAATCCATCAACATCTGTCTTTGGCACATAATTAACTTCCAAATCATAATTGTGTGAATTGGTCAGGGTAATTCAAACCACTGACCCCCGTAACCTACAACCTCCCACGTCTTTCTCTCTCTTCCTCTCTCTCTCTCTCTCATTGTGATAAATTGGGCTGGAGGCACTATGATGTATGAAGCCCACTTTGTTTTCTCTCGACTGTGAAGATGTCACATGTCATTTTTCTCCTTTGCTTTCATAGCTGGAAAGCTTTTGCACCTATCAACGTGAGGACCTGCTGGGTCTGAGAGCCTGACTGCCCAGTGCTCACATGCCTGACAGTTCAGGCTATTAGTTTAGCCTTCTGTCATTTTCTGGAGCATTACAACTGCGTGATGAAAAAAAAAATCTGGCTGCGTATGGAAATGTGTATATGCATTTCTTTGCATTTGCGTTATGTTCAGGGTAATAAATATATATTAACACTGCCAAGTGTTAGATTTAATCAGTTCATATTTATAGAAATACATTATGTTACATCCATAAATCATACATGTTTATGTAGTATTTTTGTCTTTCATCTTGCCCATGCAAAGCTTGGGACTTAAGTGTTTTTTTCGACAATTATAACGTAATGGTTTATTGTTTCATGTTGTATTTCCTAAGCAGGGAGTTACGGTTTTATGTGATTGATCAAGTTCAGCTGTGGGGCTAACTTTGTTAAAATTACTAAGCCATACTTTAATCTTTACCTCAGTCACTCTCAGTGTATTTGGATGATTTGTTTTATGTTGCAAAAAAGAAGTTAAGGTTTATGCCTTTGATCAGGCTCAGCTGTGGAGGAAAATTTATTAATATTGCTTAACCATGCTTCAATCTTTAAAGGCTTAAAAGTGCTCTGTTTTTTTTTTTTATCAGAAACATAATTTATATAATTGCTCATTAAAAATACCCTCCAGGTTTGGCTCAGTGCTGCTTACATTGTTCCAACAGCCTGGAGGTTAGACAGGTGAGCTTGTGACTGGAAGATCTTAGCTTCCTGCTGGGAAGAGTATGGATGAAACAAGACTAGGTCAAAACCTAGTACAGGGGTATTCAATTAAAATTCAAAGAGGTCCAGTTAGAGAAAATTTCATCAAGGAACGGTCCAGATCATCATAATGTCTAACTTGTGTTATGATTCAGTGCAACACAAATTGAAGTAGCCTAGCAGTAGTGTCAACATCTGTATGTAGTCAGCTGACTGCCAAGTTTGGACTTACGTACTTGCTAGTTCAGACTTGGCAAGTTTGACCTGGGAGAAAAAAACTTCCGAGGACGGGAGGACGTGGTACCATCATTCTGCAATTGCAGCGTACTTGCTGACAGCAATAGCTCAGCTTCAACACAACTACCCGACTGTACTGTGACAAAATATCTCAACTCAAAACTCCGGTAACACTTTTTTCCCCCACAAAATAATAACCTCATTAACAGAGAGGTGCAGCAATTTATGTTATTCAGTCTGTAATGTAGCTGTAATAAAAATCTTAACTGTTATGTAGTTCAATAAAATAAAACTAGATCTAATATAGACTGATCTGTTCCTTTAGGTTATATTTATGTAAATGTGGTTAGATTTCATCTGTGAGACCAACATTTATCTTCCAAAAGGAACTGTATATCAAAATGCTACAGAGACATTAGAGCCGGCAGTAAATCACCAAAGAGCTGCACAGATCAGTTCATTGGATCATGTTCTCTCCAAGATGACGACAGACATTGACTGGCCGATCTTCTCAGGAGTCAGGTTATGGCGAGTGGATAGTGCCAATTTAAGGATTAACAGAAGGAGGAGAAAGGGCAGTCGACCCTTCCATTGCTGCCAGACCATGTGGAGTTTTTTAGACATTGATTAGGACTGCAGACAAGAGGCCGTTGGCGACGTTAAGGCGAGTGCATGGAAGGAACGTCTGCCGGCAGCAGTGTGACTGCAGAGTATATCATGATTTGCTGTATAAAATACACCTGCTAAGTACATTTGAACTTGGTACGTTGGTTTAAAGCCATGTGATATACATGTTGTCTCCATGTATGTTGAAAACATCAGAGAAAATTTCCATATTGGTGTTATTTGGATAAACAGACCACATATAGGGATATAAATGGTTAGTTTCTCATTTGAAAACAAATCGAAAATTGATAACGTTACATATTAACAGTCTTACAGTGAAGATTACAACAGTTTAATCTCCATCATTGCTGCCGGTTGCCGTGAAATGCATTCTAGGATACTTAGCTTTGGCTGCTTTCAGCCAGCCAATGGCATAACTTCACCACTCAGTCAATGAGTCTGAATAGATGTACAAAGAAAACTGGATACAGCAACAGATGTGGGGCTCAGTGGTGCATGAAGCCGAACAAGACACTTCCTGCTGTAAAGAAATACCTGGATGAAAACTTACTCCACGCACTCTATGGAATGCGTTCATGGAGGATGCTCAGTAGAGGCTTCTGCCGTCTGATTAGACTGAATGGATCAAATTCTGATAGTGAAACTAGTCTTTACAGTGGTTGTGACGTTTAAAACAATGTATCCGCTGATTTACAGAAGTCTCTTTCACAATGTAGGTCTATGGGAAAAAGTATTTTCGAGCCCAATAGCATCATGTAATTGCACGGTTTAGCCACTATGTCAAATTGGCTTCAAAGCCCGGCGCTCTTCCTGGGGCTTGGTTTCTAGGGCTGGCCCTGCTGTTACGGTCCAGCCAAAAAGAACAAAGTAATCCCCATCCTGCCATACACTACTGTCAATGTATCATTAAGTGAGGCATTTCACCTTTGAATTCATCCAAAGGTGTTGCTCAGCAGCCAAGAGCCCTGCATGTGTGTAATCCTCCTCCTAATGCAATCCCTCCCTGAGTGCATGTGTTGTTCTGTAAATATGAATGTGTTTTCTCAGGCACTTTGCCTGCCTAAATAAGGTTTAAGATTTAAGATGCTTCAGGGAAACCCTGCTCTCACTACATTACTGAAGCTGAGTTCAGCCGAGGCTGTGTGCAGTATCCATCATCCTAGGCTATGCAATTGCAAGTGACAGAAAGTTGACCACTAAAGAGTTGACTCTTCAACTTTAGAGACTCAGAAGATGTCTCAATGGAAGTCTAAATCCAACCTGGCAAAAATAATAAATGACTCTACATGATTGAGGTGAAAACCCTGGTTATGAATTTTAAAAATTACCATTTGTGGGCAATTCAAACAGTGTGCGAAATCAACAGCAGAGTCAGCACTAGCACTGTCACCATGTAAAACTGTAACTCTGTGTCCATTTCAAATATTATTGTGAACAAGTCCGTTACTTTGAACTCTCACGAATCAGGAGACAGACTCTAAAAATATCACGCCAACAGCCAAAGATTTTAACATATTATATACTCAACTGTGCACTTCTGTCTTTGAAACAATGTTACATGTTGAGGTAAAGTAAATACAAAGCATTTACAATCCAAACATTTGTTCCTCAGGTCTTGATAAATGCAGTGCGAGGAGAAAATCCCAGCACACACAGTCACTTTTATTGCATGAGTGCAGAGCGCTTCGATGCAGAAGCGTGCTTTTACATACTGAGAACCAGTCACCCACAGCGAGCACTCAGCAGTCACATTTGCATGCAAAGGCAATGTTTCAAATTTGGACAGGCATGCTATGGCGGGGTCAAGGCCTCGGCTTCGATAAACCTTTTCGCTAAACCCCTCCCCTAAACAGCAATTATCCAATCACGGCTTAGCAACTGTAACTAGGAGTGGCAGGCCTGTCAAGTTTTGGTTTTCTGAATAGCATGGTGTGCATGGGACTGCGGCGCGATACTCAGTTTTATGTTCTCGTTTTAAAACAAAGCAGCTGTAAACAATAAAAAGTCAGCTGGAAATAGCATTATAATAGCACAACCCATGGAGCTTTTGTTAGCTTAATTAGTGAGTAAGCTACAGCTGATAAAATGTGCTAGTGACAGTTGTTCATTCAGCTGGCAAAACTGTGGGTTAGAATTTGCAGGTAAAATTGGGAAGCCTCTTTTTTTTTAAACACCTCTACCTGAAATCAAAGACCCATTGTTTCAAAGAAGGATTTTGAGTGATAAATCTGCCCTTATTCACAAACTGTGCTGTAAACTGTATGGCGATGTAGGAGAATGGATAGCTTGAGAGGCTTGGTAACTAAAAGGGGTACTGTGCTCACTGGAGTATAAAGCATAAGGCAGGCGTTAGGCTAAAGACATCAATGGATCAATCGTGAGGTAGTATTGTCCCACAATGTCATTCAGATGTAGAGCAGCGTTCACTGTTCTGGGAAACACTGTAGTGATGCTTTTTTATTAGTGAATAAAACATGACCACAATAAAACTTGATCAGAATAAAATTTGATCTGAAATAAGCATATCATGCATGAGATTTGCATGCACGTAAAGCGTCAAACAAGGTTGGAACCGGGTTGTTCTATCAGGGGAGTTGCCTGGAGCTCTTTGCACACGAGCGCACTGTCCAGGATTTGCTGACCAAAAAATGTTAGCAAATCCTGGACATGTGTCTCAGCATAAATGGACATGATGTCCCCCAACTCCCCATCACTCCCTCTCCACCCTCGCCTCTCTCTCCATCTTTCCTGCTCGCTTTCCTTTCTTGTGATGCCAGAATCTGCGGTGTACCTGGCCATTGCTCGAGAACTGGCTCTTGACAACAAATTTGTGTCGTGACAGCAGCTGGCTTCGAAAAAACCTCTGGCCCTGTACTGGCCAACAGCAGCTGCACACATATAGGGTCCCACAATCTGAGTACCTGGCCAAGAGCTCAAAGAGAAGAAGGGGGGAGGGGGATATCAAAAACCCAGATCCCAAACATAAAACTGGTTCAGTGTTCTACAAATGCCAGCGAAATGTCATCCTCACATTAATTCTCTCTCTGCTTGAGAAAGATGCAAGTTGGGATCCAGGGACACACACGCACGTATGCCTGCATGCATGTCCAAGCACTCAAACACACAAAGCGTTTTCAACAAGCTGGGGTCAGGACCTTTCCAGAAGACCTACACTACTGTTAGTCCGCCGGGCCCAGTTTTTATGACACTCTGGTCTCGTGTGTATTGGCTGTTCATGTTGTTTTAAGTGGAGGGTCGGGAGCTTATAGACAGGAACTCTGGCAAGAGTCATTGCAGAAGTTACATCACTGCATAGAAGCACATACTGTGACTTTAGAGTTTAGCTTTCAGATTCAGACTTGGAGTGACCTTATTTATGAAAGTCTCTCATGAAAAAAAAAATGAAAATAACCCAGCAGAAAACCAGTTCAAATCCAGAGCGGTGATTTATAAAAGCACGCTCACATCAAAATCAACACATCACATTGATCTCTCCAATTCTCTGTCATATATCAAGCTAAAACCGATTCCCATTATTACCCAAAAATCAACACATCACATTGATCTCTCCAATTCTCTGTCATATATCAAGCTAAAACCGATTACCATTATTACCCAAAGGTAAGTGCGGTGGAAACATTTTCATTTGGTTCTTTGGAATCCTCTTTGCAATAACCATCAAATTAAATCTAGAATAAATCACAGAGCATTTCATGTAATTGAGGCCAAAGGAGCAGACCTCTTAATAACGATGTGTTTATGCAAAACAACAAAGCAGAGTGCTGTCTGCTGTCCAATTTTTTTAATTAGTGCCCATCTCCTCTCTGCAGGGCAGCGAGCTCAGACTGAGAAAGGGAATATCTGACCATAAATACCAAACCAAACTTTTTTTCCTGGTCTGTCCCACCAAGCTCATGACAGGGCAACATAAATTAACATTTACTCATGACACACTCGAAGAGCTTCCTGCACATGGCCAAGCAATGAGACCACACATGCGAGCCAACTTTTCTTTTTTTTTCTTTTACCTAACTCTCACCTGTGTCTTCAAGGGAAAGAGTCAACTGAGCACTATGTTCATTTCCAGAAACAGCCCGTTTCACCTTCATACAGTTGCACATATTCACACATGGTAACTTCAAAGTACAAACACAGTCTCCAACTCTTAGCCATTGGAAGCTGTCCAGTTTGACTTTACTTCGTCTGTTGGCCACTGAAACAGTTGGAGGGCACCTTGAGCAAGGCATTTAAAGAGAATGTATTGTGCACATTTCCACGTCCATAATTTTAATTTGGAGTTCTAGTGGAATATCTATGCATGATTTACAGCTCAAAAAGGTCAGTTTTTGTCTTATACTGGCTCTTTATGTAGCCCCTCAGTTCAGCCTCTGTCTGAAACAGTCCGTTTTAGCTCCTGTCTCTTTAAGGCAACCCTCACGATGAGCCCACTCTGTTCTGATTGGTTAGCTTCTACAAGCTTCCCGACTTCCTTAAATAAACAAACGGTAGTAGGAGGTTTTCACTTTCATTTTTCATAAATGTTATTTACTTAAAATGTTTTCTCAAACTTCTCAAATACATTGTAGAAGTTCAAGCCAAATCTGACCAACCTTAGCAATGACCTCAGCAACAAATTCTACGGAATGGACAGCCATTTGAGAGTATGCACGACAATCTGAGTGCAATCTGAGTGCAAAAAAAAAAAAAAAGTAGTAAGAACACTTGAGTCAGATTTACCTTCATCATCATCACCATCACCAGTTTGATAGTAGAGGTAACATCATAAATGTAGTGTACGGCTTCCTTTCCTTCATTTATTCAAAAGAAAACTAAATATAATGATGTAGGGGTTAGGGTTACCATGATACATCGTGGAAAGTCTTACATTGGTACTAGTTCCTGATTAGTCAGAGGTTACCTGGCCATCTATCAATTACAGCACACTTGTAAGCATACATGAAGCTTTGTCTATTCTTTATTATTTATAACTGTAGACAAATTATGAGGATTAATCATTTCTGAGAGGATGTGAAAATATAAACAGGCAAACTTTAGCTGTGTTTTCAGCCTTTTCTTACCCTTTCGTGTGTATGGCAAAGTGGGCAATGAGCACTCTACCATATAAACATATAAAGTTCAGTTTACTCATTATTATTTTTTACTCATAACTGTCTGTGAAAACAGTTGGTGGGAAGTCTTACAGACCTGATGATGTCATTGGGGTTATTTTCAGCCTCTCTCAGCTTGGGCTCTGAGACTACAAACTTATAGCGAGCTTGGACATGTAGCGTGAGAGATGTGGGTATTTAGGTCTAAGAAAAATTATATTGAATTGTATTGTGGAAAATGTAGGATCCAACATTTTTGTAGCTAAAACAATACTGGGAATTAGAAGTCAACGATATCTTGGCCTCTGATCAAAGATTTTGATCATTTTTTTAAATAATGTGTGACTTGCAAGTCCCTCAACTTTATGGAAGTCTTCAGAGAACCCCTTTAATTTTCTAAATTATTTGACTCTTTTTCCAAAAGAAGCCATATGGACAGCACAGTATGTTGACAGTCTAAATAGTACATAATTATATGGTGCAGTTTACTCTTAAGAAGGCACATCCTTAAGCAAAATGAAGATAGCAATTTCAACTTTTGCTTTAGTTACAAAGTTGGGATTTGTTTTATGGCACAAGTAGTTATAATAACAAATCTTGTATATTGGTAACGAGAGGTCCTTTTGATCAAAGAAAAAAATTGTGTTTTTCTGGTTTAAAAAACATTAATCCATCCCTGTGTTAAGCTGTCACACTCTGTCAACTCCAGACATCAAGTTCTAAATCTATCGTTTTAGAAAATAGCTCCAGTTCCCATGTTCTGTTTCCCAGCGGCTCACTGTAAAGCTTGTGGTTACAGTTTGGTTTAAGAATCGGGTCTTTAAGAACCTGGGCCGACGACCTCATGGCGAGACTTCATGCAAGCTATTTGGAACTCTGCATGAGCCTGTCTGTCAGACCAAATGGAAGGCAGCGGGCTGCCGCTCGAGTTGTTTAGTAAAAATAAGTGTGTACTTTGGCCTCTTAACCCACCATCCCCACTTCACAGAGCTCTCTCTAAAACCACTGGGGAAAGTGAGAGTACCAATTTGTACATGTTGCATGTTGAGCTGTTCATAGCACAGCCCTTCAGAAGCACTGCAGCGTGCTAAGACAGATATTCACCTCATGGGGAGTCTTATTAGTGGCCATTTATGCCCAGAGACTTCTTGCCCCTGGAAAAACAAGTTCTCTTCACTGGCCGAAAAACCTAATCCCCCTGGTACTTTCTCTACTGTGTCTTACCTACAATGTAGCCTTTTACAATTTCCTGCTAAAATGTTTGTGACCAGCTTCAACCTCCCCATGAAAATGAATTACTTAAAATGGTCTAAATACTAAGCCTCTGAGTCACTTTTTGTCAACATTCATGGACAAAGATGGTCATTGGTATTTTAATTCTACCTTTGATAAAGTTTTATAAAATAGAATTATAATTAGACTCTGGAAAGATTCACAGCACTAATTTTATCTGTACAACAACACAGTATTGTCACGCTCACCACTCTGACTCCTCTGAGTTTCTCCTCTCTAACTAAGTATTGTTTTGATTCACTGATTATTTCCAGTCCCTTCCATTATGCCGTTTTTGGACAGCGGTTAAGCTACTGTCACTGAAACCCGCCACATCCTAGCCAAATGTTTCATATTAAAAGTCTTCCAGGGGCTCAATGGGCTTAATAACTCCTGATCCTGGTAGGCTTTTAATGTTTAAAGCAAAAATTGACAGTAGCTTTAATGAGATTGGAAATAAGTAGTGAATGAAACAAGTATTTCATAGATACTGATATGACATTTGTCTGTTAACCTCACCTGTCAGGTGACTCAGGATCAAAGCAGGTCTTGAGGACATCCGTGATATCCGGGTCACAGCAGTCTCCATCATCATAGTCATAGTGTATACTGTTGCACTCCATGTTACAAACCCCATCCTGTCTCTTCCAGTTATAGCAGGGCCCCAGACGGAGGCAGTCCCCGCCATCATGGCCCGTCCTTGGGTGGTCACACTCAGGATCACATTGGCGGTTACCAATCTTTCCAATTCGACAGTTGCTGAGAATAAACCGCTGTCGTAGGCTAGAGTTTTCGACAGTGTGTATGCTCATATCTAAGGTGATGTTGTAAGGACGAAAGGCCTCTGTCAGGGCCTCGTGCTGGAGCTGGATCTGGTCTTGCGACACAGTTGGGTCCCCTCCATCGTCATTAGAGAGGTTGACAATCCTGTAGCGAACCCGCTTTGGGGCACGGAGCTGCCAGTTGTTGTTGTAGCCGAGGATGATGTCAGTGTTGTCACAGGGCGTCAGGCCACAGGGTGGCGGCAGGAACGAGGAAACGAGCTCTTCTTCAGGGACAGGAGTGGTGATGATGGTCGGGTGAAGGCCAACTTTGTGTGGAGTCCACAACTGTTCAACCTAACAATTAGGAGCAAAACCAATTAACTTTAATATTGTTTTCCATCTATTTTACAATATTTTGATTAGATGAGTAATGCTGATGAAGACCGAAATAAAATGTACTAAATCTACCTAACCTAATGGCTGGAAACTGGACTGGAAAAACTGACAATGTAGAAACTGAATATAGTTACATTAGTGAAGTCAGCCCACATCGCCAGGACAGGCTCGCTCTTATCAATTTTGAGTGGTCGCTTCAGCAGGTCCTCGTGAGAGCGGGCGTAGCCCCACAAGACTACGCCCCCTATATGGCCCCTAAAGCTGTGTCCCTGCTCTGATTGGTTACTGCCGAGGAAGAGGGTTCTGCAGGTCTTCATGAAGGGGCTGTAGAGATTACCCGACTGGAGACTGCTTTCTCCCACCTGAGAGGAATATCAGAGGAGAAAGGTCCATAAAGAAATGAGGAGTGGCAGAAACAGGTTTTAATTTAATTATTAATTTTAATTTAATTTTAATTATTAATCATGAAATCTGAAATATTCTTCATTTGCCTTAATGTTTCAAACAGCTAGGTGCAAGTTAAGCACTAAGCGGAAAAATTACGTTCTAGTATAGGCTCTCACTCAGTCTTTCAATCTTTAATCCCAACTGACATGAATCAGGCAGCCCAATGACTAATTTAATGTTGAAGAATAGAGTTTTGTCGTCGTATTTCAGTGATCAAGAACTTGAAAATACAGAGGTAAATGGCAAAAAAAACAACCTAACAGTGGACCAAAGCTTGCACCGAAACCACACACCTTAGCTCCATCAACATACAGGCTCATGTTGTGACCGTTGTAAGTGGCCATGAGGTGAGTCCAGGCATTGGTTCGGTACCGCTGGTGGCTATAGACAGTGGTGGATTTCACGGCTCGGTCTGTACGGAGCGTGAAGTAGAAGCGTGCGTCTTTGGCGCCTACAGATTCCACAGTGCGAATGCCTACTGACCAGCCCTTCTCACTCAATGAATGGGAACAGTTGTCAAACACACCTACAGCACAGGGGAAAAGGGGTTAAAGTAAGCCAAAATGTTTTGTTATTGTAATAGTTTTTCCATCTAGTATTAGATGGAAAGCTAATTTACTAATAGCCTTGCCCTAGAGAAAATGAATAAATAAACACACAAACAAGCAATCTTATTAAGTGATTACAGTCCTGCAGACACAGGAAGACTGGCAGGCAGAGAGGCTGAGACACACCGATAGAGAGAGTACGACAGAGACGGAGAGAATAGACAGAGCCAGAGACAGCGGGAGAGAACAGAGAGGGGAAGGAGGACGGAGGTATTTCACTCAGCCAAGGCAAGGCCCTGATGTTTCCATCTGCTGTTGCAACAGACACACACAGATCCACATCTGCTCCCCAGATGTCAAACACTGGGACAGCGAAGGGTCAGGGAACCCCTTCACCCTCCTCAACACTGTGTGTGTGTGTGTGTGTGTGTGTGTGTGTGTGTGTGTGTGTGTGTGTGTGTGTGTGTGTGTGTGTGTGTGTGTGCGCGCGCACGCACATGTGTATATGCTTACATGCGTTTGTGTGCATGAGTGTGTAAAGTGGGCAACTGTAGCAAAATATCCCCGAGGAGGTGAGCCAGTTTCATGGTTAAGCATTTAATTCAGTTAAAGAAAGCAGCAGTTAGGAGGCCATAGCTTTGCCAAGTGAATTAGATTATACAGTACGTCGCCAACTGTACTACTAAATGTAATTACACAAAAACATAACTGTATATACAACAAATGAAATGCTAAAGGTGCTATATATTGCACTTTAACATCAAAAATTCATCAACACATTAGCTTTGAGACAAATAGTCACCCTTAACCTTCCATTACCAAATCCGTAGCAAGGTTATTATTTTATGGCACACAACAGGAAGAGGATGCTGTTATTCAAAGTCAAATGGAGCTTAAGGTTTCATGTGGCTTCATCAAACCATTGATGGCAATGGTGAAAAACGCACTATACCACACATTATTTGGAGGCCATCAATCATCTCCACCACACTGTCATTTGCTTACCGTAATTGTAATATTGAATGTGTTGTTTAAAGCTGCGTTCATTTGTTTTCTGGCCACTTGAAGGCAGCGGTCAAACGTGTTAGCAAACAACACAGAGCAACATTAGCATTCATTTGGAGTTACAAATGTACTTCTAATCTTTACTCTCCTTTAAGCTCCGTTTTGGTCTCCACAAGCTATGAAGAAGCTGCTAAATGTACCGTTATATTTACTATGTGTTTGCTACCGTTATCTGCTGTTAGGTGTTGGGCAGGTAGCGCAGCCAGAAAACAATAACCATGAGCAAAAGGATGCTAAAACTAAATGTTAGCTAAACTAGGTTAACATAAAACTGAGAAGAATTGCAGCGTCTGATAATAATTTTCTGTGGTTTTATCATTATGAATGACATCTTTTACATTAAACATAGTAATTGAATCCATTGTTTATTTGTTTTTTTAAATATGCAGATTTAAACTTTTCTACATGAAAGAAAAAAATAAGTATTTAAATTGCCTTTAAATCGCAATTATTACCATTTCTGGACAAATAAGTCTGAATCGAATTTATTCCGTAATAAACACCATGTCATGCACAAATTTAGCAGTAACTCTGTTGCTCACAGTTGGCACACACTGAAACATAACCTCCCACAATACACAGAACCAAATATTCAATAGGGCATAAAAATGAAAGACAGTTTTATATCAGATTCAATGTTAAAGGCATTATGTTTGTCTAGACCTGGTTTTAACACATTAAACACAGATGGTCAAACTTTTACAACTTTGAAAATCAAACCCTGTTTTGAGGATCTAGTATTTGTATTCTCTTAGCATGTGTGGTCTTCTCTTTTTAACAATTTAACAATGTCATAGTGTTGCAGTCTTGTTGAAATTGCGAGACCCATACCAATATAATAGCCATTATAATCAGGCAATGCCATCAGAAACACATTAGTATTGGTATAAATGTTTGTTGATATGCAGAAAAATAATAACATTATATAATGCATCACATTATTATACAAGGAAATTAGTTAGTGTCATCATATGTTGTTGACCATCATACTCTGTTTACAGCAGAGGGTGAAATGAAATGTACAAATAAGTAGATCATCAGTGACCATTAGAAGTCAAACCAATGTCAATGTCATGTCTAGCAGAAACAATAGGAGTTTGTTTTGCACTGTATTTGTCAGATTCCTTCAGGACACTACAAAGAGAAAGGCCCATGCCACAAAATGCCGCCCTCACATAAGGAAGCAATGAGGGGAAAAAAAGTTGAGTAATGGAGTCAGATCTTTGATCAGAGTAAATGTGAGCGGACGTAACAGTTTGTGGTCTCCCTCACTATCTGGACAGCTGCGGTGCTGCACCATAGCGCTTTTATCCTCTTCAATTTGTTTGATGTATGTGTTGTTCTGTCAAATGTGCAGCTTTTCTTGATGTGGGGCTCACTAAATGAAACGGCGATGGTCATCTTCATGTGAAAAGACGGTGGTTAAATGCGCCTGCAGCCGTTAATCAGAATCAATGGGAACCCACGGGCGAGCTGACTATGAGAAGCGGGGCTGAATGAAACACACCCTGGGAATTTTCAGGGTTATGTAACTGCATACTCATGTAAGGTCTGGGTTTAAAATGAAAACACTGTTGAACCAGTTTAACTAAAAATGGCTTAAAAACAGATTATTATTGAAGTTATATAATATTCATTTGAGTCTGAAAACACCTACATTTACCTGCTGGCTCCTGGTTTAATGACTATTTGCTGTCGATTACCATTAATAATACAATGACAGTCCTCATCATTTTGTTGACATTATTGTGGCCAGTGTGATCAACTATTATCATCATCATTATCACGACAAGCTATCCCCCCATCAACATAATAATCATTCACCTTTATTATCACATTACCTTTGTCAGTAACATTATCCAGTAATACTCATTGTAATTGCAACATTGTTGTCAGTATTATTATCCCATTACTCCCATCATAATTAT
This sequence comes from Scomber scombrus, assembly GCF_963691925.1. Taxonomy (NCBI): domain Eukaryota; kingdom Metazoa; phylum Chordata; class Actinopteri; order Scombriformes; family Scombridae; genus Scomber; species Scomber scombrus. The sequence goes on from NC_084980.1 coordinate 5,695,675, forward strand.
TAGTGTTGTCAGTAGTGGTTTGACCACAACCTAAAAAATACTGAGGTTGAGAGGATGTGCTGGGATAGAGGTTTTTTGTTGTTGTTTGTCTTTAATGTGCTTAAATGAAAGACCCAATGTGCTTGACTCACGGTCTTGAGAGAGTAATGGGGGCCGACACAAAGAAAAAAATCACAAAAATAACAAATGGAGTCGTCTGCACTCTCACATACATGTATATCACTTTTTAAATGATGAACATTGTCTTTATATTTTGTAATATTGAACATGCATTGCTATTTGGAAATATAATGGAGTATCTCAACTCTATTCTCTAAGTTTACCTTTGTATTTCATAAACTGATGGGTTTTCGATAAAGAAGCCTTCATCGAAGCACCACTAGAGTGATGTCCTGATTCTTTTATAGAGATAAGCAAACATCCTGTAGGTATTTGGGGCACATCCCAACTTCCTCTATCTAGTCTGGCTCATAAATCAGCACCAGTTGGCAGAGCACGCCTGTCTAAACTTGGATGAACCAACATGACCTCTTTACAGCTTCAATAGTGGGTGACATTTTTTTCAACTGACAATTATCTATGTCACCAAGGAGTATTTCTGTTGAATGTTCTGATTTGGTCTATAGTCTATAAAACGGTAGAAAAATAGTGAATAAAGACAGAACCACAAGGTCAAACTAATTATGTCCAACCAAATTTCCAAAACAAAAAGAAATTAAATTTACAATGTTATCTAACAATGATTATTATTCATCAAACATCAAATTTGTTAGTGATTTATTGGTGATATATTTTAATCGACTAACCATGTGATGTCATTATACATTCCTGCTCCCTGTGATTTTTTCATCAGTCAACATACCTCAATTAGAAACCCTGTGTTGACCTTGTGGTGAACATTACACCTCTGAGACCAGTGTCTTTTCCTTCGAAACCATATAATGAAGAAAAAAAATAACATTGCACAAGAGACTGCTGTTAAAAGAGCAAACCCAACTGCTGTTAAGTTTACTGGCTAACACAGGCTATTTGCAATGACATACAGCGTCATAAGGCACATGTAGCAGAATGACATTAAACAGAGTGGGAGACAGAACAAGCAACAGCAGACAAGCAGAGAGGTGACAACAAAGAGGCTGGAGCCACAAAGCAAACAGACACTAACTGATGCTGGACAGGAAGACATTTCTATCAACAGGAGCATGATAGAAATATCCTGAAACAGACAATTAACCTGTCAAGCAGAAATATAAACACAGGGTTACGCTTTAGCTAAGCCTGTCACCAGAAAATGATATTTAAATCCACAGAGTGGGCCAGTGTGATTGGATATTATATTTGAAACGTGTTCCAATCTTGATGTTATGCTGTCACTGAGCAAGGCATGTATCCTAAACTCAGTGTGTGGCCTGTGACTGTGGTTAAAACTCTCAGGTGGAAACAGGCTATGTGAGATGCCAGTAAATACTTTTTTCCTACATCGATGCCTGTGATGCACACATGAGCAGCTTTCACCCACCTGCTATGACCGCCGGGTTGCTCTGCCCTCCTTCGGGCTTCACCCACAGCTCCAGGCTGAACTTTGCCCTCGGCAGCTCCACCCCTGCAGCCGGCTTCACCTTTAGCTGCTCCCGGCGCCCACTGAAGTACAGGGCGGTCATCCAAGAAGGGGGCACCCTTGGCACGGGGCTCCCCCATGGAGAAGAGCTGCCGACGGGCAGGCTCGCAGGCTGATCCGCCTCTTCAACCTCCCCGGAATAGTCGCCGTTACTGTCCTCCAGAGTCCCCGTCGAAGGCTGCTGATCTCCATCTCCTTGTTGCAGTCTGCGGAGCCCCTGGAGCCCCTTGGAATCTGTTGAGCTGTCGGGTAAAACTTTCTCCCAGCTGGAGTTGGTTTCCTCGTAAGGAAGCGTCCCTCGGAGGCTGCGAGCAAACCTGGAGCGGGAGCCGTGTGAGGACCGTGCGTGGCCGGAGGAAGAGACGCTTCGCCCGGCGTCTTTAAGTAAAGACTTCCCGGACTGCAGTGTGAAGTCTTCGCTGGCGTAATTTGTGTCTCTCCCGTCATTCGGCGAGCGTTGCTCATAGACCCGTCGAGACAAGCCATCATGTCCGTCCCCCGCTCCCACAGCCACCGCCACATCTTCCGTGTCACCCCAGCTTCCCCTCTCCTCCCCCGCCGGAGCGACCCGGTGCACCCCGGTGTCAAACCCGCACCCTCCTGCACAAACCGCAGGAGCGCTCTTACTGTACAGCTCTCTGTGGCTCGTGTGCGTCCTCGAACGGGCCACTGGAGGGCGGTGTTGGGACGGGGAGAGGGAGCGGGGCTGCCGCCGGGACCTCCAAATGCCGGAGACAGTGCAGGGTTCACCTGCTATCCTGGGGATCTCACGGTCTGCCCGCCGGGCCAGGGCGCGTTTGTACCGGCTGATTGCATCGGAGCGAACCGGGTTGAGCAGCCACGTGTTAGTGATGAAGACGAGGAAGATAGCCAGTAGTCTGATCAACAACATTTTCTCAGGTTAGGCAAAGTATTTTTTAAATTTATTTATTTATTTATTTTTTTTTGAGGATAAAGAAAGAAAGAAAAGATCTTAGCTCTTTTAAAAAAAGTCTGTGTCTGGTTTCCCAAGTCAGCAGCAAGGAGATCTCACACCAGACTGTGGTTATTAGATTTATTTGCGCAAATTTCACTAGAAATAAAGAAGCAGCTGTTTACGTTGCCTGTTTTGGGAATTAAATTCACTTTTCTTGGTAAACAAATTAAGAGAGTAATCAAATATAAACTATCAGTGCATTCCAAAGAGATCAGAGTAAAAAATTAAAAAAAGAAAAGAAAATAATGAAAATGTCACATTCAGAGTTTCTCACATGGACTTATTGCATAATGAGGTTCATGGTATATGTTTGGTATTAATTTTGAGCAAGGTAGACTTGAAGAATCACAGAAATCATTCAGATCTGCAGCTTAAATGAATGTAAATACTTTGTTGGCGCAGCTGCAGTGGATCTCCACTCTCCTGCACTTTGCGCGGACCTTTCAGAGGCGACGCTTTGCCTCCTTTCCATTCATGCTCACTGTCTGCAAAATATCTGCAGCCTCTGTCACTTTCCTTTCTGTTTACTTGCAGAAATAATAATCAAATTTTTTTAAAGAAAAAACCTTACTTCTGCGCGCGTTTCAGCACTAAACCTATGAGGTAAAGATTTTTTGGAACGTCTTTAAGCTTTCTGATTTAAAAAAAAAAATGAAATCACCTCACTGAATTATTTTATTACTGAGGAAAACATGAATAAATCAGAGTTCCCTCCATACTGATTTTGCACCAAACCTCCTACTTCTTTTTACCTGACCATTGCTGCATCATTTAGTGCGTCCTGTTCCAAAATATGGCTGCAAGGTGAATCAGAGTAATAATTTAAAAACAAAAACAAAAAAAGTCACTCCAGAGGCAAAATGAAGTACAGTGCAAAGTGCCAGCCCTAAAATAGCTACCCTACTTGTTGAAGGAAAAAAAAAGATTTTCCTGCAATTTTTTTCTGAGAGAGGACAAAAATATTAGTCCATCAAACCCTCATCACGGTTCTGAGTCCGAGCGCGTCAGCTCCTCTTGGTTTTTGTTGTGCGTCTTGTGTGTGCGCTTCAGAGAGTGACTTGCTGCTCCTCTGCACCGGTCCATGCAGTAGTAGTAATATCCTCCTCCATTCACTCCTCCATCTCTCTCTCTCTCTCTCTCTCCCTCTCTCTCTCCCTCTCTCTCTCATTCTCCCGAGTCCAAAAGGGTTTTTTTTTTTTTATCAAGGAGCCCCTGCCCGCCCTGACATCACCGGTAGGGGAAGTGTGCTGGAGGTGGTGGTGGTGGTGGTGCTGGAGGAGGAGGAGGAGGAGGAGGAGGAGGGAGGGTGGGGGGCGTCCTAACCTTGCCTCACGTTTGTGTTTTACAAGGGAAATCCTCTCTTCTCCTCTCTCTCTCTCTCTCTCTCTCTCTCTCTCTCTCTCTCTCTCTCTCTCTCTCTCTCTCTCTCTCTCTCTCTCTCTCTCTCTCATACAGTCCTATGCTGTGCATCAGAGGGCAGACAGGAAAACAGGGGGCTGTAAAGTTTATTTATGTATTTATTATTCTTGTCCTGACGTCACCCATCCATCCATCCATCCATCCATCCATCCATCCAGCCATCCTTCCATCTCCAGTTGTGGAAAAAGTACTCAAATCATATAGTATAAGTATAGTAAAAGTATAGGTACGGTGAAAATACCCTGAATCCTGAATTTAAAAAGATGCACTCAATGGAATGCAATTAATAACACCGAGCTCAGCCTGTTGTGTTTAAGTACAATTTTCTTGTACTTTGTATTTCCATATTTCCATTTGATGCAACTTTATACTTCTACTGCACTCATTTCAGATGAAGATATTTAGACATAAAACACGTGACAAGCTTGTACAGCTATTTGGCACTAGTACTAAACTGTGTGAATTTTAAAAGAAAAGCTCCACCCTTACCAGCTACATTAGTAAAATGCCACTTATATGAATGTATCAGTAATAATAGTCCAATAATATCATTTATAATCATGTCACAAGGAATGAGTTATGAGTTGAATTATGAGTACTTCTACTTTTTATATTTGAAGCATATTGTGCTAATGTATTGACATTGACTTTTACTAATAAAAGTGTTGCTACTTTTATTTAAGTAAAAGTTTTGAATACTTACTCCAACACTAGTATAATGTGCTAAAGTGCAAGCAAAGTACACCTCTCTATTATATTATATTATATTATATTATATTATATTATATTATATTATATTATATTATATTATATTATATTATATCATATTATATTATATTATATTGGTTTATTTGTGCTGATGCATTTCTGTGTAATGTATTTTACTGTTGTAGTTGGCCATGGTGGAGCTACTTTAAAGTTCACAGTTTGATAGTTAAATCTATAACCATAAGTCATATTGTACAGGTACAATATGAATGTGGTGGAATATGTGACATTAGATGGATGTATTCAAATTCAAATACCTCATAATTTAAGTGCAGCATTTGTGTAAATGTACACAATGGGAGGCTCCACTGTCAGCCTGGCAGCGGATGAATGATGGTGGAGGTGGCCGAGCTGGCGGGTGAGAGGGGTGGGGAGGGGTGAGTGTGTGTGTGTGTGTGTGTGTGTGTGTGGGGGGGGGGGGGGGGGGGGGGGGGGGGTTGCAGTAACATATGTGTGTTTGATGTCTCCCACTCTCTTTCTTCCTTTACTCTCTCTCTCTCACTCTCACACACACACACACACACACACACACACACACACACACACACACATATACTCTCTCCAAAAGTGAAGGAGGTGAGGTTTGAGTAACCCCCCCCCCCTTCCCTCCACCTTCCCTCCCTCACCTCCCCTGGCCCCCTTTTCTCTTTTTCCTCTTCCTTTTACTCTCTCCCTCCCTCCCCTCTTCTCTTGATCTATCTATCTATCTCGCTCACTCATTCCCTCCAGCAAATCCTCCAATTAAACCCCCACATAGGTCGTTCCAGAGTGACACATAGGTGCATTTCCTAATCAGGCGAATTTAATAGGAATAATTAGCAGGATGACATCATTTTTTAAATCACTGCTAAAAAAAATAATGATGTTTTATGGCGTGACAATGCTACGGTTAAGGTCTGGTTAGGTTTAGGCACGAAAAAAACACTGGGTTGGGGTTAGAGAAAGGAAAGATCATGGTTTGGGTTAAAATAATCACTTGAAACATGGTGTGGGTTAAAGTTAGGCAACCTTTCTCATCATGGCAACAGTAAACACCACAACAAAACTGTCCTGACTCTCTGTCGGGAGCGTGACACTCGCTGTTGGAAACGGGAGATCGCTTGTCACCATCTATCCATCTCACCCGCCTCCTCCAATTATAGCAATTTGTCACCTATTATTGACGTCATTTGCAGTTCCGCACTTCTCCAGGTCGTAATTACTTCGGCAACTAGATGGCGTCTGTCGCACGAATTCACGTAACTATAGGTCGTTTTTTTGGGTTTTGTTTTTTTTTTTTTTGGCTACCGATATCACAAGCCCCGTTGCGTCGTTTTTCGATGTCATTTTTTGGGGAGGACGGTCTCCAACATTCTCTGGTTCCCTTCAGTGGTACAACACAGACAGGCCCAACATCTGTCTCGCACATGAAAAGGGTTTTTTTTTTTTTTGCAAGCTTTTTATCTTCCAAATATGCTATCTGCTTGTGTTCGTGTGGGCCGAGCCAGGACTGAAAAAACAGGGAGAGGACGCATCGGGTGAGAGAGAGGAATGAAAGCAGGAGAGGATATAAGGAGAAATATACAAGGAGAAATATTATATAGTAATGGGAAAGCTGAAATAACTGAAAAAATATTAAGTAGGATGATTTAACATATTATTGGATCTATTTAAAGTTTTAAAGGATGCTGAAAATATGAGTGGAGCTTTCAACCACATTAGATTTTGCTCAAAGTTTCAACCCAAATGAAAATGCCATCCATCGAAGGTGACTCTACGGGGGGAAAGGCTAGTTAGGGTTAGGGTTAGGGTTTAGGATTTTAGTTTTTTTGTTTGTTTGTTTGTCTTGTTTTTTGGGGGGTTTTGGCAATCGACTTTTTCCAGCATCGAAAATGAACTTTCCTTCCCGAGGATACGCCGCTGTTTTTCCCATTAATGCGGCGCGTCTGTGTTTCTGTACGTTCTGACGGTAAATGTTACATCCACAGCCATCGCAATCGGTTACAACCTGCACGGTCCCTCGCGGCCACATCCTCCAAATTTTTGACTGAACAGAGTGATAGTACTGGAGGAATTTTTTCCCCTTCATTCCTGCTTAGCCAGCAGAAGAGGTGACTCCTCAGAGCACAATGTAAGTGAATCTTCCTTCAGTGATATCCCACACCGAGTTTTTTTGCACTTATTCCAGCATTATCACATTTTTTTGTAATTTATGTGTCGAAAACATGCATTTTAACTGTTCTGGAATGCCTTTATCTTTCATCCCTTTCTGTCAGACTGTGTATATTTGCAGCGTATCATATATGGTTGAATATTTTGACACATGAAAGATATCTTGCAAATGGAAAAATAGCTTTTGGCAACTTTTGCAGACCTTCCTAACTCAAAAGACAGGTGTACTCGCTGAGATGTTTCCAGACACTCCAAACAAAATCTATACTGATCTTTAAAATACTATAAAACTTTATAGCCTCTATATACTGTCAGCTGTTTGTAGACTTATGTGTTTTACAACCAGATGATTTTAAAGCCGGGGTTGATTTGTGCCGTCGTGTTTGCGATTATGACTAATTACCTCAATAAAAGATTATATATCCATTTCAATGTTTGTTTGTTGTTTCATTTATGTCTTCGGTCATTATTTATTCACCACAAAAAAAAAGAGAAGTGGCTACTACTACTATGGGCATCTGTTCCTGTTCCACACCTTCTGAAATGTCGCCCCTTCCTCTCGTCTTCTCTCCCACAGACCTTGCTATTTTTTGTCAGGCTCAATTTGCAAACAGGGCTCGAGGCTAGAGATGGAGATGGAGGAGGAGGCCACTGGCAGCTATGGCAGGGGCCCCCGAAGGGGCAAAAAACGGTTCCTAAAGAGTGGGAGGCAGGAATTCCACAATCCCAGCCTGCCTGACTGAGGGATCTGCCTGCTAAACATTCAGCTTTTTCTGCTGGCAAAGTGCCCTTTGAAATCCAGCTGCAACTGTGTTGGAGAAAGAAAGAAAGAAAAAAAAAGAAACAAGAGAAATAGGAGGGGTGGGTTTCAGAGAAAGCAACACAAAAAAAAGAGAGAGGGAAAGGGAGGATGAAGGAGAAGAGACAGAAGAGGAAGAGAGCGATAGAGGGGTGTGTGGTAGAGCATGTGTGTGTGTGTGTGTGTGTGTGTGTGTGAGAGAGACTATGAATGGGCGTGCACCACCGGGGCCTCACCCCCCACTGTAAGGGAACTCCACAGATTATCCTTCATCTGAGCTTGTCGGTCTTGACCTCACTGACCCTGAGGCCCGCTCTCTGTCTCCCCTCTCTCTCTCTCTCCCTCTCCCTCTCTCTCTCACACACACACACGCACCCTTATTATTTTCTCTGTGTCACTCACTCTTTCTCTCTTACCTCTGCTATACCCTCTGATGCGCTGCCGACCCCTCCGGCTCCACCCAGTTGCCACTGTCGCCACTACACACATTTTTCAAACACACACACACACAAACATACACACACACAACCTGGTCGGTCTCTCATGCAAAAGAGGGGGAGGGGGGGGCCAATAGGAGCAAATCCAGGCTGATGTGCAGGACAAATGAGGAGGGGAAGAAAGAAGAAAAGGGGAGAAAGAAAATAGGCGAGCTTTTCACCACCACCGGTATAAAATAGAAGGTGGGAGGAGGAGGAGGAAGAGGAGGGGTAGGGGGGCACTGAGGGGGACAAATGCAACACGATGTATATACAGTACTGCAGGTGCTTTGCTTAAAGAGTCAGTAGTTGCATGTGTGGAGATTTTAAAAGCTTCAAGTTAAAAGAAAAGACTGATAGTGAAAATCTAACGTATGCAGGTAAACTACATAAATGTGTTATCTCTATAAAAAGCCAAAAGTTGAATTTAATGACATAAAAATGTGTATATCTGTGTCAAAATGTAGAAAAAAAATAAATAAATCTCAAGTCACAGCTTTAAAAATGATTGTAGGGTTTAAACATTTCAAACTGCCACGTTATATTTAATGCAATCAGCCAGAATGTTGCATAAATACTGAGTAACCCTATTAACACACTGACTTTCTGTACCTATTTCTAAATGAAGCCCATCTTTCCCCGCACCCCACCCCATTCCCCCCAGCTTGACTGACTGATGCTAAGCAGCACAGAGAAATCTGACATTTCACACGGTGGTCCTTTTCAGAGAATTTACTTTTCAACCTATCCAGTAATTTTCCTTTGGCTGAAAAATAAAAAAAACCCTTATTTCACATCCTAACTTTGCTCCATAATGCTACATATTTTTTTTTTAAAAACTCCTTCCACAAACAGAAACATTTGCCTCCATGTTGCCTGCTCGCGCCTACATGGAGGACCTCTTATTTGCTCACGTGGAGGTAAAAATGGAAAAAGCAAGTAGCAGAGCCTGGATAAACTGCGAGTGTGAATGCGTTAATGCTCTTAAGGTTTTATTTGCAAAAAAAAAAAAGCTGCAGGTGGATGCTTGAGTGACAAGATGCTGTTTTTCTTGGCTCGGCGGCTGCGTGGCTGCACTTTAGGGGACGTGACCTACCTGCTGGTTTTTGGATTTAAAGGCGATATCATCTCAAATCATAAGGACAAACATGAGGAAAGAATCTGTGGTTCAATGCTGGAGTGAAACTATTAGAATGAAATACTTCTAATTTTCTAAGAGGAATAATCATTTTAAATGTTGATATTCGTATATGATCCTTCTACTATCCAACATTTTATTATTTATTATAGTATGGTAATGGTATTATGGTTCTGCTGCTATGGAGCTGTACTTTTTAAAATTATATTCTGGTGTTTTATCAGTTTGCTGATTCGCCAGCCTTTTATTAAATACTAGATATTGATTACATGTAACAAAACTGATGGAAAGGCTCAGCTTGATATTTCTCTAATGTTACATTTTGATCAGATTCCAAAGAAATATTCAGATTTATAGATTTACTATGGCTGTTACAGTTTATTCTGAGTTTCAAATGAGGATTTCAGTACAAAGAGAATAACATTATGATCCCTTTAAAACAAAAAATGTATGGTAAGGTAAGATGAGATATCGTCATTGATCCCCCTAGAGAGAACATTTTAAAAAACTGACACATTAGCCACGTAATGGTGAAAGTGATAATAAAATAAGATCAAATCAAATATACAACAATCTCTGTATAAAATAATCTGCAATTATATAAATCTGCAATATACATAAATTCCTGATATACAAGTGTGCAATGTTCCTGGGATTTACAAAATAAAGTTCAGTGTTTCTTGGATTAAACAGTAAGGACAGCCTCAGTCTTTTTGGGAGTGGGAGATACTGGGAGCTGTGGTATTTAAAGAAAACTAACATGTAGTTAAATGTTGAGAGCTGCTGGCTTTCATACAGGATGACTCCAGTAATAGAAACACTGAATGCAACAGTGCAAAATGAGCCCATCAATAAATGCAGGAGTTGAACTGTTCCTTACTGAGAGACGACTGTCTTACTTCCTTTGTGTGTTGGCTTCATTTTATGTCTGCAGGCTGTGTTTTGAGGTGTTATATTGGATTGCATGTATCTGTGAAAACATAGTCTCAACTTAAAGATTCACTTTCTTTTTCTGAGCTTCTAACAGTATCAGATTCAGATATGGGTTCAAAGCTCAGAAGTCCACTGATAGCTATATTAAAATGACTTTACAATATAATGGAGTCCAGTCAAACAACATAAAATACAGTCTAATGCCACAGACAGTTTCTCAATTTTACAAAGGTAGTTTTTATCACAGGATTATTCTTATTTAGTTTTACAACAATATATAGGTGGTCACTTAGTGTAAACATATATGTATTCTGACCCCTGTGACCCCTTAAAATAAAGCATAGTCTACTAGGGACCCCTTCTCATATGTTGCATTGTCTACCAGTCAAACAAAAGAGGATTTATAACTTCTCCCAGCTCCCAGTACCTCCCATTCCACTGACTAGGACTGGGATTAAGACTCAAACCACACATCAAACACTCACAGTCAAAAAAAGACTGATGCTGCACATGTTCAACAGTATGCATGAGGGTGTTTACTTTATCCCAGGAACATTGCACATGTATATATATCAGATTTTCTGCACATTGCTCATTCATTTTTATCTGTATGAGAGTATATTCTCTATGAAAATCTCAGGTACATTCACATTTTATTTATTTATTTACACAAAGATCCAGTTTACTGTATATAGTATTTTATTTATTTCATCCTATTTTGTCTTATTTATTGTTGGTCCTATTTTTAGTACACTTTCACCCTTATGCTTCGAATTTTTTCCACTGTGCTGCTGTGTCAATTTGAATTTCTCCCAAGGGGGATTGAAGATACATCTTATCTTAAAGGCTTGAGGGAGGAATTTAGTAATTTATATTTAAATTAAAAAAATTAAATAAAATAAAAAAAGTGGAAAGTTTCAAACAAAAATATATATTATGTGTGTCTAAAATGTTTTTATTTATTTGTTTGTTGTTCTATCCTGCACAATCATCTCGTGACCACTTAGATTTATCCAGCGACCCTTTGCGGGGGCCCCGAACCCCAGCTTGTGAGCCACTGATTTAACCACAGTGACCGCTGTGTGGACATTTCTATGGGCGCGGTTGCACTCCTGCACACTAGAGGGCGCTGTGTGAAAGCTGGCGGACACTGGCTACCTGGGTAATCGAGGAAACTGAAGAGATTCCACTTCGTAGCTAACAGTTGCTAGCCGGCTAATCTCCTGGACAACGCAGTTGTGTTTTCTTACTGGCCGTTTCAATGTCCGTGTCTTTTCCCCTTTTATACTACTGTAGTTTTTACATAGCCCCGTCAGTGACAGAAGCGAGGCAGACACCGACGGGTGACTTTAAAAAACGCTGAGTGTTTGGTCACACTGCTGCTTTCTCCCAGGATGCTAGCACATAAGCAAGTCGACTAGCTAGCCTGCCTGCTAAAGTAGCCAAATAAGCAACGCCGTCCGAATGCTTTGAACAGCAACGCAGCGGATTTTGGGGAGTTTCTAGTCGGTCTTGTATGATGTCAAGCAACCGGTCACAGCAGGGTGCCGGCGGGGCGAGTTCCGTGCCCAGCACAAGTAGCAGCAGCAGCACAGGAGGAGGCACCGGGAACACGACCGGTGTCGGTGGGAGCAGCAGCGCAGTCACAAGTAATGGTAACAGTGCTGGAAATGTTGTGCCCTCCCGGACCTCGACAGGAACCGGCGGCGAGGGTGGCGTGTCGGTGCCAACTTTGGCCGCCGTGCCGTCGTCCCGGGGAGGCTTCGCTTCGCTGAGCCGACCCTCTGCGTCCTCTGGGAGCAGGAAGAAGTCCCTCCACCAAGCCCCCCTTTACAACGGCCTCTTAAATTCGTACGAAGATAAAAGCAACGATTTTGTCTGGTTAGTTTTATTGTGTAAAAGTGTAGCTTACATTTAGCTGTTAGGTTGTATTGTAGCTGCTGAACAAGTTTGAAAGCTGATTTTTTTTGACACTGTTCTGTTTGTTTGTTTGTTTTTGCTTTTTTTCAGTCCCATTTGTTTCGAAATGATAGAAGAGGCGCACATGACTAAGTGTGGGCACAGTTTCTGGTAAGTGTTGTTGTAGTTGTTTACACTGGAAATGTAACACACTTTGCTGTAGAAAACTTCTCCCTCATATTTAACTTTTAACATAGTCATAAACAGAATTTCACCTCCCTTTTAGCAGTTTCCTCAACTTCTTAAATACACCTACTGGTTCCTCTACACCTCAGCAAAAAGCCTTATCAGGGTTCCCACGGTCTTGAAATTCATGGAAAAGTTAGGAAATTAGAAAATGGGCCTTGAAATGGTTTGGAATCAGGTGAATGTTTTGGAAAACTTTTGAATTAAGGATGGCTCGATCTGATGTCAAAGATAATGGATATAAGACAGGTTGCATGAACTTCAGCGTCCAGTTCTCCCATGTCAAAAATCAGTTGATTCATTTAATATGAATATACTGATCATCAACTTCTATACTTTTAGCTTTTTGATATCTTCTAATATGTGATCTGCGGCCAAACGCTTCCTCTGGATGTAATTATTAAAATGCATCATCATTTAATGAGAGCAAAGTGTCAAACCACCTGTTCAAAGGCACCAGGATACAGGAAATGACATCTACTCTATTAAAAATGTTCTGGGGGAGGACCCTTTGTTAAACTACTTAAATTAAAAGTCATGGAAATTGGGTAAAATATTATGGAATAGTTATGGAAAAGTTTTGAAAATGCATTGGTAAAAATGTGTGGGAACCCTGCATTATGTATGGCCCCTCTATAACATATAAGCCAGTCTTTACATCATGTTTTACTCTTTGCAAAATATGAGTATTTAACAGGCATGGTCATGTAAGTAAAGTGGGTTTGTGTCGATGGGTACATGCTAGAGTCCAGGTGTCAAACACACTGAAATACTGTAAGGAAAGGATGAAATGCTCCCTGAAATCGGTGTATTTTAACACAAACCCTTCTTCTCCCGCAGCTTCAAGTGTATTCGCCAGAGTCTGGAGGATAGCAACAGGTGTCCCAAGTGTAATTATATCGTCGATAATGTGGATCAGCTTTACCCAAACTTTCTTGGTAGGTGTTTAAAAGGCTGAAGTGGGTATTTGTTATTTTCCAGATGATCAGAAAACGGTTGAAATGAAAGAGTTTTTACAGTGCTGGTCCCATAAACATATTATATAATTGCCTGTTATTTGCCTTGGTGCACATTCACTGTCCTACATTTTTAGAATCAAAAATTTAAATAAATTAATTAATATGACATTTTTATGTTTGCTACTATGATAAAGTGAGAGGGAAATTTAGTATATTAATATTTAGTGAAATGGAATCATGACCCTGTTTACACCTGGCAGTAAAATGCATCTGATCACAAATGGACAGGTGTGAATGCACCTGAGACGCATTGAGATCCGATCACTCAGACCACATTCTTGCCTGCATATGGCCTCATAGTTTCTGCAGTGTGTCCTTGGGCCACACTGAAGGTCTACCGATGTCCTCCGCCTAAGTGAAGTATGCACTCTGTCACGTGCCAGTGGCGTCGTATTAATGTGCAAAACAAGAAGTAGTCACAACAACAGGCAAACTGGATTCTTGTGGACGGAGTACACACAAAACACGCTGTCTGATTTCCAATCAAGCTGAAGAGTTTTGTTTTTGGTCTTTACAGGCTTCTTCTTTTTTCTTTTAGTTTTGGGTAGACTAGACGCAGGAAGGGCCTCACTGCCTCCTGCCACTTAAAAAAAAAACAACAACATATTTGTTCTTTGAAAACGGAAACCATACATGATTGATTTGCATGTAGAGCAGGGGAAATGACACCTTGATCACAAGTGGTCACTGGAGACGCTAGGTGTGATCATCACCCATGATTTAATATTGTCAGTGACAGCGATTTGGTCAAACACTTCATGTCATTGAAGAGGTTTTACACATGATACTGCTTTTGAAGTGAAGCTCACTAAATTTATAAAAGTATTAACTGGACTCTAAGTGGATTAAAAAGTAATCCACTGAGTTAAGATTTTAAAAAATCTAGAAAAAAAGAACATGTTATATATAAACACATGATGTTTATGTATAAATGGCTCAGTTTATGTTATCACATGCTGCACAGGACAGATTCCAGTGATACTGAAAAAACTGCTATGAAAGTGACCTGTGTGTCCGTTTAATCACAGTCTATCATGAAGCAACCAAACTAGCTCACTCAAAGTTTCACAGCTGCTCCTCTGTTGTTTAAGTCACACTCTGGTTTTGTTTCTGTCATTTACTTATTGAGTTTTTCCCTCTCTCACCACCTACCCCTCCTGATCTCACCATTTCCCAGTGAACGAACTGATCCTTAAACAGAAACAGAGGTCGGACGAGAAGAGGCTAAAATTAGATCATCCTGTAAGTGTATAACACACATAATTGTTTGTTTCTCTCTCTCACACACACTGATTTTTAGGAAAGTTGAAGTGGTTACTAATCAGTGTCTGTGACCCTGCAGAACGGGTCCAGGTGGCAGGTCTTCCAGGACGTGTTGAGTCCTGACCAAGAGAACCTGGACCTGGCCAACGTCAATCTGATGCTTGAGCTGCTCGTTCAGAAGAAAAAGCAGCTGGAGGCGGTGAGTAAAAGATGTGCTTTTCATCCTCTTCTCTTCATTCTCTTCCAAACGTTTCTTTCATTTTGGCCGTTAAAAACTCACACTGGTTTGAGCAGTACTCTACGATGAAAGGTATAAAGTTATAATGAGGCACAGATGACTCACAAGCAGTTATTTTTTATGTTAACCCTTACATACTGTTGATATTCTGACCCAGCTTAAGTATTCCTTTATAATTAGTGCCTATACCAAAGTTTGAATCACCAATGTATATTGTGTTCATGTTTTCATTAGATTTGACACCATTATAGTGAAAATACACTCACAATCACACTATATTATGATCTTATGTTATCTAAAATAAGAACATAATGTGGTGGCAAAAAGACTTTACTTTACTACTGCTCTGTGGTGTGGAATAAGAATTGCAGAATCATTAATAACACTGAGCCCAATCATAAATTGAAAGAATTTATTACAGTGTATCAAGTCAATTTGAAACAACAACAGAAGTCAACAAACAGAGACAGTCTCGCTATTCGGCCGAATAAGGTGCAGCCTCTCTCAGCCTAGATGGCGTCAAGATTCTGGACACCTGTTGACTGTGAGACTGGCCTTTAAATATACTAATGACAGAGATGGTAACATAAGCAATCAATGTCTGTCCTGAGATATACTACAGACAAACAGTTCAAACTTCATCTACTGTCCCATGTTCCATAACATTCAGTGTGTTTATGACTAGTCATTGAGTTCAGCGCTATTTATTTATTTTTAAGATTTTGTTGGCATAGACGCCTTTTTATTTATCAGTAGACAAACAGGAGAGAGAGGGGGGTGTGACATGCAGCAAAGGACCTCCGATCGAGATTCGAACCGGGGTCGGCTGCGTATATGGCATGTGCTCTAACCACTCGACCACCTGCGCGCCGAGTTCAGCGCTATTTACCCAGACAGTTCATTCAAACACACATTCAGTCAGAGTACATTGTCTTCACGATTTGTCCATACTACATCAGAAAAACAGATTAGATATAAGATTTCCTTCACACATAACAGCCATAATCATTAGTTAATTTACTGAAAGCGAAGGATGCAACAACATTTGAGCAGCAGGCTTCATGATAACCTTTAACACCCTCTGTGTGCAAAAATGTATACCAGCTGCACTAAAGTTCATAATTTTGGACATTCTAGGCCACTGTAGGAAAAGTCACAAAGTCTCAGGCTTAAACATCTTTTTATTAAATTTTGTGCTGGTGATACACATTTTTACACATGCAAATGTTCTCCTAGACCATAAAATAGTGATTGTGAATGTCTTTTCCCCCCATAAATAAACAAAATACACAGAAACACAATGTTTGCTCACGGACAACTAACAGAATTAATCAAACATTTATTAATGACTGATGGGGAATTTATGAATGTGAATATGAACAGTATGTAAGGGTTCACAAATCCAAGATTCACACATAGACTAACTGGTGTAAAAAATGTCAAAGGGAATATGATGAAGTGACCATGACTGTGTCTCAAGTCACCCCTTTATTCACTCCTTCACCACTCCCTTCATAACAGGGATGTGCAAACTACTTCTTAAAGGGTTCATGTGGCTGCAGGTTTTCATTCCAACCAATCAGGAGCACACCAGGCTTCACTCATTTAATCAACTGAGCGCAGTCTTCAGACAGTTGACTGGTCAAATCATGTGTGCTCTTGATTGGTTGAAACAAACACCTGCAGGCACACAGCCCTTTGTGGAAGAGTTTGCACATGGCTGCTCTATAATAAACACTAAACAGTTCACTGAGCAGCAAATCAACATTTCAGACACTAACTAATCATGAAAGTAGTGTAGATGCCATGGACACTAAATCAGAGGTTAGAACTGACATCAGGAATGCTTTGATTACTTATCTACACAATAAGAAATGAGAATATGTTCATTATTATCAAATATTAAAATCATGAACACATTTTTGTAAACCTCCACTTTTATTTTGAAAGGATGAGAAGGGATTTCTATAGAAATGTGAATGTTTTTACATCACTCTGTAGGTATAATTATGGGAGTTATTATACTAGCAGTTCTACAGTCTGAGGAGGTTTATCAGTTGCTCTCCCAGCTGATTCAGTGAGCAATGCTATATCTTGGATTAGCAGTTGTACCATATTATACATGCAGTGTCCTGTTTTTCAGAATGTGTTGAAAGAGTCACGAGTTGAATGTTGTTGTTCTGTAATACTTACACACACACACACATACACACACACACACACACACTGCGTGTTTCATGGATTACACTCATAGTAAAAAGCCTACTCTGAAAGTATAAAACACCCTTTATTTTCTTGTTTTTGACCAGCTGCGTGTAATGAAAACCGCTCACAAGAAAAGAGAAGTGGACACTACAGTCTATCCTGTTGACTTAGAATGTGTCCCTTCAGCACTCTCTTATAGTGATAGTACACATAAAGCTTTAAAATCCTACTTTTGAAATTCCTAATAATACACAATTTATTTATATAGATGTTGTAATCCATAAACATCATCATAAATGTAATGACATTATTAATATATTAAAATTGCGCTGTTCCCACTTAACAATAACTTTGTATATAGACAAAATGTCCATATATGAATGTGTGATCAGATGAGGCCGTGATATATACAGCTGGTTAATGGCCTGTTGTGGGCACAGATGAAACACGATGTGCACCTGGCACAGAAGTGAAGATTTATTTAGATCAGTTCCACACATACCAACTTTTAATTTAGTTACAGCCGTACTGTGTTGGTGGTGCAGCTCGTATGCAGGCTGTATATAAGACTGTCAGTGACATGTTCAGCAGCTCATTCTGCCTTTTCTGGCTTCTAAATTTCACCAGCAGTAAAGTTTTTTTGCATTTTTACCATAATGTCCTCTTTGAGTTTCAAGTTATTTTATTTCTATAGTACTTTAAAAAGCAAACAGATTTTGCACCAAAGTGCTTCACAAAGGCAGGCATATGTACACACATACAAACATAGAAGGAGCAAAAATAAAAATAGAACATATTTCAAACCCAAAGAGATCGATAATAAATAAAACAGAGTTAAAAGCCAAAGAATAAAAGTGAGTCTTTAGATGTATCTTAAAAGTATCAACAGACTCAAGCTGTCTCTGCAGTGAGTGACAGTTTTCTCCACTATTGCACTGCTCCAACAGAGCTTGCCTTACATAGAGAAATGGGAGCGTGTTAGTGTGCTAATTACTGATAACAGGATTCTAATTCACTAACTAAGAACAACATTGTCCGGTGCGCACGTGTCATGAATCCAATGGTAACCTTGAGCGTGCACTTATTTTGTGCGCAAAGTAAAAACACATATTACACCACATATTAGTAAATGAGGCTCATTAACTCACAAACCTTGTCTTGTAATCTAAACCTGACTCCAAAGTGTGTGTTCAAGAAACACAAAATCTCATCTGGAGCTTTAGTTTTGGAAAGCGCATGAGCATAAAGGAAAAAAAAGGTGTTTATTAGGGAAACATTGATGGCTTTCCACTGGATGGTTTCAGACCACAGTTTATAGATGGAGGTCTTATTTTCATCCTCAGAGCAACAGCAGCTGCTCCAACGTCAGAGCTGCTACCTCAACAGTTTGGGTGAAGCAGGAGCATAAAAACAAAACGTTTTAGGCTTGTGTCCTGGAACACCACAACAGCAGCACAATTTCTTCTTCAGGAGGAGAGTAGCATACAGATGTGCTGTAATGATAAAGTGCTGCTTTATTTGATCTGACTGTATTGTCCCTAGGGAGGTGAATTGATAAGATTTTATTGATACCGGTGCCATTATTGATTGTGCTTCTCAGTCTGATACTTGATTCATTCCTAATTGTCCCCCATGTGCAGTTCATCCTTCCAATGCTGTGAAGTGAGAGAATCACTAGAAACTCATATTCAGTCACTCAGTTTTCTCATACCAGTTGGAACATAAATGACTCTATCAATATTTTCTCAACTGCCAATATTTGTCTTATCAGCTGTTGTTTTGCTGCTTCCAACAGCAGATTCTGCACATTTCTGCCTTTTGTATTCATGCCCAGAAGTCAGGTTACATTTCTGATTGACCACAGATTGACCAAAATCTCATATCCTGATAATAATACCTATCCTGATACAGCACGTCTCAATCACACTTTATTTGTGTAGCACTTTTCATACATAGCAATGTAACACAAAGTACTTGATTCATTAAAAACACTCCATACCCCCACACCCAAAACACCACCCCGATCCCCCCCCACACACACACACACACACACACACACACAAAATAAATAACCGTGTTATAAATTATGACTCAACAAAAACAGGAAGGGAGGAAACACTGTCAGAATTCTCATGAATCTCTAACAGCAGAGGTACGATAAAAATGTACAAATTCAGCTTTGCCAGAAAAAAATCAAATAAAAGATAAACAGATAAATGATCAAATATAATAGATAAATAATAAAATAAAATAATGGAAAACCAAAAGTGTAAGATGGGATATTAAAAGGAAAAAAATGATAAAACAACCAAGAGGAGATGTGATGATATTAATACAATGAATAAATAGTTTTATTTATATTTATATATATATTTATATATATATGTGTGTGTGTATACATATATATTTTATATTTAATATCACACAGCCTTAACTGACCACACTATCTACTGCTTTACTGATCCTCTGATAGTCGTGTGATTTTTGGAGCGTGGTGATTGTGATTCAGATGAAAATAGTCTGTGTTTATCTTCCTGCTGAAATAGTTCATCTGGCTCATTCACTGAATTCACTTCAGCTGCTTTTAATATTTTTGGCTGGACCGCAACAGCAGCGCCAGCTCTACCAAAACCCCAATGTGTGTCCATCATTGAGTCATCGACTGACTGACTGAGTGTCTGAGTTACTGAGTGACTGAGTGACGGACTTACAACATTGGTCGTTTTGAAATGGGGACAGCAAAGTATCCCAGAATGCATGTCTTTATTTAGAGGTAAAAAATTGGTTTGACGTTTTTTTGTTTTGTTTGTTTTTAAAGAGGTTGCAACTTTAAAAAGCAGTCAGTCTTCTTTTTTTCTTTTTCTTTTTTTTTGACAGTGTCAGCATTCTCACATATAATTAGATACACAGACAGAATCAGCAGTTTGTGTGTGTCTTTCAGCAGACCTTCTTTGGAAGTATTGGACTGTATTCCTCATGTGTTTTCTACAAATGTTACACATTTTTGAAGTTGTGCGGTGGGTTTCCAAGCTATTAAAAGATAATATGTCTTAAGTTGTTGTCGTAGCTTACTTCCCCTGCTGTTTGTATTAGCTTAAACCGCCAAATATGACCATTAATCCAAAATTTGACTTTACTTCCTGCCCTTGGTAAATTTTGCTATTCTAGGCATTTGAAGCATGAGAAACCTCTGGCCACAGATGTCAACATTAGACTCCTAACACCCTATAAACACTTGGGTTTGGGATTGTTTCCTGTAGTTGAGCTTGAATTATCATACAATGATCTGTGCCTGGTTTTGAGTAGCAGAGCACTGAGATGGGTATTCTCAGGTGTCAGTTGATTTTCATGTGCCCGAATATATTACATTTTTGTGATGACTCCAAATGTTCTCGTTCTTTTTCTGCACAACATGGTTTTAGTCTGAGTGGAAGTATAGTCAATGGGAATATAAGAATGTGTGCTGTTTGTCATGTGTTTCCCATCGAGGGGCTTAACATTTTTATAATATTTTTATGATCTTCTCAGCAGATAAGCAAAGATAATGTGCAGCTTTACTTGTAGTTGTGTGAGATCATGTACGATGTCAATCTCTCCACCAGGAATCCCAAGCAGCTCAGAGACAGATTCTCATGGAGTTTCTTAAAGAAGCCAGGAGAAACAAGAGAGAGGTGCTCTTATTTCTATACAATTTTCAAATGATCCATACAGTGCTGCTTCAATGTTGTACAAATATAAGAACGTTTTTTAAAAAAAGTCAAAAAATGTGGTTATATTTATGTGCGTTTCTGTTTCTGTCAACAGCAATTGGAGCAACTACAGAAAGAACTCAACTTTCTCGAAGAGGACATTAAGCGTGTCGAGGTAAAGCAACAGTAACTCACCTTCTAATCGAAAGACGCGTTACCAAACTTTGAATTCAGTGTGTTCTCATTGGGAAAGGTAGAGGAGCTGTGCTGCAGCATGACTATGAACATGTGTTAAATCGCCAAAGGATAAAACAGAAACCTTCTCTTCATCTCGAGAGCCAAACATGTTATTTGCGTGTGTGTGTTTTTCCAGGAAATGAGCGGGCTGTACTCTCCAATGATGGAAGCAGAGTGTACCGTGCCTAATGTCGAGGCTCCCTCACCAGCACCCAGGTACAAACGACCTTTGACTAATTATCTTTATCATGCATGACTGTACAAACATCATTCTGCCTTTTTAAATTTAATTTAATTAGTTATTTCAAAAATAGAAACTAATTCCCAGCACAGATCTGCACTTCCTTGATTGAAATGTTTTGCTTTTTATCCTGAATGACAACAGCAGTTTTCTGTATGTTTATTAAGCTGTACATTCTGCTCTCCTCATTTTTATGTATCTATAATTATATTTATTATAGCTAAACTATCAAATCTCATGTACTTACAAGCAACTGTGTGTGTGTGTGTGTTTGTGTGTGTTTGTTTGTTTGTTGAGTAGCTGTAGTAGTATTATGGAGCCACCAGACTACAGTCAGCCTCCAGGATTTGGTGGAACAGCCCCGGTCAGTCATAAACACATAAATAAACACAGCTGCTGTTTTTACTCATTTGCAACCTTGTTTGAAAGTCATTCCTGTTCTTTTCATCATGATCTTGCTTGATTGAAGTTGTTTTTTTAGTCCCTAAAATGATTCCACAGATTATTTTAAAAAAGAGATACAAATGTGTTGCAATATGAAATTCTTCTTAAAACAAATATGTAGTGAAGTTTTTGGCATGGAATGAATAACGTTAAAATCAGGACCCATATACTCAGAAAAATGTGTTAAAATCTCTTTTTATATTATAAGTTCTTCTTACAGTGTAAATGTTGGTATGACTGATGGACTTTTAGAAACCTAACTCGACTGCTCTGTCAAACAGGGAAAAAGACAGACCTGGTACAACAGCACTCTGGCGTCAAGGAGGAAACGGCTGACGGCTCATTTTGACGACCTGGAGCAATGCTACTTCTCCAATAAAATGTCACGCATCACAGGTAGTAATCCTGCAGTTAACGCCATCAGTGTTCTTTTCATAGTACAACAGCAACCAGACTACCAGCATCTGTAGTCAGATAAATATCTTTTGTTCTGATGCTGTACATCATTGGAAAAACTGGATTATAGCTGCCTGATTGAGCTTGATGTTAAAATGAGAATGTATTGAATAGATGTTTAATAGCAGGATTTACAGTGCATGTCTGTTGTTTTCTTTTTAGATGAAGGCAGGAACTTAAACCAGCTGGATGATTTCATGGAGTGTCTCTCCAAGTTCACCCGCTACAACTCTGTGCGGCCGCTGGCCACCCTCTCCTACGCTAGTGACCTTTACAACGGCTCCAGTATTGTCTCCAGGTATGATGAGGCAAAGCATGGTCTGATACACCTGGCAGCTTCAATCTTTAATGACTAAGTGTGTCACAAACAAGATTCTGAACAAGCCTGTGTTAGTCGCATGGTGAAATTATAGAAATGATGTTCTCCTGAAATAATTGAACAGAATTGTGTGACTTGTTGAATAAAACCGGTCAGATCAAAGTCTAAATTCATACTTTCTTAAGTATACATACTGTCTTAAGCAATGAACAATCTGTGATTAAAAATGTCCCTAGCTCAATGGTAGTTTCAAATGTATTTTACTTTCTTTTCTTTTCTTTTCAATAGCACAACATTTTTATCACAATACTGTGTTATCTATTATAAACTTTGGAAAATGCATAGACATGTTGATTCCAGAGTGATTTGATCATTCTACTGTCAGTGACTGTGTTCTAACCTGTGTTTCAGTATTGAGTTTGACCGTGACTGTGACTACTTTGCCATCGCTGGTGTGACCAAGAAGATCAAGGTGTTTGAGTACGGCACCGTTATCCAGGATGCAGTGGACATTCATTATCCTGTCAATGAAATGACCTGCAATTCCAAAATCAGGTAAGTAACTAACTAATGATGTTTTTAAGAATGTGAGGAGGGGTGAAGTTCAATGCTCTAATCCCAACTTTATTTTTTCATAGCTGTATCAGCTGGAGCAGTTATCACAAGAACCTTCTGGCCAGCAGTGACTACGAGGGCACTGTCATCCTGTGGGATGGGTTCACCGGCCACAGATCCAAAGTCTACCAGGTATGATACCCAAGTCCTAGAACATTGTCAATACTGGTCAATTCCATGTTCGACCAAATGGATGGCTTGGTTTAAACTATCCAATTCAGGAACAATGTTGCCATGGTGACCTTTTTAAAGATTTCTGTCGTTTTATTTTCAGGAACACGAAAAAAGGTGTTGGAGCGTTGACTTCAATCTGATGGACCCTAAGCTCTTAGCCTCCGGTTCTGATGACGCTAAAGGTAACCAAGTCTGTCTGACAGGTTATCAGACACGAATCACGTCCCACTTTCAAGCTTCTTTTACAACCTTTTTTCACCCATCATGAATTGTTCCCCTGTTGTTGTTTTTCAGTGAAGTTATGGTCAACCAATCTTGACAACTCTGTGGCCAGCATCGAGGCCAAGGCCAATGTCTGTTGTGTTAAGTTCAGTCCTACCTCCAGGTATCATCTGGCCTTTGGCTGTGCAGGTAAGATAAGAATTAGTTTTAGGTTTTTACTGGAAGATGGATTTTTTTTCTTCTTTGTTTAACACAGTGTATCAGCAGATTTAAATGCACATTGACAGTTTGACTCAGGCTTTACATCCAGTTCAAGGGTGTTTTTTGTGGGGGTTTTTTATAAACACTTCTAGGTTTACAAGTCCATAATGAAATAAAAAGCAAGCCAGACGTCTCCCTACAACATCACAGACAGATAAACTTGTTTTCCCCTACTGTGGTGTCATATTATTGTTGTGCTCTGACATGGTACAAACACCTCACACTATTGCATTTGTCCTTGTAGACTTCTAAATTCTTCTGTGGTCACACAGACTCCGGTGGTCCAGACAAACTTCTGAAATCTTCATTCATTACTTTCCCAAAGGAGATATAAGGATTGTAGTACTGTTGAATTGTTGTACACAGAAACAGTCCTTAGAGTGACGAACATTGGATGAACAGAGCTCAGTGTTATCCAGCGGTGAATTGCCCTGGCTTATTTACCCCATTCTCTGTGTCTCTGAGGTCCAAGTCCACTAAGCCTGGAAAAGGAAACCCCTCCTTGACCGTAGAGTTGTTGGTTTACTGTCAGGAGTAAATCTCCTACTCTACTACAAGCCAGCAGCACATAACTTGTTAGAAAAACATATTTTAGCAAGCGTCAACAAAGATATTACACCACCATTTCCTTGTGGCTACCTGCCTCGTGGTTACTGGGTATGGCATTGACATGACCTGACATGTTAAGAAATTATGGAAAACACCAGAAATGGAACTGTTCTGATACAGAGACTGAAACCATGACACAAACATCCACAGTCCCATGACTCGGTTCCATCTCCAGTGTTGCATGCCATACTAAAATATGAAACAAACGGAGGGAATTAGAAATAAAAGCCTCTCTCTAATATAAACCGGCCTGGTACCCTCTGCAAGTTGAGGTAAATAAAGGCCCTGGACACTATTAGAGGAAATATGGTAATTTTGTTTACTTAGTAGACTGGTCCTCAGCAAATATGTGTTTATTTTTTTACAATCTATCTTCATGGTCTTCTTCAGTGTTCTTGATATTCCTTGATAATATCTTTTATTCAATAAAACCCAGAACTCCCCCCTCAAAAAAGAAACAAAAAAAAGGTCTGAAATAAGTCATTACACCCCTAAAGGAAATCAAACCAAACAACAAACAACTTCTTCAGGACGGTTTTTTTTCTTCTTCTCTTGCTCACAGACCATTGTGTTCACTACTACGATCTACGCAACACTAAACAGCCGATCATGGTGTTCAAAGGCCACCGAAAAGCTGTGTCGTACGCCAAGTTTGTCAACGGAGAGGAAATCGTTTCTGCGTAAGTCTGCTTAGATTGAAGGGGGCGGGGGTTCAGAATTGATGCCTCACATGTTAGACTCATTCTGTGTTAAAACTCTTTATATGACAGGTCAACAGACAGTCAGCTGAAGCTATGGAATGTCAACAAACCTCACTGCCTGCGTTCCTTCAAGGGTCACATCAACGAGAAGAACTTTGTGGGTCTGGCCTCCAATGGAGACTATGTTGCCTGTGGTAAGCATTTACTGTGAATCAAACTGAGAGTATATCAGCCATGTTGAAAATAAGGCTGCAACTAACGATTATTTTAATAATCGAGTAATCGGTCGATTATTTTTTCGATTAATTAATGAATCAGATAAAAAATAATAGATAAATACTGGCTCCGCTCAGCTCAGCATGTGAAGTAAACAGCTCCGCGACATAGTGAGTGACGCATTAATCACACTACACAACTAATCGATAATGAAATTTGTTGCCAACACTTTTAATAATCGGTTTTATTGATTTTTTTGAAAATGAATGTGTAATGCAGCTTTTCCTTAATGTCAATAATACATCACCTGTGTGTTTGTGTGTGTGTGTGTGCAGGCAGTGAGAACAATTCCCTGTACCTATACTACAAAGGACTTTCCAAGACACTTTTAACATTCAAGTTCGACACAGTGAAGAGTGTCCTGGATAAGGACAAAAAGGAAGACGACACCAACGAGTTTGTCAGTGCTGTCTGCTGGAGGGCGATGCCTGATGGGGTGAGTTCATCTCATTATTTTATTGTTTGCAATATTAGACCAGCTGGTAAGTTATTGCTCTTTGCTCATAGGAAAAAAAACATGTCAGAATAATGCACACAAGCTCTTATCAAGTTGAAAGTGTGTTTGAGCCTGTGTCTTCACCCTAAGTAGTGTTGTGATAGGTAGAAACTAAATCTATCTACTAAACTATCCATCAGTTCAATAGAAGGAATTGAGCAATTGATTTATAATAGGTTCCTATTTTGATTATTGTCACATTCACATTTTTTTCTAATATTGTCCTGTAGGTAATGAAATATCCATGAGTCACTTGCACTGTGTTGACCTTTTATTAATAATACTTTTCTTTTTTTTCAGGAGTCAAATGTATTAATCGCTGCAAACAGTCAAGGAACAATCAAGGTTTGTATTTCAACACTTACAAAAACATGCTAATAACCACATGCCTGTTGCTTCAGGTGCCAGACTACTGTCGTGAACTACAGTCCTGTCTAGTTAGAGCTACAATATTGTAATAATTATTGAAAGTCATTTTTCCAACAGAAAGTGTCTAAAATGCGAATATTTTCTGCTTTTCTTTGTCTTATGTAATGATATACAATATATATTTAGGTTCCAGACTGCTGCTTCAACAAATTAGCAATTTTAATGTCATTTTTGGCTATTTGAAATAAAAATGGGTATTTTTTATTTTTTTTAAATAGTTATGAAACAAGAAATATTTAGAAGATTCCTCAAAAATAAAGAATAATTCTTATTTGCACCCCTCTGGTATTGTTGCCCCACAATGTGTCCAACAATTCCATATATGATATCAGTTAATCTGCTGATTATAATCTATTTTTCTTCAATACATTTCCCACAGTTCAACGTGGCATATTGAAATGTCTTATTTTGTTTGACCAACAGTCTTAAACCCACATATTCAGCTTTTACACTGAAAAACACAAATCGTCACATCTGGGAAGGTGCAAACCTTAGAATGTGGCATACTTTGCTCTCAAAATGACAAATGATCAAAAACAAGGCCAGTTAGTTTCAATCAATCAACCAATACTTTGTGTTCCAGTGCAAAAGCCTGTGTTTTTCTGCTTGTCAGCTTTTATCGTACTTTTCTGTGAAGGCTCATTCATATTACAAATGATGCCTTTCAGAGCTATTGGCGGTTCTGCACAGATCATAGTTCCAATGGAAACAGTCAATTTTGGATGTGTGTACAAAAAACACTAATTATATTTTCATATTTCAGAAGCTTTGTGTCTTCACTTAGTCTTTACTTTTGGACTTTTAATATCCATCTAAGCAGCATCAACATGTTTTTTTTCTGTGTGCAGGTGCTTGAGCTCGTCTGAAGGCGCTACGGATCTTCATAGTGTGATGAGAACTACCTTCAGCCTCTGTTTGGTTGAGAATCAGTCTGATGTGATGGACGGAGAGGCCAGGCCGCCTGCTGAACTCAGATGCCCGACACCTTCGGGAGAGCTGAATAAATGGAATCTGTCTTATTTTTAATGATCCACAGCAGAAAGACTTTGGACCAGTACATCGGTATAGAAGGAGATGTGCTGTCATTTTACAGCAAAATGAACTGAGGACCTTGCTTGGGCACAAAACGGAACAAGAGACTTTTGAAAGCATTTTTGTTTCTTTTTCAGTAAAGATATATCAGCTACAATAGAACACCTCTTTATGGTTTTAGGTCAAATCAAAACTTGTACCCTTTTTTTTAATTAAGCTGTCGCTCCTGAAGGGTATAATCCAGCCAAACGCTACTAGTGTGATGCAGTTCCCTTTTTTAAAGGCCAAAGCACAAGAGTCAATGACATGCAGAAATGATGTCTTCACATAAAGCTTTTACCCCCCTCTCCCCCCCTCCCTCCTCGTTGTTTGTCAATTCTTATTTTCCCTCTTTATGTGTAGTTTTTTTTTGTTTATTTTTTTCCAGATTGGGACAAACCAGTTTTAATAAATATGATGAATTCATTCTGTCAAGCGTATCGTCAGTTCATTAGAAACGGCAATTGAGGAAATTGTCGAAATAATTCACTGTCACGAAACTCCTCTCTGCTGTGCTGATATTTCTGTTTAAACCAAAAAACAACAGTTCTCATATTATTTACGGTGTTGATCGGCAAAGCAACATGGAACTGGATTCTTGTTTCTTCTTACCTCACAGAATCAGATTTAGCTTTCAAAGTAGCAATGGAATTACTCAGATTATTATTTAAAAACTTCTGTGTCCGTAGAATGGTGATCCATGTTGACTTTGACACTTGGAGAGGATTTGATAAACACCACAAAGACCTATCTATGTCACGATAACTGAGTGAGAGAGTGGTTTTGTAATTAATAATATGTTTAATTACCATACTTTTCATTCATAGTGAAACTCAGGTTTAAGGATACATTCTAAGATGTGCTGGGACTAGGGCTGGGTATGGGTACTCGTTAAGCGATGAACAACAGAAATAATCGATACCAAGTAGTATCAAAACGTCTCCTGTCAAACGATAACCTGCAATTGATCCTTTTTTGAGATAGAAAATATTACTATTTGCATGGACTTGCTCAAGGGCAATCAACACAAGCGTTCTATGATTTAATCAACACTGCCACAACCAGTCTGGTGGTGAAGTCGTGGTGAATTTCAGTTAGCGTGCTTAGCAGTTCAGCAGCCAAGATTCCACCTAAACACTAAAGCCTGTCTACGCCACATGTCTGTAACGCTGGATAACAGCAAGTGCACAAAATGTGTGATGGGTATCGAATGAAGTACTCAATTTGTATGGGTATCACTTTAAGGGTACTTAGATTGGTACTGGTATCATTTTTTAAGCAATACTCAGCCCTGGCTAGGACACATAAGTGATGTTCCTGAAATCATCAAGTGTTTTGGCTCTTGCAACATCAGACACCCTCACTCATGCGTCCCAGCCAGGGTTGATCAGACCCTGACTTGTGTCCCAGCAGCATTGGCCCACGGTGTGAATCTAATGATCCAAAGTCACGTACAGGCCTTCTCCGCAGCCTCTATGGTGGACTTGATGGCTATGCTTTTGTTGGCTCCTGTGATGCCAAGAAGGGTGTAAAGCTTGCACAATCAATAACCGGCAAAGCCTCTACATTAATGGGCTTACAGTGAGCTTTCCAGCTGTGACTATGACACTGCTCCACCATTTCTTTGTACTTGAACCGCTTCCGTTGGTTTGCTTCTTCTATGCGGTCCTCCCAAAGGACAGTTAGCTCTATTAGGAGCACCTGCTTAGAAGAGGCAGATGTCAGTACCACATTTGGTCTCAGGGAGGTTGCTGTAATATAGTCCGGTAACTTGAGCTGCCTGTCCAGGTCTACTCACAGCTCCCAGTCTGGCGACCGAGGTAGGCCGATCAGCTGGTGATGTAGGCCACCAGAAGTGCTACAGTGGCTTAAAGAAAGAAGTAAGAGTTAAGATGAGAACGCCTTCCTGAATAGAAAGGTTTTCAGCCCTTTTTAGAAGAGTCTAGAATCCGTGCTGCCCATCCTCCATAGTGAGGAGCTTCGGACTAGGGGCCAAGCTGTTGGCAGATCTGAGGGTGCAGCTGGAGGTTTGTGTTTTGATATGATTTTGTAGTTAAGGAGGTGCATGTCTGTTGATGGATTCGTACGTTTTTGTGAGTAGCAGGGCTTTGTAGTCTGTCCCGAAGGAGACGGAGAGCCAGTGCAATAAAAAGAGAATTGGTGTTACATGTTCGTGTTTTTGCGCTCTCCACAGGATCCTGGCAGCGCTGTTCTGAATGTTCTGGAACTCCTTGATTGCTCCAGCCAGGGATCCCTGTGAAGAGCACTCTGTAGTGAGGAGACAAAGACATCTGACAGGGTTATAGAGGGAGGAGGGGTTTAGAGATGTTTTTGAGATGATAGATAGAGGTTTTGGATAGATGTCTTATATGGGCATCAAAAGTCAGCTGAGGGTCAAACAAACCTAACAGCAGGATTAGCAATCGAGGAGGGAATGAGGATGTCCTGGCTGTCAAAACTGAGATGAAGTATGGAAGGATTCTGGAGTAAAAGTGCCAATAAGGAGAGCTTCAGTTTAGCTGCTGTTAAATGGAGGAAATGTGCGCTCATTCAGGCCTTTATCCCCTTATGACATTTATTTGTATAACTCAATAAATTATTTCGAAACGATTTTGTCATATTTTATATTTTTTGGCATTTTCACGCATTCTCTTGACTGAGCTTATATGTGTGAGTGATGTGTTTACTGCTGTCATCAATAATGGCTTTCATATGTGGCGTTTGAAAATTTTTGGTCTCGCAGCGGATCAGATACATTTCTGTGTCAGCTTAGACAACAGTGGAGCGCTAAATGGCATCTTTACCCTGAGGTATTTTACTGCACTTGTGTGAAACATGCATCCCCCTGGGGAAACTTTACATGGTCTTCTCTAATGTAAAGATACATGGGGGGAAATAATAAGTGACTCAGCAGCACAGCAGGGAGTCTCAATTATCAGATCTACAAGATGAAAATGACATGAAATGAAAGTTTAACAGAAAATGAAAAAATAAAAGAGGTAATGCAACAATATTTAAAAAGGTGTGGTCTAAGGTTCCCCACAACCAAAGAGGTTTCAAGTAATCTCACTGTCTTGTTCATTATGGTTCATTTATTTGTTCATATGTAAAGGTCCTGTGGTTGTTCATTAAAGTAAAATTTTTTAGATGATATTTATTAAGTGTTTTCTTTCTTTATTTCTACACAAGCTTCTTTTTAGAATGTTCTTTTTTAACAAATTGTACTAGTTATGATGTGTTTTTATAGAGCGTATTCTAAACAATTGAGTTCAAATGTAAATGTTTTACAGTAAAATGACTGAGAAGCATATTTTTACAGTATGTATATTCTCCCATGACAGTTTATTAGATAGATAGATAGATGGATAGATAGATGGATAGATACAGTGCCTTACAAAAGTATTCATACCCCTTGAACTTTTCCACATTTTGTCACGGTACAACCACAAACTTAAATGTATTTTATTGAAATTTGATGTGATAGACCAACACAAAGTAGCGCATAATTGTGAAGTGGAAGGAAAATTATATGTGGTGTTTTTACAAATAAAAATCTGAAAAGTGTGATGTGCATATGTATTCAGCTCCCTTTACTCTGATACCCCTAAATAAAATCCAGTACAACCAACTGCCTCCAGAAGTCACCTAATTAGTAAAGAAAGTCCACTTGTGTGTAATTCAATCTCAGAATAAATATAGCTCTTCTGTGAAGGCCTCAGAGGTTTGTTAGAGAACATTAGTGAACAAACAGCATCATGAAGACTAAGGAACACACCAGACAGGTCAGAGATAAAATTGTGGAGAAGTTTAAAGCTGGGTTAGGTTATAAAACATATCCGAAGCTTTGAACATCTCACAGAGCACTGTTCAATCCATTATCCGAAAATGGAAAGCGTATAGCACAACCGCAAACCTACCAAGACATGGCCGTCCACCTAAACTGACAGGCTGGACAAGGAAAGCATTAGTCAGAGAAGCAGCCAAGAGGCCCATGGTAACTCTGGAGGAGCTGCAGAGATCCACAGATCAGGTGGGAGAATCTGTCCACTATTTTATCTGTCCAATATTAGTCGTGTACTCCATAAATCTGGCTTTAATGGAAGAGTGGCAAGAAGAAAGCCATTGTTGAAAGAAAGCAATAAGAAGTCCCATTTGCAGTTTGCCACAAGCCATGTAGGGGACACGGCAAATATGTGGAAGAAGGTACTCTGGTCAGATGAGACCAAAATTGAACTTTTTGGCCTACATGCAAAACGCTATGTGTGGCAGAAACCTAACACTGCACATCAACCTGAACACACCATCCCCACCGTGAAACATGGTGGTGGCAGCATCATGCTGTGGGGATGCTTTTCTTCAGCAGGGACAAGGAAGCTGGTCAGAGTTGATGGGAAGATGGATGGAGCTAAATACAGGCCAATCCTGGAGGAAAACCTGTTAGAGGCTGCAAAAGACTTGAGACTGGGACAGAGGTTCACCTTCCAGCAGGACAACGACTCTAAACATACCGCCAGAGCTACAATAGAATCATTAATAGTATCATTTTCCTTCCACTTCACAATTATGCGCTACTTTGTGTTGGTCTATCACATAAAATCCCAATAAAATACATTTAAGTTTGTGGTTGTAATGTGACAAAATGTGGAAAAGTTCAAGGGGTATGAATACTTTTGCAAGGCACTGTAGATGGATAGATAGATAGATAGATAGATAGATAGATAGATAGATAGATAGATAGATAGATAGATAGATAGATAGATAGATAGATAGATAGATAGATAGATTAATAGATAGATAGATAGATAGATAGATAGATAGATAGATAGATAGATAGATAGATAGATAGATATATAGATAGATAGATAGATAGATGGATACTTTATTGTCATTGCACATAAAAATAAAATGAAACTTTGTTTGGCATCCCCATCCCAGCAGCATACATAAAAAAAGGATATGTGTGTGTGTGTGTGTATATATATATATATATATATATATATATATATATATATATGTATATAAGTAATACAGTATAACACAACAGCCCAGCAATAAATTCTTCTGTCTGTTTTTATTTATAATCTGTTTTAAAGAGGTGTTGATTTATTTTATGGTCGTTTTGGAGGCTGGGCTTTACGGTGCTGTTGAATTATATTGGGTTATACTGAGAACTCAGAAATAGATTAAAGAAAAACAAGACACGTTTTTTTCAGTTAATTTGGGTTGTTAGAATTCTACTCTGGTTGGACTGGCTCTGAGGTGTACTGGTCATTTTGTGAGCTTGGGTCACCAAACTCTTCATTTATAAGAATAAAATGAATATATAGTAATAAGGTGTTTTTAAGGCTGTTCCAAAGCAGATATTTTGAAATGTACAGGAGTTACTAACAACATTAATAATGGTTCTGTTTTATTCAGGTGCCCCAGTAAACCATGAATGACAGCGATCCAGCATGCACTATAGCAGGAGCATAAAACTGAAACAGCTAAATGAATTTCTGAGGTGAAAAGGTCAGTTGTCCAACTAAATAGAGGTTGTTGCTGTACAGACTACAAAGCCCCTTGACGCAAATTTGTGATATAAATCACAAATCTTGACGTTTATCCAGGTCTATTCATTTTAGATTGCTATTTACTCATTTCAATTTGCACTATTTTTCTTTTAAGGTAAACAATATTTCGTTTTAATATGTATGGAACTATGGTGCCTAATGAAAATGACAATAAAGGAAATCTTGAATTTTAAATTTCTTGAATATAAAATTTACTTGACTTGAAAAAATGCAATATTGGGACTTTTTTAAATTTAATTTTATTGTCACTAGAGCCCGAAAGATAAAGCACTCCGCCGATGTTGGCTTATCATAGATATATCGGTATCGGCGTATATGTTCCTCGATATGGGTCGATAGCTTTTAAAATGTATATATATGTATATATTTAATACATTTTATATTTATAATTCTATATATATATATATATATAAATTTGATTTTTTTTCTTAATTAAAGTTTGATATATACATACATGTTTTGTTTTTTTTGTTTTTTTTATAGTTAGCCTATTAGTAATTATCAAATTCCCAGTAAAGTTGACTCTTTCTATTCACTATATATATTCCTAAACTGTGACAACATTTGATGGATCATTGCAATAAATGTGTATTCATATATCTATTCTATATCGGCCGTTACATCGATATTACTCCCTAGTGGTATTGGCCCCAAAAATCCGTTATCGGTTGGGCTCTAATTATCACCATTCTTAAATTATCTATTCTTCTTTTTTTCTACTAGGAATAGGTTTCCGAACAGGGAGAAGAAACGAAACTCAAACAAAAACAAAAAAGAGGAACGATCGTTTCCTGGGTGGCGGCGGAACGTTTTAGCAGACGGACCACGGACAACTAGCTAGTTAGCGGGGCCGTTGGAAACAAAACCGGACTCCAGTGAGAGCAAGTTGTCAGTTTCCCCAGTTAACCCTGCACTGTGTTCAGTCTGTTTTTAAGTCTCGCTTTGGTTTGAACTGTGTTATAATTCGGGGGCTGAGGTTTCTGCAGTCAAGATGGGAGTGCCGAAGTTTTACCGCTGGATCTCGGAGCGCTATCCGTGTCTGAGTGAAGTTGTGAAGGAACATCAGGTAGGAGAGCAGAGATGTTTTAGCTTCACTGCTCAGCTAGCAGCGAGCTAAGCGTAGCGGGCCGTAGCGTTATAGTTCACGTAGCTTTAGCTAACCAACAGGACAGCTTTCTTATCTCCAACATAAACACCTTCGTCATTTAATAACACACACACACAAACGACGGAGCGGAATTCCAACACTAAGCAGCTTTATATTTAGCTCCTCTTCATGTACACACCATAGCACAGGTCGGACTATAACTTAGCTATTATATCAGCTATTTACCAGCCTGTTTAGTCTTTGTTGGGCAGGAACATTCTAAACAACAATAAAGCTCACAGTCAGCTAGCTACTGTTAACTAACTAGCTGAATAGAGGCTTCCGCTAGTTACTGTTGTCAGTTTACACAAGTTACGTTACACTACGTCAGTTGCATAAAATGCGTTAATTGTGTAATCAACTTGCAACGTAAACTAACTGGAAACTGTGAAGTAAAACTCAAATGAGTCCCTCAGTTGTTTACGAACTTAAGAGGAGCATATTATGGACTTTTTGGTGACCTAGTTTGCTGTGCGGCGGAGGAAGATAGTATTTCACTGACTGAGTGGCGGTTTCATCAGCTGGACGTTGTTCAGTGTCACTCATGTTGCGTAAGACAGTTCAAACCTGTGTGTGAAGCCAAAATAAAGACTTTTTTATTGTGATCAGCTTTATTCTGGATATGAAAAATCACCAAGTAAACCCCTCTGTGATACTAAAGGTCACTATGCTGTAATAGGAGCAAAATACAACATATTAGACCTGCAAGAAGTCCATATAGTTATAGTAAGAGAATGATTAGATTTGATTAATGGTAAGCTGCCACATATTCAATTCATTACCAGCTATTTTAATAACAAGTTAATTGTTTTCAGTCATATTTTTTTAGCAATCCAGCTCCTCAAAGTGCATCTTTTCTGTTTCTTTAGTCCTCTATGAGAGTAAAATGAATCTATTTGGACTGTTGGTTAGAACAAAACAAGACATTTGAAGCTGTCAGAAGCAGTAATACACATTTCCTGATAATTTATGGACCAAACAACCAAGCGAGAAAATAATTAACAGATTCATTGATGATGAAAATCATTTTTAAAAGCTCTACAACTGGTAATATTTTGTCTCCTTGTTAGAAAACTAACATGTCAGTGTTGTGGGAGAGGTTACAGGTTCTTTGTCTGTATTAATTTGGAGGAAATCATTGGAATTTGTGTGTTGATGGACAAAGATGAGCAAAATTTGTCATGTTAAGGTTACCCTACTCCCACACTTATTTGGTGTATATTTGACTCATTATCACACACAATTATTGCATTATTTTTTGTTTGTTTTTTCACTTCAGATTCCAGAATTCGACAATCTCTACCTGGACATGAATGGGATCATCCACCAGTGTTCCCACCCCAACGACGAGGACGTCCACTTCCGCATCTCAGAGGAAAAGATCTTCGCAGACATCTTCCACTACCTGGAGGTGCTCTTCAGGATCATCAAGCCGCGCAAGGTCTTCTTCATGGCTGTGGACGGCGTGGCGCCGAGGGCAAAAATGAACCAGCAGAGAGGACGCAGATTTAGGTAGAGAAGAGTGCAGGTGTTCCCTCTGTGTGTGTGTGTGTGTGTGTGTGTGTGTGTGTGTGTGTGTGTGTGTGTGTGTGTGTGTGTGTGTGTGTGTGTGTGTGTGTGTGTGTGTGTGTGTGTGTGTGTGTGTGTGTGTGTGTGTGTGTGTGTGTGTGTGTGTGAGAATCAGATGATAACATATCCAGTGTTATTATTACTATTATTATTATTTTTTATACTACTCTTCTCAATCTCAAAGTCTGTTTATTTTCTTTTTGGTATTTTGGGTCATGTATAAACTTTCTTAACAGGATTGAGCCCCCAACACACTAGAAATAAAATGCTACAACTTCTGTTTTGTTTAAGATTAAAAAATAAAAAGTCTGCAGGCAGAGTAACAGCTTGAGACTGACCCACTCTCTTTTACATTGTCTTTTGTGTGTGTGTGTGTGGGTGGATGTCTGTGTGTCTAGGTCCGCCAAAGAAGCAGAGGATAAGATAAAAAAAGCTCTAGATAAAGGAGAGGTGCTTCCCACAGAGGCTCGCTTTGATTCCAACTGTATCACTCCTGGTAGGTGATGCTCTGAAGCTTTAACACAACATGAACATCACACAATAAAACTGATAAAAGGAACCACAGTGGAATGTGTGGAGTGGGCAAATGGATGGTTAAAGTCCAGTAGAAATAGTTTTGTATTTTTTCAAATGCTTTATCTATTAAATAAACTTAGAGTCATAGGTATCTGAGGATCATTTGATCACTCCACCAGTCTCTACTCATTTAACATTGGCAGCATATTTGACCTCCTGGTTTCTGTCTCTGGTTAATCAGGGTTCCTGCAGATCCTTAAAAGTTTTATATTAGATTTGCATAATTTAAGGTCATGAAATGTCCCAAAAAGTCTTGATTTTTTGGGGGGTGGTGATGTTACATGATAAAATATAGCCTACTTTGTGAGTGCAAGAACTTCTTCTTTTAGAGTATTGTAAAATTAATGAAATAAACAATTCCAATCAAATTGTAATTTAAAAGTCAAATTATAAATTAAAATGCTTTCTTTTTTTTTTAACACATTGTTACAGCAGGACACAGTTCATCTAATTTGCCATTTGTTTGATTTTACATATACTGTCATATGGAGATACAGAAACAGCCATGTTAATATTTGTTTATTTATATTTATATTAATATCAAATTGATTTCAAGCATGAAGCTCACCCTGAATATGTATTCATTTCCATTTGATCCTATAAAGCATCTCAACATATCAAATCTTCAATTTTCTATATTACTACATGACACATTTTTCATCAATTGATACAAAAAGTCATATAAATATTAACTTCACATTAAAATAAGCTGTTAACCAAATTAAATAAATAGTATAGGCCTAGTAGGGGTGGGAGTCTCACCTCCCTGTATGAGAATAGCAAACTGAGGTTGGGAAAGACATCGTTGTACAACAAGCTCAACATATTTGTAACGCAATGGCAGCAATATTTATAATGATAATTATGTATCTGTCTTCCAGGCACTGACTTCATGGCGAGACTCCAGGAGCAGCTCAAATATTTTGTCCACAACAAGCTCTCCACTGACAGGCTGTGGCAGGATGTCAGCGTCTACCTGTCCGGTCATGAGGTGTGCATTTCAATTTGTGTACAGCTGATTGTGATTCCATGACAGCTAAAGAAAGTCAATGCTGATCATACTGTGTGTGCGTGTTCTCTTCTCTTCCTTATAGACACCAGGGGAGGGAGAACATAAGATCATGGAGTTTATTCGCTCTGAGAACGGCAAGCCGAGTCACAACCCTAACACCCGACACTGCCTATACGGTCTAGATGCTGATCTGGTAGGGTTTGTGTACACATGCTTTAAATTGTATGTTATCACTGAAACTGTCCGGATGCTCACACTGTCTGTCCCTCTCTGTGCTGTAGATCATGTTGGGTTTGACCAGCCACGAGCCAAATTTCTCCCTGCTCAGAGAGGAGGTCCGCTTCGGAGGAAAGAAAAACCAGAAAAGGTTTAACACGCTCTCCTCTTCTCCTTCCTTCTTTTCTGTTTTCTCTACTGTTATTTACACGTCTGTTCTGTCTCACTCTGTTTTAAAATGTTCTTTTTCTTTTCTTCCGTTGTAGGATAACAGCTCCAGAGGAAACAACTTTCCACTTGCTACACTTGTCTCTCATGAGGGAGTACATTGATTATGAGTTCTCTGACATCAGGGTGAGACACACACACACAAACAGACAAATAATTAAGATAAACAATACAGTCAATAGAATTATGTAAAAACCCAGATTAATTATTGAAACAAATACGTCATTTTTATACCAGGTCAAATTTTGGTGTCTTATTAAAAACCACTTTACTACACTTGTATGCTGATTATGTTTTATAATTGTTTTTTTTTTTTAGAAACACATTGGGTCTGACTATGACTTGGAGCGAATAATAGACGACTGGGTTCTAATGGGGTTCCTCGTGGGGAACGATTTCATCCCTCACCTTCCTCATCTTCACATCAACCACGACGCTCTGCCACTGCTGTATAAGACCTACATCAGTGTACTGCCCAGCCTGGGGGGTGAGAAACACACACACACACACACACAAAAATCAAGCTTTACATTTCGCTTATATTCAATGCAAGTTAGAATGTTGAATGTAAATATCAAACAAAAGGGCAACACGTCATACTGTGAAAGCACACAAACCAGATTTTGTGTAATATTGCAACCAAGGGCAGAAACGCTAATAAAACATAATGTTGCTAGCTAAAAACATTTTATTTTAGCACCCTATGTCTACCAGAGAGAAAACAGTATATTGACAAACTCGATAATGTCAGTCTGTCTCATTGTCCCTCCTCCTGACCCTGCTTTTCTTGCAGAATAGCAAGAAACTGTTTTTCAATTCAGCAGCTTATAAAAACTTCGTTCTGTGTTTTTTTTTACCCTGTTGGTAGCATAGCATGCAATCAAAGTCTGTGGTTAACTGTGCTAATGCTAATTCTTAAAAACCAGGCTTAAAACCATTAAAACAAAGTGTACTTACCAGAAAAACACTGTTTATCCAACACACAACATTTTACAATAAACTTTAATGAACTGCAAACACACTGAAATAGCGATGGCTACAGCTACTCTCTGTGAATCGGGGTTATTCCAGTTGCTGTAGCAACTTCCCTGTGACGGCACACACCTGTCAATCAAACTGGTCATGGCTTTAATTATGTATCATTTCAACCCTTAACAAAATTTAAACTGGTGAGTTGTATACAAATTCATCCCCTGTACACTTGTCATGAAAGGGAGAATTAACTATAGAGCTGAAAAAAAGAAAAGTGTTTTGTACCAGGATGTAAACATGTTTATTTTGCTGTGAAGTTAGCTATTTTAACATGGGGGTCTATGAGGATTGACTGGCTTTTGGTGTGAGCCTCAAGTGGCCATTCAGGGAACTGCAATTTCTGGCACTTTTTTTGCATTGGCTTAAATTCTTCAGCCTCAGATGTTGCCACTTGGTTGGCAGTGCATTTCACCACACAGCACCTGTTAGGGCATTTTTCTGTTGATTACTAGCAGATAGAAATGATAAGGAGACACCTTGAAACAATACAAAATCAGTGGAGAGCAATGAATTATTCTCCCCTATGAGTGTGGGTTGGATTTAGTTGCACTATGTCTCTATTGTTTTGTTTACATACATAAGATACAAAGCTGAATTTGACCCTTTTTTTTACCCAGGTTATCTGAATGAGAATGGCCACCTCAACCTTAGGAACTTTGAGAAATACCTGGAGAAACTTGCTGAGGTGAGACAACACACCAACACTCTAAAACTCCAAATTAATCAATAAAAGTTAAATGTAACAAATCATGTTTTTCAATTATTTTGTTAAAACGTGGTTAGTGCTGTTTTTTGTTATTCAAATGTGTGTACAACCAAAAGTCTGAAACTGAGTGATCCATTTGCTGTGTTTTTTATGAATTGTATGGCATGTATTCTAACAAACCGTCATTAGAACTTTTTATTATCAGTAACTAGAAACTCTTTCTGTTCAGTTTGACCGGGAACATTTTAGTGACGTGTTTGTGGACCTGAAGTGGTTCGAGAGTAAAGTCGGTAACAAGTATCTGAACGAGGCGGCGGGCCTGGCAGCAGAGAAGGAAGCTGCCAGCAAAGACACCAACAAGGAGGTAAAGACTGCAACACTCACTCAGTGTTTTCATGTATAGTTCAAGTCCTGTATCAATAACCCTAATGATTTGTCGTGTGTGTGTGTGTGTGTGTGTGTGTGTGTGTGTGTGTGTGTGTGTGTGTGTGTGTGTGTGTGTGTGTGTGTGTGTGTGTGTGTGTGTGTGTGTGTGTGTGTGTGTGTGTGTGTGTGTGTGTGTGTGTGTGTGTGTGTGTGTGTGTAGGATTCGTCTCTCTGTCTGGCAGCTCTGACCTTATCAGACAGAGTGACGGAAGGAGGTAAAGGAGCAGCGGCAGAAGACGAGGAAGAAGAGGAGGATATGTTTGAAACGGAGTTCAGACAGTACAAACGCACATACTATATGACCAAAATGGGCGTGGATGTTGTGTCAGAGTGAGTGTATAAGCACAAATACAAACTTAACATAAATCAATTGAGAGATGCACATCTGCACATCATTTGCAGATGATCCCTAACGTTTGTTTTTATCCTCATGTCTGCAGTGAGTTTCTAGCCCAGCAAGCCAAATGTTACGTGGAAGGTATCCAGTGGATTCTGCACTACTATTACCATGGCGTCCAATCCTGGAGCTGGTGAGAACTTTTCTCTTATCGCACTTATTCTTTACTTTTTGTTTGTTTTCATTCGGGCAGCCTGAGGTCGTCACATCATATATCACTCACAGATTTCTATACAGCAATCAGTCCAACTTTATTTATATAGCAGCTTTCATACAGATTAATTTAGTCCAAAGTGCTTCACAGTTGATTGACAAGCTGATAATAAGACAGAACAAGTGACGACATAAAGAAAAGGGGAAAAAGAATTTAGACCAATGCACACAAGAGAAAATAAGTGATAAGTAAAGTAAAATAATACATAAAAATAAGATAAAAAAAATATTAAAGTAATAGTAAAATGGAGTTTAATAAAAGCTGGACTAAAACTTTAAAAAAAAAACTTAAAAAGACAAAACAAACAATATAAAATTAAATAAGAAGATAAAACTTAGAGGCATGATTCTGAAACACTGCAGCTTTAACTAAATCTGGACTTGCTTTTTATCATTCTATAAGACTGCAAAAGCAACTCAAACAAATCAAGTTATGAGTCATTAAAGCACTGATGTTAGATAGTGATGAATAAAACAGTCTCATTTATCTCCTCTTGTCCTGATCTTAAATCAGTCTTTACCTAATGCATATGTCTCTCTCCAGGTTCTACCCCTACCACTACGCTCCCTTCCTGTCCGACATCAGGAATATATCCGGGTTAAAGTTGACCTTCGATCTCGGAAAACCCTTCATGCCCTTCCAGCAGCTGTTAGCGGTCCTGCCTGCTGCCAGCATGGCGCTGCTGCCAGAGAGTTACAGGGTAACACACACACACACACCTTGCATATATTTTACATATTTATCAACCTATAGAAATTCAGGGATCACGCAGGACTCTCATGTGAAATAACAAAAATTATGTTTTTAATGTTTCAGCACCTGATGACCAGTGAAAATTCACCTATTATTGAGTACTACCCTCTAGACTTTAAAACAGACCTCAATGGGAAGCAGCAGGAGTGGGAGGCTGTGGTGCTCATTCCCTTCATAGATGAGGTGAACACACACACACACACACACACACACATTGGTGGAGATAAAATAATACCATTGTGCTTAGTCATGGTGCATTCTTGTGCTTTTGTTTTTTTAACAGAGATGCTTGCTGGCAGCCATGGAGCCCTGCAATCATAAGCTGACTAAAGAAGAGAAGGCCAGGAACTGTCACACAGAGTGCGCCGTCTACACGTACGACCCCGAAATAGACTCCTCCTACAGCTCCAGCCTGCCTCAGTTGTTCCCCGACATCGTCCACTGCCACGCCAGGTAGATACACACAAACACACACACACACACACACACAGCCCTGATTTTGATTTTTAACATGGAATGAACTGATGCCACATTTTCATTCCACACAGGTTAATGGAGTTGTGTTTGTATGTTACAGGAAAGCAAGCATCGCCATGGATGCCTGGCACGTGGGGTTAGATCACGTGGGCAGGCGCATGGATAAGTCGGCTCTGTACTTCTGCGGCTTCCCCACCCT
Organism: Scomber scombrus; assembly: GCF_963691925.1. Lineage (NCBI taxonomy): Eukaryota > Metazoa > Chordata > Actinopteri > Scombriformes > Scombridae > Scomber > Scomber scombrus. The sequence continues at coordinate 5,737,588 of NC_084980.1, forward strand.
GCAACACATCAGACACAAGGTAGAGCCGTGTACAATGAAGCTACACTCATTTTAAGACTAAATGTGTTGCTATTTTGTATTTTACTTGGAAATACAATAATAATAATAGAAAAACAAATATATTTAATGCTCTTTATTTCTCTTTTCTTCCTCTCTCTCTTAGTTTTACAAGAAGAAGAGCGGCGTGGTCGTGTTCCAGCAGAGCAGCAGAGGGGAGAACACGATCCTGGACATCCTCCCCAGCCAGGAAGGAGAGCCGGTGAGCTTTTGTCTGCGTTTATTCATTTTAATCTATAAGTATTTATTGGGGAATCAAAGCAAGACTGTCAAACTTCTGCTGAGCAGCAGCAACAACAGCGGCCTCTGCTGCTTACAAGTGGTAATTACAGGACGCTGGTGCATTTAAATCTATTGATATCTGAGCAATGAGGCTGCTGCACTGTTAAAGCATGAGGGAACCCTACACACTAAAACAGTTATGTTGTGTCTAGACCACAAGCATAGCATGAGCTGCCCACGCTATGCTTGTGGTCTGGACACAGGGTTGCTGTTGTGAAATCCCTCACAGTGCTTCTGGCTGATCTCATTTCATCAACATCTGAACCCACTGCAGCTGTGTGCTAAAATGTAGTTGGGAACAGTTAACAGCTACCAGTACAACCCAAATTGCGTAGTGCAAGAACAGGAGCTTGAGGCACAGAGTGGGAATAAAAGAGGCATCAAAAGTGATTTTAAATTGTTATTTCATGGTAAAATAGTTAAAATAGGATCATAGTGCTTTAAACTTGAGTTCACACAATGCTGATTAATCCTATTACTGCCAGATAAATCTCTCTGTATTTCACAGTGTACAGTAAATTCCTGCTCTGGCTGTTTGATTTTGCACCCAGAGACTTTCAGTTTAATCTCTGCTAACTTGAATGGAGATGAAATCATTTAGTTGTTCGCCTCTTCTAGACTTTCCAGATATTATTGGACCAAATGGCAACAGAGTAGACTGTGGTCACACACTCCAGCTTTGAGTTCTTTAAAAGTTTGCTTTACAGTATTATTTGATATATGTATTATATTATTATAAATACATATATACAAACATATTTATATTCAATAAACTATTTAACTGACATGAATGTTAATAGGCAGATGTATTATGAAACTAATAGAAATTCTCTATAGCTGGTGTGGAATAAGTTTAGTTTAGAGTAGAACTAATTAGGAATTTGAATGAATTTGAACAGAATGAATAATTTTTAAGGGTATAAGCTTCTGTGTATTCTTGTCCACATGTCTCACTAACTGTATATTTGTCTGTTGTTCAGATATTTTGAAGTTTCATGGTATATATTCCTGCCGTTCATTCACACTTACTGTCTGCCTCTTTTCTCTCTTTGTTTTATTTTACCGTTTCATCTGCAGGTCTGTGATGACGTTGCTGCACGAGTACTCGGCAAACCCGTGTTTGTCAACTGGCCGCATCTAGAGGAAGCTCGTATCATCGCGGTGTCGGACGGAGACACAAAGTGAGAACAACACCTTTGCCCACAGTGATGTGTCGAATGTGCCTTATAAAATGCCATCTTTTATTAGAATCCCAGTGGATGCTGAACAAGATAACCCTTTTTCTAAACTACCACTGGGGGGCACCAGATTCAACACATAGCAGCAATCGTAGCATGCATAATAACCCTGAATCATCCATTCTGAGTCAAATATTCAACTGTGCTTTGCAGGTTTTCTCTAGAGGAACCGCCGGGTGTCCAAAGAATCTATGACAGACCCTCCACTCCCCCTCCCACCAAAGTCAACCGCCTGTCAGACAAGGAGCAGAAGGATTGGGTGAAAGACGTCCAGGGAATCACTGAATAGTAAGACACAAATGAAATGAATGCTGAAGTAAAGGTGTTATAACAAGATAGTTGTATTGAGAAAGAATATTGTATTTTCCCTAACATTACAACTGCTTTCTTTCTTTCATCCTCACAGTTTCATGAAGAGGAAAGGCATCATAGTGAATGAGACAGTGGTGGTTTTGTACGGCCAGACGCTGACGGGAAGGAAATACGTCCCCAAAGCCAACGGGGTGGTGGAGCTAGAGAAACAGTGGTCCAAACAAGTCCTTCCTTTCGCCTACCAGACTGTGGTTAAGGTACATGCATACATGTGTATATATATATATATATATATATATATATATTTACACAAGAAGGAATACACTGATAAAACTCATAGAATTGTGCAAAAACTGTTAAAACTGAAGAAAAAAAACAATTGAGAAAAGATTGGAGTCATTTTTACAGTCATGAGGTTATTGTGAGTATTCTCTCCATATATCTGTCACACACACACACACACACACACACACACACACACACACACACACACACACACACACACACACACACACACACAGAGTTGCAGTATCACCTAGTTTCAGATTTTATGCTAAACTGTGCTGTTTCCCATCAGGGTCATTGAGGCTACAAGAGGAACCTGCCTGAGCTGAGGAGTGCAGACAAGCTAACTCATTATAAACTAAATAAACTTTGCAAACAACGTGTGTGAATGTGTTAATCTAGTGCAGGATTTAGTGAAGGGAGGCACATATCACAGAGTACATTCCACTGGTGATCTTAATAAACCACTCTTTCATCACCTGTTTTACCCACCCGCTCTTAAAATCTGCGTCTCCTTTCATCTTTAACAGGACATCGAGGCCTTTTACTCGTCCCTGACCTGCTTTAAGAGCTTAGACGAGCTCTTTCCTCCATCAACTACCGTCTTCATGGTGGGGAACCCGTACTACGGTGCCATTGGAGAGGTACGTTATCTGATCTCTGCTTCTTGAGGATTAGCATCACTTAGGCCTGTCACGATAACTACTTTTGTTGGACAATATATTGTCGTGCGAAAAATTATCGTGATAAACAATATTATTGTCATTTGAAGATCTGATCCACTGATATAGTGATAATAGCATAATAATGCATGGGAGACAGGGGGTGGGAGTGGAGAGTGGGTGCTACACTTGTGTAAAAACACAGACTGCCATTATGGTTGGGGACAGAGTTATTTACCTTTAATTCTTCTGCAGTCTCCACTCAGGACGTACACAGTGAGGAATGAAGGACACTACTAGCTTAGCCAGTGTGACATGAATAGCCTCTTAGCTGCTAATGTGAAGTGTGGCAATATTGAGGTCCAAAAAATGATGTCCATGTATAATACGATAAGTTCATATATAAACATGATGATGTTGATAATTACGTTTTTGTACGATAAGTCGTAATTCTTGTGACATGATTACATTAAAAGTGTCTCCTTTTCTAAATATCTGTCGCTTTTCAAACTTTCCGAACAGGTGCAGGACTCCAGTGATGTCATCAAAGACGGCCGGGTCCGTGTGGTCTTCAACGTGCCGCACGAGCCTCAGCTGGAGCCCTTAATTCAGAACCAGCATGTAAGACACACACACACTTTTTAAGGCATTCAATTGAGAGTATACTTCATTCTCACCACCTAAAAACTCATCTGTGTGTATCTTGTAGAAATACTGTGTGAAGTACAGTCCCGGATACGTCCTGGCATCTCGCCTCGGCGTCACCAGCTACCTCGTCTCCCGCTTCTCGGGAAGTGTTTTCATTGGCAGAGGATCAAAGAGGAAGTGAGTGTTTAGTCACCTTTTGGAATCTGATGTATCGCAGAAACATTGAATGCATCATAAATCATCTATGGTTGTTTGTTCCTGCTTTTTCTCTGTATCAATGTGTTCTTCTTCTCTGCTCCCAGTCCCTGCGGTGAGCAAAAAGCTAACGTTGGCCTGAATCTGAAGTTCAACAAGAAGAATGAAGAAGTTCCCGGATACACCAAGAGAACTGAAAAAGAGTGGCTGTACTCTGCTGCTGTGGAGGAACTGCTCGCTGAATACCTGGATCGGTAAGAACAATAAAAAAAACAGTGGTCATTAGAAAAGCTTTCACTTTCAAAGTAGCCTATTCATGAAAGAAGTGTCATTTTTGATGTTTTTATGCCTAAATAGATTTTCCGAGGTATTAAACTCAGTGTCCAGAAACAGCCATGATGATGTTTTCTATGAGGATGACATCTGGCCTGGAGAGGACCAGAACGGGTAAAAAAAAAAAAAAAAAACACACACACAAACACACACACACACACACACACACACACACAAAAACCCATCACACTTTGTACAATAGATTCTGTCTCTTGTTATTTTGGAGACAGTTGACACGATGTAATTGCACAACTTATGAGAAACCCAAAACTCTGTCCAACTGTGGTTTCTGTTGTTCATTATCTCCTTTAAAAAAACGTTCTGGCAAATCTGGCAAAGACTGTGTTTACTGCAGAACTCAGTGTTCACATGCACCAAAAATAATCTTCCTTCCAAAAAGGTCTGCAACCCAAAAAACATCACAGATAAAGATGTATTCAATTAGGAAATGATTTTAGCTGCAGTTATTCTATGTTAAATGCTAATCTGACTGGATTTTGGATGTTAAATTACTTGATGGACGTCCCGCAGGGCCGAGAAGGTGTCTGAAATCACCTCGTGGTTGAAAAGCCACCCAGTCAGCTCCATCAGCAGGTCGTCATGTGACCTGCAGGTGCTGGACACGGCCATCGTTGAGAGGATCGAGGAGGCAGTGGAGAAATCCAAGGTGACACACACACACACACACACACACACACACACACACACACACACAGAGAGAGAGAGCTTGTAAAATGTGTCACATACCTATGTCCTTACAATGTGTTTCTGTCATACTCTCAGGTGAAGAAGAGCACGAAGAAAGTCCGTGTGACTGTCAAGCCTCACCTTTTGTTCAGGGTAAGTTCATTTCACCAGCATGTCAGTCTGACGGTATTTTATTATTTTGGGTTAAAGCAAATGTAAATCTATTTCTTGGTGACATGCTGTAAAATTCCACCTTAAAGAGTCAACAATACATTTTCTCACTCTTCTCTTGTGACATGTAGCCACTCAGACAGTTTGGGTTTTATTTATTCAGGTTTGAAATATCTGGCTCTTAGTTTTCAGCCTCTTATTAAATGAAGATAGATGTGTTTTCCATTTGCAGTGAGCACAGTGTCGAAATATTACATCATAAAAAACTTTTCTCTATTCACATCTTATTATGGTCTCATGCCCACACAAGTAAATCACATTTGGATGTTTTATATTCAAGCTCGTTATCAAGCCCTTGACAAGCTTCAGCTGCTTGATAACAAGTTAATAATTAGAGTCAGGTGTGTTAGAGTGGGGAGATACCTAAAACATGCAGGGCAGAAGCTCTCCAGGAGCAGGGTTGGAGACCACTGTTATAAAGTTTCTTGAAATTGGTCAATTCTAGTTTGGAAATGACACAAACTGGTTTTAATAAGCATGGAAAAAATTATATCAAAGCCTGTCAATATGACTATAAGCTACTTACATTAACCCTGTTCATATTCTGACTCATTATTAGTCTCTACACAAATTCACATTCATAAATTCCCCATCAGTCATTAACAAATGTTTGATTAATCCTTCTATTTGATTCATCTTATGTAAAAAAAAAAACAAACAAGAAATGTCATTGTGTAAGCTTTGTTTACCAGATTTGATCCCATTTAAACGTGTGTGTGTGTGTCTGTGTGTAGCCGTTGGAGCAGCAGCAGGGTGTGGTCCCGGACCCCGATGGCGAGTATCGCCTGTTTGACAGAGTCATCAACGTGAGGGAGAGCTTCACCGTCCCTCTGGGACTCCGAGGAACCGTCATCGGCATTAAAGGAGGTGAGTACACACACACTGTCTTCCTCTCATTTCTTCATGTAGATTAAAAATTCTACCAAAGCTTCGACCATTTTCAGGGGTAAAGTGAAGATGTGTGATGTGACGATATGAAGAAAAAAACATATCATTCAGTTTAATATTGTGTCTGTGTTTGTGCTTACAGCTGAGCGGGAGGCAGAGGTTCTCTATGAGGTGCATTTTGATGAGGAATTTGCTGGAGGTCTCAACATCAGGTAATTTAATACTGTAGTACACTAATCTGCTGTATGATTGTTGCTGTTTCAGTAATTCTGCAGTCAAGTCCTGCTCAAAAAAAGACGTCGTTTTCATGAAAATGAACAAAACAAATTCTTACATTACAGCAAACAAACCTGTATATAATACATAAGTGTATGTGTAAACACAGCACTGTAGAAATATGTCAGCTGTTTGCTAATTGGCTAATATTTCCAAGTTAAACAGCTGTTCAGAATTACACCCGCTCCACTAGTCAATTCAAACTCTCCCTTTTGACACCAAAATGATTTCTGATTTGATCACGTGTGACTGTTTTCGTCCGCGTCCTCAGGTGCGCGTCACTCCGTGGTTACCGCCTCCCTCCCTGCGCTCTCATCAACCTCTCCCACGGCGCCCGAGTGGATCACACCTCCCACAAGCTCACCGCCATCGTCAAACCTCAGCCCGCCGCGGCCGGCAACTATAACTCCCAGCGGCAGATGGGCGGCCTCAACCACTCACCGCGGTCACCCTTCATACCAACACAAGTAAGACACCTTCACAGCTTCACAGTTTTTTTCTTTCCGCTGTTGGAAACAATGTAATAGTCAAACCTCTCCTCTTTATCTCTTTCTTCCACCTCTGCAGCACAACAACAAACACAACACGGCGAAAGCAGCGTCCCAAGGCAACAGGAGCTCTCCCTCTAAGGGTCCCATCCAGAAACAACAGGCCAAGGTAAGCAGGGGCATTTTTGTCAAGCCTCCCTCTCACTTTTACTCCTTTTAATATATATATTGTCTGACAGCTGTGGTGCTTTAAATGTGCTTTCTGTTCTCCTTCCAGGGTAAAGAAGAGTACAGTAATGTGTGGCAGACTCTGCAGAACTCAGGACCTCCTACCAAACCTCCTGCTCACTGGCAAAATAATGTAAGTTTGTGTGTGTTAAATGAAGGAGAAAGGAGCCTTATATAGCTCTATACATATATTCAGATTCACATTTCATATATGTACTTAATGTGTTTGTTTGGACTTTGCAGGCCCCAACTGGTAACATCAGGCTATTGAAGAAAAATGAAGATGCCAACTCTCTTTTACCCACACAGAACACAGCCAATAAGGTACAAACACTTTTAACCTCTGTGTGTTTATTAGTGCTGTAAAGGGAGAGTACACAGTTTTAAGGTTGGCAGGGGTAATATCTACTCTGCTGTTTCTTCTCACATTAGAACACCACTGAGTTTGAGGACCTGATAGCCAGTCTCATGATCTCCAAGGGTACCCCACCTCCTGCTGCCCCTGCACAAGCACCCACCAGCCAATCAGACGGGCCGTTGTCTCCACAGTCCTTTGCCATGGTGAGTATAAATAAAAGGCACCCATTGGTTGAAAAACATTTTTTTCCGTTCCCAAAGTACAATCACGTACAATCATTTTATTTTTATAAAGGATAATTTAATTGACATTGTGTGTGTGTGTGTGCTGTTGTAGAAGGGAACCATGATGCTGAAGGAGATGCTGAAGATTGACAGCGCTGGAACAGGAAGTCCCTCCCCCCAGGAGATGGCCTCCTCTGCGGGTCAGCAGCAGAACAGGAGACGATCATCCAAAAAACTAGGTAACAAACTGTTCATTACTACTGACTGCAACGTGATTAAGTAGTTAAAATTAGGTCTACAATTACTACTGACTAACAATTTCAACCATTTTTTTTTTCTCTCTCTCTCTGTCTTTTTCTCCTACTTTTTTCTCCCTCCAGCTGCAAACATGAACGTCCCACACGGAGACACAGCTTCACCAGTTCCTCCTGCGTCCTCCACCTCGGCCAACCTCCCCAACCCCATGCTGGCCAGTAAGGTGTCAGAGCTGGCGTGTGTGTGTGTGGGGTTGGGCATGGCACCACCCGATTTCAGCCTCATAAGGAACAGACAGGTAACACTGCGCACTCTGTGTTTTTTTTACTATGTGTCATGTTCTCCTGAAAAGTACACAGATTTTTCTAATGTTTCCAAACCTTGTCGTGTGTGTGTGTGTTCAGGGTCTGGTGGTGTGTCAGGTGAAGCTGTCCAACGGGTTAATGGTTCACGGTCCACAGTGTCAGTCAGAAAATGATGCCAAGGAGAAAGCTGCTTTCTTTGCCTTACAAAGACTGGTACAACACACACACATTTGTGTTTATATGTGAACAAAAGAAGCATCAGATAAGAAGATAACACATATAGAATAATAACATAAAATAAAGTAGAACAAAGATTTAAAACATCAAAACAAAATAAAATTTCAACACTTCCAGCTGTTCTCGGTTTAGTGGCAGTTATACTTGGTAGGGTCTAAAATAAATAATGAATTATTGCCACGAGATCATCACTAAGCTGTTGTTTAGAAGCAGCACACAGCATGTGATGCTTTTATTTGAACCATCCATCATTCAAAATGCAGAGAAAAGATTTGAAGATGTTTAAAGAGCAGCCAATAAATGGAGACTTATCTTTATTTTCATATCAGGAAATAATGTTGGCAAGTGATGAGTAATTCTTGACAGGGTCTCATAAACCAGAACACACTTCTTTATAATTGTACCCAACAAAAGCAGAACTTCATATTTTGGAATCTGTCATCTAATGAATTACTGTTGCAAAGCCATCTGTTATCCAAAGAAAGTTCAAAATAAGTGTTTTTATTTTCAGTCTAAAAATGAGAAGAGAAAAAAAGAGTAAACAGGCTGACATCCTGAATATGATTATATCAGGTTACTTAAAGACTGGTAAACTGAATACTTGTTTGTCCAAATAGCACAATGTTTTAAATATGAATGAAAATATCAGAAGAGTTGTTAAGATCTCCATTTAAACCTTTTCCTGTTTGTTTCCTCTTGTTTATTTGTAGAACTCTGTGGGCTCAGGCTTCCCCCTCCCACCTCCTATGTTCCCCGGGATGGGCCAGATACGACCTCCACCTATCGGAGCCATGAACCCGGTCTTCAACCAATCAAGTAAGTGTCCCCCTGTCTTACCCATTAATTCCACTGTTCCAATTTTTTTCTGTCTGATTTGGAGACATTATGTTTTCAGGTTGTCTGTCCCAGTCTTGTGAATCCGATATCTGAGTTTTTCAAATTTGGACTGAAGGATGTACACATTAGATTTTGACCACTGTGACCTCAGATTTGTGCCATTCTCAGGAACGCCTGGAAAGAATTTCATTACAGCTGCGACAAACGTCAACGTGGACACAAACTGATAAGAATTTGGTGTTCAAAGGTCATAGGTCACTGGTACCTCAGAAAACACGTTTTTGGCCATTACTCAAGTATTCATACGCTTATTATGAAGGAAGTTTCACACAAATGTCTAATAGGATGAAATGATGAAGTGATGGTGTTTTAGATCAAAAAGCTTCACCTTTAACATCATAATGTTCTACAAAAACACTTTTCTGATAGTTATTCAACACCAGAACTCAGGAACAGAAGGGGAGTTTGTGACCATATTTCACATTTAGTCAGATACTGAATTGGTGACACTGACCTTGGGTGCCCACCTTGAAACTGTGGTGATTTTATTAAAATTCCTTCTAAATCGTCAGTATATATGATATGAGTCTGAACAGACATGGATGTAAACGGTAACTTGCAACTATTCACTATATTTCTAGTAAATTTGTTGGTCTTTTTTTCTGTCTTGCTTGAAATAAAAAGTCCATAGTCCAAGTAAATTAACTGTAGCTTTTCAGTAGGCAGTTTTCTCATCAGTCCACTCTGTTCTGCAGGTGGCTTGCTGTTGCCCCCCCAGGGTTACCCCGCACCTCTATGGGGGATGCCTCTGCCTCCCCACCACCACCAGAACCAACCGTTCTTCGGAGCTACTGGGACCTTCCCCGGTGCTGCTCGCCCCCAACCTGCCACATCACTGCCCATCGGCTCACACAACCAGTTCATCCCGTTACAGGTCAGCGCACACACACACACACACACACACACACACACACACACACACACACACACACACACACACACACACACACACACACACACTTACACACAAAGAAATGAATAATTGTTGCTAGGGTTGCATCAGCGATGGCTGTCAGGCATCGCCGATGCAACCAGGCATCGCCTCGCACCCCCGCCCCCCCAGTAACACAGTAGGCTTTTCTTTATTCTTGAACATCGACAGGTGACTAAGAAGCGAGTCTCGGCCAATAAGAAGAACCAAGATACCCGAGAGTTCTACAGCGCCGCCCACACCGTTGCCAGGAACCAATCACATAAAACCCAAAACCAGGCGTCCGGCCAATCAGACCAGCCCCACCAACAGCCCGCCAGCAGCAACCCCTCCTCAACCAGTCCCAGCCCAGCAGACGCCGTGCCCATGACCCCTCCTCGGCAAAACCCCCCATCGACAGGCCACACCCCCGGCTCATCCTCCAAGAGGAAGCACAGGAAGCTGGCTGTCAATTTTGAGGCGGCTAAAGTCTCTGAGTGATGAGCTGCTGTGTGTGTGTGCGTGTGTATGTGTGTGTGTGTGTGTGTGTCTAGGAGAGCGCGAGATAGGCTCAGCTGTATTAAGGCCTGACTCAGCATCTCTGATCAAAACCTCCGTCATTGTGAAACATTTTCACGCAACATTTCAGCGCAGAAAGCAGCTTCAGTCAAAACATTGGGTCATATTTTCATGTTTTACTAACAGGAACATTTCCCTCTTTTAATTACTTGTCATCTGCCTCTAATCGCACAGATTAAACATGGCATCTCTTCACCTCTTCGCTTTAGGTCAGGTACACTTGTTCATCAAAAGTTTGCTCCATTCTGTTAAAGTGAAACAAACATTTCACAAACATTTTCATGAGGAAGGAAGCATACATTTTATTTCAACTTGTGTTCTTTTTGTGGTAGCTGTGGCTATAAGTTCTAACAGCAAAGTAAACATCGCAAGTATTTGCTAAGATCGCAGAATTGGGGAACATTGCGGAAAAGTGGCTGTTATCCACTACATGAATTGCATATAGCCTAAATTGGGATCATAGAGTTTTTTTTCGTAGTGTGACGTGAAATAAACTTCCATGATAGTCGTCACACAGTCTTGTGTGCTGCGTATTTGAAGACCTATTGAAGCGAAACACTGCCTTAAAAGTGCATCGTCTTAATGAAATCTGCATTATAGTGTCAATTCTATTGAGAACCAGTAGCTGCTCACCAGCGCCGTTTTTCCAAAAACAACCCTAATTTCAGCAGAAAAACCTGTCATATGCACAGTATTTCACATTTAGACGAGCTAATTGGCTAAATTAGCTACGAATGCACTTAATGTTCTCAGATCTTTTTAGCCTTTACAGCCTCCTCATGTCAGTCTCAGCTCTGCACCTCTTTTCAAATGTTGCCTTCTGTATCTGCAGCTGAGAGACATCACAGTTTTCACATTGACTTTAGGCACTAGCATCATGGCAACATACACTAAGAAGTAACACTTCTTGATGTTTGGTAAAAGCTCTTGATTAAATCCAGATCTTTGGTCTCAGGAACGTGTAGCCGTGATAGAAGCTCTCATCATACACGAGTCTCCGATTTGCTCTGCGGTGGCAACTTGGGCCTGCTTTCCAAACACTTTCCTCTGAACGCTCACACACATACTTCATTATTTACATGCACGAATTTTAGAAGACTTGTTTGCATGCACAGAGGGGTGTTGGTGTATTAATAATGCTTAAAATCGACCCTCTATCCCAGCTACACTGATCAGAGCATGAAGAACTAAAGCTTACAGTGTCCACATGTATCAGGTTTGTTAGGTTTGCATCAGCGGTGTTAATACAGCCAACATATATTAACTGTTGTGATGTTTTGTGATTGTTTTTTCCCCCCGTCAAGATAGAAGCTTCACTACCTTTTATTTCCTTCAGTGACCTTTGACACCCTGCTGCATTTTTATACTTTTTTATGGTTTGTTTATGGCACCTAAAAAGTAAAAAGGTTTCGGGGGTTAATTTTCCACTGCAGAGCTGCTTTACACCAGCACGTCAACCAGAGTCAGATTCCATCTGCAGTTATTAGTGTTGCAATCGCCTTTTGATTTGTCCTTTTTATTTTACTTTTTTAATATAATGTGGACCTTGTGAAAAAGTCCTTTCATTTTAATGTTGTAGAATCTGTCAGAATATCTGTTAGAGTCCAGAAACCCTTTGCTTCACTGCCAGATTCAGAGTTTCCAAGCATCCTGATTATCTTCAAGGCTGGATTTACACAGGTGCAAATAATTCAAATTTTACCCATTTTATTTGGTCTGTTCTCCTATATAATGTTTCCCTTAGTGTATATTTTTAGGCTACAAACATTCAAAAAAATTCTTGTAAATATACGGACGCTCACTTGATTTATTAGTTCGAATTTTGTAAATGAAAAACGACAATTTCAGTGTTTATTAATTGCAGAGGTTTTTTTTTTACGGAACAAGGTTTCGTCTGTGTGTCGACAGCTTGAATTTAATGTGGCAGTTGTGTGTATCTGTATCATGTTGTCACACAGTCCTCAGAGACACACACACACACACACAGATAGGTGAAATGAATCGGTTGGAATCAGATGAAAATATTACATTTCTGTATCTGTGTAAATGCAGCCAAAGATCATTATTAGTTCAATGTAATGGTGAATAACTTAACTCCACTAAATTAAACATTAAAGTCTCTGAGATGCTTTTGGAAAGGTTCCAGCAGGTCTTGGTTGGCGGTTTTCTAAAGCTGTGCGTCTATTTTAAATCCTGGCCTTTATTATTCTTATTATACACATTTGTACACTTGGACTTATTTACCCAAGCACACATACATACAAAAATCTGTCCATTTTAAAGATTTCTTTTCCTTTACGAGCTATGGATTTTAATCTATACCCTTTTTATAGACGCTCTTGGGGTCTTTTCTAAGCAAGCGGAGTAGTCATATTGTTTGAATAATGTTTGTGGTGAAGCTACAGTGGTGGAAGCATCTGTAGCGACAAGTAATGTGTATTTTACTTTGTCCTTGTTTTGAGGGACGTCAGCCTACAGTATGTTTTCAATGTTTTTGTCTTTTTTTTTTTAAGGCTGATATCCTCACGCCAAACCCTGGGACTCAAGTCTATAAGGCTCTGGTGCAATAAGGGGAGGTTTTTAAAAAATAAAAAAAAGTGGAAATTGAAGCACACCTGTTGTATATCTGTTTGTTTGTTTTTTTGCATATTAAAAGAAGTTGAGAATTCTCAATATGAAGAGATAATGACTTGCTGTTTTGATTCAGGAATGTGCTGTACATATCCATTGATTAAATTGACTTTTTTGTTACAACATGTCTGCTTCTTTCTTACATGAGGAAATGACTTTTTTCAGATTCTTGAAAACGGCCGAGCACTGATATTGCACCTCCTTTTCATAACCTTCCCGTAACGTTGAGCTATAACCTGACTGTAAAGATAGGAAATGCTGATTAAATGTTAAAACCCTTTGAAGAATAAGTAAAATTGGTGACCACAGAGGTGTTACCTGAAAAATGGAAGAAATGGGTAAAAATGAGTAAGGGTAGTGGGTTACTTGAAAAATGGGTAAAGTGAGTAATGGTGGCAGGCTGTCATAAAATTAGTAAGGTCTTGTCATTGTTTTGAACATTTTTAATAAATACATTGTTTTTTAAAAATCAGCATGTCTTCATCAGAGATTTAGTTACATCCCATCTGTTGAGGCATCAGTTTGAGCTTCAAGTGGGTTCATGGTCCTTGAAAATGTCAGATCTCACACTATAAACACCAGTGGCGGCTGGTCAATGCGGGGCGCTGGGGCGCTGCCCCATCCAATAATCTAGAGAAAGTCTACTTAAACATATTAAATATAAATTAATTAGATAATGCTAAATCATTATGAAATAAAAAGTATTTGCTTGTAAAATGCGCCTGTTAGTCTCTCCGCACCTGTCAGCATTATAAATCGATTCCAAATTGTATTTTATTAATTTCTATATGTACTTACTGTATGCGGGGCGCCGGCCTAATGAGAGTCAATGCGAGCCCTCAAACTTTTGACAAGCACATGACCTGAGGCTGCTCTCTCATTGGCCTGCGTCACGTTTCCCACGGGGCGCAGCTCAGTGCGCCCCGGACACGCCCACTTTTATTGGCAGCGAATTGTTGTTGTTCATCTACTGTGATTGGACAGTTCCGGCTGTCATTGACGCCCTCCCGTCAGCTGCTGTCACCCAAACTCCTGCTGACGGTAGCTTCAGGAGATGACGTTAAAGTGGAGCCGCGGAAATTAAAGTTTATTTTGTAATTTCTCTACAAAAACATAATTTCACAAGACTTTCACTAGAAGAGAGAAAGAGGATAAAGCAGCAGCAGGTGATGGGGGAGCTGAGAGTTTCTCCCGCTGCTGTTATGATAAACGGAGCTGGCTAGCTGGATACAGTGTGAGTTATTCCTTTTATTGCTTTATCCGTTTGCTGTTTCAAAGTGTCAGCACCGAAACGTTGTGGACAACGACAGGGGAACGAGACCTAAAACATCTCTCTGAAAGAATGCAAACAGAAAGCTGCAGCCATCGAGACAATAGCATGTAGCTAAGTTGTTTTTAGCAAACTTAGCATTGCTGCTGTTTCACCACATCTGGCCACATGACTTGGGTAAAGTTAGAAAGAGATTGGCAGATTCGAACTTCAGCGATCAATAGCTCACAAACGAAACATTGTTAAAACATAAAACATGCCTCTTTCCTATCGTAGTAAGGTAGACTATTGACTACAAACTCATTTTCGCCAAAACGAGTCGTCCTCCAGGCTGCAGGAAATATATTGCCCTCTATGCGCTGCGGGTGGAGAGGCGAGCGCTTAGGGACCGTCTACAAAGTGCAGTACCAAAACGAAAAATATTCAATATCTCCATCCATATCTCCAATTCACTCCACACAACAAGGGTCACCTGATAATCATACTACAACAGTTATTTCAGAAAGAAAATCTTTTTGCAAATTTTTGGGGAATTTTATTGTGAAAAATCGTCAATATCGTTAATATTATACAGTGTAGGATGACCAAAATCATGCTACACAACAAGGGTCATCTAATAATCATACTACAACATTTATTTTGGGAAAATTAGTTTTGATATAATTTTGGGGATTTTTTATATTCAAAAATATTCAATAGTGTTAATATTATACACTGTATACTCACCAAAATCATGCTATACAACAAGGGTCACCTGACAATCATACTACAACAGTTATTTCAGAAAAATGTCTTTTTGCATGTTTTTGGGGAATTTTATTGTGAAAAATCATCAATAGCGTTAATATTATACACTGTATACTCACCAAAATCATGCTACACAAACAGGGTCACCTCATAATAATACTACAACAGTAATTTCAGGAAAAAAAAATTGCATATTTTTGGGGAATTTTATTGTGAAATATCGTCAATAGCGTTAATATTATACACTGTATACTCACCAAAATCATGCTATACAACAAGGGTCACCTGATAATCATACTACAACAGTTATTTCAGAAAAATGTGTTTTTGCATATTTTTGGGGAATTTTATTGTGAAAAATTGTCAATAGCATTAATATTATACAGTGTAGGATGACCAAAATCATGCTACACAACAATGGTCACCTGATAATCGTACTACAACAGTCATATCAGAAAAAATATCTTTTTGCATGTTTTTTGGGGAATTTTATTGTGAAAAATCGTCAATAACGTTAATATTATACACTGTATACTCACCAAAATCATGCTACACAAACACGGTCACCTCATAATCATACTACAACAGTTATTTCAGGAAAAAAAAAATTGCATATTTTTAGGGAATTTTATTGTGAAATATCGTCAATAGCGTTAATATTATACACTGTATACTCACCAAAATCATGCTATACAACAAGGGTCACCTGATAATCATACTACAACAGTTATTTCAGACAAATGTGTTTTTGCATATTTTTGGGGAATTTTATTGTGAAAAATTGTCAATAGCATTAATATTATACAGTGTAGGATGACCAAAATCATGCTACACAACAATGGTCACCTGATAATCGTACTACAACAGTCATATCAGAAAAAATATCTTTTTGCATGTTTTTTGGGGAATTTTATTGTGAAAAATCGTCAATAGCGTTAATATTATACACTGTATACTCACCAAAATCATGCTACACAAACACGGTCACCTCATAATCATACTACAACAGTTATTTCAGGAAAAAAAAAATTGCATATTTTTAGGGAATTTTATTGTGAAATATCGTCAATAGCGTTAATATTATACACTGTATACTCACCAAAATCATGCTATACAACAAGGGTCACCTGATAATCATACTACAACAGTTATTTCAGACAAATGTGTTTTTGCATATTTTTGGGGAATTTTATTGTGAAAAATTGTCAATAGCATTAATATTATACAGTGTAGGATGACCAAAATCATGCTACACAACAATGGTCACCTGATAATCGTACTACAACAGTCATATCAGAAAAAATATCTTTTTGCATGTTTTTTGGGGAATTTTATTGTGAAAAATCGTCAATAGCGTTAATATTATACACTGTATACCCACCAAAATCATGCTACACAAACACGGTCACCTCATAATCATACTACAACAGTTATTTCAGGAAAAAAAAAATTGCATATTTTTGTGGAATTTTATTGTTAAATATCGTCAATAGCGTTAATATTATACACTGTATACTCACCAAAATCATGCTATACAACAAGGGTCACCTGATAATCATACTACAACAGTTATTTCAGAAAAATGTGTTTTTGCATATTTTTGGGGAATTTTATTGTGAAAAATTGTCAATAGCATTAATATTATACAGTGTAGGATGACCAAAATCATGCTACACAACAATGGTCACCTGATAATCGTACTACAACAGTCATTTCAGAAAAAAAATCTTTTTGCATGTTTTTGGGGAATTTTATTGTGAAAAATCGTCAATAGCGTTAATATTATACAGTGTATACTCACCAAAATCATGATACACAACAAGGGTCACCTGATAATCATACTACAACAGTTATTTCAGGAAAATGTGTTTTTGCATATTTTTGGGGAATTTTATTGTGAAAAATCATCAATAGCGTTAATATTATACAGTGTAGGATGACCAAAATCATGATACACAACAAGGGTCACCTGATAATCATACTACAACAGTCATTTCAGAAAAATGTGTTTTTGTTTATTTTTGGAGAATTTTATTGTGAAAAATCGTCAATAGCGTTAATATTATACACTGTATACTCACCAAAATCATGCTACACAACAATGGTCACCTGATAATCGTACTACAACAGTTATTTCAGAAAAATGTGTTTTTGCATATTTTTGGGGAATTTTATTGTGAAAAATCGTCAATAGCGTTAATATTATACACTGTATACTCACCAAAATCCAAATCATGCTACACAACAATGGTCACCTGATAATCGTACTACAACAGTTATTTCAGAAAAATGTGTTTTTGCATATTTTTGGGGAATTTTATTGTGAAAAATCATCAATAGCGTTAATATTATACAGTGTATGATGACCAAAATCATGATACACAACAAGGGTCACCTGATAATCATACTACAACAGTTATTTCAGGAAAAAAAAAAAGATTGGATATTTTTGGGGAATTTTATTGTGAAATATCGTCAATAGCGTTAATATTATACACAGTATACTCACCAAAATCATGCTACACAACAAGGGTCACCTGATAATCGTACTACAACAGTTATTTCAGAAAAATGTGTTTTTGTTTATTTTTGGGGAATTTTATTGTGAAAAATCGTCAATAGCGTTAATATTATACAGTGTAGGATGACCAAAATCATGATACACAACAAGGGTCACCTGATAATCATACTACAACAGTCATTTCAGAAAAATGTGTTTTTGTACATTTTTGGAGAATTTTATTGTGAAAAATCGTCAATAGCGTTAATATTATACACTGTATACTCACCAAAATCATGCTACACAACAATGGTCACCTGATAATCGTACTACAACAGTTATTTTAGAAATATATGTTTTTGTTTATTTTTGGGTAATTTTATTGTGAAAAATCGTCAATAGCGTTAATATTATACAGTATAGGATGACCAAAATCATGATACACAACAAGGGTCACCTTATAATCATACTACAACAGTCATTTCAGAAAAATGTGTTTTTGTTTATTTTTGGAGAATTTTATTGTGATAAATCGTCAATAGCGTTAATATTATACACTGTATACTCACCAAAATCATGCTACACAACAATGGTCACCTGATAATCGTACTACAACAGTTATTTTAGAAAAAATATGTTTTTGTTTATTTTTGGGGAATTTTATTGTGAAAAATCGTCAATAGCGTTAATATTATACAGTGTAGGATGACCAAAATCATGATACACAACAAGGGTCACCTGATAATCATACTACAACAGTCATTTCAGAAAAATGTGTTTTTGTACATTTTTGGAGAATTTTATTGTGAAAAATTTTCAATATCGTTAATATTATACAGTGTAGGATGACCAAAATCATGATACACAACAATGGTCACCTGATAATCGTACTACAACAGTTATTTCAGAAAAATGTGTTTTTGCATATTTTTGGGGAATTTTATTGTGAAAAATCATCAATAGCGTTAATATTATACAGTGTAGGATGACCAAAATCATGATACACAACAAGGATCACCTGATAATCATACTACAACAGTTATTTCAGGATAAACAAAAATTGCATTCTTTTGAAGAATTTTATTGTGAAGAATCGTCAATAGCATTAATATTATACACTGTATACTCACCCAAATCATGCTACACAACAATGGTCACCTGATAATCGTACTACAACAGTTATTTCAGAAAAATGTGCTTTTGTTTATTTTTGGGTAATTTTATTGTGAAAAATCGTCAATAGCGTTAATATTATACAGTGTAGGATGACCAAAATTATGCTACACAACAATGGTCACCTGATAATCGTACTACAACAGTCATTTCAGAAAAATGTGTTTTTGCATGTTTTTGGGGAATTTTATTGTGAAATATCGTCAATAGCGTTAATATTATACACTGTATACTCACCAAAATCATGCTATACAACAAGGGTCACCTGATAATCGTACTACAACAGTCATTTCAGAAAAATGTGTTTTTTCATATTTTTGGGGAATTTTATTGTGAAAAATCGTCAATAGCGTTAATATTATACAGTGTAGAATGACCAAAATCATGATACACAACAAGGGTCACCTGATAATCATACTACAACAGTCATTTCAGAAAAATGTGTTTTTGTATATTTTTGGAGAATTTTATTGTGAAAAATCGTCAATAGCGTTAATATTATACACAGTATACTCACCAAAATCATGCTACACAACAAGGGTCACCTGATAATCGTACTACAACAGTTATTTCAGAAAAATGTGTTTTTGTTTATTTTTGGGGAATTTTATTGTGAAAAATCGTCAATAGCGTTAATATTATACAGTGTAGAATGACCAAAATCATGATACACAACAAGGGTCACCTGATAATCATACTACAACAGTCATTTCAGAAAAATGTGTTTTTGTATATTTTTGGGGAATTTTATTGTGAAAAATCGTCAATAGCGTTAATATTATACACTGTATACTCACCAAAATCATGCTACACAACAATGGTCACCTGATAATCGTACTACAACAGTTATTTTAGAAAAATATGTTTTTGTTTATTTTTGGGTAATTTTATTGTGAAAAATCGTCAATAGCATTAATATTATACAGTATAGGATGACCAAAATCATGATACACAACAAGGGTCACCTTATAATCATACTACAACAGTCATTTCAGAAAAATGTGTTTTTGTTTATTTTTGGAGAATTTTATTGTGATAAATCGTCAATAGCGTTAATATTATACACTGTATACTCACCAAAATCATGCTACACAACAATGGTCACCTGATAATCGTACTACAACAGTTATTTTAGAAAAATATGTTTTTGTTTATTTTTGGGGAATTTTATTGTGAAAAATCGTCAATAGCGTTAATATTATACAGTGTAGGATGACCAAAATCATGATACACAACAAGGGTCACCTGATAATCATACTACAACAGTCATTTCAGGAAAATGTGTTTTTGCATATTTTTGGGGAATTTTATTGTGAAAAATCGTCAATAGCGTTAATATTATACAGTGTAGGATGACCAAAATCATGCTACACAACAATGGTCACCTGATAATCGTACTACAACAGTCATTTCAGAAAAATGTGTTTTTGCATATTTTTGGGGAATTTTATTGTGAAAAATCATCAATAGCGTTAATATTATACAGTGTAGGATGACCGAAATCATGCTACACAACAATGGTCACCTGATAATCGTACTACAACAGTCATTTCAGAAAAAAAATCTTTTTGCATGTTTTTGGGGAATTTTATTGTGAAAAATCATCAATAGCGTTAATATTATACACTGTATACTCACCCAAATCATGCTACACAACAATGGTCACCTGATAATCGTACTACAACAGTTATTTCAGAAAAATGTGTTTTTGCATATTTTTGGGGAATTTTATTGTGAAAAATCATCAATAGCGTTAATATTATACAGTGTAGGATGACCAAAATCATGATACACAACAAGGGTCACCTGATAATCATACTACAACAGTCATTTCAGGAAAATGTGTTTTTGCATATTTTTGGGGAATTTTATTGTGAAAAATCGTCAATAGCGTTAATATTATACAGTGTAGGATGTCCAAAATCATGCTACACAACAATGGTCACCTGATAATCGTACTACAACAGTCATTTCAGAAAAAAAATCTTTTTGCATGTTTTTGGGGAATTTTATTGTGAAAAATCGTCAATAGCGTTTATATTATACACTGTATACTCACCAAAATCATGCTACACAACAAAGGTCAACTGATAATCGTACTACAACAGTTATTTCAGAAAAATGTGTTTTTGTTTATTTTTGGGGAATTTTATTGTGAAAAATCGTCAATAGCGTTAATATTGTACACTGTATACTCACCAAAATCATGCTACACAACAATGGTCACCTGATAATCGTACTACAACAGTTATTTCCGAAAAATGTGTTTTTGCATATTTTTGGGGAATTTTATTGTGAAAAATCGTCAATAGCGTTAATATTATACAGTGTAGGATGACCAAAATCATGATATACAACAAGGGTCACCTGATAATCATACTACAACAGTCATTTCAGAAAAATGTGTTTTTGTTTATTTTTGGAGAATTTTATTGTGAAAAATCGTCAATAGCGTTAATATTAAACACTGTATACTCACCCAAATCATGATACACAACAAGGGTCACCTGATAATCATACTACAACAGTCATTTCAGGAAAATGTGTTTTTGCATATTTTTGGGGAATTTTATTGTGAAAAATCGTCAATAGCGTTAATATTATACAGTGTAGGATGACCAAAATCATGCTACACAACAATGGTCACCTGATAATCGTACTACAACAGTCATTTCAGAAAAAAAATCTTTTTGCATGTTTTTGGGGAATTTTATTGTGAAAAATCGTCAATAGCGTTAATATTATACACTGTATACTCACCAAAATCATGCTACACAACAAAGGTCAACTGATAATCGTTCTACAACAGTTATTTCAGAAAAATGTGTTTTTGTTTATTTTTGGGTAATTTTATTGTGAAAAATCGTCAATAGCGTTAATATTGTACACTGTATACTCACCAAAATCATGCTACACAACAATGGTCACCTGATAATCGTACTACAACAGTTATTTCCGAAAAATGTGTTTTTGCATATTTTTGGACAATTTTATTGTGAAAAATCGTCAATAGCGTTAATATTATACAGTGTAGGATGACCAAAATCATGATATACAACAAGGGTCACCTGATATTCATACTACAACAGTCATTTCAGAAAAATGTGTTTTTGTTTATTTTTGGAGAATTTTATTGTGAAAAATCGTCAATAGCGTTAATATTATACACTGTATACTCACCCAAATCATGCTACACAACAATGGTCACCTGATAATCGTTCTACAACAGTTATTTCAGAAAAATGTGCTTTTGTTTATTTTTGGGTAATTTTATTGTGAAAAATCGTCAATAGCATTGATATTATACAATGTAGGGTGACCAACATTATGCTACACAACAATGGTCATCTGATAATCGTACTACAACAGTCATTTCAGAAAAATGTGTTTTTGCATATTTTTGGGGAATTTTATTGTGAAAAATCATCAATAGCGTTAATATTATACAGTGTAGGATGACCAAAATCATGCTACACAACAATGGTCACCTGATAATCGTACTACAACAGTCATTTCAGAAAAATGTGTTTTTGTTTATTTTTGGGGAATTTTATTGTGAAAAATCGTCAATAGCGTTAATATTATACAGTGTAGGATGACCAAAATCATGATACACAACAAGGGTCACCTGATAATCGTACTACAACAGTTATTTCAGAAAAATGTGTTTTTGCATATTTTTGGACAATTTTATTGTGAAAAATCATCAATAGCATTAATATTATACACTGTATACTCACCAAAATCATGCTACACAACAAGGGTCACCTGATAATCATACTACAACAGTTATTTCAGGAAAAAAAAAATTGCATATTTTTGTGGAATTTTATTGTGAAAAATCGTCAATAGCGTTAATATTATACACTGTATACTCCCCAAAATTATGCTACACAACAATGGTCACCTGATAATCGTACTACAACAGTTATTTCATAAAAATGTGTTTTTGCATATTTTTGGGGAATTTTATTGTGAAAAATCATCAATAGCGTTAATATTATACACTGTATACTCACCAAAATCATGCTACACAACAAAGGTCACCTGATAATCATACTTCAACAGTTATTTCAGAAAAATGTGTTTTTGTTTATTTTTGGGGAATTTTATTGTGAAAAATTGTCAATAGCGTTAATATTATACAGTGTAGGATGACCAAAATCATGATACACAACAAGAGTCACCTGATAATCATACTACAACAGTTATTTCAGGAGAAACAAAAATTGCATATTTTTGGAGAATTTTATTGTGAAAAATCGTCAATAGCATTAATATTATACACTGTATACTCACCCAAATCATGCTACACAGCAAGGGTCACCTGATAATCATACTACAACAGTTATTTCAGAAAAATGTGTTTTTGTTTATTTTTGGGTAATTTTATTGTGAAAAATCGTCAATAGCGTTAATATTATACATGTAGGATGACCAAAATTATGCTACACAACAATGGTCACCTGATAATCGTACTACAACAGTCATTTCAGAAAAAAATCTTTTTGCATATTTTTGGGGAATTTTATTGTGAAAAATTGTCAATAGCGTTAATATTATACAGTGTAGGATGACCAAAATCATGATACACAACAAGAGTCACCTGATAATCATACTACAACAGTTATTTCAGGAAAACAAAAATTGCATATTTTTGGAGAATTTTATTGTTAAAAATCGTCAATAGCATTAATATTATACACTGTATACTCACCCAAATCATGCTACACAGCAAGGGTCACCTGATAATCATACTACAACAGTTATTTCAGAAAAATGTGTTTTTGTTTATTTTTGGGGAATTTTATTGTGAAAAATTGTCAATATCGTTAATATTATACAGTGTAGGATGACCAAAATCATGCTACACAACAATGGTCACCTGATAATCGTACTACAACAGTTATTTCATAAAAATGTGTTTTTGCATATTTTTGGGGAATTTTATTGTGAAAAATCGTCAATAGCGTTAATATTATACAGTGTAGGATGACCAAAATCATGCTACACAACAATGGTCACCTGATAATCGTACTACAACAGTTATTTCAGAAAATTTGTTTTTGCATATTTTTGGGGAATTTTATTGTGAAAAATCGTCAATAGCGTTAATATTATACAGTGTAGGATGACCAAAATCATGCTACACAACAATGGTCACCTGATAATCGTACTACAACAGTCATTTCAGAAAAAAAATCTTTTTGCATGTTTTTGGGGAATTTTATTGTGAAAAATCGTCAATAGCGTTAATATTATACACTGTATACTCACCAAAATCATGCTACACAACAAAGGTCAACTGATAATCGTTCTACAACAGTTATTTCAGAAAAATGTGTTTTTGTTTATTTTTGGGTAATTTTATTGTGAAAAATCGTCAATAGCGTTAATATTGTACACTGTATACTCACCAAAATCATGCTACACAACAATGGTCACCTGATAATCGTACTACAACAGTTATTTCCGAAAAATGTGTTTTTGCATATTTTTGGAGAATTTTATTGTTAAAAATCGTCAATAGCATTAATATTATACACTGTATACTCACCCAAATCATGCTACACAGCAAGGGTCACCTGATAATCATACTACAACAGTTATTTCAGAAAAATGTGTTTTTGTTTATTTTTGGGGAATTTTATTGTGAAAAATTGTCAATATCGTTAATATTATACAGTGTAGGATGACCAAAATCATGCTACACAACAATGGTCACCTGATAATCGTACTACAACAGTTATTTCATAAAAATGTGTTTTTGCATATTTTTGGGGAATTTTATTGTGAAAAATCGTCAATAGCGTTAATATTATACAGTGTAGGATGACCAAAATCATGCTACACAACAATGGTCACCTGATAATCGTACTACAACAGTTATTTCAGAAAATTTGTTTTTGCATATTTTTGGGGAATTTTATTGTGAAAAATCGTCAATAGCGTTAATATTATACAGTGTAGGATGACCAAAATCATGCTACACAACAATGGTCACCTGATAATCGTACTACAACAGTCATTTCAGAAAAAAAATCTTTTTGCATGTTTTTGGGGAATTTTATTGTGAAAAATCGTCAATAGCGTTAATATTATACACTGTATACTCACCAAAATCATGCTACACAACAAAGGTCAACTGATAATCGTTCTACAACAGTTATTTCAGAAAAATGTGTTTTTGTTTATTTTTGGGTAATTTTATTGTGAAAAATCGTCAATAGCGTTAATATTGTACACTGTATACTCACCAAAATCATGCTACACAACAAAGGTCACCTGATAATCATACTTCAACAGTTATTTCAGAAAAATGTGTTTTTGTTTATTTTTGGGGAATTTTATTGTGAAAAATCGTCAATAGCGTTAATATTATACAGTGTAGGATGACCAAAATCATGATACACAACAAGGGTCACCTGATAATCATACTACAACAGTTATTTCAGGAGAAATAAAAATTGCATATTTTTGGGGAATTTTATTGTGAAAAATCGTCAATAGCATTAATATTATACACTGTATACTCACCCAAATCATGCTACACAGCAAGGGTCACCTGATAATCATACTACAACAGTTATTTCAGAAAAATGTGTTTTTGTTTATTTTTGGGTAATTTTATTGTGAAAAATCGTCAATAGCGTTAATATTATACATGTAGGATGACCAAAATCATGCTACACAACAATGGTCACCTGATAATCGTACTACAACAGTTATTTCAGAAAAATGTGTTTTTGCATATTTTTGGGGAATTTTATTATGAAAAATCGTCAATAGCGTTAATATTATAAAGTGTAGGATGACCAAAATCATGCTACACAACAATGGTCACCTGATAATCGTACTACAACAGTCATTTCAGAAAAAAATCTTTTTGCATATTTTTGGGGAATTTTATTGTGAAAAATCGTCAATAGCGTTAATATTATACAGTGTAGGATGACCAAAATCATGCTACACAACAATGGTCACCTGATAATCGTACTACAACAGTCATTTCAGAAAAATGTGTTTTTGTTTATTTTTGGGGAATTTTATTGTGAAAAATCGTCAATAGCGTTAATATTATACAGTGTAGGATGACCAAAATCATGATACACAACAAGGGTCACCTGATAATCGTACTACAACAGTTATTTCAGAAAAATGTGTTTTTGCATATTTTTGGACAATTTTATTGTGAAAAATCATCAATAGCATTAATATTATACACTGTATACTCACCAAAATCATGCTACACAACAAGGGTCACCTGATAATCATACTACAACAGTTATTTCAGGAAAAAAAAAATTGCATATTTTTGTGGAATTTTATTGTGAAAAATCGTCAATAGCGTTAATATTATACACTGTATACTCCCCAAAATTATGCTACACAACAATGGTCACCTGATAATCGTACTACAACAGTTATTTCAGAAAAATGTGTTTTTGCATATTTTTGGGGAATTTTATTGTGAAAAATCATCAATAGCGTTAATATTATACACTGTATACTCACCAAAATCATGCTACACAACAAAGGTCACCTGATAATCATACTTCAACAGTTATTTCAGAAAAATGTGTTTTT
The DNA here is from genome assembly GCF_963691925.1 of Scomber scombrus. Taxonomy (NCBI): domain Eukaryota; kingdom Metazoa; phylum Chordata; class Actinopteri; order Scombriformes; family Scombridae; genus Scomber; species Scomber scombrus. The sequence goes on from NC_084980.1 coordinate 5,764,071, forward strand.
GTTTATTTTTGGGGAATTTTATTGTGAAAAATTGTCAATAGCGTTAATATTATACAGTGTATGATGACCAAAATCATGATACACAACAAGAGTCACCTGATAATCATACTACAACAGTTATTTCAGGAGAAACAAAAATTGCATATTTTTGGAGAATTTTATTGTGAAAAATCGTCAATAGCATTAATATTATACACTGTATACTCACCCAAATCATGCTACACAGCAAGGGTCACCTGATAATCATACTACAACAGTTATTTCAGAAAAATGTGTTTTTGTTTATTTTTGGGTAATTTTATTGTGAAAAATCGTCAATAGCGTTAATATTATACATGTAGGATGACCAAAATTATGCTACACAACAATGGTCACCTGATAATCGTACTACAACAGTCATTTCAGAAAAAAATCTTTTTGCATATTTTTGGGGAATTTTATTGTGAAAAATTGTCAATAGCGTTAATATTATACAGTGTAGGATGACCAAAATCATGATACACAACAAGAGTCACCTGATAATCATACTACAACAGTTATTTCAGGAAAACAAAAATTGCATATTTTTGGAGAATTTTATTGTTAAAAATCGTCAATAGCATTAATATTATACACTGTATACTCACCCAAATCATGCTACACAGCAAGGGTCACCTGATAATCATACTACAACAGTTATTTCAGAAAAATGTGTTTTTGTTTATTTTTGGGGAATTTTATTGTGAAAAATTGTCAATATCGTTAATATTATACAGTGTAGGATGACCAAAATCATGCTACACAACAATGGTCACCTGATAATCGTACTACAACAGTTATTTCATAAAAATGTGTTTTTGCATATTTTTGGGGAATTTTATTGTGAAAAATCGTCAATAGCGTTAATATTATACAGTGTAGGATGACCAAAATCATGCTACACAACAATGGTCACCTGATAATCGTACTACAACAGTTATTTCAGAAAATTTGTTTTTGCATATTTTTGGGGAATTTTATTGTGAAAAATCGTCAATAGCGTTAATATTATACAGTGTAGGATGACCAAAATCATGCTACACAACAATGGTCACCTGATAATCGTACTACAACAGTTATTTCATAAAAATGTGTTTTTGCATATTTTTGGGGAATTTTATTGTGATAAATCATCAATAGCGTTAATATTATACACTGTATACTCACCAAAATCATGCTACACAACAAAGGTCACCTGATAATCATACTTCAACAGTTATTTCAGAAAAATGTGTTTTTGTTTATTTTTGGGGAATTTTATTGTGAAAAATCGTCAATAGCGTTAATATTATACAGTGTAGGATGACCAAAATCATGATACACAACAAGGGTCACCTGATAATCATACTACAACAGTTATTTCAGGAGAAATAAAAATTGCATATTTTTGGGGAATTTTATTGTGAAAAATCGTCAATAGCATTAATATTATACACTGTATACTCACCCAAATCATGCTACACAGCAAGGGTCACCTGATAATCATACTACAACAGTTATTTCAGAAAAATGTGTTTTTGTTTATTTTTGGGTAATTTTATTGTGAAAAATCGTCAATAGCGTTAATATTATACATGTAGGATGACCAAAATCATGCTACACAACAATGGTCACCTGATAATCGTACTACAACAGTTATTTCAGAAAAATGTGTTTTTGCATATTTTTGGGGAATTTTATTATGAAAAATCGTCAATAGCGTTAATATTATAAAGTGTAGGATGACCAAAATCATGCTACACAACAATGGTCACCTGATAATCGTACTACAACAGTCATTTCAGAAAAAAATCTTTTTGCATATTTTTGGGGAATTTTATTGTGAAAAATCGTCAATAGCGTTAATATTATACAGTGTAGGATGACCAAAATCATGCTACACAACAATGGTCACCTGATAATCGTACTACAACAGTTATTTCAGAAAAATGTGTTTTTGCATATTTTTGGGGAATTTTATTGTGAAAAATCGTCAATAGCGTTAATATTATACAGTGTAGGATGACCAAAATCATGCTACACAACAATGGTCACCTGATAATCGTACTACAACAGTTATTTCATAAAAATGTGTTTTTGCATATTTTTGGGGAATTTTATTGTGAAAAATCATCAATAGCGTTAATATTATACACTGTATACTCACCAAAATCATGCTACACAACAAAGGTCACCTGATAATCATACTACAACAGTTATTTCAGAAAAATGTGTTTTTGTTTATTTTTGGGTAATTTTATTGTGAAAAATCGTCAATAGCGTTAATATTATACATGTAGGATGACCAAAATTATGCTACACAACAATGGTCACCTGATAATCGTACTACAACAGTTATTTCATAAAAATGTGTTTTTGCATATTTTTGGGGAATTTTATTGTGAAAAATCGTCAATAGCGTTAATATTATACAGTGTAGGATGACCAAAATCATGCTACACAACAATGGTCACCTGATAATCGTACTACAACCGTTATTTCAGAAAATTTGTTTTTGCATATTTTTGGGGAATTTTATTGTGAAAAATCGTCAATAGCGTTAATATTATACAGTGTAGGATGACCAAAATCATGCTACACAACAATGGTCACCTGATAATCGTACTACAACAGTTATTTCATAAAAATGTGTTTTTGCATATTTTTGGGGAATTTTATTGTGATAAATCATCAATAGCGTTAATATTATACACTGTATACTCACCAAAATCATGCTACACAACAAAGGTCACCTGATAATCATACTTCAACAGTTATTTCAGAAAAATGTGTTTTTGTTTATTTTTGGGGAATTTTATTGTGAAAAATCGTCAATAGCGTTAATATTATACAGTGTAGGATGACCAAAATCATGATACACAACAAGGGTCACCTGATAATCATACTACAACAGTTATTTCAGGAGAAACAAAAATTGCATATTTTTGGGGAATTTTATTGTGAAAAATCGTCAATAGCATTAATATTATACACTGTATACTCACCCAAATCATGCTACACAGCAAGGGTCACCTGATAATCATACTACAACAGTTATTTCAGAAAAATGTGTTTTTGTTTATTTTTGGGTAATTTTATTGTGAAAAATCGTCAATAGCGTTAATATTATAAAGTGTAGGATGACCAAAATCATGCTACACAACAATGGTCACCTGATAATCGTACTACAACAGTCATTTCAGAAAAAAATCTTTTTGCATATTTTTGGGGAATTTTATTGTGAAAAATCGTCAATAGCGTTAATATTATACACTGTATACTCACCCAAATCATGCTTTTCAGCAAGGGTCACCTGATAATCATACTACAACAGTTATTTCAGAAAAATGTGTTTTTGTTTATTTTTGGGCAATTTTATTGTGAAAAATTGTCAATATCGTTAATATTATACAGTTTAGGATGACCAAAATCATGCTACACAACAATGGTCACCTGATAATCGTACTACAACAGTTATTTCATAAAAATGTGTTTTTGCATATTTTTGGGGAATTTTATTGTGAAAAATCGTCAATAGCGTTAATATTATACAGTGTAGGATGACCAAAATCATGCTACACAACAAAGGTCACCTGATAATCATACTTCAACAGTTATTTCAGAAAAATGTGTTTTTGTTTATTTTTGGGGAATTTTATTGTGAAAAATCGTCAATAGCGTTAATATTATACAGTGTAGGATGACCAAAATCATGATACACAACAAGGGTCACCTGATAATCATACTACAACAGTTATTTCAGGAGAAATAAAAATTGCATATTTTTGGGGAATTTTATTGTGAAAAATCGTCAATAGCATTAATATTATACACTGTATACTCACCCAAATCATGCTACACAGCAAGGGTCACCTGATAATCGTACTACAACAGTTATTTCAGAAAAATGTGTTTTTGTTTATTTTTGGGTAATTTTATTGTGAAAAATCGTCAATAGCGTTAATATTATACATGTAGGATGACCAAAATTATGCTATACAACAATGGTCACCTGATAATCGTACTACAACAGTTATTTCAGAAAAATGTGTTTTTGCATATTTTTGGGGAATTTTATTATGAAAAATCGTCAATAGCGTTAATATTATAAAGTGTAGGATGACCAAAATCATGCTACACAACAATGGTCACCTGATAATCGTACTACAACAGTTATTTCATAAAAATGTGTTTTTGCATATTTTTGGGGAATTTTATTGTGAAAAATCATCAATAGCGTTAATATTATACACTGTATACTCACCAAAATCATGCTACACAACAAAGGTCACCTGATAATCATACTACAACAGTTATTTCAGAAAAATGTGTTTTTGTTTATTTTTGGGTAATTTTATTGTGAAAAATCGTCAATAGCGTTAATATTATACATGTAGGATGACCAAAATTATGCTACACAACAATGGTCACCTGATAATCGTACTACAACAGTTATTTCATAAAAATGTGTTTTTGCATATTTTTGGGGAATTTTATTGTGAAAAATCGTCAATAGCGTTAATATTATACAGTGTAGGATGACCAAAATCATGCTACACAACAATGGTCACCTGATAATCGTACTACAACCGTTATTTCAGAAAATTTGTTTTTGCATATTTTTGGGGAATTTTATTGTGAAAAATCGTCAATAGCGTTAATATTATACAGTGTAGGATGACCAAAATCATGCTACACAACAATGGTCACCTGATAATCGTACTACAACAGTTATTTCATAAAAATGTGTTTTTGCATATTTTTGGGGAATTTTATTGTGATAAATCATCAATAGCGTTAATATTATACACTGTATACTCACCAAAATCATGCTACACAACAAAGGTCACCTGATAATCATACTTCAACAGTTATTTCAGAAAAATGTGTTTTTGTTTATTTTTGGGGAATTTTATTGTGAAAAATCGTCAATAGCGTTAATATTATACAGTGTAGGATGACCAAAATCATGATACACAACAAGGGTCACCTGATAATCATACTACAACAGTTATTTCAGGAGAAATAAAAATTGCATATTTTTGGGGAATTTTATTGTGAAAAATCGTCAATAGCATTAATATTATACACTGTATACTCACCCAAATCATGCTACACAGCAAGGGTCACCTGATAATCATACTACAACAGTTATTATAGAAAAATGTGTTTTTGTTTATTTTTGGGTAATTTTATTGTGAAAAATCGTCAATAGCGTTAATATTATACATGTAGGATGACCAAAATTATGCTATACAACAATGGTCACCTGATAATCGTACTACAACAGTTATTTCAGAAAAATGTGTTTTTGCATATTTTTGGGGAATTTTATTATGAAAAATCGTCAATAGCGTTAATATTATACAGTGTAGGATGACCAAAATCATGCTACACAACAATGGTCACCTGATAATCGTACTACAACAGTTATTTCAGAAAAATGTGTTTTTGCATATTTTTGGGGAATTTTATTGTGAAAAATCGTCAATAGCGTTAATATTATACAGTGTAGGATGACCAAAATCATGCTACACAACAATGGTCACCTGATAATCGTACTACAACAGTTATTTCATAAAAATGTGTTTTTGCATATTTTTGGGGAATTTTATTGTGAAAAATCATCAATAGCGTTAATATTATACACTGTATACTCACCAAAATCATGCTACACAACAAAGGTCACCTGATAATCATACTTCAACAGTTATTTCAGAAAAATGTGTTTTTGTTTATTTTTGGGGAATTTTATTGTGAAAAATCGTCAATAGCGTTAATATTATACAGTGTAGGATGACCAAAATCATGATACACAACAAGGGTCACCTGATAATCATACTACAACAGTTATTTCAGGAGAAATAAAAATTGCATATTTTTGGGGAATTTTATTGTGAAAAATCGTCAATAGCATTAATATTATACACTGTATACTCACCCAAATCATGCTACACAGCAAGGGTCACCTGATAATCATACTACAACAGTTATTTCAGAAAAATGTGTTTTTGTTTATTTTTGGGTAATTTTATTGTGAAAAATCGTCAATAGCGTTAATATTATACATGTAGGATGACCAAAATTATGCTACACAACAATGGTCACCTGATAATCGTACTACAACAGTTATTTCAGAAAAATGTGTTTTTGCATATTTTTGGGGAATTTTATTGTGAAAAATCGTCAATAGCGTTAATATTATACAGTGTAGGATGACCAAAATCATGCTACACAACAATGGTCACCTGATAATTGTACTACAACAGTTATTTCAGAAAAATGTGTTTTTGCATATTTTTGGGGAATTTTATTGTGAAAAATCGTCAATAGCGTTAATATTATACAGTGTAGGATGACCAAAATCATGCTTTTCAGCAAGGGTCACCTGATAATCGTACTACAACAGTTATTTCATAAAAATGTGTTTTTGCATATTTTTGGGGAATTTTATTGTGAAAAATCATCAATAGCGTTAATATTATACACTGTATACTCACCAAAATCATGCTACACAACAAAGGTCACCTGATAATCATACTACAACAGTTATTTCAGAAAAATGTGTTTTTGTTTATTTTTGGGTAATTTTATTGTGAAAAATCGTCAATAGCGTTAATATTATACATGTAGGATGACCAAAATTATGCTACACAACAATGGTCACCTGATAATCGTACTACAACAGTTATTTCATAAAAATGTGTTTTTGCATATTTTTGGGGAATTTTATTGTGAAAAATCGTCAATAGCGTTAATATTATACAGTGTAGGATGACCAAAATCATGCTACACAACAATGGTCACCTGATAATCGTACTACAACCGTTATTTCAGAAAATTTGTTTTTGCATATTTTTGGGGAATTTTATTGTGAAAAATCGTCAATAGCGTTAATATTATACAGTGTAGGATGACCAAAATCATGCTACACAACAATGGTCACCTGATAATCGTACTACAACAGTTATTTCATAAAAATGTGTTTTTGCATATTTTTGGGGAATTTTATTGTGATAAATCATCAATAGCGTTAATATTATACACTGTATACTCACCAAAATCATGCTACACAACAAAGGTCACCTGATAATCATACTTCAACAGTTATTTCAGAAAAATGTGTTTTTGTTTATTTTTGGGGAATTTTATTGTGAAAAATCGTCAATAGCGTTAATATTATACAGTGTAGGATGACCAAAATCATGATACACAACAAGGGTCACCTGATAATCATACTACAACAGTTATTTCAGGAGAAATAAAAATTGCATATTTTTGGGGAATTTTATTGTGAAAAATCGTCAATAGCATTAATATTATACACTGTATACTCACCCAAATCATGCTACACAGCAAGGGTCACCTGATAATCATACTACAACAGTTATTTCAGAAAAATGTGTTTTTGTTTATTTTTGGGTAATTTTATTGTGAAAAATCGTCAATAGCGTTAATATTATACATGTAGGATGACCAAAATTATGCTATACAACAATGGTCACCTGATAATCGTACTACAACAGTTATTTCAGAAAAATGTGTTTTTGCATATTTTTGGGGAATTTTATTATGAAAAATCGTCAATAGCGTTAATATTATAAAGTGTAGGATGACCAAAATCATGCTACACAACAATGGTCACCTGATAATCGTACTACAACAGTCATTTCAGAAAAAAATCTTTTTGCATATTTTTGGGGAATTTTATTGTGAAAAATCGTCAATAGCGTTAATATTATACAGTGTAGGATGACCAAAATCATGCTACACAACAATGGTCACCTGATAATCGTACTACAACAGTTATTTCAGAAAAATGTGTTTTTGCATATTTTTGGGGAATTTTATTGTGAAAAATCGTCAATAGCGTTAATATTATACAGTGTAGGATGACCAAAATCATGCTACACAACAATGGTCACCTGATAATCGTACTACAACAGTTATTTCATAAAAATGTGTTTTTGCATATTTTTGGGGAATTTTATTGTGAAAAATCATCAATAGCGTTAATATTATACACTGTATACTCACCAAAATCATGCTACACAACAAAGGTCACCTGATAATCATACTTCAACAGTTATTTCAGAAAAATGTGTTTTTGTTTATTTTTGGGGAATTTTATTGTGAAAAATCGTCAATAGCGTTAATATTATACAGTGTAGGATGACCAAAATCATGATACACAACAAGGGTCACCTGATAATCATACTACAACAGTTATTTCAGGAGAAATAAAAATTGCATATTTTTGGGGAATTTTATTGTGAAAAATCGTCAATAGCATTAATATTATACACTGTATACTCACCCAAATCATGCTACACAGCAAGGGTCACCTGATAATCATACTACAACAGTTATTTCAGAAAAATGTGTTTTTGTTTATTTTTGGGTAATTTTATTGTGAAAAATCGTCAATAGCGTTAATATTATACATGTAGGATGACCAAAATTATGCTACACAACAATGGTCACCTGATAATCGTACTACAACAGTTATTTCAGAAAAATGTGTTTTTGCATATTTTTGGGGAATTTTATTGTGAAAAATCGTCAATAGCGTTAATATTATACAGTGTAGGATGACCAAAATCATGCTACACAACAATGGTCACCTGATAATTGTACTACAACAGTTATTTCAGAAAAATGTGTTTTTGCATATTTTTGGGGAATTTTATTGTGAAAAATCGTCAATAGCGTTAATATTATACAGTGTAGGATGACCAAAATCATGCTTTTCAGCAAGGGTCACCTGATAATCGTACTACAACAGTTATTTCATAAAAATGTGTTTTTGCATATTTTTGGGGAATTTTATTGTGAAAAATCATCAATAGCGTTAATATTATACACTGTATACTCACCAAAATCATGCTACACAACAAAGGTCACCTGATAATCATACTACAACAGTTATTTCAGAAAAATGTGTTTTTGTTTATTTTTGGGTAATTTTATTGTGAAAAATCGTCAATAGCGTTAATATTATACATGTAGGATGACCAAAATTATGCTACACAACAATGGTCACCTGATAATCGTACTACAACAGTTATTTCATAAAAATGTGTTTTTGCATATTTTTGGGGAATTTTATTGTGAAAAATCGTCAATAGCGTTAATATTATACAGTGTAGGATGACCAAAATCATGCTACACAACAATGGTCACCTGATAATCGTACTACAACCGTTATTTCAGAAAATTTGTTTTTGCATATTTTTGGGGAATTTTATTGTGAAAAATCGTCAATAGCGTTAATATTATACAGTGTAGGATGACCAAAATCATGCTACACAACAATGGTCACCTGATAATCGTACTACAACAGTTATTTCATAAAAATGTGTTTTTGCATATTTTTGGGGAATTTTATTGTGATAAATCATCAATAGCGTTAATATTATACACTGTATACTCACCAAAATCATGCTACACAACAAAGGTCACCTGATAATCATACTTCAACAGTTATTTCAGAAAAATGTGTTTTTGTTTATTTTTGGGGAATTTTATTGTGAAAAATCGTCAATAGCGTTAATATTATACAGTGTAGGATGACCAAAATCATGATACACAACAAGGGTCACCTGATAATCATACTACAACAGTTATTTCAGGAGAAATAAAAATTGCATATTTTTGGGGAATTTTATTGTGAAAAATCGTCAATAGCATTAATATTATACACTGTATACTCACCCAAATCATGCTACACAGCAAGGGTCACCTGATAATCATACTACAACAGTTATTTCAGAAAAATTTGTTTTTGTTTATTTTTGGGTAATTTTATTGTGAAAAATCGTCAATAGCGTTAATATTATACATGTAGGATGACCAAAATTATGCTATACAACAATGGTCACCTGATAATCGTACTACAACAGTTATTTCAGAAAAATGTGTTTTTGCATATTTTTGGGGAATTTTATTATGAAAAATCGTCAATAGCGTTAATATTATAAAGTGTAGGATGACCAAAATCATGCTACACAACAATGGTCACCTGATAATCGTACTACAACAGTCATTTCAGAAAAAAATCTTTTTGCATATTTTTGGGGAATTTTATTGTGAAAAATCGTCAATAGCGTTAATATTATACAGTGTAGGATGACCAAAATCATGCTACACAACAATGGTCACCTGATAATCGTACTACAACAGTTATTTCAGAAAAATGTGTTTTTGCATATTTTTGGGGAATTTTATTGTGAAAAATCGTCAATAGCGTTAATATTATACAGTGTAGGATGACCAAAATCATGCTACACAACAATGGTCACCTGATAATCGTACTACAACAGTTATTTCATAAAAATGTGTTTTTGCATATTTTTGGGGAATTTTATTGTGAAAAATCATCAATAGCGTTAATATTATACACTGTATACTCACCAAAATCATGCTACACAACAAAGGTCACCTGATAATCATACTTCAACAGTTATTTCAGAAAAATGTGTTTTTGTTTATTTTTGGGGAATTTTATTGTGAAAAATCGTCAATAGCGTTAATATTATACAGTGTAGGATGACCAAAATCATGATACACAACAAGGGTCACCTGATAATCATACTACAACAGTTATTTCAGGAGAAATAAAAATTGCATATTTTTGGGGAATTTTATTGTGAAAAATCGTCAATAGCATTAATATTATACACTGTATACTCACCCAAATCATGCTACACAGCAAGGGTCACCTGATAATCATACTACAACAGTTATTTCAGAAAAATGTGTTTTTGTTTATTTTTGGGTAATTTTATTGTGAAAAATCGTCAATAGCGTTAATATTATACATGTAGGATGACCAAAATTATGCTACACAACAATGGTCACCTGATAATCGTACTACAACAGTTATTTCAGAAAAATGTGTTTTTGCATATTTTTGGGGAATTTTATTGTGAAAAATCGTCAATAGCGTTAATATTATACAGTGTAGGATGACCAAAATCATGCTACACAACAATGGTCACCTGATAATCGTACTACAACAGTCATTTCAGAAAAAAATCTTTTTGCATATTTTTGGGGAATTTTATTGTGAAAAATCGTCAATAGCGTTAATATTATACACTGTATACTCACCCAAATCATGCTTTTCAGCAAGGGTCACCTGATAATCATACTACAACAGTTATTTCAGAAAAATGTGTTTTTGTTTATTTTTGGGGAATTTTATTGTGAAAAATTGTCAATATCGTTAATATTATACAGTGTAGGATGACCAAAATCATGCTACACAACAATGGTCACCTGATAATCGTACTACAACAGTTATTTCATAAAAATGTGTTTTTGCATATTTTTGGGGAATTTTATTGTGAAAAATCGTCAATAGCGTTAATATTATACAGTGTAGGATGACCAAAATCATGCTACACAACAATGGTCACCTGATAATCGTACTACAACAGTTATTTCAGAAAAATGTGTTTTTGCATATTTTTGGGGAATTTTATTGTGAAAAATCGTCAATAGCGTTAATATTATACACTGTATACTCACCAAAATCATGCTAAACAACAAGGGTCACCTGATAATCATACTACAACAGTTATTTCAGGAAAATGTGTTTTTGCATATTTTTGGGGAATTTTATTGTGAAAAATCGTCAATGGCGTTAATATTATACAGCGTAGGATGACCAAAATCATGCTACTCAACAATGGTCACCTGATAATCGTACTACAACAATCATTTTTTTAAAAAAAAGTTTTTTTGCATGTTTTTGGGGAATTTTATTGTGAAAAATCATCAATAGCGTTAATATTATACACTGTATACTCACCAAAATCATGCTACACAACAATGGTCACCTGATAATCGTACTACAACAGTTATTTCAGAAAAATGTGTTTTTGCATATTTTTGGGTAATTTTATTGTGAAAAATCGTCAATAGCGTTAATATTATACAGTGTAGGATGACCAAAATCATGATACACAACAAGGGACACCTGATAATCATACTACAACAGTCATTTCAGAAAAATTTGTTTTTGTTCATTTTTGGAGAATTTTATTGTGAAAAATCGTCAATAGCGTTAATATTATACAGTGTAGGATGACCAAAATCATGCTACACAACAATGGTCACCTGATAATCGTACTACAACAATCATTTAAAAAAAAAAAAGTTTTTTTGCATGTTTTTGGGGAATTTTATTGTGAAAAATCGTCAATAGCGTTAATATTATAACCTGTATACTCACCAAAATCATGCTACACAACAATGGTCACCTGATAATCGTACTACAACTGTTCTGTCCTCAATGCGTTCCATGCATATATTGACAGGCAGCTAAACGCTCCACTCCAAACAAGACTCTGGGTATTGCTTTTTGCCAGGTTTATTGATGAAGTAAAGTTTAAAACTAAAAGGAAAATAAACAAATAATAGAATCATGAGAATTACATTTCTTCAGATGCATAAATGATAAAATAAACAATTCAACATCTATGGCGTGGCACGCCATATAAAGCAAACCCTAGCATGGCTAATAGAAATAGTAACCTAAAGGGAAATACACATGAAACAAGTCACTAATAAACATGCAATGTAATGCTTTACCACTTAAGACGTTAGCAGATGACAATAAATTCACATATAAACACATACCGACGATGCAACTCGAACGAGATGTTTGCTGAAGTGGCTGGTATCACTAGAAGCTGGCAGTGTGCTATTCTGTCGCTTTTCCTCTCACTTCCTGGATAAAATTTTTTATTGAACGTTGACAAAACACCAGCCGCTAAACCAAAATCAGCCAGTAGATGGCGGTAGCGCACTTTTTAATATCCTCTTTTAAATAAACACAATGAAATAACATAAATCAAATCCTTTTTAACTGATATTCTAAATCTTATGAACTAAACAGAACAGTCCCCGCCTGGCGTAATTGACGCCACTCTCTTATAACACACAAAACAATATTCCTATCAGTCTTTATGGCTCTGGGGGAACAAGAACCGCTATCTGTGAGATGGGCCTGGTAAAGAGCTTGGTTCCATGTGGCCCAGCCACCCTTATCTCCACAGTGCGTACTTTACCATCGGTGCTGGGAAACACCTTGGTCACGAGTCCAAGCGGCCACTCATTTCTTGGAAACTGAATGTCTTTCAGAACAACAACAGTCCCTGGGTCCACATTTGGTTGACTAGACTGCCATTTGCGCCGGGTTTGGAGTGTGGAGAGAAACTGACGTCTCCACTTGTCCCAGAAAACATTGGACAGATGTTGGACTTGACGCCACTGGTGCCTATAGAGAGAGACAGAGACAACAAAGTCACCAGCTGGAGCTGAGAGAGGGTTGACTTTCTGCGTGAGGAGAACAGCAGGGGACAATATGAATGGGTCAGTGGGATCCGTTGACACTGGAATGAGGGGGCGTGCATTTATAATAGCTGACACCTCAGCCATGAAGGTGACGAGAACCTCGTGAGTGAGTTTTGTGGTTTTGAGCTCAAAGAACATGGTGTCAAGAATTCTCCTAGCCAAGCCCACCATCCTCTCCCACACACCACTAAAATGAGAGGCGTGTGGGGGATTGAAAGTCCATGAACATCCCTGTCCTGACAGGTAAGCTTTGACTGCTGTATTGTTTATATTTGAGGGTATCTGGAGTTCTTTACAAGCACCAATAAAATTAGTGCCACGATCTGAGTGGATGCTCTTCACTGGACCCCTGATAGCCAAGAACCGTCTGAGTGAGTTGATGAAACTTGACGTGTCAAGTGATTCGATCACTTCGATATGAACTGCCCTCATGCTCAAACACGTGAAGATGACAGCCCATCTTTTGTTTTGGATAATGCCTCCTCTTGTGCGTTGTGCAGAAACACTCCAGGGGCCAAACACATCCAAGCCCACATTTGTGAATGGGGGATCAGTTGAGAGACGTTGTGCTGGGAGACTGGCCATTTTTTGAACACTGAGAGGAGCTCTCAACCTTCTACATCTTACACAATGGTGGATAACACAGCTCACTTTCTTTTTGCCACCAACAATCCACCAACCGGCTGTCCGAACAGCTCCCTCTGTGAATAGCCGACCTTGATGGCGCGTCTTTTCATGGTGATGTTTCACAATGAGGCCTGCAATGTGATGTTGGCCGGGAACAATTAGTGGGTTCTTTTCTGCTTGACTTAGATCTGCCTTACCGATGCGTCCGCCCACCCTAAGCAGACCATGGTTGTCTAAGAAGGGGTCCAGATTTTGGATTGGACTGCCCTTAAGAATTTCCTGTTGTTCGTTAATGCACTTGATCTCTCCAGCGTACACCTCTTCTTGTACTGATCGGATGACAATGTTTTTAGCTTGCTCAAAGTCTTCCACTGTGACTCCCATTTCACAATAGTGCCAGCCCTTACAAGAACTGTCTCTATTGGTGGTTTGCTTGAAGGCGTGAACAACGTGCAACAGACGAGCAATGGCACGAAGCAGGAAGCTCCAGTGGGAAAACTTAGTGAATCTTTCTGAACCAAGCAGTTTCACACTTGCTGTGGTTTTCAGGACGGAGACCTGTGGTCTGATGTCAGTGTCTGAACTGGGTTCAACAAGGTCATAAGTGTCGTGGATGAAGCTTTGATTGTCTTTGAGCAGGAATTTGGGGCCAGTGAACCAGTTAGTGAGCATGAGCTGATGTGCAGGAACAGATCGTGTTGCTAGATCTGCTGGGTTCTGGTTAGTAAACCAGTAAACAACTTTACTGTCTGTGAAGAAATGGGTGTTGTTCAGCTGAATGTCCAGCTCTCCTGAGACCAAATCAGGGATCTCAACTGCTAGCACAGCAGCACACAGTTCTAGTCTGGGGATAGTTTGATCAGGACGTGGCGTCAGCTTTGCTTTCCCCATGACAAAGCCAATTTCACAGTTTCCGTCTGCATCAGTTACCTTCACATAAGCCACCGCTGCAATGGCTTTGGTTGACGCATCACAGAAGATGCACAGTTCTCTGTACGTGGCTACTGAAGGTGAGATGTTAGTGTACGTTCTGGCGATCGAGAGGTTAAACAGCGCACTCAGTGACTCTCTCCAAAGAACCCATGACTCCTCCATCCCTTGGGGCAGCGGAGCATCCCAGTCACCATTATCTGCAGTGAGCTCTCTGAGGATGGATTTGCCGTGGATTGTGACAGGCGCTACAAAGCCTAGCGGGTCATAAAGACTGTTTATGGTAGATAAGACACCACGTCGTGTGAAGGGTTTTGTCTCATCAGACACATTAAAGGTGAAACAGTCTTTCTTGAGATCCCAAAGGAGACCCAGGCTGCGCTGCATCGGGAGTGCATCTGCTTCAAGATCTAAGTCTTTGATATCTTTTGCATGATCTTGGGATGGAAAAGCTTCCAGGATCTCTTTTCTGTTAGCTGCGATCTTGTGCAACCTCAAGTTTGACTTGGCAAGGATATCCCGAGTCTTCTGCAGAAGAGCCACAGCCATTTCTACCGTGGGAAGGGATTTAAGGCCGTCATTTACATAAAAGTCACGTGTGACAAACTGCTTGACGTCGGCGTTGAAGTCCATCTCACAGCACTGGACAGACTGATGTAGGCCAAATATTGCTACTGCCGGAGAGGGACTGTTACCAAAAACGTGGACTCTCATCCGATAGTCTGTGATGTTATTGCAGAGGTCGTTGTCGCGAAACCACAGAAAACGGAAAAAGTTCCTGTCCTCTTCCCGCACGTAGAAACAGTAAAACATCTGTTCGATGTCTGCTGTGAAGGCTACTGCTTCTTTCCTGAAGCGCATGAGGACGCCAAGGAGTGAGTTGTTGAGGTCTGGGCCTTTTAGTAAGACATCATTAAGTGACAGTCCGTTGTACTGCGCACTACTGTCAAACACAACCCTGATCTGTTTCGGCTTTTTGGGGTGATAGACCCCGAACAGAGGCAAATACCATCTTTCCTCATTTTCTTTTAAAGGAGGGGCGATCTCAGCATGACCATTTTTGAAAATCTTTTCCATGAAGACGATGAAATGGTCTCTCATCTCTGGTTTTCGGTCAAAGTTGCGGATCAGGGACATGAGCCGACTCATGGCCTGCGGCCTGTTGTTAGGGAGCCTTTGACGTGGTGATTTGAATAGTAATGGGGCTATCCAATGATTGTTTGCTTCCCTTGTCATTCCTTCTTCCATTATTTTCATGAAGGCATTGTCTTGAATGGAAGGTGAGACTTGATTGTCATTTCTGGTTTGTTCAAACACACAACATCCAAGGTGGTCTGATTCACAGCTAGATCTGTCACTTTGTTGTGGTGTTGTGATAGGGGATTTGGATCCCACAGGATGTTTCTTTTATGTTGAACAGATTAGGGCAGGGCTCAAAAAGTGTAGGCCGTCCTCTCTCTGTTGTGTTTGTGTAGAAGGCATTCACTGTGATTGTTTTATGAACACCACCTATACACACATTCCCCACTATGACCCACCCCAAATCTAATTTTTGTGCATAGGGTGCATTGTTGGGGCCACATATCTGTTTATGGACTTTGTGCACCCTGACGATGTCCCGTTCAAGAAGCATCAGTACGTGGGCGTTGGAGTCGAGTTCTGGGATGAGGTGTGAGACATTCTTTAGATGGGGATGATGGAGTGCGGCGTTGGGTGTTGGTATCTCCTCCCTGTTGTTGGGGATGTCATTATACTCAATCAGACTGGGCAGGGGGATGTGGACTGTCCCATCTAGAGTCTCTACTACATAACCAGTGGCTCTCCTACCCATTGTCTCTTTAAGGCCTGCACATGTTCTCAGTGAGTAGGGAGAGCTAGGGCCATTTTCACGGAACATTTCAAAAAACTCAGAACGGACAAGAGAACGGTTACTCTGTTCATCATGGATTGCATACAGCCTGATCGCCTTGTCTGGGTGGCTTGCTGGGTATACCTTTACAAGGCAGATTTTAGAGCATGACCTGCCAGTGAGGTTC
This sequence comes from Scomber scombrus, assembly GCF_963691925.1. Lineage (NCBI taxonomy): Eukaryota > Metazoa > Chordata > Actinopteri > Scombriformes > Scombridae > Scomber > Scomber scombrus. Next base: position 5,781,023 of record NC_084980.1, read on the forward strand.
TCACCACAAACTTGAGTGCATTTGGAAGTGATTTCACTCGGCAGGGTGGCACCCTGCTCCCCGCCATGCTCTACATCGGGGTCAGTTACTTTGCTCCAGGGAGCTTGGCCTGGGTGAAGAGCTGTGTTATGATTCTCATTGCCGCATTCGGAACATTGCACTTTTGCCTTACAATGTTTAGCAAAATGTGTTGAAGAGGCACAACATCTAAAACAAATATTGTTCTCTTTCAGAAACGTTTTGCGTTCTTCGATGGACTTCTCACGAAAAGCTCTGCATTTCAGGAGGGCATGAGGTTTTTGGTGCACTGGGCACAGTTTGTTACAGTCATCTGTCTTCTTTGAATTCCCATATGACTCATAGCTGGGATTTGGAAACACCTCTGTTTTATGTACTGACACTTCTCTCTGTCTGTTAAATCTCCAGGAAGGTTTCTCAGGTCTGGGGGCAGGGTCAAGGTGAGTGGCAAAGTTAAAGCTTGGGTCATTTTTAACAGTGGCCTCTTGACTAACAAAATCTACAAAAACATAAAATGGAGGGAAGGAGACCTGGTATCCACGTTTGTAACTTGCACCAACAGAAACCCACTTTTCTTGCAGGTAAAAGGGGAGTTTTTGTACGATTGGGTTTAAACCCCTTGCAGAGTCCAGGAAAGAGAGGCCAGGGAGGTCTCCCTCCTCCTTGGCACTCTGAAGCTCCATGAGTATGTCACTGAATTTTCTCAGCTTCACATAATCTCTGTTTGTGATCTTTGGAAAATTGTCAATTCGTTTAAACAGAGCATCCTCAACTACTTCTGCTGAGCCATAACACTGGTTGAGTCTCTCCCAGATCATTTTTAGTCCAGCATCTGGATGGTTAATGTGTATGGTTCTGATTTGTTCCACATGCTCAGCAGATTCTTTACCGAGCCACTTAAACAATAGATCCATCTCCTCACTTGCTCTCAGATCTAAACCCCTTATTGTGTTCTCAAAAGAGCGTTTCCAGGCTCTGTAATTCTGTGGCTTGTCGTTAAACTGAAGGAGGCCCGTTGCTACAATTTCGCGACGAGCAAAGTACCTGACAAATTCACTGATGTTTCCATCATTGTGACCTGTAGGCCTGGATTTGCAGGTGGGATCATGATAGCTATCTCTTGGTTTTTGTTGTGTCCAATTGTGATTTCTATTATGGTTATCTGGAGGTGGATGGGGGAACAAGAGAGATGGATCTGGAAGGTGGTGCCTATACACAGGCCAAGTTTTCGTTTCTGGTGGTGGTCCACAGTATACTGGGTTGGTGTGTGAGGGATGAGTATCACGCGGGGGGTCAACGATGTTAGCTGGAAGCTTATCTAATAATGGGGGCTCCTGTATTTCAGTAGTTTCATTCTCTATTAACTTGGCTTGGGCCACGACATAGCTTTCAGTCCGACGTGCACTTTCAAGAGAAGGGAGATCATCTAAAACATGTCCATTGCTTTGCTCATCTATTTGTGATTGAACAGCAGCTTCTAAAACTTCTGCCTCTGTTGCGGCCGTAGCTGCTTCTTTCTCACACTGGAGGAGTTCAATGGATGCTTCTAATCGAGCCTTCTCCAGTTTTAGACTTACTTCTTTCTGTGCAAAGGTTAGACGAGTCTTTGCTGCCTCTGCTCTTGCTCTCGCCTTGGTTGCTGCTGAACCAGTAGAAGAACACGAGGCCTGAGATCTTGTTTTGTATGATTTGGCAGACATGATGGCGTTGATAACTTCTGGTGAGACACTGCCGTGGTAGTCGTGCCTAGCTGATGCGTTGTGGCGTCTTGGAAGTGTCTGTTGTTAGCCTGCTCAGCGTTACCTTGTTCGCTGAGATGCCGTCGTTTTACTGTTCTGTCCTCAATGCGTTCCATGCATATATTGACAGGCAGCTAAACGCTCCACTCCAAACAAGACTCTGGGTATTGCTTTTTGCCAGGTTTATTGATGAAGTAAAGTGTAAAACTAAAAGTAAAATAAACAAATAATAGAATCATGAGAATTACATTTCTTCAGATGCATAAATGATAAAATAAACAATTCAACATCTGTGCGTGGCACGCCATATAAAGCAAACCCTAGAATGGCTAATAGAAATAGTAACCTAAAGGGAAATACACATGAAACACGTCACTAATAAACATGCAATGTAATGCTTTACCACTTAAGACATTAGCAGATGACAATAAATTTACATATAAACACATACCGACGATGCAACTCGAACGAGATGTTTGCTGAAGTGGCTGGTATCACTAGAAGCTGGCAGTGTGCTATTCTGTCGCTTTTCCTCTCACTTCCTGGATAAAGTTTTTTATTGAACGTTGACAAAACACCAGCCGCTAAACCAAAATCAGCCAGTAGATGGCGGTAGCGCAGTTTTTAATATCCTCTTTTAAATAAACACAATGAAATAACATAAATCAAATCCTTTTTAACTGATATTCTAAATCTTATGAACTAAACGGAAAAACAACAGTTATTTCAGAAAAATGTGTTTTTGCATATTTTTGGGGAATTTTATTGTGAAAAATCATCAATAGCATTAATATTATACACTGTATACTCACCCAAATCATGCTACACAACAAGGGTCACCTGATAATCATACTACAACAGTTATTTCAGGAAAATGTGTTTTTGCATATTTTTGGGGAATTTTATTGTGAAAAATCGTCAATAGCGTTAATATTATACACTGTATACTCACCAAAATCATGCTACACAACAATGGTCACCTGATAATCGTACTACAAAAGTTATTTCAGAAAAATGTGTTTTTGCATATTTTTGGGGAATTTTATTGTGAAAAATCATCAATAGCGTTAATATTATACACTGTATACTCACCAAAATCATGCTACACAACAAAGGTCACCTGATAATCATACTACAACAGTTATTTCAGAAAAATGTGTTTTTGTTTATTTTTGGGTAATTTTATTGTGAAAAATCGTCAATAGCGTTAATATTATACAGTGTAGGATGACCAAAATCATGATACACAACAAGGTTCACCTGATAATCATACTACAACAGTTATTTCAGGAGAAACAAAAATTGCATATTTTTGGGGAATTTTATTGTGAAAAATCGTCAATAGCATTAATATTATACACTGTATACTCACCCAAATCATGCTACACAGCAAGGGTCACCTGATAATCGTACTACAACAGTCATTTCAGAAAAAAAATCTTTTTGCATATTTTTGGGGAATTTTATTGTGAAAAATCGTCAATAGCGTTAATATTATACACTGTATACTCAACCAAATCATGCTATTCAGCAAGGGTCACCTGATAATCATACTACAACAGTTATTTCAGAAAAATGTGTTTTTGTTTATTTTTGGGGAATTTTATTGTGAAAAATTGTCAATATCGTTAATATTATACAGTGTAGGATGAACAAAATCATGATACACAACAATGGTCACCTGATAATCGTACTACAACAGTTATTTCAGAAAAATGTGCTTTTGCATATTTTTGGGGAATTTTATTGTGAAAACTCGTCAATAGCGTTAATATTATACAGTGTAGGATGACCAAAATCATGCTACACAACAATGGTCACCTGATAATCGTATTACAACAGTTATTTCATAAAAATGTGTTTTTGCATATTTTTGGGGAATTTTATTGTGAAAAATCATCAATAGCGTTAATATTATACAGTGTAGGATGACCAAAATCATGCTACACAACAATGGTCACCTGATAATCGTACTACAACAGTTATTTCAGAAAAATGTGTTTTTGCATATTTTTGGGGAATTTTATTGTGAAAAATCATCAATAGCGTTAATATTATACAGTGTAGGATGACCAAAATCATGCTACACAACAATGGTCACCTGATAATCGTACTACAACAGTTATTTCAGAAAAATGTGTTTTTGCATATTTTTGGGGAATTTTATTGTGAAAAATCGTCAATAGCGTTAATATTATACAGTGTAGGATGACCAAAATCATGCTACACAACAATGGTCACCTGATAATCGTACTACAACAGTTATTTCAGAAAAATGTGTTTTTGCATATTTTTGGGGAATTTTATTGTGAAAAATCATCAATAGCGTTAATATTATACAGTGTAGGATGACCAAAATCATGCTACACAACAATGGTCACCTGATAATCGTACTACAACAGTTATTTCAGAAAAATGTGTTTTTGCATATTTTTGGGGAATTTTATTGTGAAAAATCGTCAATAGCGTTAATATTATACAGTGTAGGATGACCAAAATCATCATACACAACAAGGGTCACCTGATAATCATACTACAACAGTCATTTCAGAAAAATGGGTTGTTGTTTATTTTTGGAGAATTTTATTATGAAAAATCGTCAATAGCGTTAATATTATACACTGTATACTCACCAAAATCATGCTAAACAACAAGGGTCACCTGATAATCATACTACAACAGTTATTTCAGGAAAATGTGTTTTTGTTTATTTTTGTGGAATTTTATTGTGAAAAATCGTCAATAGCGTTAATATCATACAGTGTAGGATGACCAATATCATGCTACACAACAATGGTCACCTGATAATCGTACTACAACAGTCATTTCAAAAAAATGTGTTTTTGTTTATTTTTGGAGAATTTTATTGTGAAAAATCGTCAATAGCGTTAATATTATACAGTGTAGGATGAATAAAATCATGCTACACAACAATGGTCACCTGATAATCATACTACAACAGTTATTTCAGGAGAAACAAAAATTGCATATTTTTGGGGAGTTTTATTGTGAAAAATCATCAATAGCATTAATATTATACACTGTATACTCACCCAAATCATGCTACACAGCAAGGGTCACCTGATAATCATACTACAACAGTCATTTCAGAAAAAAAATCTTTTTGCATATTTTTGGGGAATTTTATTGTGAAAAATCGTCAATAGCGTTAATATTATACACTGTATACTCAACCAAATCATGCTATTCAGCAAGGGTCACCTGATAATCATACTACAATAGTTATTTCAGAAAAATGTGTTTTTGTTTATTTTTGGGGAATTTTATTGTGAAAAATTGTCAATATCGTTAATATTATACAGTGTAGGATGAACAAAATCATGATACACAACAATGGTCACCTGATAATCGTACTACAACAGTTATTTCAGAAAAATGTGCTTTTGCATATTTTTGGGGAATTTTATTGTGAAAACTCGTCAATAGCGTTAATATTATACAGTGTAGGATGACCAAAATCATGCTACACAACAATGGTCACCTGATAATCGTATTACAACAGTTATTTCATAAAAATGTGTTTTTGCATATTTTTGGGGAATTTTATTGTGAAAAATCGTCAATAGCGTTAATATTATACAGTGTAGGATGACCAAAATCATGATACACAACAATGGTCACCTGATAATCGTACTACAACAGTTATTTCAGAAAAATGTGTTTTTGCATATTTTTGGGGAATTTTATTGTGAAAAATCATCAATAGCGTTAATATTATACAGTGTAGGATGACCAAAATCATGCTACACAACAATGGTCACCTGATAATCGTACTACAACAGTTATTTCAGAAAAATGTGTTTTTGCATATTTTTGGGGAATTTTATTGTGAAAAATCGTCAATAGCGTTAATATTATACAGTGTAGGATGACCAAAATCATCATACACAACAAGGGTCACCTGATAATCATACTACAACAGTTATTTCAGGAAAATGTGTTTTTGTTTATTTTTGTGGAATTTTATTGTGAAAAATCATCAATAGCGTTAATATCATACAGTGTAGGATGACCAATATCATGCTACACAACAATGGTCACCTGATAATCGTACTACAACAGTCATTTCAAAAAAATGTGTTTTTGTTTATTTTTGGAGAATTTTATTGTGAAAAATCGTCAATAGCGTTAATATTATACAGTGTAGGATGAATAAAATCATGCTACACAACAATGGTCACCTGATAATCATACTACAACAGTTATTTCAGGAGAAACAAAAATTGCATATTTTTGGGGAGTTTTATTGTGAAAAATCATCAATAGCATTAATATTATACACTGTATACTCACCCAAATCATGCTACACAGCAAGGGTCACCTGATAATCGTACTACAACAGTCATTTCAGAAAAAAAATCTTTTTGCATATTTTTGGGGAATTTTATTGTGAAAAATCGTCAATAGCGTTAATATTATACACTGTATACTCAACCAAATCGTGCTATTCAGCAAGGGTCACCTGATAATCATACTACAACAGTTATTTCAGAAAAATGTGTTTTTGTTTATTTTTGGGGAATTTTATTGTGAAAAATTGTCAATATCGTTAATATTATACAGTGTAGGATGAACAAAATCATGATACACAACAATGGTCACCTGATAATCGTACTACAACAGTTATTTCAGAAAAATGTGTTTTTGCATATTTTTGGGGAATTTTATTGTGAAAAATCGTCAATAGCGTTAATATTATACAGTGTAGGATGACCAAAATCATGCTACACAACAAGGGTCACCTGGTAATCGTACTACAACAGTCATTTCAGAAAAAAAATCTTTTTGCATATTTTTGGGGAATTTTATTGTGAAAAATCGTCAATAGCGTTAATATTATACAGTGTAGGATGACCAAAATCATGCTACACAACAATGGTCACCTGATAATCGTACTACAACAGTTATTTCAGAAAAATGTGTTTTTGCATATTTTTGGGGAATTTTATTGGGAAAAATCGTCAATAGCGTTAATATTATACAGTGTAGGATGACCAAAATCATCATACACAACAAGGGTCACCTGATAATCATACTACAACAGTCATTTCAGAAAAATGGGTTTTTGTTTATTTTTGGAGAATTTTATTATGAAAAATCGTCAATAGCGTTAATATTATACACTGTATACTCACCCAAATCATGCTACACAGCAAGGGTCACCTGATAATCATACTACAACAGTTATTTCAGAAAAATGTGTTTTTGCATATTTTTGGGGAATTTTATTGTGAAAAATCGTCAATAGCGTTAATATTATACAGTGTAGGATGACCAAAATCATGATACACAACAAGGGTCACCTGATAATTATACTACAACAGTTATTTCAGGAGAAAAAAAAATTGCATATTTTTGGGGAATTTTATTGTGAAAAATCGTCAATAGCGTTAATATTATACACTGTATACTCACCAAAATCATGCTAAACAACAAAGGTCACCTGATAATCGTACTACAACAGTCATTTCAGAAAAAAAATCTTTTTGCATATTTTTGGGGAATTTTATTGTGAAAAAACGTCAATAGCGTTAATATTATACAGTGTAGGATGACCAAAATCATGATACACAACAAGGGTCACCCGATAATCATACTACAACAGTTATTTCAGGAGAAACAAAAATTGCATATTTTTGGGGAATTTTATTGTGAAAAATCGTCAATAGCATTAATATTATACACTGTATACTCACCAAAATCATGCTACACAGCAAGGGTCACCTGATAATCGTACTACAACAGTCATTTCAGAAGAAAAATCTTTTTGCATATTTTTGGGGAATTTTATTGTGAAAAATCGTCAATAGCGTTAATAAATATACATTGCAGGATGACCAAAGTCATGCTACACAACAAGGGTCACCTGATAATCATACTACAACAGTCATTTCAGAAAAATGTGTTTTTGTTTATTTTTGGAGAATTTTATTGTGAAAAATCGTCAATACCGTTAATAATATACAGTGTAGGATGACCAAAATCATGCTACACAACAATGGTCACCTGATAATCGTACTACAACAGTCATTTCAGAAAAAAAATCTTTTTGCATGTTTTTGGGGAATTTTATTGTGAAAAATCGTCAATAGCATTAATATTATACAGTGTAGGATGACCACAATTATGCTACACAACAATGGTCACCTGATAATCGTACTACAACAGTTATTTCAGAAAAAAAATCTTTTTGCATATTTTTGGGGAATTTTATTGTGAAAAATCGTCAATAGCGTTAATAATATACATTGTAGGATGACCAAAATCATGCTACACAGCAAGGGTCACCTGATAATCATACTACAACAGTCAATTCAGAAAAATGTGTTTTTGTTTATTTTTGGAGAATTTTATTGTGAAAAATCGTCAATAGCGTTAATATTATACACTGTATACTCACCAAAATCATGCTACACAACAAGGGTCACCTGATAATCATACTACAACAGTTATTTCAGGAAAATGTGTTTTTGCATATTTTTGGGGAATTTTATTGTGAAAAATCGTCAATAGCGTTAATATTATACAGTGTAGGATGACCAAAATTATGCTACACAACAATGGTCACCTGATAATCGTACTACAACAGTCATTTCACAAAAATTTGTTTTTGTATATTTTTTGGGAATTTTATTGTGAAAAATCGTCAATAGCGTTAATATTATACACTGTATACTCAACCAAATCATGCTATTCAGCAAGGGTCACCTGATAATCATACTACAACAGTTATTTCAGAAAAATGTATTTTTGGGGAATTTTATTGTGAAAAATTGTCAATATCGTTAATATTATACAGTGTAGGATGAACAAAATCATGATACACAACAATGGTCACCTGATAATCGTATTACAACAGTTATTTCAGAAAAATGTGCTTTTGCATATTTTTGGGAAATTTTATTGTGAAAACTCGTCAATAGCGTTAATATTATACAGTGTAGGATGACCAAAATCATGCTACACAACAATGGTCACCTGATAATCGTATTACAACAGTTATTTCATAAAAATGTGTTTTTGCATATTTTTGGGGAATTTTATTGTGAAAAATCGTCAATAGCGTTAATATTATACAGTGTAGGATGACCAAAATCATGCTACACAACAATGGTCACCTGATAATCGTACTACAACAGTTATTTCAGAAAAATGTGTTTTTGCATATTTTTGGGGAATTTTATTGTGAAAAATCATCAATAGCGTTAATATTATACAGTGTAGGATGACCAAAATCATGCTACACAACAATGGTCACCTGATAATCGTACTACAACAGTTATTTCAGAAAAATGTGTTTTTGCATATTTTTGGGGAATTTTATTGTGAAAAATCGTCAATAGCGTTAATATTATACAGTGTAGGATGACCAAAATCATCATACACAACAAGGGTCACCTGATAATCATACTACAACAGTCATTTCAGAAAAATGGGTTTTTGTTTATTTTTGGAGAATTTTATTATGAAAAATCGTCAATAGCGTTAATATTATACACTGTATACTCACCAAAATCATGCTAAACAACAAGGGTCACCTGATAATCATACTACAACAGTTATTTCAGGAAAATGTGTTTTTGTTTATTTTTGTGGAATTTTATTGTGAAAAATCGTCAATAGCGTTAATATCATACAGTGTAGGATGACCAATATCATGCTACACAACAAGGGTCACCTGATAATCGTACTACAACAGTCATTTCAAAAAAATGTGTTTTTGTTTATTTTTGGAGAATTTTATTGTGAAAAATCGTCAATAGCGTTAATATTATACAGTGTAGGATGAATAAAATCATGCTACACAACAATGGTCACCTGATAATCATACTACAACAGTTATTTCAGGAGAAACAAAAATTGCATATTTTTGGGGAGTTTTATTGTGAAAAATCATCAATAGCATTAATATTATACACTGTATACTCACCCAAATCATGCTACACAGCAAGGGTCACCTGATAATCATACTACAACAGTCATTTCAGAAAAAAAATCTTTTTGCATATTTTTGGGGAATTTTATTGTGAAAAATCGTCAATAGCGTTAATATTATACACTGTATACTCAACCAAATCATGCTATTCAGCAAGGGTCACCTGATAATCATACTACAACAGTTATTTCAGAAAAATGTGTTTTTGTTTATTTTTGGGGAATTTTATTGTGAAAAATTGTCAATATCGTTAATATTATACAGTGTAGGATGAACAAAATCATGATACACAACAATGGTCACCTGATAATCGTACTACAACAGTTATTTCAGAAAAATGTGCTTTTGCATATTTTTGGGGAATTTTATTGTGAAAACTCGTCAATAGCGTTAATATTATACAGTGTAGGATGACCAAAATCATGCTACACAACAATGGTCACCTGATAATCGTATTACAACAGTTATTTCATAAAAATGTGTTTTTGCATATTTTTGGGGAATTTTATTGTGAAAAATCGTCAATAGCGTTAATATTATACAGTGTAGGATGACCAAAATCATGCTACACAACAATGGTCACCTGATAATCGTACTACAACAGTTATTTCAGAAAAATGTGTTTTTGCATATTTTTGGGGAATTTTATTGTGAAAAATCGTCAATAGCGTTAATATTATACAGTGTAGGATGACCAAAATCATCATACACAACAAGGGTCACCTGATAATCATACTACAACAGTCATTTCAGAAAAATGGGTTTTTGTTTATTTTTGGAGAATTTTATTATGAAAAATCGTCAATAGCGTTAATATTATACACTGTATACTCACCAAAATCATGCTAAACAACAAGGGTCACCTGATAATCATACTACAACAGTTATTTCAGGAAAATGTGTTTTTGTTTATTTTTGTGGAATTTTATTGTGAAAAATCATCAATAGCGTTAATATCATACAGTGTAGGATGACCAATATCATGCTACACAACAATGGTCACCTGATAATCGTACTACAACAGTCATTTCAAAAAAATGTGTTTTTGTTTATTTTTGGAGAATTTTATTGTGAAAAATCGTCAATAGCGTTAATATTATACAGTGTAGGATGAATAAAATCATGCTACACAACAATGGTCACCTGATAATCATACTACAACAGTTATTTCAGGAGAAACAAAAATTGCATATTTTTGGGGAGTTTTATTGTGAAAAATCATCAATAGCATTAATATTATACACTGTATACTCACCCAAATCATGCTACACAGCAAGGGTCACCTGCTAATCATACTACAACAGTTATTTCAGAAAAATGTGTTTTTGCATATTTTTGGGGAATTTTATTGTGAAAAATCGTCAATAGCGTTAATATTATACAGTGTAGGATGACCAAAATCATCATACACAACAAGGGTCACCTGGTAATCGTACTACAACAGTCATTTCAGAAAAAAAATCTTTTTGCATATTTTTGGGGAATTTTATTGTGAAAAATCGTCAATAGCGTTAATATTATACAGTGTAGGATGACCAAAATCATGCTACACAACAATGGTCACCTGATAATCGTACTACAACAGTTATTTCAGAAAAATGTGTTTTTGCATATTTTTGGGGAATTTTATTGTGAAAAATCGTCAATAGCGTTAATATTATACAGTGTAGGATGACCAAAATCATCATACACAACAAGGGTCACCTGATAATCATACTACAACAGTCATTTCAGAAAAATGGGTTTTTGTTTATTTTTGGGGAATTTTATTATGAAAAATCGTCAATAGCGTTAATATTATACACTGTATACTCACCCAAATCATGCTACACAGCAAGGGTCACCTGATAATCATACTACAACAGTTATTTCAGAAAAATGTGTTTTTGCATATTTTTGGGGAATTTTATTGTGAAAAATCGTCAATAGCGTTAATATTATACAGTGTAGGATGACCAAAATCATGATACACAACAAGGGTCACCTGATAATTATACTACAACAGTTATTTCAGGAGAAAAAAAAATTGCATATTTTTGGGGAATTTTATTGTGAAAAATCGTCAATAGCGTTAATATTATACACTGTATACTCACCAAAATCATGCTAAACAACAAAGGTCACCTGATAATCGTACTACAACAGTCATTTCAGAAAAGAAATCTTTTTGCATATTTTTGGGGAATTTTATTGTGAAAAAACGTCAATAGCGTTAATATTATACAGTGTAGGATGACCAAAATCATGCTACACAACAAGGGTCACCTGATAATCATACTACAACAGTTATTTCAGGAAAATGTGTTTTTGCATATTTTTGGAGAATTTTATTGTGAAAAATCGTCAATAGCGTTAATAATATACAGTGTAGGATGACCAAAATCATGCTACACAACAATGGTCACCTGATAATCGTACTACAACAGTTATTTCAGAAAAAAAATCTTATTGCATGTTTTTGGGGAATTTTATTGTGAAAAATCGTCAATAGCGTTAATATTATACACTGTATACTCACCAAAATCATGCTACACAACAATGGTCACCTGATAATCATACTACAACAGTTATTTCAGGAGAAACAAAAATTGCATATTTTTGGGGAATTTTATTGTGAAAAATCGTCAATAGCATTAATATTATACACTGTATACTCACCAAAATCATGCTACACAGCAAGGGTCACCTGATAATCGTACTACAACAGTCATTTCAGAAAAAAAATCTTTTTGCATATTTTTGGGGAATTTTATTGTGAAAAATCGTCAATAGCGTTAATAATATACATTGCAGGATGACCAAAATCATGCTACACAACAAGGGTCACCTGATAATCATACTACAACAGTCATTTCAGAAAAATGTGTTTTTGTTTATTTTTGGAGAATTTTATTGTGAAAAATCGTCAATACCGTTAATAATATACAGTGTAGGATGACCAAAATCATGCTACACAACAATGGTCACCTGATAATCGTACTACAACAGTCATTTCAGAAAAAAAATCTTTTTGCATGTTTTTGGGGAATTTTATTGTGAAAAATCGTCAATAGCGTTAATATTATACAGTGTAGGATGACCACAATTATGCTACACAACAATGGTCACCTGATAATCGTACTACAACAGTTATTTCAGAAAAAAAATCTTTTTGCATATTTTTGGGGAATTTTATTGTGAAAAATCGTCAATAGCGTTAATAATATACATTGTAGGATGACCAAAATCATGCTACACAGCAAGGGTCACCTGATAATCATACTACAACAGTCATTTCAGAAAAATGTGTTTTTGTTTATTTTTGGAGAATTTTATTGTGAAAAATCGTCAATAGCGTTAATATTATACACTGTATACACACCAAAATCATGCTACACAACAAGGGTCACCTGATAATCATACTACAACAGTTATTTCAGGAAAATGTGTTTTTGCATATTTTTGGGGAATTTTATTGTGAAAAATCGTCAATAGCGTTAATATTATACAGTGTAGGATGACCAAAATTATGCTACACAACAATGGTCACCTGATAATCGTACTACAACAGTCATTTCACAAAAATTTGTTTTTGTATATTTTTTGGGAATTTTATTGTGAAAAATCGTCAATAGCGTTAATATTATACAGTGGAGGATGACCAAAATCATGCTACACAACAATGGTCACCTGATAATCGTACTACAACAGTCATTTCAGAAAAATGTGTTTTTGTTTATTTTTGGGGAATTTTATTGTGAAAAATCGTCAATAGCGTTAATATTATACACAGTATACTCACCCAAATCATGCTACACAGCAAGGGTCACCTAATAATCATACTACAACAGTTATTTCAGAAAAATGTGTTTTTGTTTATTTTTGGGTAATTTTATTGTGAAAAATCGTCAATAGCGTTAATATTATACAGTGTAGGATGACCAAAATCATGATACACAACAAGGGTCACCTGATAATCATACTACAACAGTCATTTCAGAAAAATGTGTTATTGTTTATTTTTGGGGAATTTTATTGTGAAAAATCGTCAATAGCGTTAATATTATACAGTGTAGGATGACCAAAATTATGCTACACAACAATGGTCACCTGATAATCGTACTACAACAGTTATTTCAGGAAAATGTGTTTTTGCATATTTTTGGGGAATTTTATTGTGAAAAATCGTCAATAGCGTTAATATTATACAGTGTAGGATGACCAAAATTATGCTACACAACAATGGTCACCTGATAATCGTACTACAACAGTCATTTCAGAAAAATGTGTTTTTGTTTATTTTTGGGGAATTTTATTGTGAAAAATCGTCAATAGCGTTAATATTATACAGTGGAGGATGACCAAAATCATGCTACAAAACAATGGTCACCTGATAATCGTACTACAACAGTCATTTCAGAAAAATGTGTTTTTTTTTATTTTTGGGGAATTTTATTGTGAAAAATCGTCAATAGCGTTAATATTATACACAGTATACTCACCCAAATCATGCTACACAGCAAGGGTCACCTAATAATCATACTACAACAGTTGTTTCAGAAAAATGTGTTATTGTTTATTTTTGGAGAATTTTATTGTGAAAAATCGTCAATAGCGTTAATAATATACAGTGTAGGATGACCAAAATCATGCTACACAACAATGGTCACCTGATAATCGTACTACAACAGTCATTTCAGAAAAAAAAATCTTTTTGCATGTTTTTGGGGAATTTTATTGTGAAAAATCGTCAATAGCGTTAATATTATACAGTGTAGGATGACCACAATTATGCTACACAACAATGGTCACCTGATAATCGTACTACAACAGTCATTTCAGAAAAAAAAACTTTTTGCATATTTTTGGGGAATTTTATTGTGAAAAATCGCCAATAGCGTTAATATTATACACTGTATACTCACCGAAATCATGCTACACAACAAGGGTCACCTGATAATCATACTACAACAGTTATTTCAGGAAAATGTGTTTTTGCATATTTTTGGAGAATTTTATTGTGAAAAATCGTCAATAGCGTTAATAATATACAGTGTAGGATGACCAAAATCATGCTACACAACAATGGTCACCTGATAATCGTACTACAACAGTTATTTCAGAAAAAAAATCTTATTGCATGTTTTTGGGGAATTTTATTGTGAAAAATCGTCAATAGCGTTAATATTATACACTGTATACTCACCAAAATCATGCTACACAACAATGGTCACCTGATAATCATACTACAACAGTTATTTCAGGAGAAACAAAAATTGCATATTTTTGGGGAATTTTATTGTGAAAAATCGCCAATAGCGTTAATATTATACACTGTATACTCACCGAAATCATGCTACACAGCAAGGGTCACCTGATAATCATACTACAACAGTTATTTCAGAAAAATGTTTTGTTGTTTATTTTTGGAGAATTTTATTGTTAAAAATCGTCAATAGCGTTAATATTATACAGTGTAGGATGACCAAAATCATGCTACACAACAAGGGTCACCTGATAATCGTACTACAACAGTTATTTCAGAAAAAAAATCTTTTTGCATATTTTTGGGGAATTTTATTGTGAAAAATCGTCAATAGCGTTAATAATATACATTGTAGGATGACCAAAATCATGCTACACAGCAAGGGTCACCTGATAATCATACTACAACAGTCATTTCAGAAAAATGTGTTTTTGTTTATTTTTGGAGAATTTTATTGTGAAAAATCGTCAATAGCGTTAATATTATACACTGTATACTCACCAAAATCATGCTACACAACAAGGGTCACCTGATAATCATACTACAACAGTTATTTCAGGAAAATGTGTTTTTGCATATTTTTGGGGAATTTTATTGTGAAAAATCGTCAATAGCGTTAATAATATACATTGTAGGATGACCAAAATTATGCTACACAACAATGGTCACCTGATAATCGTACTACAACAGTCATTTCAGAAAAGTGTGTTTTTGTTTATTTTTGGGGAATTTTATTGTGAAAAATCGTCAATAGCGTTAATAATATACATTGTAGGATGACCAAAATCATGCTACACAACAATGGTCACCTGATAATCGTACTACAACAGTCATTTCACAAAAATTTGTTTTTGTTTATTTTTGGAGAATTTTATTGTGAAAAATCGTCAATAGCGTTAATATTATACACTGTATACTCACCAAAATCATGCTACACAACAATGGTCACCTGATAATCATACTACAACAGTTATTTCAGGAGAAACAAAAATTGCATATTTTTGGGGAATTTTATTGTGAAAAATCGCCAATAGCGTTAATATTATACACTGTATACTCACCGAAATCATGCTACACAGCAAGGGTCACCTGATAATCATACTACAACAGTTATTTCAGAAAAATGTTTTGTTGTTTATTTTTGGAGAATTTTATTGTTAAAAATCGTCAATAGCGTTAATATTATACAGTGTAGGATGACCAAAATCATGCTACACAACAAGGGTCACCTGATAATCGTACTACAACAGTTATTTCAGAAAAAAAATCTTTTTGCATATTTTTGGGGAATTTTATTGTGAAAAATCGTCAATAGCGTTAATAATATACATTGTAGGATGACCAAAATCATGCTACACAGCAAGGGTCACCTGATAATCATACTACAACAGTCATTTCAGAAAAATGTGTTTTTGTTTATTTTTGGAGAATTTTATTGTGAAAAATCGTCAATAGCGTTAATATTATACACTGTATACTCACCAAAATCATGCTACACAACAAGGGTCACCTGATAATCATACTACAACAGTTATTTCAGGAAAATGTGTTTTTGCATATTTTTGGGGAATTTTATTGTGAAAAATCGTCAATAGCGTTAATAATATACATTGTAGGATGACCAAAATTATGCTACACAACAATGGTCACCTGATAATCGTACTACAACAGTCATTTCAGAAAAGTGTGTTTTTGTTTATTTTTGGGGAATTTTATTGTGAAAAATCGTCAATAGCGTTAATAATATACATTGTAGGATGACCAAAATCATGCTACACAACAATGGTCACCTGATAATCGTACTACAACAGTCATTTCACAAAAATTTGTTTTTGTATATTTTTGGGGAATTTTAATTGTGAAAAATCGTCAATAGCGTTAATATTATACAGTGGAGGATGACCAAAATCATGCTAACAAACAATGGTCACCTGATAATCGTACTACAACAGTCATTTCAGAAAAGTGTGTTTTTGTTTATTTTTGGGGAATTTTATTGTGAAAAATCGTCAATAGCGTTAATATTATACACAGTATACTCACCCAAATCATGCTACACAGCAAGGGTCACCTAATAATCATACTACAACAGTTATTTCAGAAAAATGTGTTTTTGTTTATTTTTGGGTAATTTTATTGTGAAAAATCGTCAATAGCTTTAATATTATACAGTGTAGGATGACCAAAATCATGATACACAACAAGGGTCACCTGATAATCATACTACAACAGTCATTTCAGAAAAATGTGTTTTTGTTTATTTTTGGAGAATTTTATTGTGAAAAATCGTCAATAGCGTAAATATTATACAGTGTAGGATGACCAAAATTATGCTACACAACAAGGGTCACCTGATAATCGTACTACAACAGTTATTTCAGGAAAAAAATCTTTTTGCATATTTTTGGGGAATTTTATTGTGAAAAATCGTCAATAGCGTTAATATTATACAGTGTAGGATGACCAAAATCATGCTACACAACAATGGTCACCTGATAATCGTACTACAACAGTCATTTCACAAAAATTTGTTTTTGTATATTTTTGGGGAATTTTAATTGTGAAAAATCGTCAATAGCGTTAATATTATACAGTGTAGGATGACCAAAATCATGCTACACAACAATGGTCACCTGATAATCGTACTACAACAGTCATTTCACAAAAAATTGTTTTTGTATATTTTTGGGGAATTTTAATTGTGAAAAATCGTCAATAGCGTTAATATTATACAGTGTAGGATGACCAAAATCATGATACACAACAAGGGTCACCTGATAATCGTACTACAACAGTTATTTCAGAAAAAAAATCTTTTTGCATATTTTTGGGGAATTTTATTGTGAAAAATCGTCAATAGCGTTAATAATATACATTGTAGGATGACCAAAATCATGCTACACAGCAAGGGTCACCTGATAATCATACTACAACAGTCATTTCAGAAAAATGTGTTTTTGTTTATTTTTGGAGAATTTTATTGTGAAAAATCGTCAATAGCGTTAATATTATACACTGTATACTCACCAAAATCATGCTACACAACAAGGGTCACCTGATAATCATACTACAACAGTTATTTCAGGAAAATGTGTTTTTGCATATTTTTGGGGAATTTTATTGTGAAAAATCGTCAATAGCGTTAATAATATACATTGTAGGATGACCAAAATCATGCTACACAGCAAGGGTCACCTGATAATCATACTACAACAGTCATTTCAGAAAAATGTGTTTTTGTTTATTTTTGGAGAATTTTATTGTGAAAAATCGTCAATAGCGTTAATATTATACACTGTATACTCACCAAAATCATGCTACACAACAAGGGTCACCTGATAATCATACTACAACAGTTATTTCAGGAAAATGTGTTTTTGCATATTTTTGGGGAATTTTATTGTGAAAAATCGTCAATAGCGTTAATAATATACATTGTAGGATGACCAAAATTATGCTACACAACAATGGTCACCTGATAATCGTACTACAACAGTCATTTCAGAAAAGTGTGTTTTTGTTTATTTTTGGGGAATTTTATTGTGAAAAATCGTCAATAGCGTTAATAATATACATTGTAGGATGACCAAAATCATGCTACACAACAATGGTCACCTGATAATCGTACTACAACAGTCATTTCACAAAAATTTGTTTTTGTATATTTTTGGGGAATTTTAATTGTGAAAAATCGTCAATAGCGTTAATATTATACAGTGGAGGATGACCAAAATCATGATGCTACACAACAATGGTCACCTGATAATCGTACTACAACAGTCATTTCAGAAAAGTGTGTTTTTGTTTATTTTTGGGGAATTTTATTGTGAAAAATCGTCAATAGCGTTAATATTATACACAGTATACTCACCCAAATCATGCTACACAGCAAGGGTCACCTAATAATCATACTACAACAGTTATTTCAGAAAAATGTGTTTTTTGTTTATTTTTGGGTAATTTTAATGTGAAAAATCGTCAATAGCGTTAATATTATACAGTGTAGGATGACCAAAATCATGATACACAACAAGGGTCACCTGATAATCATACTACAACAGTCATTTCAGAAAAATGTGTTTTTGTTTATTTTTGGAGAATTTTATTGTGAAAAATCGTCAATAGCGTTCATATTATACAGTGTAGGATGACCAAAATCATGCTACACAACAATGGTCACCTGATAATCGTACTACAACAGTCATTTCAGAAAAATGTGTTTTTGTTTATTTTTGGAGAATTTTATTGTGAAAAATCGTCAATAGCGTTAATATTATACACTGTATACTCACCAAAATCATGCTACACAACAAGGGTCACCTGATAATCATACTACAACAGTTATTTCAGGAAAATGTGTTTTTGCATATTTTTGGGGAATTTTATTGTGAAAAATCGTCAATAGCGTTAATAATATACATTGTAGGATGACCAAAATTATGCTACACAACAATGGTCACCTGATAATCGTACTACAACAGTCATTTCAGAAAAGTGTGTTTTTGTTTATTTTTGGGGAATTTTATTGTGAAAAATCGTCAATAGCGTTAATAATATACATTGTAGGATGACCAAAATCATGCTACACAACAATGGTCACCTGATAATCGTACTACAACAGTCATTTCACAAAAATTTGTTTTTGTATATTTTTGGGGAATTTTAATTGTGAAAAATCGTCAATAGCGTTAATATTATACAGTGGAGGATGACCAAAATCATGCTAACAAACAATGGTCACCTGATAATCGTACTACAACAGTCATTTCAGAAAAGTGTGTTTTTGTTTATTTTTGGGGAATTTTATTGTGAAAAATCGTCAATAGCGTTAATATTATACACAGTATACTCACCCAAATCATGCTACACAGCAAGGGTCACCTAATAATCATACTACAACAGTTATTTCAGAAAAATGTGTTTTTTGTTTATTTTTGGGTAATTTTAATGTGAAAAATCGTCAATAGCGTTAATATTATACAGTGTAGGATGACCAAAATCATGATACACAACAAGGGTCACCTGATAATCATACTACAACAGTCATTTCAGAAAAATGTGTTTTTGTTTATTTTTGGAGAATTTTATTGTGAAAAATCGTCAATAGCGTTCATATTATACAGTGTAGGATGACCAAAATCATGCTACACAACAATGGTCACCTGATAATCGTACTACAACAGTCATTTCAGAAAAAAAATCTTTTTGCATGTTTTTGGGGAATTTTATTGTGAAAAATCGTCAATAGCGTTAATAATATACATTGTAGGATGACCAAAATTATGCTACACAACAATGGTCACCTGATAATCGTACTACAACAGTTATTTCAGGAAAATGTGTTTTTGCATATTTTTGGGGAATTTTATTGTGAAAAATCGTCAATAGCGTTAATATTATACAGTGTAGGATGACCAAAATTATGCTACACAACAATGGTCACCTGATAATCGTACTACAACAGTCATTTCACAAAAATTTGTTTTTGTATATTTTTGGGGAATTTTATTGTGAAAAATCGTCAATAGCGTTAATATTATACAGTGGAGGATGACCAAAATCATGCTACACAACAATGGTCACCTGATAATCGTACTACAACAGTCATTTCAGAAAAATGTGTTTTCGTTTATTTTTGGGGAATTTTATTGTGAAAAATCGTCAATAGCGTTAATATTATACACAGTATACTCACCCAAATCATGCTACACAGCAAGGGTCACCTAATAATCATACTACAACAGTTATTTCAGAAAAATGTGTTTTAGTTTATTTTTGGGTAATTTTATTGTGAAAAATCGTCAATAGCGTTAATATTATACAGTGTAGGATGACCAAAATCATGATAAACAACAAGGGTCACCTGATAATCATACTACAACAGTCATTTCAGAAAAACGTGTTATTGTTTATTTTTGGAGAATTTTATTGTGAAAAATCGTCAATAGCGTTAATAATATACAGTGTAGGATGACCAAAATCATGCTACACAACAATGGTCACCTGATAATCGTACTACAACAGTCATTTCAGAAAAAAAATCTTTTTGCATGTTTTTGGGGAATTTTATTGTGAAAAATCGTCAATAGCGTTAATATTATACAGTGTAGGATGACCACAATTATGCTACACAACAATGGTCACCTGATAATCGTACTACAACAGTCATTTCAGAAAAAAAAACTTTTTGCATATTTTTGGGGAATTTTATTGTGAAAAATCGCCAATAGCGTTAATATTATACACTGTATACTCACCGAAATCATGCTACACAACAAGGGTCACCTGATAATCATACTACAACAGTTATTTCAGGAAAATGTGTTTTTGCATATTTTTGGAGAATTTTATTGTGAAAAATCGTCAATAGCGTTAATAATATACAGTGTAGGATGACCAAAATCATGCTACACAACAATGGTCACCTGATAATCGTACTACAACAGTTATTTCAGAAAAAAAATCTTATTGCATGTTTTTGGGGAATTTTATTGTGAAAAATCGTCAATAGCGTTAATATTATACACTGTATACTCACCAAAATCATGCTACACAACAATGGTCACCTGATAATCATACTACAACAGTTATTTCAGGAGAAACAAAAATTGCATATTTTTGGGGAATTTTATTGTGAAAAATCGCCAATAGCGTTAATATTATACACTGTATACTCACCGAAATCATGCTACACAGCAAGGGTCACCTGATAATCATACTACAACAGTTATTTCAGAAAAATGTTTTTTTGTTTATTTTTGGAGAATTTTATTGTGAAAAATCGTCAATAGCGTTAATATTATACAGTGTAGGATGACCAAAATCATGATACACAACAAGGGTCACCTGATAATCGTACTACAACAGTTATTTCAGAAAAAAAATCTTTTTGCATATTTTTGGGGAATTTTATTGTGAAAAATCGTCAATAGCGTTAATAATATACATTGTAGGATGACCAAAATCATGCTACACAACAATGGTCACCTGATAATCGTACTACAACAGTTATTTCAGAAAAATGTGTTTTTGCATATTTTTGGGGAATTTTATTGTGAAAAATCGTCAATAGCGTTAATATTATACAGCATAGGATGATCAAAATCATGCTACACAACAATGGTCACCTGATAATCATACTACAACAGTTATTTCAGGAGAAACAAAAATTGCATATTTTTGGGGAATTTTATTGTGAAAAATCGCCAATAGCGTTAATATTATACACTGTATACTCACCGAAATCATGCTACACAGCAAGGGTCACCTGATAATCATACTACAACAGTTATTTCAGAAAAATTTGTTTTTGTTTATTTTTGGAGAATTTTATTGTGAAAAATCGTCAATAGCGTTAATATTATACAGTGTAGGATGACCAAAATCATGATACACAACAAGGGTCACCTGATAATCGTACTACAACAGTTATTTCAGAAAAAAAATCTTTTTGCATATTTTTGGGGAATTTTATTGTGAAAAATCGTCAATAGCGTTAATAATATACATTGTAGGATGACCAAAATCATGCTACACAACAATGGTCACCTGATAATCGTACTACAACAGTTATTTCAGAAAAATGTGTTTTTGCATATTTTTGGGGAATTTTATTGTGAAAAATCGTCAATAGCGTTAATATTATACAGCATAGGATGATCAAAATCATGCTACACAACAATGGTCACCTGATAATCATACTACAACAGTTATTTCAGGAGAAACAAAAATTGCATATTTTTGGGGAATTTTATTGTGAAAAATCGCCAATAGCGTTAATTTTATACACTGTATACTCACCGAAATCATGCTACACAGCAAGGGTCACCTGATAATCATACTACAACAGTTATTTCAGAAAAATTTGTTTTTGTTTATTTTTGGAGAATTTTATTGTGAAAAATCGTCAAAAGCGTTAATATTATACAGTGTAGGATGACCAAAATCATGATACACAACAAGGGTCACCTGATAATCGTACTACAACAGTTATTTCAGAAAAAAAATCTTTTTGCATATTTTTGGGGAATTTTATTGTGAAAAATCGTCAATAGCGTTAATAATATACATTGTAGGATGACCAAAATCATGCTACACAGCAAGGGTCACCTGATAATCATACTACAACAGTCATTTCAGAAAAAAAATCTTTTTGCATGTTTTTGGGGAATTTTATTGTGAAAAATCGTCAATAGCGTTAATATTATACAGTGTAGGATGACCAAAATTATGCTACACAACAATGGTCACCTGATAATCGTACTACAACAGTCATTTCACAAAAATTTGTTTTTGTATATTTTTGGGGAATTTTAATTGTGAAAAATCGTCAATAGCGTTAATATTATACAGTGGAGGATGACCAAAATCATGCTACACAACAATGGTCACCTGATAATCGTACTACAACAGTCATTTCAGAAAAGTGTGTTTTTGTTTATTTTTGGGGAATTTTATTGTGAAAAATCGTCAATAGCGTTAATATTATACACGGTATACTCACCCAAATCATGCTACACAGCAAGGGTCACCTAATAATCATACTACAACAGTTATTTCAGAAAAATGTGTTTTTGTTTATTTTTGGGTAATTTTATTGTGAAAAATCGTCAATAGCGTTAATATTATACAGTGTAGGATGACCAAAATCATGATACACAACAAGGGTCACCTGATAATCATACTACAACAGTCATTTCAGAAAAATTTGTTTTTGTTTATTTTTGGAGAATTTTATTGTGAAAAATCGTCAATAGCGTTAATATTATACAGTGTAGGATGACCAAAATCATGCTACACAACAATGGTCACCTGATAATCGTACTACAACAGTCATTTCGGAAAAAAAATCTTTTTGCATGTTTTTGGGTAATTTTATTGTGAAAAATCATCAATAGCGTTAATATTATACACTGTATACTCACCAAAATCATGCTACACAACAATGGTCACCTGATAATCGTACTACAACAGTTATTTCAGAAAAATGTGTTTTTGCATATTTTTGGGGAATTTTATTGTGAAAAATCGTCAATAGCGTTAATATTATACAGCATAGGATGATCAAAATCATGCTACACAACAATGGTCACCTGATAATCATACTACAACAGTTATTTCAGGAGAAACAAAAATTGCATATTTTTGGGGAATTTTATTGTGAAAAATCGCCAATAGCGTTAATATTATACACTGTATACTCACCAAAATCATGCTACACAACAAGGGTCACCTGATAATCATACTACAACAGTTATTTCAGGAAAATGTGTTTTTGCATATTTTTGGGGAATTTTATTGTGAAAAATCGTCAATAGCGTTAATATTATACACAGTATACTCACCCAAATCATGCTACACAGCAAGGGTCACCTAATAATCATACTACAACAGTTATTTCAGAAAAATGTGTTTTTGTTTATTTTTGGGTAATTTTATTGTGAAAAATCGTCAATAGCGTTAATATTATACAGTGTAGGATGACCAAAATCATGATACACAACAAGGGTCACCTGATAATCATACTACAACAGTCATTTCAGAAAAATGTGTTATTGTTTATTTTTGGAGAATTTTATTGTGAAAAATCGTCAATAGCGTTAATATTATACAGTGTAGGATGACCAAAATCATGCTACACAACAAGGGTCACCTGATAATCGTACTACAACAGTCATTTCAGAAAAAAAATCTTTTTGCATGTTTTTGGGGAATTTTATTGTGAAAAATCGTCAATAGCGTTAATAATATACATTGTAGGATGACCAAAATCATGCTACACAACAATGGTCACCTGATAATCGTACTACAACAGTCATTTCACAAAAATTTGTTTTTGTATATTTTTGGGGAATTTTAATTGTGAAAAATCGTCAATAGCGTTAATATTATACAGTGGAGGATGACCAAAATCATGCTAACAAACAATGGTCACCTGATAATCGTACTACAACAGTCATTTCAGAAAAGTGTGTTTTTGTTTATTTTTGGGGAATTTTATTGTGAAAAATCGTCAATAGCGTTAATATTATACACAGTATACTCACCCAAATCATGCTACACAGCAAGGGTCACCTAATAATCATACTACAACAGTTATTTCAGAAAAATGTGTTTTTGTTTATTTTTGGGTAATTTTATTGTGAAAAATCGTCAATAGCTTTAATATTATACAGTGTAGGATGACCAAAATCATGATACACAACAAGGGTCACCTGATAATCATACTACAACAGTCATTTCAGAAAAATGTGTTTTTGTTTATTTTTGGAGAATTTTATTGTGAAAAATCGTCAATAGCGTAAATATTATACAGTGTAGGATGACCAAAATTATGCTACACAACAAGGGTCACCTGATAATCGTACTACAACAGTTATTTCAGGAAAAAAATCTTTTTGCATATTTTTGGGGAATTTTATTGTGAAAAATCGTCAATAGCGTTAATATTATACAGTGTAGGATGACCAAAATCATGCTACACAACAATGGTCACCTGATAATCGTACTACAACAGTCATTTCACAAAAATTTGTTTTTGTATATTTTTGGGGAATTTTAATTGTGAAAAATCGTCAATAGCGTTAATATTATACAGTGTAGGATGACCAAAATCATGCTACACAACAATGGTCACCTGATAATCGTACTACAACAGTCATTTCACAAAAAATTGTTTTTGTATATTTTTGGGGAATTTTAATTGTGAAAAATCGTCAATAGCGTTAATATTATACAGTGTAGGATGACCAAAATCATGATACACAACAAGGGTCACCTGATAATCGTACTACAACAGTTATTTCAGAAAAAAAATCTTTTTGCATATTTTTGGGGAATTTTATTGTGAAAAATCGTCAATAGCGTTAATAATATACATTGTAGGATGACCAAAATCATGCTACACAGCAAGGGTCACCTGATAATCATACTACAACAGTCATTTCAGAAAAATGTGTTTTTGTTTATTTTTGGAGAATTTTATTGTGAAAAATCGTCAATAGCGTTAATATTATACACTGTATACTCACCAAAATCATGCTACACAACAAGGGTCACCTGATAATCATACTACAACAGTTATTTCAGGAAAATGTGTTTTTGCATATTTTTGGGGAATTTTATTGTGAAAAATCGTCAATAGCGTTAATAATATACATTGTAGGATGACCAAAATCATGCTACACAGCAAGGGTCACCTGATAATCATACTACAACAGTCATTTCAGAAAAATGTGTTTTTGTTTATTTTTGGAGAATTTTATTGTGAAAAATCGTCAATAGCGTTAATATTATACACTGTATACTCACCAAAATCATGCTACACAACAAGGGTCACCTGATAATCATACTACAACAGTTATTTCAGGAAAATGTGTTTTTGCATATTTTTGGGGAATTTTATTGTGAACTAGTCTAATGTGTTGGTCATTTTATTCTACAATGTTGAGGTCAATGAAAAAAACATGTTTTTCTACACTATCATCTCATTTGTATTAAAAAATAAACCACAATTTATGTGTGTGCTTGATTGTGTGCTGGTCCAAATACAACAAAACCATTTTACTATCTGCGACAAAGTTCTAAAAATGCATCATGGAAACAAAAATAGACACACTCTTATGTGTCCAACCTCACACACCCACAAAAAGTTAAGAGGTGAAACTGAGCAACATTTCACTCAGACTGAATTACAAACTGGAGAAGGGCATCAGCTCTTATCTGCTCCACTGATGGTTTTAACCGGTTATGTCTCCACATTTCCAGTTTAATTGATAAATTGTTTATTTCAGAAAAGTGTGTTTTTGTTTATTTTTGGGGAATTTTATTGTGAAAAATCGTCAATAGCGTTAATATTATACACAGTATACTCACCCAAATCATGCTACACAGCAAGGGTCACCTAATAATCATACTACAACAGTTATTTCAGAAAAATGTGTTTTTTGTTTATTTTTGGGTAATTTTAATGTGAAAAATCGTCAATAGCGTTAATATTATACAGTGTAGGATGACCAAAATCATGATACACAACAAGGGTCACCTGATAATCATACTACAACAGTCATTTCAGAAAAATGTGTTTTTGTTTATTTTTGGAGAATTTTATTGTGAAAAATCGTCAATAGCGTTCATATTATACAGTGTAGGATGACCAAAATCATGCTACACAACAATGGTCACCTGATAATCGTACTACAACAGTCATTTCAGAAAAAAAATCTTTTTGCATGTTTTTGGGGAATTTTATTGTGAAAAATCGTCAATAGCGTTAATAATATACATTGTAGGATGACCAAAATTATGCTACACAACAATGGTCACCTGATAATCGTACTACAACAGTTATTTCAGGAAAATGTGTTTTTGCATATTTTTGGGGAATTTTATTGTGAAAAATCGTCAATAGCGTTAATATTATACAGTGTAGGATGACCAAAATTATGCTACACAACAATGGTCACCTGATAATCGTACTACAACAGTCATTTCACAAAAATTTGTTTTTGTATATTTTTGGGGAATTTTATTGTGAAAAATCGTCAATAGCGTTAATATTATACAGTGGAGGATGACCAAAATCATGCTACACAACAATGGTCACCTGATAATCGTACTACAACAGTCATTTCAGAAAAATGTGTTTTCGTTTATTTTTGGGGAATTTTATTGTGAAAAATCGTCAATAGCGTTAATATTATACACAGTATACTCACCCAAATCATGCTACACAGCAAGGGTCACCTAATAATCATACTACAACAGTTATTTCAGAAAAATGTGTTTTAGTTTATTTTTGGGTAATTTTATTGTGAAAAATCGTCAATAGCGTTAATATTATACAGTGTAGGATGACCAAAATCATGATAAACAACAAGGGTCACCTGATAATCATACTACAACAGTCATTTCAGAAAAACGTGTTATTGTTTATTTTTGGAGAATTTTATTGTGAAAAATCGTCAATAGCGTTAATAATATACAGTGTAGGATGACCAAAATCATGCTACACAACAATGGTCACCTGATAATCGTACTACAACAGTCATTTCAGAAAAAAAATCTTTTTGCATGTTTTTGGGGAATTTTATTGTGAAAAATCGTCAATAGCGTTAATATTATACAGTGTAGGATGACCACAATTATGCTACACAACAATGGTCACCTGATAATCGTACTACAACAGTCATTTCAGAAAAAAAAACTTTTTGCATATTTTTGGGGAATTTTATTGTGAAAAATCGCCAATAGCGTTAATATTATACACTGTATACTCACCGAAATCATGCTACACAACAAGGGTCACCTGATAATCATACTACAACAGTTATTTCAGGAAAATGTGTTTTTGCATATTTTTGGAGAATTTTATTGTGAAAAATCGTCAATAGCGTTAATAATATACAGTGTAGGATGACCAAAATCATGCTACACAACAATGGTCACCTGATAATCGTACTACAACAGTTATTTCAGAAAAAAAATCTTATTGCATGTTTTTGGGGAATTTTATTGTGAAAAATCGTCAATAGCGTTAATATTATACACTGTATACTCACCAAAATCATGCTACACAACAATGGTCACCTGATAATCATACTACAACAGTTATTTCAGGAGAAACAAAAATTGCATATTTTTGGGGAATTTTATTGTGAAAAATCGCCAATAGCGTTAATATTATACACTGTATACTCACCGAAATCATGCTACACAGCAAGGGTCACCTGATAATCATACTACAACAGTTATTTCAGAAAAATGTTTTTTTGTTTATTTTTGGAGAATTTTATTGTGAAAAATCGTCAATAGCGTTAATATTATACAGTGTAGGATGACCAAAATCATGATACACAACAAGGGTCACCTGATAATCGTACTACAACAGTTATTTCAGAAAAAAAATCTTTTTGCATATTTTTGGGGAATTTTATTGTGAAAAATCGTCAATAGCGTTAATAATATACATTGTAGGATGACCAAAATCATGCTACACAACAATGGTCACCTGATAATCGTACTACAACAGTTATTTCAGAAAAATGTGTTTTTGCATATTTTTGGGGAATTTTATTGTGAAAAATCGTCAATAGCGTTAATATTATACAGCATAGGATGATCAAAATCATGCTACACAACAATGGTCACCTGATAATCATACTACAACAGTTATTTCAGGAGAAACAAAAATTGCATATTTTTGGGGAATTTTATTGTGAAAAATCGCCAATAGCGTTAATATTATACACTGTATACTCACCGAAATCATGCTACACAGCAAGGGTCACCTGATAATCATACTACAACAGTTATTTCAGAAAAATTTGTTTTTGTTTATTTTTGGAGAATTTTATTGTGAAAAATCGTCAATAGCGTTAATATTATACAGTGTAGGATGACCAAAATCATGATACACAACAAGGGTCACCTGATAATCGTACTACAACAGTTATTTCAGAAAAAAAATCTTTTTGCATATTTTTGGGGAATTTTATTGTGAAAAATCGTCAATAGCGTTAATAATATACATTGTAGGATGACCAAAATCATGCTACACAACAATGGTCACCTGATAATCGTACTACAACAGTTATTTCAGAAAAATGTGTTTTTGCATATTTTTGGGGAATTTTATTGTGAAAAATCGTCAATAGCGTTAATATTATACAGCATAGGATGATCAAAATCATGCTACACAACAATGGTCACCTGATAATCATACTACAACAGTTATTTCAGGAGAAACAAAAATTGCATATTTTTGGGGAATTTTATTGTGAAAAATCGCCAATAGCGTTAATTTTATACACTGTATACTCACCGAAATCATGCTACACAGCAAGGGTCACCTGATAATCATACTACAACAGTTATTTCAGAAAAATTTGTTTTTGTTTATTTTTGGAGAATTTTATTGTGAAAAATCGTCAAAAGCGTTAATATTATACAGTGTAGGATGACCAAAATCATGATACACAACAAGGGTCACCTGATAATCGTACTACAACAGTTATTTCAGAAAAAAAATCTTTTTGCATATTTTTGGGGAATTTTATTGTGAAAAATCGTCAATAGCGTTAATAATATACATTGTAGGATGACCAAAATCATGCTACACAGCAAGGGTCACCTGATAATCATACTACAACAGTCATTTCAGAAAAAAAATCTTTTTGCATGTTTTTGGGGAATTTTATTGTGAAAAATCGTCAATAGCGTTAATATTATACAGTGTAGGATGACCAAAATTATGCTACACAACAATGGTCACCTGATAATCGTACTACAACAGTCATTTCACAAAAATTTGTTTTTGTATATTTTTGGGGAATTTTAATTGTGAAAAATCGTCAATAGCGTTAATATTATACAGTGGAGGATGACCAAAATCATGCTACACAACAATGGTCACCTGATAATCGTACTACAACAGTCATTTCAGAAAAGTGTGTTTTTGTTTATTTTTGGGGAATTTTATTGTGAAAAATCGTCAATAGCGTTAATATTATACACGGTATACTCACCCAAATCATGCTACACAGCAAGGGTCACCTAATAATCATACTACAACAGTTATTTCAGAAAAATGTGTTTTTGTTTATTTTTGGGTAATTTTATTGTGAAAAATCGTCAATAGCGTTAATATTATACAGTGTAGGATGACCAAAATCATGATACACAACAAGGGTCACCTGATAATCATACTACAACAGTCATTTCAGAAAAATTTGTTTTTGTTTATTTTTGGAGAATTTTATTGTGAAAAATCGTCAATAGCGTTAATATTATACAGTGTAGGATGACCAAAATCATGCTACACAACAATGGTCACCTGATAATCGTACTACAACAGTCATTTCGGAAAAAAAATCTTTTTGCATGTTTTTGGGTAATTTTATTGTGAAAAATCATCAATAGCGTTAATATTATACACTGTATACTCACCAAAATCATGCTACACAACAATGGTCACCTGATAATCGTACTACAACAGTTATTTCAGAAAAATGTGTTTTTGCATATTTTTGGGGAATTTTATTGTGAAAAATCGTCAATAGCGTTAATATTATACAGCATAGGATGATCAAAATCATGCTACACAACAATGGTCACCTGATAATCATACTACAACAGTTATTTCAGGAGAAACAAAAATTGCATATTTTTGGGGAATTTTATTGTGAAAAATCGCCAATAGCGTTAATATTATACACTGTATACTCACCAAAATCATGCTACACAACAAGGGTCACCTGATAATCATACTACAACAGTTATTTCAGGAAAATGTGTTTTTGCATATTTTTGGGGAATTTTATTGTGAAAAATCGTCAATAGCGTTAATATTATACACAGTATACTCACCCAAATCATGCTACACAGCAAGGGTCACCTAATAATCATACTACAACAGTTATTTCAGAAAAATGTGTTTTTGTTTATTTTTGGGTAATTTTATTGTGAAAAATCGTCAATAGCGTTAATATTATACAGTGTAGGATGACCAAAATCATGATACACAACAAGGGTCACCTGATAATCATACTACAACAGTCATTTCAGAAAAATGTGTTATTGTTTATTTTTGGAGAATTTTATTGTGAAAAATCGTCAATAGCGTTAATATTATACAGTGTAGGATGACCAAAATCATGCTACACAACAATGGTCACCTGATAATCGTACTACAACAGTCATTTCAGAAAAAAAATCTTTTTGCATGTTTTTGGGGAATTTTATTGTGAAAAATCGTCAATAGCGTTAATAATATACATTGTAGGATGACCAAAATCATGCTACACAACAATGGTCACCTGATAATCGTACTACAACAGTCATTTCACAAAAATTTGTTTTTGTATATTTTTGGGGAATTTTAATTGTGAAAAATCGTCAATAGCGTTAATATTATACAGTGGAGGATGACCAAAATCATGCTAACAAACAATGGTCACCTGATAATCGTACTACAACAGTCATTTCAGAAAAGTGTGTTTTTGTTTATTTTTGGGGAATTTTATTGTGAAAAATCGTCAATAGCGTTAATATTATACACAGTATACTCACCCAAATCATGCTACACAGCAAGGGTCACCTAATAATCATACTACAACAGTTATTTCAGAAAAATGTGTTTTTGTTTATTTTTGGGTAATTTTATTGTGAAAAATCGTCAATAGCTTTAATATTATACAGTGTAGGATGACCAAAATCATGATACACAACAAGGGTCACCTGATAATCATACTACAACAGTCATTTCAGAAAAATGTGTTTTTGTTTATTTTTGGAGAATTTTATTGTGAAAAATCGTCAATAGCGTAAATATTATACAGTGTAGGATGACCAAAATTATGCTACACAACAAGGGTCACCTGATAATCGTACTACAACAGTTATTTCAGGAAAAAAATCTTTTTGCATATTTTTGGGGAATTTTATTGTGAAAAATCGTCAATAGCGTTAATATTATACAGTGTAGGATGACCAAAATCATGCTACACAACAATGGTCACCTGATAATCGTACTACAACAGTCATTTCACAAAAATTTGTTTTTGTATATTTTTGGGGAATTTTAATTGTGAAAAATCGTCAATAGCGTTAATATTATACAGTGTAGGATGACCAAAATCATGCTACACAACAATGGTCACCTGATAATCGTACTACAACAGTCATTTCACAAAAAATTGTTTTTGTATATTTTTGGGGAATTTTAATTGTGAAAAATCGTCAATAGCGTTAATATTATACAGTGTAGGATGACCAAAATCATGATACACAACAAGGGTCACCTGATAATCGTACTACAACAGTTATTTCAGAAAAAAAATCTTTTTGCATATTTTTGGGGAATTTTATTGTGAAAAATCGTCAATAGCGTTAATAATATACATTGTAGGATGACCAAAATCATGCTACACAGCAAGGGTCACCTGATAATCATACTACAACAGTCATTTCAGAAAAATGTGTTTTTGTTTATTTTTGGAGAATTTTATTGTGAAAAATCGTCAATAGCGTTAATATTATACACTGTATACTCACCAAAATCATGCTACACAACAAGGGTCACCTGATAATCATACTACAACAGTTATTTCAGGAAAATGTGTTTTTGCATATTTTTGGGGAATTTTATTGTGAAAAATCGTCAATAGCGTTAATAATATACATTGTAGGATGACCAAAATCATGCTACACAGCAAGGGTCACCTGATAATCATACTACAACAGTCATTTCAGAAAAATGTGTTTTTGTTTATTTTTGGAGAATTTTATTGTGAAAAATCGTCAATAGCGTTAATATTATACACTGTATACTCACCAAAATCATGCTACACAACAAGGGTCACCTGATAATCATACTACAACAGTTATTTCAGGAAAATGTGTTTTTGCATATTTTTGGGGAATTTTATTGTGAAAAATCGTCAATAGCGTTAATAATATACATTGTAGGATGACCAAAATTATGCTACACAACAATGGTCACCTGATAATCGTACTACAACAGTCATTTCAGAAAAGTGTGTTTTTGTTTATTTTTGGGGAATTTTATTGTGAAAAATCGTCAATAGCGTTAATAATATACATTGTAGGATGACCAAAATCATGCTACACAACAATGGTCACCTGATAATCGTACTACAACAGTCATTTCACAAAAATTTGTTTTTGTATATTTTTGGGGAATTTTAATTGTGAAAAATCGTCAATAGCGTTAATATTATACAGTGGAGGATGACCAAAATCATGATGCTACACAACAATGGTCACCTGATAATCGTACTACAACAGTCATTTCAGAAAAGTGTGTTTTTGTTTATTTTTGGGGAATTTTATTGTGAAAAATCGTCAATAGCGTTAATATTATACACAGTATACTCACCCAAATCATGCTACACAGCAAGGGTCACCTAATAATCATACTACAACAGTTATTTCAGAAAAATGTGTTTTTTGTTTATTTTTGGGTAATTTTAATGTGAAAAATCGTCAATAGCGTTAATATTATACAGTGTAGGATGACCAAAATCATGATACACAACAAGGGTCACCTGATAATCATACTACAACAGTCATTTCAGAAAAATGTGTTTTTGTTTATTTTTGGAGAATTTTATTGTGAAAAATCGTCAATAGCGTTCATATTATACAGTGTAGGATGACCAAAATCATGCTACACAACAATGGTCACCTGATAATCGTACTACAACAGTCATTTCAGAAAAAAAATCTTTTTGCATGTTTTTGGGGAATTTTATTGTGAAAAATCGTCAATAGCGTTAATAATATACATTGTAGGATGACCAAAATTATGCTACACAACAATGGTCACCTGATAATCGTACTACAACAGTTATTTCAGGAAAATGTGTTTTTGCATATTTTTGGGGAATTTTATTGTGAAAAATCGTCAATAGCGTTAATATTATACAGTGTAGGATGACCAAAATTATGCTACACAACAATGGTCACCTGATAATCGTACTACAACAGTCATTTCACAAAAATTTGTTTT
The DNA here is from genome assembly GCF_963691925.1 of Scomber scombrus. Classification (NCBI taxonomy): domain Eukaryota; kingdom Metazoa; phylum Chordata; class Actinopteri; order Scombriformes; family Scombridae; genus Scomber; species Scomber scombrus. Next base: position 5,815,510 of record NC_084980.1, read on the forward strand.
TGTATATTTTTGGGGAATTTTATTGTGAAAAATCGTCAATAGCGTTAATATTATACAGTGGAGGATGACCAAAATCATGCTACACAACAATGGTCACCTGATAATCGTACTACAACAGTCATTTCAGAAAAATGTGTTTTCGTTTATTTTTGGGGAATTTTATTGTGAAAAATCGTCAATAGCGTTAATATTATACACAGTATACTCACCCAAATCATGCTACACAGCAAGGGTCACCTAATAATCATACTACAACAGTTATTTCAGAAAAATGTGTTTTAGTTTATTTTTGGGTAATTTTATTGTGAAAAATCGTCAATAGCGTTAATATTATACAGTGTAGGATGACCAAAATCATGATAAACAACAAGGGTCACCTGATAATCATACTACAACAGTCATTTCAGAAAAACGTGTTATTGTTTATTTTTGGAGAATTTTATTGTGAAAAATCGTCAATAGCGTTAATAATATACAGTGTAGGATGACCAAAATCATGCTACACAACAATGGTCACCTGATAATCGTACTACAACAGTCATTTCAGAAAAAAAATCTTTTTGCATGTTTTTGGGGAATTTTATTGTGAAAAATCGTCAATAGCGTTAATATTATACAGTGTAGGATGACCACAATTATGCTACACAACAATGGTCACCTGATAATCGTACTACAACAGTCATTTCAGAAAAAAAAACTTTTTGCATATTTTTGGGGAATTTTATTGTGAAAAATCGCCAATAGCGTTAATATTATACACTGTATACTCACCGAAATCATGCTACACAACAAGGGTCACCTGATAATCATACTACAACAGTTATTTCAGGAAAATGTGTTTTTGCATATTTTTGGAGAATTTTATTGTGAAAAATCGTCAATAGCGTTAATAATATACAGTGTAGGATGACCAAAATCATGCTACACAACAATGGTCACCTGATAATCGTACTACAACAGTTATTTCAGAAAAAAAATCTTATTGCATGTTTTTGGGGAATTTTATTGTGAAAAATCGTCAATAGCGTTAATATTATACACTGTATACTCACCAAAATCATGCTACACAACAATGGTCACCTGATAATCATACTACAACAGTTATTTCAGGAGAAACAAAAATTGCATATTTTTGGGGAATTTTATTGTGAAAAATCGCCAATAGCGTTAATATTATACACTGTATACTCACCGAAATCATGCTACACAGCAAGGGTCACCTGATAATCATACTACAACAGTTATTTCAGAAAAATGTTTTTTTGTTTATTTTTGGAGAATTTTATTGTGAAAAATCGTCAATAGCGTTAATATTATACAGTGTAGGATGACCAAAATCATGATACACAACAAGGGTCACCTGATAATCGTACTACAACAGTTATTTCAGAAAAAAAATCTTTTTGCATATTTTTGGGGAATTTTATTGTGAAAAATCGTCAATAGCGTTAATAATATACATTGTAGGATGACCAAAATCATGCTACACAACAATGGTCACCTGATAATCGTACTACAACAGTTATTTCAGAAAAATGTGTTTTTGCATATTTTTGGGGAATTTTATTGTGAAAAATCGTCAATAGCGTTAATATTATACAGCATAGGATGATCAAAATCATGCTACACAACAATGGTCACCTGATAATCATACTACAACAGTTATTTCAGGAGAAACAAAAATTGCATATTTTTGGGGAATTTTATTGTGAAAAATCGCCAATAGCGTTAATATTATACACTGTATACTCACCGAAATCATGCTACACAGCAAGGGTCACCTGATAATCATACTACAACAGTTATTTCAGAAAAATTTGTTTTTGTTTATTTTTGGAGAATTTTATTGTGAAAAATCGTCAATAGCGTTAATATTATACAGTGTAGGATGACCAAAATCATGATACACAACAAGGGTCACCTGATAATCGTACTACAACAGTTATTTCAGAAAAAAAATCTTTTTGCATATTTTTGGGGAATTTTATTGTGAAAAATCGTCAATAGCGTTAATAATATACATTGTAGGATGACCAAAATCATGCTACACAACAATGGTCACCTGATAATCGTACTACAACAGTTATTTCAGAAAAATGTGTTTTTGCATATTTTTGGGGAATTTTATTGTGAAAAATCGTCAATAGCGTTAATATTATACAGCATAGGATGATCAAAATCATGCTACACAACAATGGTCACCTGATAATCATACTACAACAGTTATTTCAGGAGAAACAAAAATTGCATATTTTTGGGGAATTTTATTGTGAAAAATCGCCAATAGCGTTAATTTTATACACTGTATACTCACCGAAATCATGCTACACAGCAAGGGTCACCTGATAATCATACTACAACAGTTATTTCAGAAAAATTTGTTTTTGTTTATTTTTGGAGAATTTTATTGTGAAAAATCGTCAAAAGCGTTAATATTATACAGTGTAGGATGACCAAAATCATGATACACAACAAGGGTCACCTGATAATCGTACTACAACAGTTATTTCAGAAAAAAAATCTTTTTGCATATTTTTGGGGAATTTTATTGTGAAAAATCGTCAATAGCGTTAATAATATACATTGTAGGATGACCAAAATCATGCTACACAGCAAGGGTCACCTGATAATCATACTACAACAGTCATTTCAGAAAAAAAATCTTTTTGCATGTTTTTGGGGAATTTTATTGTGAAAAATCGTCAATAGCGTTAATATTATACAGTGTAGGATGACCAAAATTATGCTACACAACAATGGTCACCTGATAATCGTACTACAACAGTCATTTCACAAAAATTTGTTTTTGTATATTTTTGGGGAATTTTAATTGTGAAAAATCGTCAATAGCGTTAATATTATACAGTGGAGGATGACCAAAATCATGCTACACAACAATGGTCACCTGATAATCGTACTACAACAGTCATTTCAGAAAAGTGTGTTTTTGTTTATTTTTGGGGAATTTTATTGTGAAAAATCGTCAATAGCGTTAATATTATACACGGTATACTCACCCAAATCATGCTACACAGCAAGGGTCACCTAATAATCATACTACAACAGTTATTTCAGAAAAATGTGTTTTTGTTTATTTTTGGGTAATTTTATTGTGAAAAATCGTCAATAGCGTTAATATTATACAGTGTAGGATGACCAAAATCATGATACACAACAAGGGTCACCTGATAATCATACTACAACAGTCATTTCAGAAAAATTTGTTTTTGTTTATTTTTGGAGAATTTTATTGTGAAAAATCGTCAATAGCGTTAATATTATACAGTGTAGGATGACCAAAATCATGCTACACAACAATGGTCACCTGATAATCGTACTACAACAGTCATTTCGGAAAAAAAATCTTTTTGCATGTTTTTGGGTAATTTTATTGTGAAAAATCATCAATAGCGTTAATATTATACACTGTATACTCACCAAAATCATGCTACACAACAATGGTCACCTGATAATCGTACTACAACAGTTATTTCAGAAAAATGTGTTTTTGCATATTTTTGGGGAATTTTATTGTGAAAAATCGTCAATAGCGTTAATATTATACAGCATAGGATGATCAAAATCATGCTACACAACAATGGTCACCTGATAATCATACTACAACAGTTATTTCAGGAGAAACAAAAATTGCATATTTTTGGGGAATTTTATTGTGAAAAATCGCCAATAGCGTTAATATTATACACTGTATACTCACCAAAATCATGCTACACAACAAGGGTCACCTGATAATCATACTACAACAGTTATTTCAGGAAAATGTGTTTTTGCATATTTTTGGGGAATTTTATTGTGAAAAATCGTCAATAGCGTTAATATTATACACAGTATACTCACCCAAATCATGCTACACAGCAAGGGTCACCTAATAATCATACTACAACAGTTATTTCAGAAAAATGTGTTTTTGTTTATTTTTGGGTAATTTTATTGTGAAAAATCGTCAATAGCGTTAATATTATACAGTGTAGGATGACCAAAATCATGATACACAACAAGGGTCACCTGATAATCATACTACAACAGTCATTTCAGAAAAATGTGTTATTGTTTATTTTTGGAGAATTTTATTGTGAAAAATCGTCAATAGCGTTAATATTATACAGTGTAGGATGACCAAAATCATGCTACACAACAATGGTCACCTGATAATCGTACTACAACAGTCATTTCAGAAAAAAAATCTTTTTGCATGTTTTTGGGGAATTTTATTGTGAAAAATCGTCAATAGCGTTAATATTATACAGTGTAGGATGACCACAATTATGCTACACAAAAATGGTCACCTGATAATCGTACTACAACAGTCATTTCAGAAAAAATAACTTTTTGCATATTTTTGGGGAATTTTATTGTGAAAAATCGCCAATAGCGTTAATATTATACACTGTATACTCACCGAAATCATGCTACACAACAAGGGTCACCTGATAATCATACTACAACAGTTATTTCAGGAAAATGTGTTTTTGCATATTTTTGGGGAATTTTATTGTGAAAAATCATCAATAGCGTTAATATTATACAGCGTAGGATGACCAAAATCATACTACACAACAATGGTCACCTGATAATCATACTACAACAGTTATTTCAGGAGAAACAAAAATTGCATATTTTTGGGGAATTTTATTAGGAAAAATCGTCAATAGCGTTAATAATATACATTGTAGGATGACCAAAATCATGCTACACAACAATGGTCACCTGATAATCATACTACAACAGTCATTTCAGAAAAATGTGTTTTTGTTTATTTTTGGAGAATTTTATTGTGAAAAATCGGCAATAGCGTAAATATTATACAGTGTAGGATGACCAAAATTATGCTACACAACAAGGGTCACCTGATAATCGTACTACAACAGTTATTTCAGGAAAAAAATCTTTTTGCATATTTTTGGGGAATTTTATTGTGAAAAATCGTCAATAGCGTTAATATTATACAGTGTAGGATGACCAAAATCATGCTACACAACAATGGTCACCTGATAATCATACTACAACAGTTATTTCAGGAGAAACAAAAATTGCATATTTTTGGGGAATTTTATTGTGAAAAATCATCAATAGCGTTAATATTATACACTGTATACTCACCAAAATCATGCTACACAACAATGGTCACCTGATAATCGTACTAAAACAGTTTTTTCAGAAAAATGTGTTTTTGCATATTTTTGGGGAATTTTATTGTGAAAAATCGTCAATAGCGTTAATATTATACAGTGTAGGATGACCAAAATTATGCTACAAAACAAGGGTCACCTGATAATCGTACTACAACAGTTATTTCAGAAAAAAAATCTTTTTGCATATTTTTAGGGAATTTTATTGTGAAAAATCGTCAATAGCGTTAATATTATACAGTGTAGGATGACCAAAATTATGCTACACAACAATGGTCACCTGATAATCGTACTACAACAGTCATTTCAGAAAAAAAATCTTTTTGCATGTTTTTGGGGAATTTTATTGTGAAAAATCGTCAATAGCGTTAATATTATACAGTGTAGGATGACCAAAATTATGCTACACAACAATGGTCACCTGATAATCGTACTACAACAGTCATTTCACAAAAATTTGTTTTTGTATATTTTTGGGGAATTTTATTGTGAAAAATCATCAATAGCGTTAATATTATACAGCGTAGGATGACCAAAATCATACTACACAACAATGGTCACCTGATAATCATACTACAACAGTTATTTCAGGAGAAACAAAAATTGCATATTTTTGGGGAATTTTATTAGGAAAAATCGTCAATAGCGTTAATAATATACATTGTAGGATGACCAAAATCATGCTACACAACAATGGTCACCTGATAATCATACTACAACAGTCATTTCAGAAAAATGTGTTTTTGTTTATTTTTGGAGAATTTTATTGTGAAAAATCGGCAATAGCGTAAATATTATACAGTGTAGGATGACCAAAATTATGCTACACAACAAGGGTCACCTGATAATCGTACTACAACAGTTATTTCAGGAAAAAAATCTTTTTGCATATTTTTGGGGAATTTTATTGTGAAAAATCGTCAATAGCGTTAATATTATACAGTGTAGGATGACCAAAATCATGCTACACAACAATGGTCACCTGATAATCATACTACAACAGTTATTTCAGGAGAAACAAAAATTGCATATTTTTGGGGAATTTTATTGTGAAAAATCATCAATAGCGTTAATATTATACACTGTATACTCACCAAAATCATGCTACACAACAATGGTCACCTGATAATCGTACTAAAACAGTTTTTTCAGAAAAATGTGTTTTTGCATATTTTTGGGGAATTTTATTGTGAAAAATCGTCAATAGCGTTAATATTATACAGTGTAGGATGACCAAAATTATGCTACAAAACAAGGGTCACCTGATAATCGTACTACAACAGTTATTTCAGAAAAAAAATCTTTTTGCATATTTTTAGGGAATTTTATTGTGAAAAATCGTCAATAGCGTTAATATTATACAGTGTAGGATGACCAAAATTATGCTACACAACAATGGTCACCTGATAATCGTACTACAACAGTCATTTCAGAAAAAAAATCTTTTTGCATGTTTTTGGGGAATTTTATTGTGAAAAATCGTCAATAGCGTTAATATTATACAGTGTAGGATGACCAAAATTATGCTACACAACAATGGTCACCTGATAATCGTACTACAACAGTCATTTCACAAAAATTTGTTTTTGTATATTTTTGGGGAATTTTAATTGTGAAAAATCCTCAATAGCGTTAATATTATACAGTGGAGGATGACCAAAATCATGCTACACAACAATGGTCACCTGATAATCGTACTACAACAGTCATTTCAGAAAAGTGTGTTTTTGTTTATTTTTGGGGAATTTTATTGTGAAAAATCGTCAATAGCGTTAATATTATACACGGTATACTCACCCAAATCATGCTACACAGCAAGGGTCACCTAATAATCATACTACAACAGTTATTTCAGAAAAATGTGTTTTTGTTTATTTTTGGGTAATTTTATTGTGAAAAATCGTCAATAGCGTTAATATTATACAGTGTAGGATGACCAAAATCATGATACACAACAAGGGTCACCTGATAATCATACTACAACAGTCATTTCAGAAAAATTTGTTTTTGTTTATTTTTGGAGAATTTTATTGTGAAAAATCGTCAATAGCGTTAATATTATACAGTGTAGGATGACCAAAATCATGCTACACAACAATGGTCACCTGATAATCATACTACAACAGTTATTTCAGGAGAAACAAAAATTGCATATTTTTGGGGAATTTTATTGTGAAAAATCGCCAATAGCGTTAATATTATACACTGTATACTCACCGAAATCATGCTACACAGCAAGGGTCACCTGATAATCATACTACAACAGTTATTTCAGAAAAATGTTTTTTTGTTTATTTTTGGAGAATTTTATTGTGAAAAATCGTCAATAGCGTTAATATTATACAGTGTAGGATGACCAAAATCATGATACACAACAAGGGTCACCTGATAATCGTACTACAACAGTCATTTCAGAAAAAAAATCTTTTTGCATGTTTTTGGGGAATTTTATTGTGAAAAATCGTCAATAGCGTTAATATTATACAGTGTAGGATGACCAAAATTATGCTACACAACAATGGTCACCTGATAATCGTACTACAACAGTAATTTCACAAAAATTTGTTTTTGTATATTTTTGGGGAATTTTAATTGTGAAAAATCGTCAATAGCGTTAATATTATACAGTGGAGGATGACCAAAATCATGCTACACAACAATGGTCACCTGATAATCGTACTACAACAGTCATTTCAGAAAAGTGTGTTTTTGTTTATTTTCTTGGGGAATTTTATTGTGAAAAATCGTCAATAGCGTTAATATTATACACAGTATACTCACCCAAATCATGCTACACAGCAAGGGTCACCTAATAATCATACTACAACAGTTATTTCAGAAAAATGTGTTTTTGTTTATTTTTGGGTAATTTTATTGTGAAAAATCGTCAATAGCGTTAATATTATACAGTGTAGGATGACCAAAATCATGATACACAACAAGGGTCACCTGATAATCATACTACAACAGTCATTTCAGAAAAATTTGTTTTTGTTTATTTTTGGAGAATTTTATTGTGAAAAATCGTCAATAGCGTTAATATTATACAGTGTAGGATGACCAAAATCATGCTACACAACAATGGTCACCTGATAATCGTACTACAACAGTCATTTCGAAAAAAAAAATCTTTTTGCATGTTTTTGGGGAATTTTATTGTGAAAAATCGCCAATAGCGTTAATATTATACACTGTATACTCACCGAAATCATGCTACACAGCAAGGGTCACCTGATAATCATACTACAACAGTTATTTCAGAAAAATGTTTTTTTGTTTATTTTTGGAGAATTTTATTGTGAAAAATCGGCAATAGCGTTAATATTATACAGTGTAGGATGACCAAAATCATGATACACAACAAGGGTCACCTGATAATCGTACTACAACAGTTATTTCAGAAAAAAAATCTTTTTGCATATTTTTGGGGAATTTTATTGTGAAAAATCGTCAATAGCGTTAATAATATACATTGTAGGATGACCAAAATCATGCTACACAGCAAGGGTCACCTGATAATCATACTACAGCAGTCATTTCAGAAAAATGTGTTTTTGTTTATTTTTGGAGAATTTTATTGTGAAAAATCGTCAATAGCGTTAATATTATACACTGTATACTCACCAAAATCATGCTACACAACAAGGGTCACCTGATAATCATACTACAACAGTTATTTCAGGAAAATGTGTTTTTGCATATTTTTGGGGAATTTTATTGTGAAAAATCGTCAATAGCGTTAATATTATACACAGTATACTCACCCAAATCATGCTACACAGCAAGGGTCACCTAATAATCATACTACAACAGTTATTTCAGAAAAATGTGTTTTTGTTTATTTTTGGGTAATTTTATTGTGAAAAATCGTCAATAGCGTTAATATTATACAGTGTAGGATGACCAAAATCATGATACACAACAAGGGTCACCTGATAATCATACTACAACAGTCATTTCAGAAAAATGTGTTATTGTTTATTTTTGGAGAATTTTATTGTGAAAAATCGTCAATAGCGTTAATAATATACAGTGTAGGATGACCAAAATCATGCTACACAACAATGGTCACCTGATAATCGTACTACAACAGTCATTTCAGAAAAAAAATCTTTTTGCATGTTTTTGGGGAATTTTATTGTGAAAAATCGTCAATAGCGTTAATATTATACAGTGTAGGATGACCACAATTATGCTACACAACAATGGTCACCTGATAATCGTACTACAACAGTCATTTCAGAAAAAAAAACTTTTTGCATATTTTTGGGGAATTTTATTGTGAAAAATTGCCAATAGCGTTAATATTATACACTGTATACTCACCGAAATCATGCTACACAACAAGGGTCACCTGATAATCATACTACAACAGTTATTTCAGGAAAATGTGTTTTTGCATATTTTTGGGGAATTTTATTGTGAAAAATCATCAATAGCGTTAATATTATACAGCGTAGGATGACCAAAATCATGCTACACAACAATGGTCACCTGATAATCATACTACAACAGTTATTTCAGGAGAAACAAAAATTGCATATTTTTGGGGAATTTTATTAGGAAAAATCGTCAATAGCGTTAATATTATACACTGTATACTCACCGAAATCATGCTACACAACAAGGGTCACCTGATAATCGTACTACAACAGTCATTTCAGAAAAAAAATCTTTTTGCATATTTTTGGGGAATTTTATTGTGAAAAATCGTCAATAGCGTTAATAATATACATTGTAGGATGACCAAAATCATGCTACACAACAAGGGTCACCTGATAATCATACTACAACAGTCATTTCAGAAAAATGTGTTTTTGTTTATTTTTGGAGAATTTTATTGTGAAAAATCGTCAATAGCGTAAATATTATACGGTGTAGGATGACCAAAATTATGCTACACAACAAGGGTCACCTGATAATCGTACTACAACAGTTATTTCAGGAAAAAAATCTTTTTGCATATTTTTGGGGAATTTTATTGTGAAAAATCGTCAATAGCGTTAATATTATACAGTGTAGGATGACCAAAATCATGCTACACAACAATGGTCACCTGATAATCATACTACAACAGTTATTTCAGGAGAAACAAAAATTGCATATTTTTGGGGAATTTTATTGTGAAAAATCATCAATAGCGTTAATATTATACAGTGTAGGATGACCAAAATCATGCTACACAACAATGGTCACCTGATAATCGTACTAAAACAGTTTTTTCAGAAAAATGTGTTTTTGCATATTTTTGGGGAATTTTATTGTGAAAAATCGTCAATAGCGTTAATATTATACAGTGTAGGATGACCAAAATTATGCTACAAAACAAGGGTCACCTGATAATCGTACTACAACAGTTATTTCAGAAAAAAAATATTTTTGCATATTTTTAGGGAATTTTATTGTGAAAAATCGTCAATAGCGTTAATATTATACAGTGTAGGATGACCAAAATTATGCTACACAACAATGGTCACCTGATAATCGTACTACAACAGTCATTTCACAAAAATTTGTTTTTGTATATTTTTGGGGAATTTTAATTGTGAAAAATCGTCAATAGCGTTAATATTATACACAGTATACTCACCCAAATCATGCTACACAGCAAGGGTCACCTAATAATCATACTACAACAGTTATTTCAGAAAAATGTGTTTTTGTTTATTTTTGGGTAATTTTATTGTGAAAAATCGTCAATAGCGTTAATATTATACAGTGTAGGATGACCAAAATCATGATACACAACAAGGGTCACCTGATAATCATACTACAACAGTCATTTCAGAAAAATTTGTTTTTGTTTATTTTTGGAGAATTTTATTGTGAAAAATCGTCAATAGCGTTAATATTATACAGTGTAGGATGACCAAAATCATGCTACACAACAATGGTCACCTGATAATCGTACTACAACAGTCATTTCGGAAAAAAAAATCTTTTTGCATGTTTTTGGGTAATTTTATTGTGAAAAATCATCAATAGCGTTAATATTATACACTGTATACTCACCAAAATCATGCTACACAACAATGGTCACCTGATAATCGTACTACAACAGTTATTTCAGAAAAATGTGTTTTTGCATATTTTTGGGGAATTTTATTGTGAAAAATCATCAATAGCGTTAATATTATACAGCGTAGGATGACCAAAATCATGCTACACAACAATGGTCACCTGATAATCATACTACAACAGTTATTTCAGGAGAAACAAAAATTGCATATTTTTGGGGAATTTTATTAGGAAAAATCGTCAATAGCGTTAATATTATACACTGTATACTCACCGAAATCATGCTACACAACAAGGGTCACCTGATAATCGTACTACAACAGTCATTTCAGAAAAAAAATCTTTTTGCATATTTTTGGGGAATTTGATTGTGAAAAATCGTCAATAGCGTTAATAATATACAGTGTAGGATGACCAAAATCATGCTACACAACAAGAGTCACCTGATAATCGTACTACAACAGTCATTTCAGAAAAATGTGTTTTTGTTTATTTTTGGGGAATTTTATTGTGAAAAATCGTCAATAGCGTTAATATTATACAGTGTAGGATGACCACAATTATGCTACACAACAATGGTCACCTGATAATCGTACTACAACAGTCATTTCAGAAAAAAAACTTTTTGCATATTTTTGGGGAATTTTATTGTGAAAAATTGCCAATAGCGTTAATATTATACACTGTATACTCACCGAAATCATGCTACACAACAAGGGTCACCTGATAATCATACTACAACAGTTATTTCAGGAAAATGTGTTTTTGCATATTTTTGGAGAATTTTATTGTGAAAAATCGTCAATAGCGTTAATAATATACAGTGTAGGATGACCAAAATCATGCTACACAACAATGGTCACCTTATAATCGTACTACAACAGTTATTTCAGAAAAAAAATCTTATTGCATGTTTTTGGGGAATTTTATTGTGAAAAATCGTCAATAGCGTTAATATTATACACTGTATACTCACCAAAATCATGCTACACAACAATGGTCACTTGATAATCATACTACAACAGTTATTTCAGGAGAAACAAAAATTGCATATTTTTGGGGAATTTTATTAGGAAAAATCGTCAATAGCGTTAATATTATACACTGTATACTCACCGAAATCATGCTACACAACAAGGGTCACCTGATAATCGTACTACAACAGTCATTTCAGAAAAAAAATCTTTTTGCATATTTTTGGGGAATTTTATTGTGAAAAATCGTCAATAGCGTTAATAATATACATTGTAGGATGACCAAAATCATGCTACACAACAAGGGTCACCTGATAATCATACTACAACAGTCATTTCAGAAAAATGTGTTTTTGTTTATTTTTGGAGAATTTTATTGTGAAAAATCGTCAATAGTGTAAATATTATACAGTGTAGGATGACCAAAATTATGCTACACAACAATGGTCACCTGATAATCGTACTACAACAGTCATTTCAGAAAAAAAATCTTTTTGCATGTTTTTGGGGAATTTTATTGTGAAAAATCGTCAATAGCGTTAATATTATACAGTGTAGGATGACCAAAATCATGCTACACAACAATGGTCACCTGATAATCATACTACAACAGTTATTTCAGGAGAAACAAAAATTGCATATTTTTGGGTAATTTTATTGTGAAAAATCATCAATAGCGTTAATATTATACACTGTATACTCACCAAAATCATGCTACACAACAATGGTCACCTGATAATCGTACTAAAACAGTTTTTTCAGAAAAATGTGTTTTTGCATATTTTTGGGGAATTTTATTGTGAAAAATCGTCAATAGCGTTAATATTATACAGTGTAGGATGACCAAAATTATGCTACAAAACAAGGGTCACCTGATAATCGTACTACAACAGTTATTTCAGAAAAAAAATATTTTTGCATATTTTTAGGGAATTTTATTGTGAAAAATCGTCAATAGCGTTAATATTATACAGTGTAGGATGACCAAAATTATGCTACACAACAATGGTCACCTGATAATCGTACTACAACAGTCATTTCACAAAAATTTGTTTTTGTATATTTTTGGGGAATTTTAATTGTGAAAAATCGTCAATAGCGTTAATATTATACAGTGGAGGATGACCAAAATCATGCTACACAACAATGGTCACCTGATAATCGTACTACAACAGTCATTTCAGAAAAGTGTGTTTTTGTTTATTTTTGGGGAATTTTATTGTGAAAAATCGTCAATAGCGTTAATATTATACACAGTATACTCACCCAAATCATGCTACACAGCAAGGGTCACCTAATAATCATACTACAACAGTTATTTCAGAAAAATGTGTTTTTGTTTATTTTTGGGTAATTTTATTGTGAAAAATCGTCAATAGCGTTAATATTATACAGTGTAGGATGACCAAAATCATGCTACACAACAAGGGTCACCTGATAATCATACTACAACAGTCATTTCAGAAAAATGTGTTTTTGTTTATTTTTGGAGAATTTTATTGTGAGAAATCGTCAATAGCGTTAATATTATAAACTGTATACTCACCAAAATCATGCTACACAACAAGGGTCACCTGATAATCATACTACAATAGTTATTTCAGGAAAATGTGTTTTTGCATATTTTTGGGGAATTTTATTGTGAAAAATCGTCAATAGCGTTAATATTATACAGTGTAGGATGACCAAAATTATGCTACACAACAATGGTCACCTGATAATCGTACTACAACAGTCATTTCAGAAAAATTTGTTTTTGTATATTTTTGGGGAATTTTATTGTGAAAAATTGCCAATAGCGTTAATATTATACACTGTATACTCACCGAAATCATGCTACACAACAAGAGTCACCTGATAATCATACTACAACAGTTATTTCAGGAAAATGTGTTTTTGCATATTTTTGGAGAATTTTATTGTGAAAAATCGTCAATAGCGTTAATAATATACAGTGTAGGATGACCAAAATCATGCTACACAACAATGGTCACCTGATAATCGTACTACAACAGTCATTTCAGAAAAATGTGTTTTTGTTTATTTTTGGGGAATTTTATTGTGAAAAATCGTCAATAGCGTTAATATTATACACAGTATACTCACCCAAATCATGCTACACAGCAAGGGTCACCTAATAATCATACTACAACAGTTATTTCAGAAAAATGTGTTTTTGTTTATTTTTGGGTAATTTTAATGTGAAAAATCGTCAATAGCGTTAATATTATACAGTGTAGGATGACCAAAATCATGATACACAACAAGGGTCACCTGATAATCATACTACAACAGTCATTTCAGAAAAATGTGTTTTTGTTTATTTTTGGAGAATTTTATTGTGAAAAATCGTCAATAGCGTTAATATTATACAGTGTAGGATGACCAAAATTATGCTACACAACAATGGTCACCTGATAATCGTACTACAACAGTCATTTCACAAAAATTTGTTTTTGTATATTTTTGGGGAATTTTATTGTGAAAAATCGTCAATAGCGTTAATATTATACAGTGGAGGATGACCAAAATCATGCTACACAGCAATGGTCACCTGATAATCGTACTACAACAGTCATTTCAGAAAAATGTGTTTTTGTTTATTTTTGGGGAATTTTATTGTGAAAAATCGTCAATAGCGTTAATATTATACACAGTATACTCACCCAAATCATGCTACACAGCAAGGGTCACCTAATAATCATACTACAACAGTTATTTCAGAAAAATGTGTTTTTGTTTATTTTTGGGTAATTTTAATGTGAAAAATCGTCAATAGCGTTAATATTATACAGTGTAGGATGACCAAAATCATGATACACAACAAGGGTCACCTGATAATCATACTACAACAGTCATTTCAGAAAAATGTGTTTTTGTTTATTTTTGGAGAATTTTATTGTGAAAAATCGTCAATAGCGTTAATATTATACAGTGTAGGATGACCAAAATTATGCTACACAACAATGGTCACCTGATAATCGTACTACAACAGTCATTTCACAAAAATTTGTTTTTGTATATTTTTGGGGAATTTTATTGTGAAAAATCGTCAATAGCGTTAATATTATACAGTGGAGGATGACCAAAATCATGCTACACAGCAATGGTCACCTGATAATCGTACTACAACAGTCATTTCAGAAAAATGTGTTTTTGTTTATTTTTGGGGAATTTTATTGTGAAAAATCGTCAATAGCGTTAATATTATACACAGTATACTCACCCAAATCATGCTACACAGCAAGGGTCACCTAATAATCATACTACAACAGTTATTTCAGAAAAATGTGTTTTTGTTTATTTTTGGGTAATTTTAATGTGAAAAATCGTCAATAGCGTTAATATTATACAGTGTAGGATGACCAAAATCATGATACACAACAAGGGTCACCTGATAATCATACTACAACAGTCATTTCAGAAAAATGTGTTTTTGTTTATTTTTGGAGAATTTTATTGTGAAAAATCGTCAATAGCGTTAATATTATACAGTGTAGGATGACCAAAATTATGCTACACAACAATGGTCACCTGATAATCGTACTACAACAGTCATTTCACAAAAATTTGTTTTTGTATATTTTTGGGGAATTTTATTGTGAAAAATCATCAATAGCGTTAATATTATACAGTGGAGGATGACCAAAATCATGCTACACAACAATGGTCACCTGATAATCGTACTACAACAGTCATTTCAGAAAAAAAAAACCTTTTGCATATTTTTGGGGAATTTTATTGTGAAAAATCGTCAATAGCGTTAATATTATACACTTTATACTCACCCAAATCATGCTACACAGCAAGGGTCACCTGATAATCATACTACAACAGTTATTTCAGGAGAAACAAAAATTGCATATTTTTGGGAATTTTATTGTGAAAAATTGTCAATAGCGTTAATATTAAACACTGTATACTCACCGAAATCATGCTACACAGCAAGGGTACCTGATAATCATACTACAACAGTTATTTCAGAAAAATGTGTTTTTGTTTATTTTTGGGTAATTTTATTGTGAAAAATCATCAATAGCGTTAATATTATACAGTGTAGGATGACCAAAATCATGATACACAACAAGGGTCACCTCATAATCATACTACAACAGTCATTTCAGAAAAATGTGTTTTTGTTTATTTTTGGAGAATTTTATTGTGAAAAATCGTCAATAGCGTTAATATTATACACTGTATACTCACCAAAATCATGCTACACAACAAGGGTCATCTGATAATCATACTACAACAGTTATTTCAGAAAAATGTGTTTTTGCATATTTTTGGGGAATTTTATTATGAAAAATCGTCAATAGCGTTAATATTATACAGTGGAGGATGACCAAAATCATGCTACACAACAATGGTCACCTGATAATCATACTACAACAGTTATTTCAGGAGAAACAAAAATTGCATTTTTTTGGGGAATTTTATTGTGAAAAATCGTCAATAGCGTTATTATTATACAGTGTAGGATGACCAAAATTATGTTACACAACAATGGTCACCTGATAATCGTACTACAACAGTTATTTAAGAAAAATGTGTTTTTGCATATTTTTGGGGAATTTTATTGTGAAAAATCGTCAATAGCGTTAATATTATACAGTGTAGGATGACCAAAATTATGCTACACAACAATGGTCACCTGATAATCGTACCACAACAGTCATTTCAGAAAAAAAACTCTTTTTGCATGTTTTTGGGGAATTTTATTGTGAAAAATCGTCAATAGCGTTAATATTATACAGTGTAGGATGACCAAAATTATGCTACACAACAATGGTCACCTGATAATCGTATTACAACAGTCATTTCAGAAAAAAAAACTTTTTGCATATTTTTGGGGAATTTTATTGTGAAAAATCGCCAATAGCGTTAATATTATACAGTGTAGGATGACCAAAATCATGCTACACAACAAGGGTCACCTGATAATCATACTACAACAGTCATTTCAGAAAAATGTGTTTTTGTTTATTTTTGGATAATTTTATTGTGAAAAATCGTCAATAGCGTTAATATTATACACTGTATACTCACCAAAATCATGCTACACAACAAGGGTCACCTGATAATCATACTACAACAGTTATTTCAGGAAAATGTGTTTTTGCATATTTTTGGGGAATTTTATTGTGAAAAATCGGCAATAGCATTAATATTATACAGTGTAGGATGACCAAAATTATGCTACACAACAATGGTCACCTGATAATCGTACTACAACAGTCATTTCACAAAAATTTGTTTTTGTATATTTTTGGGGAATTTTATTGTGAAAAATCGTCAATAGCGTTAATATTATACAGTGGAGGATGACCAAAATCATGCTACACAACAATGGTCACCTGATAATCGTACTACAACAGTCATTTCACAAAAATGTGTTTTTGTTTATTTTTGGGGAATTTTATTGTGAGAAATCGTCAATAGCGTTAATATTATACACAGTATACTCATCCAAATCATGCTACACAGCCAGGGTCACCTAATAATCATACTACAACAGTTATTTCAGAAAAATGTGTTTTTGTTTATTTTTGGGGAATTTTATTGTGAAAAATCGTCAATAGCGTTAATATTATACAGTGTAGGATGACCAAAATCATGATACACAACAAGGGTCACCTGATAATCATACTACAACAGTCATTTCAGAAAAATGTGTTTTTGTTTATTTTTGGAGAATTTTATTGTGAAAAATCGTCAATAGCGTTAATAATATACAGTGTAGGATGACCAAAATCATGCTACACAACAATGGTCACCTGATAATCGTACTACAAAAGTCATTTCAGAAAAAAAATCTTTTTGCATTTTTTTGTGGAATTTTATTGTGAAAAATCGTCAATAGCGTTAATATTATACAGTGTAGGATGACCAAAATTATGCTACACAACAATGGTCACCTGATAATCGTACTACAACAGTCATTTCAGAAAAAAAAACTTTTTGCATATTTTTGGGGAATTTTATTGTGAAAAATCGTCAATAGCGTTAATATTATACAGTGTAGGATGACCAAAATCATGCTACACAACAAGGGTCACCTGATAATCATACTACAACAGTCATTTCAGAAAAATGTGTTTTTGTTTATTTTTGGAGAATTTAATTGTGAAAAATCGTCAATAGCGTTAATATTATACACTGTATACTCACCAAAATCATGCTACACAACAAGGGTCACCTGATAATCATACTACAACAGTTATTTCAGGAAAATGTGTTTTTGCATATTTTTGGGGAATTTTATTGTGAAAAATCGTCAATAGCGTTAATAATATACAGTGTAGGATGACCAAAATCATGCTACACAACAATGGTCACCTGATAATCGTACTACAACAGTCATTTCAGAAAAAAACACTTTTTGCATATTTTTGGGGAATTTTATTGTGAAAAATCGTCAATAGCGTTAATATTATACACTGTATACTCACCAAAATCATGCTACACAACAAGGGTCACCTGATAGTCATACTACAACAGTTATTTCAGGAAAATGTGTTTTTGCATATTTTTGGGGAATTTTATTGTGAAAAATCGTCAATAGCGTTAATATTATACAGTGTAGGATGACCAAAATCATGCTACACAACAATGGTCACCTGATAATCGTACTACAACAGTCATTTCAGAAAAAAAATCTTTTTGCATGTTTTTGGGGAATTTTATTGTGAAAAATCATCAATAGCGTTAATATTATACACTGTATACTCACCAAAATCATGCTACACAACAATGGTCACCTGATAATCATACTACAACAGTTATTTCAGGAGAAACAAAAATTGCATATTTTTGGGGAATTTTATTGTGAAAAATTGTCAATATCGTTAATATTATACACTGTATATTCACCAAAATCATGCTACACAGCAAGGGTCACCTGATAATCATACTACAACAGTTATTTCTGAAAAAAAATCTTTTTGCATGTTTTTGGGGAATTTTATTGTGAAAAATCGTCAATAGCGTTAATATTATACACTGTATACTCACCAAAATAATGCTACACAACAAGGGTCATCTGATAATCGTACTACAACAGTTATTTCAGAAAAATGTGTTTTTGCATATTTTTGGGGAATTTTATTGTGAAAAATCGTCAATAGCGTTAATATTATACAGTGGAGGATGACCAAAATCATGCTACACAACAATGGTCACTTGATAATCGTACTACAACAGTTATTTCTGAAAAAAAATATTTTTGCATGTTTTTGGGGAATTTTATTGTGAAAAATCGTCAATAGCGTTAATATTATACACTGTATACTCACCAAAATAATGCTACACAACAAGGGTCATCTGATAATCGTACTACAACAGTTATTTCAGAAAAATGTGTTTTTGCATATTTTTGGGGAATTTTATTGGGAAAAATCGTCAATAGCGTTAATATTATACAGTGTAGGATGACCAAAATTATGCTACACAACAATGGTCACCTGATAATCGTACTACAACAGTTATTTAAGAAAAATGTGTTTTTGCATATTTTTGGGGAATTTTATTGTGAAAAATCGTCAATAGCGTTAATATTATACGGTGTAGGATGACCAAAATCATGCTACACAACAAGGGTCACCTGATAATCATACTACAATAGTTATTTCAGAAAAATGTGTTTTTGCATATTTTTGGGGAATTTTATTGGGAAAAATCATCAATAGCGTTAATATTATACAGTGTAGGATGACCAAAATCATGCTACACAACAATGGTCACCTGATAATCATACTACAACAGTTATTTCAGGAGAAACAAAAATTGATTATTTTTGGGGAATTTTATTGTGAAAAATCGTCAATTGCGTTAATATTATACACTGTATACTCACCAAAATCATGCTACACAACAATGGTCACCTGATAATCGTACTACAACAGTTTTTTCAGAAAAATGTGTTTTTGCATATTTTTGGGGAATTTTATTGTGAAAAATCGTCAATAGCGTTAATATTATACAGTGTAGGATGACCAAAATCATGCTACACAACAATAGTCACCTGATAATCATACTACAACAGTTATTTCAGGAGAAACAAAAATTGCATATTTTTGGGGAATTTTATTGTGAAAAATTGTCAATAGCGTTAATATTATACACTGTATACTCACCGAAATCATGCTACACAGCAAGGGTCACCTGATAATCATACTACAACAGTTATTTCAAAAAATGTGGTTTTGTTTATTTTTGGGTAATTTTATTGTGAAAAATCGTCAATAGCGTTAATATTATACAGTGTAGGATGACCAAAATCATGATACACAACAAGGGTCACCTGATAATCATACTACAACAGTCATTTCAGAAAAATGTGTTTTTGTTTATTTTTGGAGAATTTTATTGTGAAAAATCGTCAATAGCGTTAATATTATACACTGTATACTCACCAAAATCATGCTACACAACAAGGGTCACCTGATAATCATACTACAACAGTTATTTCAGGAAAATGTGTTTTTGCATATTTTTGGGGAATTTTATTGTGAAAAATCGTCAATAGCGTTAATATTATACAGTGGAGGATGACCAAAATCATGCTACACAACAATGGTCACTTGATAATCGTACTACAACAGTTATTTCTGAGAAAAAATCTTATTGCATGTTTTTGGGGAATTTTATTGTGAAAAATCGTCAATAGCGTTAATATTATACACTGTATACTCACCAAAATAATGCTACACAACAATGGTCACCTGATAATCGTACTACAACAGTTATTTCAGAAAAATGTGTTTTTGCATATTTTTGGGGAATTTTATTGTGAAAAATCGTCAATAGCGTTAATATTATACAGTGTAGGATGACCAAAATCATGCTACACAACAATGGTCACCTGATAATCATACTACAACAGTTATTTCAGGAGAAACAAAAATTGCATATTTTTGGGGAATTTTATTGGGAAAAATCGTCAATAGCGTTAATATTATACAGTGTAGGATGACCAAAATTATGCTACACAACAATGGTCACCTGATAATCGTACTACAACAGTTATTTAAGAAAAATTTGTTTTTGCATATTTTTGGGGAATTTTATTGTGAAAAATCGTCAATAGCGTTAATATTATACAGTGTAGGATGACCAAAATCATGCTACACAACAATGGTCACCTGATAATCATACTACAACAGTTATTTCAGGAGAAACAAAAATTGCATATTTTTCGGGAATTTTATTGTGAAAAATCGTCAATTGCGTTAATATTATACACTGTATACTCACCAAAATCATGCTACACAACAATGGTCACCTGATAATCGTACTACAACAGTTATTTCAGAAAAATGTGTTTTTGCATATTTTTGGGGAATTTTATTGTGAAAAATCGTCAATAGCGTTAATATTATACAGTGTAGGATGACCAAAATCATGCTACACAACAATGGTCACCTGATAATCATACCACAACAGTTATTTCAGGAGAAACAAAAATTGCATATTTTTTTGGAATTTTATTGTGAAAAATTGTCAATAGCGTTAATATTATACACTGTATACTCACCGAAATCATGCTACACAGCAAGGGTCACCTGATAATCATACTACAACAGTTATTTCAAAAAATGTGTTTTTGTTTATTTTTGGGTAATTTTATTGTGAAAAATCGTCAATAGCGTTAATATTATACAGTGTAGGATGACCAAAATCATGATACACAACAAGGGTCACCTGATAATCATACTACAACAGTCATTTCAGAAAAATGTGTTTTTGTTTATTTTTGGAGAATTTTATTGTGAAAAATCGTCAATAGCGTTAATATTATACACTGTATACTCACCAAAATCATGCTACACAACAAGGGTCACCTGATAATCATACTACAACAGTTATTTCAGGAAAATGTGTTTTTGCATATTTTTGGGGAATTTTATTGTGAAAAATCGTCAATAGCGTTAATATTATACAGTGGAGGATGACCAAAATCATGCTACACAACAATGGTCACTTGATAATCGTACTACAACAGTTATTTCTGAAAAAAAATCTTATTGCATGTTTTTGGGGAATTTTATTGTGAAAAATCGTCAATAGCGTTAATATTATACACTGTATACTCACCAAAATAATGCTACACAACAATGGTCACCTGATAATCGTACTACAACAGTTATTTCAGAAAAATGTGTTTTTGCATATTTTTGGGGAATTTTATTGTGAAAAATCGTCAATAGCGTTAATATTATACAGTGTAGGATGACCAAAATCATGCTACACAACAATGGTCACCTGATAATCATACTACAACAGTTATTTCAGGAGAAACAAAAATTGCATATTTTTGGGGAATTTTATTGGGAAAAATCGTCAATAGCGTTAATATTATAGAGTGTAGGATGACCAAAATTATGCTACACAACAATGGTCACCTGATAATCGTACTACAACAGTTATTTAAGAAAAATTTGTTTTTGCATATTTTTGGGGAATTTTATTGTGAAAAATCGTCAATAGCGTTAATATTATACAGTGTAGGATGACCAAAATCATGCTACACAACAATGGTAAACCTGATAATCATACTACAACAGTTATTTCAGGAGAAACAAAAATTGCATATTTTTGGGGAATTTTATTGGGAAAAATCGTCAATAGCGTTAATATTATACAGTGTAGGATGACCAAAATTATGCTACACAACAATGGTCACCTGATAATCATACTACAACAGTTATTTCAGGAGAAACAAAAATTGCATATTTTTGGGGAATTTTATTGGGAAAAATCGTCAATAGCGTTAATATTATACACTGTATACTCACCAAAATCATGCTACACAACAATGGTCACCTGATAATCATACTACAACAGTTATTTCAGGAGAAACAAAAATTGCATATTTTTGGGGAATTTTATTGTGAAAAATTGTCAATATCGTTAATATTATACACTGTATATTCACCAAAATCATGCTACACAGCAAGGGTCACCTGATAATCATACTACAACAGTTATTTCTGAAAAAAAATCTTTTTGCATGTTTTTGGGGAATTTTATTGTGAAAAATCGTCAATAGCGTTAATATTATACACTGTATACTCACCAAAATAATGCTACACAACAAGGGTCATCTGATAATCGTACTACAACAGTTATTTCAGAAAAATGTGTTTTTGCATATTTTTGGGGAATTTTATTGTGAAAAATCGTCAATAGCGTTAATATTATACAGTGGAGGATGACCAAAATCATGCTACACAACAATGGTCACTTGATAATCGTACTACAACAGTTATTTCTGAAAAAAAATATTTTTGCATGTTTTTGGGGAATTTTATTGTGAAAAATCGTCAATAGCGTTAATATTATACACTGTATACTCACCAAAATAATGCTACACAACAAGGGTCATCTGATAATCGTACTACAACAGTTATTTCAGAAAAATGTGTTTTTGCATATTTTTGGGGAATTTTATTGGGAAAAATCGTCAATAGCGTTAATATTATACAGTGTAGGATGACCAAAATTATGCTACACAACAATGGTCACCTGATAATCGTACTACAACAGTTATTTAAGAAAAATGTGTTTTTGCATATTTTTGGGGAATTTTATTGTGAAAAATCGTCAATAGCGTTAATATTATACGGTGTAGGATGACCAAAATCATGCTACACAACAAGGGTCACCTGATAATCATACTACAATAGTTATTTCAGAAAAATGTGTTTTTGCATATTTTTGGGGAATTTTATTGGGAAAAATCATCAATAGCGTTAATATTATACAGTGTAGGATGACCAAAATCATGCTACACAACAATGGTCACCTGATAATCATACTACAACAGTTATTTCAGGAGAAACAAAAATTGATTATTTTTGGGGAATTTTATTGTGAAAAATCGTCAATTGCGTTAATATTATACACTGTATACTCACCAAAATCATGCTACACAACAATGGTCACCTGATAATCGTACTACAACAGTTTTTTCAGAAAAATGTGTTTTTGCATATTTTTGGGGAATTTTATTGTGAAAAATCGTCAATAGCGTTAATATTATACAGTGTAGGATGACCAAAATCATGCTACACAACAATAGTCACCTGATAATCATACTACAACAGTTATTTCAGGAGAAACAAAAATTGCATATTTTTGGGGAATTTTATTGTGAAAAATTGTCAATAGCGTTAATATTATACACTGTATACTCACCGAAATCATGCTACACAGCAAGGGTCACCTGATAATCATACTACAACAGTTATTTCAAAAAATGTGGTTTTGTTTATTTTTGGGTAATTTTATTGTGAAAAATCGTCAATAGCGTTAATATTATACAGTGTAGGATGACCAAAATCATGATACACAACAAGGGTCACCTGATAATCATACTACAACAGTCATTTCAGAAAAATGTGTTTTTGTTTATTTTTGGAGAATTTTATTGTGAAAAATCGTCAATAGCGTTAATATTATACACTGTATACTCACCAAAATCATGCTACACAACAAGGGTCACCTGATAATCATACTACAACAGTTATTTCAGGAAAATGTGTTTTTGCATATTTTTGGGGAATTTTATTGTGAAAAATCGTCAATAGCGTTAATATTATACAGTGGAGGATGACCAAAATCATGCTACACAACAATGGTCACTTGATAATCGTACTACAACAGTTATTTCTGAGAAAAAATCTTATTGCATGTTTTTGGGGAATTTTATTGTGAAAAATCGTCAATAGCGTTAATATTATACACTGTATACTCACCAAAATAATGCTACACAACAATGGTCACCTGATAATCGTACTACAACAGTTATTTCAGAAAAATGTGTTTTTGCATATTTTTGGGGAATTTTATTGTGAAAAATCGTCAATAGCGTTAATATTATACAGTGTAGGATGACCAAAATCATGCTACACAACAATGGTCACCTGATAATCATACTACAACAGTTATTTCAGGAGAAACAAAAATTGCATATTTTTGGGGAATTTTATTGGGAAAAATCGTCAATAGCGTTAATATTATACAGTGTAGGATGACCAAAATTATGCTACACAACAATGGTCACCTGATAATCGTACTACAACAGTTATTTAAGAAAAATTTGTTTTTGCATATTTTTGGGGAATTTTATTGTGAAAAATCGTCAATAGCGTTAATATTATACAGTGTAGGATGACCAAAATCATGCTACACAACAATGGTCACCTGATAATCATACTACAACAGTTATTTCAGGAGAAACAAAAATTGCATATTTTTCGGGAATTTTATTGTGAAAAATCGTCAATTGCGTTAATATTATACACTGTATACTCACCAAAATCATGCTACACAACAATGGTCACCTGATAATCGTACTACAACAGTTATTTCAGAAAAATGTGTTTTTGCATATTTTTGGGGAATTTTATTGTGAAAAATCGTCAATAGCGTTAATATTATACAGTGTAGGATGACCAAAATCATGCTACACAACAATGGTCACCTGATAATCATACCACAACAGTTATTTCAGGAGAAACAAAAATTGCATATTTTTTTGGAGTTTTATTGTGAAAAATTGTCAATAGCGTTAATATTATACACTGTATACTCACCGAAATCATGCTACACAGCAAGGGTCACCTGATAATCATACTACAACAGTTATTTCAAAAAATGTGTTTTTGTTTATTTTTGGGTAATTTTATTGTGAAAAATCGTCAATAGCGTTAATATTATACAGTGTAGGATGACCAAAATCATGATACACAACAAGGGTCACCTGATAATCATACTACAACAGTCATTTCAGAAAAATGTGTTTTTGTTTATTTTTGGAGAATTTTATTGTGAAAAATCGTCAATAGCGTTAATATTATACACTGTATACTCACCAAAATCATGCTACACAACAAGGGTCACCTGATAATCATACTACAACAGTTATTTCAGGAAAATGTGTTTTTGCATATTTTTGGGGAATTTTATTGTGAAAAATCGTCAATAGCGTTAATATTATACAGTGGAGGATGACCAAAATCATGCTACACAACAATGGTCACTTGATAATCGTACTACAACAGTTATTTCTGAAAAAAAATCTTATTGCATGTTTTTGGGGAATTTTATTGTGAAAAATCGTCAATAGCGTTAATATTATACACTGTATACTCACCAAAATAATGCTACACAACAATGGTCACCTGATAATCGTACTACAACAGTTATTTCAGAAAAATGTGTTTTTGCATATTTTTGGGGAATTTTATTGTGAAAAATCGTCAATAGCGTTAATATTATACAGTGTAGGATGACCAAAATCATGCTACACAACAATGGTCACCTGATAATCATACTACAACAGTTATTTCAGGAGAAACAAAAATTGCATATTTTTGGGGAATTTTATTGGGAAAAATCGTCAATAGCGTTAATATTATAGAGTGTAGGATGACCAAAATTATGCTACACAACAATGGTCACCTGATAATCGTACTACAACAGTTATTTAAGAAAAATTTGTTTTTGCATATTTTTGGGGAATTTTATTGTGAAAAATCGTCAATAGCGTTAATATTATACAGTGTAGGATGACCAAAATCATGCTACACAACAATGGTAAACCTGATAATCATACTACAACAGTTATTTCAGGAGAAACAAAAATTGCATATTTTTGGGGAATTTTATTGGGAAAAATCGTCAATAGCGTTAATATTATACAGTGTAGGATGACCAAAATTATGCTACACAACAATGGTCACCTGATAATCATACTACAACAGTTATTTCAGGAGAAACAAAAATTGCATATTTTTGGGGAATTTTATTGGGAAAAATCGTCAATAGCGTTAATATTATACACTGTATACTCACCAAAATCATGCTACACAACAATGGTCACCTGATAATCATACTACAACAGTTATTTCAGGAGAAACAAAAATTGCATATTTTTGGGGAATTTTATTGTGAAAAATTGTCAATATCGTTAATATTATACACTGTATATTCACCAAAATCATGCTACACAGCAAGGGTCACCTGATAATCATACTACAACAGTTATTTCTGAAAAAAAATCTTTTTGCATGTTTTTGGGGAATTTTATTGTGAAAAATCGTCAATAGCGTTAATATTATACACTGTATACTCACCAAAATAATGCTACACAACAAGGGTCATCTGATAATCGTACTACAACAGTTATTTCAGAAAAATGTGTTTTTGCATATTTTTGGGGAATTTTATTGTGAAAAATCGTCAATAGCGTTAATATTATACAGTGGAGGATGACCAAAATCATGCTACACAACAATGGTCACTTGATAATCGTACTACAACAGTTATTTCTGAAAAAAAATATTTTTGCATGTTTTTGGGGAATTTTATTGTGAAAAATCGTCA
This sequence comes from Scomber scombrus, assembly GCF_963691925.1. Lineage (NCBI taxonomy): Eukaryota > Metazoa > Chordata > Actinopteri > Scombriformes > Scombridae > Scomber > Scomber scombrus. The sequence goes on from NC_084980.1 coordinate 5,843,042, forward strand.
ATAGCGTTAATATTATACACTGTATACTCACCAAAATAATGCTACACAACAAGGGTCATCTGATAATCGTACTACAACAGTTATTTCAGAAAAATGTGTTTTTGCATATTTTTGGGGAATTTTATTGGGAAAAATCGTCAATAGCGTTAATATTATACAGTGTAGGATGACCAAAATTATGCTACACAACAATGGTCACCTGATAATCGTACTACAACAGTTATTTAAGAAAAATGTGTTTTTGCATATTTTTGGGGAATTTTATTGTGAAAAATCGTCAATAGCGTTAATATTATACGGTGTAGGATGACCAAAATCATGCTACACAACAAGGGTCACCTGATAATCATACTACAATAGTTATTTCAGAAAAATGTGTTTTTGCATATTTTTGGGGAATTTTATTGGGAAAAATCATCAATAGCGTTAATATTATACAGTGTAGGATGACCAAAATCATGCTACACAACAATGGTCACCTGATAATCATACTACAACAGTTATTTCAGGAGAAACAAAAATTGATTATTTTTGGGGAATTTTATTGTGAAAAATCGTCAATTGCGTTAATATTATACACTGTATACTCACCAAAATCATGCTACACAACAATGGTCACCTGATAATCGTACTACAACAGTTTTTTCAGAAAAATGTGTTTTTGCATATTTTTGGGGAATTTTATTGTGAAAAATCGTCAATAGCGTTAATATTATACAGTGTAGGATGACCAAAATCATGCTACACAACAATAGTCACCTGATAATCATACTACAACAGTTATTTCAGGAGAAACAAAAATTGCATATTTTTGGGGAATTTTATTGTGAAAAATTGTCAATAGCGTTAATATTATACACTGTATACTCACCGAAATCATGCTACACAGCAAGGGTCACCTGATAATCATACTACAACAGTTATTTCAAAAAATGTGGTTTTGTTTATTTTTGGGTAATTTTATTGTGAAAAATCGTCAATAGCGTTAATATTATACAGTGTAGGATGACCAAAATCATGATACACAACAAGGGTCACCTGATAATCATACTACAACAGTCATTTCAGAAAAATGTGTTTTTGTTTATTTTTGGAGAATTTTATTGTGAAAAATCGTCAATAGCGTTAATATTATACACTGTATACTCACCAAAATCATGCTACACAACAAGGGTCACCTGATAATCATACTACAACAGTTATTTCAGGAAAATGTGTTTTTGCATATTTTTGGGGAATTTTATTGTGAAAAATCGTCAATAGCGTTAATATTATACAGTGGAGGATGACCAAAATCATGCTACACAACAATGGTCACTTGATAATCGTACTACAACAGTTATTTCTGAGAAAAAATCTTATTGCATGTTTTTGGGGAATTTTATTGTGAAAAATCGTCAATAGCGTTAATATTATACACTGTATACTCACCAAAATAATGCTACACAACAATGGTCACCTGATAATCGTACTACAACAGTTATTTCAGAAAAATGTGTTTTTGCATATTTTTGGGGAATTTTATTGTGAAAAATCGTCAATAGCGTTAATATTATACAGTGTAGGATGACCAAAATCATGCTACACAACAATGGTCACCTGATAATCATACTACAACAGTTATTTCAGGAGAAACAAAAATTGCATATTTTTGGGGAATTTTATTGGGAAAAATCGTCAATAGCGTTAATATTATACAGTGTAGGATGACCAAAATTATGCTACACAACAATGGTCACCTGATAATCGTACTACAACAGTTATTTAAGAAAAATTTGTTTTTGCATATTTTTGGGGAATTTTATTGTGAAAAATCGTCAATAGCGTTAATATTATACAGTGTAGGATGACCAAAATCATGCTACACAACAATGGTCACCTGATAATCATACTACAACAGTTATTTCAGGAGAAACAAAAATTGCATATTTTTCGGGAATTTTATTGTGAAAAATCGTCAATTGCGTTAATATTATACACTGTATACTCACCAAAATCATGCTACACAACAATGGTCACCTGATAATCGTACTACAACAGTTATTTCAGAAAAATGTGTTTTTGCATATTTTTGGGGAATTTTATTGTGAAAAATCGTCAATAGCGTTAATATTATACAGTGTAGGATGACCAAAATCATGCTACACAACAATGGTCACCTGATAATCATACCACAACAGTTATTTCAGGAGAAACAAAAATTGCATATTTTTTTGGAGTTTTATTGTGAAAAATTGTCAATAGCGTTAATATTATACACTGTATACTCACCGAAATCATGCTACACAGCAAGGGTCACCTGATAATCATACTACAACAGTTATTTCAAAAAATGTGTTTTTGTTTATTTTTGGGTAATTTTATTGTGAAAAATCGTCAATAGCGTTAATATTATACAGTGTAGGATGACCAAAATCATGATACACAACAAGGGTCACCTGATAATCATACTACAACAGTCATTTCAGAAAAATGTGTTTTTGTTTATTTTTGGAGAATTTTATTGTGAAAAATCGTCAATAGCGTTAATATTATACACTGTATACTCACCAAAATCATGCTACACAACAAGGGTCACCTGATAATCATACTACAACAGTTATTTCAGGAAAATGTGTTTTTGCATATTTTTGGGGAATTTTATTGTGAAAAATCGTCAATAGCGTTAATATTATACAGTGGAGGATGACCAAAATCATGCTACACAACAATGGTCACTTGATAATCGTACTACAACAGTTATTTCTGAAAAAAAATCTTATTGCATGTTTTTGGGGAATTTTATTGTGAAAAATCGTCAATAGCGTTAATATTATACACTGTATACTCACCAAAATAATGCTACACAACAATGGTCACCTGATAATCGTACTACAACAGTTATTTCAGAAAAATGTGTTTTTGCATATTTTTGGGGAATTTTATTGTGAAAAATCGTCAATAGCGTTAATATTATACAGTGTAGGATGACCAAAATCATGCTACACAACAATGGTCACCTGATAATCATACTACAACAGTTATTTCAGGAGAAACAAAAATTGCATATTTTTGGGGAATTTTATTGGGAAAAATCGTCAATAGCGTTAATATTATACAGTGTAGGATGACCAAAATTATGCTACACAACAATGGTCACCTGATAATCGTACTACAACAGTTATTTAAGAAAAATTTGTTTTTGCATATTTTTGGGGAATTTTATTGTGAAAAATCGTCAATAGCGTTAATATTATACAGTGTAGGATGACCAAAATCATGCTACACAACAATGGTAAACCTGATAATCATACTACAACAGTTATTTCAGGAGAAACAAAAATTGCATATTTTTGGGGAATTTTATTGGGAAAAATCGTCAATAGCGTTAATATTATACAGTGTAGGATGACCAAAATTATGCTACACAACAATGGTCACCTGATAATCATACTACAACAGTTATTTCAGGAGAAACAAAAATTGCATATTTTTGGGGAATTTTATTGGGAAAAATCGTCAATAGCGTTAATATTATACAGTGTAGGATGACCAAAATTATGCTACACAACAATGGTCACCTGATAATCGTACTACAACAGTCATTTCAGAAAAATGTGTTTTTGTTTATTTTTGGAGAATTTTATTGTGAAAAATCGTCAATAGCGTTAATATTATACACTGTATACTCACCAAAATCATGCTACACAACAAGGGTCACCTGATAATCATACTACAACAGTTATTTCAGGAGAAACAAAAATTGCATATTTTTGGGGAATTTTATTGTGAAAAATCGTCAATAGCGTTAATATTATACAGTGTAGGATGACCAAAATCATGCTACACAACAATGGTCACCTGATAATCATACTACAACAGTTATTTCAGGAGAAACAAAAATTGCATATTTTTGGGGAATTTTATTGTGAAAAATCATCAATAGCGTTAATATTATACACTGTATACTCACCAAAATCATGCTACACAACAATGGTCACCTGATAATCGTACTACAACAGTTATTTCAGAAAAATGTGTTTTTGCATATTTTTGGGGAATTTTATTGTGAAAAATCATCAATAGCGTTAATATTATACAGCGTAGGATGACCAAAATCATGCTACACAACAATGGTCACCTGATAATCATACTACAACAGTTATTTCAGGAGAAACAAAAATTGCATATTTTTGGGGAATTTTATTGTGAAAAATCGTCAATAGCGTTAATATTATACAGTGTAGGATGACCAAAATTATGCTACACAACAATGGTCACCTGATAATCGTACTACAACAGTCATTTCACAAAAATGTGTTTTTGTATATTTTTGGTGAATTTTATTGTGAAAAATCGTCAATAGCGTTAATATTATACTGTGGAGGATGACCAAAATCATGCTACACAACAATGGTCACCTGATAATCGTACTACAACAGTCATTTCAGAAAAATGTGTTTTTGTTTATTTTTGGGTAATTTTATTGTGAAAAATCGTCAATAGCGTTAATATTATACAGTGTAGGATGACCAAAATCATGATACACAACAAGGGTCACCTGATAATCATACTACAACAGTCATTTCAGAAAAATGTGTTTTTGTTTATTTTTGGAGAATTTTAGTGGGAAAAATCGTCAATAGCGTCAATATTATACAGTGTAGGATGACCAAAATCATGCTACACAACAATGGTCACCTGATAATCGTACTACAACAGTCATTTCAGAAAAAAATCTTTTTGCATGTTTTTGGGGAATTTTATTGTGAAAAATCGTCCATAGCGTTAATATTATACAGTGGAGGATGACCAAAATCATGCTACACAGCAATGGTCACCTGATAATCGTACTACAACAGTCATTTCAGAAAAATGTGTTTTTGTTTATTTTTGGGGAATTTTATTGTGAAAAATCGTCAATAGCGTTAATATTATACACAGTATACTCACCCAAATCATGCTACACAGCAAGGGTCACCTAATAATCATACTACAACAGTTATTTCAGAAAAATGTGTTTTTGTTTATTTTTGGGTAATTTTAATGTGAAAAATCGTCAATAGCGTTAATATTATACAGTGTAGGATGACCAAAATCATGATACACAACAAGGGTCACCTGATAATCATACTACAACAGTCATTTCAGAAAAATGTGTTTTTGTTTATTTTTGGAGAATTTTATTGTGAAAAATCGTCAATAGCGTTAATATTATACAGTGTAGGATGACCAAAATTATGCTACACAACAATGGTCACCTGATAATCGTACTACAACAGTCATTTCGCAAAAATTTGTTTTTGTATATTTTTGGGGAATTTTATTGTGAAAAATCATCAATAGCGTTAATATTATACAGTGGAGGATGACCAAAATCATGCTACACAACAATGGTCACCTGATAATCGTACTACAACAGTCATTTCAGAAAAAAAAAACCTTTTGCATATTTTTGGGGAATTTTATTGTGAAAAATCGTCAATAGCGTTAATATTATACACTTTATACTCACCCAAATCATGCTACACAGCAAGGGTCACCTGATAATCATACTACAACAGTTATTTCAGGAGAAACAAAAATTGCATATTTTTGGGAATTTTATTGTGAAAAATTGTCAATAGCGTTAATATTAAACACTGTATACTCACCGAAATCATGCTACACAGCAAGGGTACCTGATAATCATACTACAACAGTTATTTCAGAAAAATGTGTTTTTGTTTATTTTTGGGTAATTTTATTGTGAAAAATCATCAATAGCGTTAATATTATACAGTGTAGGATGACCAAAATCATGATACACAACAAGGGTCACCTCATAATCATACTACAACAGTCATTTCAGAAAAATGTGTTTTTGTTTATTTTTGGAGAATTTTATTGTGAAAAATCGTCAATAGCGTTAATATTATACACTGTATACTCACCAAAATCATGCTACACAACAAGGGTCATCTGATAATCATACTACAACAGTTATTTCAGAAAAATGTGTTTTTGCATATTTTTGGGGAATTTTATTGTGAAAAATCATCAATAGCGTTAATATTATACAGTGTAGGATGACCAAAATTATGCTACACAACAATGGTCACCTGATAATCGTACTACAACAGTTATTTAAGAAAAATGTGTTTTTGCATATTTTTGGGGAATTTTATTGTGAAAAATCGTCAATAGCGTTAATATTATACAGTGTAGGATGACCAAAATTATGCTACACAACAATGGTCACCTGATAATCGTACCACAACAGTCATTTCAGAAAAAAAACTCTTTTTGCATGTTTTTGGGGAATTTTATTGTGAAAAATCGTCAATAGCGTTAATATTATACAGTGTAGGATGACCAAAATTATGCTACACAACAATGGTCACCTGATAATCGTATTACAACAGTCATTTCAGAAAAAAAAACTTTTTGCATATTTTTGGGGAATTTTATTGTGAAAAATCGCCAATAGCGTTAATATTATACAGTGTAGGATGACCAAAATCATGCTACACAACAAGGGTCACCTGATAATCATACTACAACAGTCATTTCAGAAAAATGTGTTTTTGTTTATTTTTGGATAATTTTATTGTGAAAAATCGTCAATAGCGTTAATATTATACACTGTATACTCACCAAAATCATGCTACACAACAAGGGTCACCTGATAATCATACTACAACAGTTATTTCAGGAAAATGTGTTTTTGCATATTTTTGGGGAAATTTATTGTGAAAAATCGGCAATAGCATTAATATTATACAGTGTAGGATGACCAAAATTATGCTACACAACAATGGTCACCTGATAATCGTACTACAACAGTCATTTCACAAAAATTTGTTTTTGTATATTTTTGGGGAATTTTATTGTGAGAAATCGTCAATAGCGTTAATATTATACACAGTATACTCATCCAAATCATGCTACACAGCCAGGGTCACCTAATAATCATACTACAACAGTTATTTCAGAAAAATGTGTTTTTGTTTATTTTTGGGGAATTTTATTGTGAAAAATCGTCAATAGCGTTAGTATTATACAGTGTAGGATGACCAAAATCATGATACACAACAAGGGTCACCTGATAATCATACTACAACAGTCATTTCAGAAAAATGTGTTTTTGTTTATTTTTGGAGAATTTTATTGTGAAAAATCGTCAATAGCGTTAATAATATACAGTGTAGGATGACCAAAATCATGCTACACAACAATGGTCACCTGATAATCGTACTACAAAAGTCATTTCAGAAAAAAAATCTTTTTGCATTTTTTTGTGGAATTTTATTGTGAAAAATCGTCAATAGCGTTAATATTATACAGTGTAGGATGACCAAAATTATGCTACACAACAATGGTCACCTGATAATCGTACTACAACAGTCATTTCAGAAAAAAAAACTTTTTGCATATTTTTGGGGAATTTTATTGTGAAAAATCGTCAATAGCGTTAATATTATACAGTGTAGGATGACCAAAATCATGCTACACAACAAGGGTCACCTGATAATCATACTACAACAGTCATTTCAGAAAAATGTGTTTTTGTTTATTTTTGGAGAATTTAATTGTGAAAAATCGTCAATAGCGTTAATATTATACACTGTATACTCACCAAAATCATGCTACACAACAAGGGTCACCTGATAATCATACTACAACAGTTATTTCAGGAAAATGTGTTTTTGCATATTTTTGGGGAATTTTATTGTGAAAAATCGTCAATAGCGTTAATATTATACAGTGGAGGATGACCAAAATCATGCTACACAACAATGGTCACTTGATAATCGTACTACAACAGTTATTTCTGAAAAAAAATATTTTTGCATGTTTTTGGGGAATTTTATTGTGAAAAATCGTCAATAGCGTTAATATTATACACTGTATACTCACCAAAATAATGCTACACAACAAGGGTCATCTGATAATCGTACTACAACAGTTATTTCAGAAAAATGTGTTTTTGCATATTTTTGGGGAATTTTATTGGGAAAAATCGTCAATAGCGTTAATATTATACAGTGTAGGATGACCAAAATTATGCTACACAACAATGGTCACCTGATAATCGTACTACAACAGTTATTTAAGAAAAATGTGTTTTTGCATATTTTTGGGGAATTTTATTGTGAAAAATCGTCAATAGCGTTAATATTATACGGTGTAGGATGACCAAAATCATGCTACACAACAAGGGTCACCTGATAATCATACTACAATAGTTATTTCAGAAAAATGTGTTTTTGCATATTTTTGGGGAATTTTATTGGGAAAAATCATCAATAGCGTTAATATTATACAGTGTAGGATGACCAAAATCATGCTACACAACAATGGTCACCTGATAATCATACTACAACAGTTATTTCAGGAGAAACAAAAATTGATTATTTTTGGGGAATTTTATTGTGAAAAATCGTCAATTGCGTTAATATTATACACTGTATACTCACCAAAATCATGCTACACAACAATGGTCACCTGATAATCGTACTACAACAGTTTTTTCAGAAAAATGTGTTTTTGCATATTTTTGGGGAATTTTATTGTGAAAAATCGTCAATAGCGTTAATATTATACAGTGTAGGATGACCAAAATCATGCTACACAACAATAGTCACCTGATAATCATACTACAACAGTTATTTCAGGAGAAACAAAAATTGCATATTTTTGGGGAATTTTATTGTGAAAAATTGTCAATAGCGTTAATATTATACACTGTATACTCACCGAAATCATGCTACACAGCAAGGGTCACCTGATAATCATACTACAACAGTTATTTCAAAAAATGTGGTTTTGTTTATTTTTGGGTAATTTTATTGTGAAAAATCGTCAATAGCGTTAATATTATACAGTGTAGGATGACCAAAATCATGATACACAACAAGGGTCACCTGATAATCATACTACAACAGTCATTTCAGAAAAATGTGTTTTTGTTTATTTTTGGAGAATTTTATTGTGAAAAATCGTCAATAGCGTTAATATTATACACTGTATACTCACCAAAATCATGCTACACAACAAGGGTCACCTGATAATCATACTACAACAGTTATTTCAGGAAAATGTGTTTTTGCATATTTTTGGGGAATTTTATTGTGAAAAATCGTCAATAGCGTTAATATTATACAGTGGAGGATGACCAAAATCATGCTACACAACAATGGTCACTTGATAATCGTACTACAACAGTTATTTCTGAAAAAAAATCTTATTGCATGTTTTTGGGGAATTTTATTGTGAAAAATCGTCAATAGCGTTAATATCATACACTGTATACTCACCAAAATAATGCTACACAACAATGGTCACCTGATAATCGTACTACAACAGTTATTTCAGAAAAATGTGTTTTTGCATATTTTTGGGGAATTTTATTGTGAAAAATCGTCAATAGCGTTAATATTATACAGTGTAGGATGACCAAAATCATGCTACACAACAATGGTCACCTGATAATCATACTACAACAGTTATTTCAGGAGAAACAAAAATTGCATATTTTTGGGGAATTTTATTGGGAAAAATCGTCAATAGCGTTAATATTATACAGTGTAGGATGACCAAAATTATGCTACACAACAATGGTCACCTGATAATCGTACTACAACAGTTATTTAAGAAAAATTTGTTTTTGCATATTTTTGGGGAATTTTATTGTGAAAAATCGTCAATAGCGTTAATATTATACAGTGTAGGATGACCAAAATCATGCTACACAACAATGGTCACCTGATAATCATACTACAACAGTTATTTCAGGAGAAACAAAAATTGCATATTTTTCGGGAATTTTATTGTGAAAAATCGTCAATTGCGTTAATATTATACACTGTATACTCACCAAAATCATGCTACACAACAATGGTCACCTGATAATCGTACTACAACAGTTATTTCAGAAAAATGTGTTTTTGCATATTTTTGGGGAATTTTATTGTGAAAAATCGTCAATAGCGTTAATATTATACAGTGTAGGATGACCAAAATCATGCTACACAACAATGGTCACCTGATAATCATACCACAACAGTTATTTCAGGAGAAACAAAAATTGCATATTTTTTTGGAATTTTATTGTGAAAAATTGTCAATAGCGTTAATATTATACACTGTATACTCACCGAAATCATGCTACACAGCAAGGGTCACCTGATAATCATACTACAACAGTTATTTCAAAAAATGTGTTTTTGTTTATTTTTGGGTAATTTTATTGTGAAAAATCGTCAATAGCGTTAATATTATACAGTGTAGGATGACCAAAATCATGATACACAACAAGGGTCACCTGATAATCATACTACAACAGTCATTTCAGAAAAATGTGTTTTTGTTTATTTTTGGAGAATTTTATTGTGAAAAATCGTCAATAGCGTTAATATTATACACTGTATACTCACCAAAATCATGCTACACAACAAGGGTCACCTGATAATCATACTACAACAGTTATTTCAGGAAAATGTGTTTTTGCATATTTTTGGGGAATTTTATTGTGAAAAATCGTCAATAGCGTTAATATTATACAGTGGAGGATGACCAAAATCATGCTACACAACAATGGTCACCTGATAATCGTACTACAACAGTCATTTCACAAAAATGTGTTTTTGTTTATTTTTGGGGAATTTTATTGTGAGAAATCGTCAATAGCGTTAATATTATACACAGTATACTCATCCAAATCATGCTACACAGCCAGGGTCACCTAATAATCATACTACAACAGTTATTTCAGAAAAATGTGTTTTTGTTTATTTTTGGGGAATTTTATTGTGAAAAATCGTCAATAGCGTTAATATTATACAGTGTAGGATGACCAAAATCATGATACACAACAAGGGTCACCTGATAATCATACTACAACAGTCATTTCAGAAAAATGTGTTTTTGTTTATTTTTGGAGAATTTAATTGTGAAAAATCGTCAATAGCGTTAATAATATACAGTGTAGGATGACCAAAATCATGCTACACAACAATGGTCACCTGATAATCGTACTACAAAAGTCATTTCAGAAAAAAAATCTTTTTGCATTTTTTTGTGGAATTTTATTGTGAAAAATCGTCAATAGCGTTAATATTATACAGTGTAGGATGACCAAAATTATGCTACACAACAATGGTCACCTGATAATCGTACTACAACAGTCATTTCAGAAAAAAAAACTTTTTGCATATTTTTGGGGAATTTTATTGTGAAAAATCGTCAATAGCGTTAATATTATACAGTGTAGGATGACCAAAATCATGCTACACAACAATGGTCACCTGATAATCGTACTACAACAGTCATTTCAGAAAAAAAAACTTTTTGCATATTTTTGGGGAATTTTATTGTGAAAAATCGTCAATAGCGTTAATATTATACACTGTATACTCACCAAAATCATGCTACACAACAAGGGTCACCTGATAGTCATACTACAACAGTTATTTCAGGAAAATGTGTTTTTGCATATTTTTGGGGAATTTTATTGTGAAAAATCGTCAATAGCGTTAATATTATACAGTGTAGGATGACCAAAATCATGCTACACAACAATGGTCACCTGATAATCGTACTACAACAGTCATTTCAGAAAAAAAATCTTTTTGCATGTTTTTGGGGAATTTTATTGTGAAAAATCGTCAATAGCGTTAATATTATACACTGTATACTCACCAAAATCATGCTACACAACAATGGTCACCTGATAATCATACTACAACAGTTATTTCAGGAGAAACAAAAATTGCATATTTTTGGGGAATTTTATTGTGAAAAATTGTCAATATCGTTAATATTATACACTGTATATTCACCAAAATCATGCTATACAGCAAGGGTCACCTGATAATCATACTACAACAGTTATTTCTGAAAAAAAATCTTTTTGCATGTTTTTGGGGAATTTTATTGTGAAAAATCGTCAATAGCGTTAATATTATACACTGTATACTCACCAAAATAATGCTACACAACAAGGGTCATCTGATAATCGTACTACAACAGTTATTTCAGAAAAATGTGTTTTTGCATATTTTTGGGGAATTTTATTGTGAAAAATCGTCAATAGCGTTAATATTATACAGTGGAGGATGACCAAAATCATGCTACACAACAATGGTCACTTGATAATCGTACTACAACAGTTATTTCTGAAAAAAAATATTTTTGCATGTTTTTGGGGAATTTTATTGTGAAAAATCGTCAATAGCGTTAATATTATACACTGTATACTCACCAAAATAATGCTACACAACAAGGGTCATCTGATAATCGTACTACAACAGTTATTTCAGAAAAATGTGTTTTTGCATATTTTTGGGGAATTTTATTGGGAAAAATCGTCAATAGCGTTAATATTATACAGTGTAGGATGACCAAAATTATGCTACACAACAATGGTCACCTGATAATCGTACTACAACAGTTATTTAAGAAAAATGTGTTTTTGCATATTTTTGGGGAATTTTATTGTGAAAAATCGTCAATAGCGTTAATATTATACGGTGTAGGATGACCAAAATCATGCTACACAACAAGGGTCACCTGATAATCATACTACAATAGTTATTTCAGAAAAATGTGTTTTTGCATATTTTTGGGGAATTTTATTGGGAAAAATCATCAATAGCGTTAATATTATACAGTGTAGGATGACCAAAATCATGCTACACAACAATGGTCACCTGATAATCATACTACAACAGTTATTTCAGGAGAAAAAAAAATTTATTATTTTTGGGGAATTTTATTGTGAAAAATCGTCAATTGCGTTAATATTATACACTGTATACTCACCAAAATCATGCTACACAACAATGGTCACCTGATAATCGTACTACAACAGTTTTTTCAGAAAAATGTGTTTTTGCATATTTTTGGGGAATTTTATTGTGAAAAATCGTCAATAGCGTTAATATTATACAGTGTAGGATGACCAAAATCATGCTACACAACAATAGTCACCTGATAATCATACTACAACAGTTATTTCAGGAGAAACAAAAATTGCATATTTTTGGGGAATTTTATTGTGAAAAATTGTCAATAGCGTTAATATTATACACTGTATACTCACCGAAATCATGCTACACAGCAAGGGTCACCTGATAATCATACTACAACAGTTATTTCAAAAAATGTGGTTTTGTTTATTTTTGGGTAATTTTATTGTGAAAAATCGTCAATAGCGTTAATATTATACAGTGTAGGATGACCAAAATCATGATACACAACAAGGGTCACCTGATAATCATACTACAACAGTCATTTCAGAAAAATGTGTTTTTGTTTATTTTTGGAGAATTTTATTGTGAAAAATCGTCAATAGCGTTAATATTATACACTGTATACTCACCAAAATCATGCTACACAACAAGGGTCACCTGATAATCATACTACAACAGTTATTTCAGGAAAATGTGTTTTTGCATATTTTTGGGGAATTTTATTGTGAAAAATCGTCAATAGCGTTAATATTATACAGTGGAGGATGACCAAAATCATGCTACACAACAATGGTCACTTGATAATCGTACTACAACAGTTATTTCTGAAAAAAAATCTTATTGCATGTTTTTGGGGAATTTTATTGTGAAAAATCGTCAATAGCGTTAATATTATACACTGTATACTCACCAAAATAATGCTACACAACAATGGTCACCTGATAATCGTACTACAACAGTTATTTCAGAAAAATGTGTTTTTGCATATTTTTGGGGAATTTTATTGTGAAAAATCGTCAATAGCGTTAATATTATACAGTGTAGGATGACCAAAATCATGCTACACAACAATGGTCACCTGATAATCATACTACAACAGTTATTTCAGGAGAAACAAAAATTGCATATTTTTGGGGAATTTTATTGGGAAAAATCGTCAATAGCGTTAATATTATACAGTGTAGGATGACCAAAATCATGCTACACAACAATAGTCACCTGATAATCATACTACAACAGTTATTTCAGGAGAAACAAAAATTGCATATTTTTGGGGAATTTTATTGTGAAAAATTGTCAATAGCGTTAATATTATACACTGTATACTCACCGAAATCATGCTACACAGCAAGGGTCACCTGATAATCATACTACAACAGTTATTTCAAAAAATGTGGTTTTGTTTATTTTTGGGTAATTTTATTGTGAAAAATCGCCAATAGCGTTAATATTATACAGTGTAGGATGACCAAAATCATGATACACAACAAGGGTCACCTGATAATCATACTACAACAGTCATTTCAGAAAAATGTGTTTTTGTTTATTTTTGGAGAATTTTATTGTGAAAAATCGTCAATAGCGTTAATATTATACACTGTATACTCACCAAAATCATGCTACACAACAAGGGTCACCTGATAATCATACTACAACAGTTATTTCAGGAAAATGTGTTTTTGCATATTTTTGGGGAATTTTATTGTGAAAAATCGTCAATAGCGTTAATATTATACAGTGGAGGATGACCAAAATCATGCTACACAACAATGGTCACTTGATAATCGTACTACAACAGTTATTTCTGAAAAAAAATCTTATTGCATGTTTTTGGGGAATTTTATTGTGAAAAATCGTCAATAGCGTTAATATTATACACTGTATACTCACCAAAATAATGCTACACAACAATGGTCACCTGATAATCGTACTACAACAGTTATTTCAGAAAAATGTGTTTTTGCATATTTTTGGGGAATTTTATTGTGAAAAATCGTCAATAGCGTTAATATTATACAGTGTAGGATGACCAAAATCATGCTACACAACAATGGTCACCTGATAATCATACTACAACAGTTATTTCAGGAGAAACAAAAATTGCATATTTTTGGGGAATTTTATTGGGAAAAATCGTCAATAGCGTTAATATTATACAGTGTAGGATGACCAAAATCATGCTACACAACAATAGTCACCTGATAATCATACTACAACAGTTATTTCAGGAGAAACAAAAATTGCATATTTTTGGGGAATTTTATTGTGAAAAATTGTCAATAGCGTTAATATTATACACTGTATACTCACCGAAATCATGCTACACAGCAAGGGTCACCTGATAATCATACTACAACAGTTATTTCAAAAAATGTGGTTTTGTTTATTTTTGGGTAATTTTATTGTGAAAAATCGTCAATAGCGTTAATATTATACAGTGTAGGATGACCAAAATCATGATACACAACAAGGGTCACCTGATAATCATACTACAACAGTCATTTCAGAAAAATGTGTTTTTGTTTATTTTTGGAGAATTTTATTGTGAAAAATCGTCAATAGCGTTAATATTATACACTGTATACTCACCAAAATCATGCTACACAACAAGGGTCACCTGATAATCATACTACAACAGTTATTTCAGGAAAATGTGTTTTTGCATATTTTTGGGGAATTTTATTGTGAAAAATCGTCAATAGCGTTAATATTATACAGTGGAGGATGACCAAAATCATGCTACACAACAATGGTCACTTGATAATCGTACTACAACAGTTATTTCTGAAAAAAAATCTTATTGCATGTTTTTGGGGAATTTTATTGTGAAAAATCGTCAATAGCGTTAATATTATACACTGTATACTCACCAAAATAATGCTACACAACAATGGTCACCTGATAATCGTACTACAACAGTTATTTCAGAAAAATGTGTTTTTGCATATTTTTGGGGAATTTTATTGTGAAAAATCGTCAATAGCGTTAATATTATACAGTGTAGGATGACCAAAATCATGCTACACAACAATGGTCACCTGATAATCATACTACAACAGTTATTTCAGGAGAAACAAAAATTGCATATTTTTGGGGAATTTTATTGGGAAAAATCGTCAATAGCGTTAATATTATACAGTGTAGGATGACCAAAATTATGCTACACAACAATGGTCACCTGATAATCGTACTACAACAGTTATTTAAGAAAAATTTGTTTTTGCATATTTTTGGGGAATTTTATTGTGAAAAATCGTCAATAGCGTTAATATTATACAGTGTAGGATGACCAAAATCATGCTACACAACAATGGTCACCTGATAATCATACTACAACAGTTATTTCAGGAGAAACAAAAATTGCATATTTTTCGGGAATTTTATTGTGAAAAATCGTCAATTGCGTTAATATTATACACTGTATACTCACCAAAATCATGCTACACAACAATGGTCACCTGATAATCGTACTACAACAGTTATTTCAGAAAAATGTGTTTTTGCATATTTTTGGGGAATTTTATTGTGAAAAATCGTCAATAGCGTTAATATTATACAGTGTAGGATGACCAAAATCATGCTACACAACAATGGTCACCTGATAATCATACCACAACAGTTATTTCAGGAGAAACAAAAATTGCATATTTTTTTGGAATTTTATTGTGAAAAATTGTCAATAGCGTTAATATTATACACTGTATACTCACCGAAATCATGCTACACAGCAAGGGTCACCTGATAATCATACTACAACAGTTATTTCAAAAAATGTGTTTTTGTTTATTTTTGGGGAATTTTATTGTGAAAAATCGTCAATAGCGTTAATATTATACAGTGTAGGATGACCAAAATCATGATACACAACAAGGGTCACCTGATAATCATACTACAACAGTCATTTCAGAAAAATGTGTTTTTGTTTATTTTTGGAGAATTTTATTGTGAAAAATCGTCAATAGCGTTAATATTATACACTGTATACTCACCAAAATCATGCTACACAACAAGGGTCACCTGATAATCATACTACAACAGTTATTTCAGGAAAATGTGTTTTTGCATATTTTTGGGGAATTTTATTGTGAAAAATCGTCAATAGCGTTAATATTATACAGTGGAGGATGACCAAAATCATGCTACACAACAATGGTCACCTGATAATCGTACTACAACAGTCATTTCACAAAAATGTGTTTTTGTTTATTTTTGGGGAATTTTATTGTGAGAAATCGTCAATAGCGTTAATATTATACACAGTATACTCATCCAAATCATGCTACACAGCCAGGGTCACCTAATAATCATACTACAACAGTTATTTCAGAAAAATGTGTTTTTGTTTATTTTTGGGGAATTTTATTGTGAAAAATCGTCAATAGCGTTAATATTATACAGTGTAGGATGACCAAAATCATGATACACAACAAGGGTCACCTGATAATCATACTACAACAGTCATTTCAGAAAAATGTGTTTTTGTTTATTTTTGGAGAATTTTATTGTGAAAAATCGTCAATAGCGTTAATAATATACAGTGTAGGATGACCAAAATCATGCTACACAACAATGGTCACCTGATAATCGTACTACAAAAGTCATTTCAGAAAAAAAATCTTTTTGCATTTTTTTGTGGAATTTTATTGTGAAAAATCGTCAATAGCGTTAATATTATACAGTGTAGGATGACCAAAATTATGCTACACAACAATGGTCACCTGATAATCGTACTACAACAGTCATTTCAGAAAAAAAAACTTTTTGCATATTTTTGGGGAATTTTATTGTGAAAAATCGTCAATAGCGTTAATATTATACAGTGTAGGATGACCAAAATCATGCTACACAACAAGGGTCACCTGATAATCATACTTCAACAGTCATTTCAGAAAAATGTGTTTTTGTTTATTTTTGGAGAATTTAATTGTGAAAAATCGTCAATAGCGTTAATATTATACACTGTATACTCACCAAAATCATGCTACACAACAAGGGTCACCTGATAATCATACTACAACAGTTATTTCAGGAAAATGTGTTTTTGCATATTTTTGGGGAATTTTATTGTGAAAAATCGTCAATAGCGTTAATAATATACAGTGTAGGATGACCAAAATCATGCTACACAACAATGGTCACCTGATAATCGTACTACAACAGTCATTTCAGAAAAAAAAACTTTTTGCATATTTTTGGGGAATTTTATTGTGAAAAATCGTCAATAGCGTTAATATTATACACTGTATACTCACCAAAATCATGCTACACAACAAGGGTCACCTGATAGTCATACTACAACAGTTATTTCAGGAAAATGTGTTTTTGCATATTTTTGGGGAATTTTATTGTGAAAAATCGTCAATAGCGTTAATATTATACAGTGTAGGATGACCAAAATCATGCTACACAACAATGGTCACCTGATAATCGTACTACAACAGTCATTTCAGAAAAAAAATCTTTTTGCATGTTTTTGGGGAATTTTATTGTGAAAAATCGTCAATAGCGTTAATATTATACACTGTATACTCACCAAAATCATGCTACACAACAATGGTCACCTGATAATCATACTACAACAGTTATTTCAGGAGAAACAAAAATTGCATATTTTTGGGGAATTTTATTGTGAAAAATTGTCAATATCGTTAATATTATACACTGTATATTCACCAAAATCATGCTACACAGCAAGGGTCACCTGATAATCATACTACAACAGTTATTTCTGAAAAAAAATCTTTTTGCATGTTTTTGGGGAATTTTATTGTGAAAAATCGTCAATAGCGTTAATATTATACACTGTATACTCACCAAAATAATGCTACACAACAAGGGTCATCTGATAATCGTACTACAACAGTTATTTCAGAAAAATGTGTTTTTGCATATTTTTGGGGAATTTTATTGGGAAAAATCGTCAATAGCGTTAATATTATACAGTGTAGGATGACCAAAATTATGCTACACAACAATGGTCACCTGATAATCGTACTACAACAGTTATTTAAGAAAAATGTGTTTTTGCATATTTTTGGGGAATTTTATTGTGAAAAATCGTCAATAGCGTTAATATTATACGGTGTAGGATGACCAAAATCATGCTACACAACAAGGGTCACCTGATAATCATACTACAATAGTTATTTCAGAAAAATGTGTTTTTGCATATTTTTGGGGAATTTTATTGGGAAAAATCATCAATAGCGTTAATATTATACAGTGTAGGATGACCAAAATCATGCTACACAACAATGGTCACCTGATAATCATACTACAACAGTTATTTCAGGAGAAACAAAAATTTATTATTTTTGGGGAATTTTATTGTGAAAAATCGTCAATTGCGTTAATATTATACACTGTATACTCACCAAAATCATGCTACACAACAATGGTCACCTGATAATCGTACTACAACAGTTTTTTCAGAAAAATGTGTTTTTGCATATTTTTGGGGAATTTTATTGTGAAAAATCGTCAATAGCGTTAATATTATACAGTGTAGGATGACCAAAATCATGCTACACAACAATAGTCACCTGATAATCATACTACAACAGTTATTTCAGGAGAAACAAAAATTGCATATTTTTGGGGAATTTTATTGTGAAAAATCGTCAATAGCGTTAATATTATACACTGTATACTCACCGAAATCATGCTACACAGCAAGGGTCACCTGATAATCATACTACAACAGTTATTTCAAAAAATGTGGTTTTGTTTATTTTTGGGTAATTTTATTGTGAAAAATCGTCAATAGCGTTAATATTATACAGTGTAGGATGACCAAAATCATGATACACAACAAGGGTCACCTGATAATCATACTACAACAGTCATTTCAGAAAAATGTGTTTTTGTTTATTTTTGGAGAATTTTATTGTGAAAAATCGTCAATAGCGTTAATATTATACACTGTATACTCACCAAAATCATGCTACACAACAAGGGTCACCTGATAATCATACTACAACAGTTATTTCAGGAAAATGTGTTTTTGCATATTTTTGGGGAATTTTATTGTGAAAAATCGTCAATAGCGTTAATATTATACAGTGGAGGATGACCAAAATCATGCTACACAACAATGGTCACTTGATAATCGTACTACAACAGTTATTTCTGAAAAAAAATCTTATTGCATGTTTTTGGGGAATTTTATTGTGAAAAATCGTCAATAGCGTTAATATTATACACTGTATACTCACCAAAATAATGCTACACAACAATGGTCACCTGATAATCGTACTACAACAGTTATTTCAGAAAAATGTGTTTTTGCATATTTTTGGGGAATTTTATTGTGAAAAATCGTCAATAGCGTTAATATTATACAGTGTAGGATGACCAAAATCATGCTACACAACAATGGTCACCTGATAATCATACTACAACAGTTATTTCAGGAGAAACAAAAATTGCATATTTTTGGGGAATTTTATTGGGAAAAATCGTCAATAGCGTTAATATTATACAGTGTAGGATGACCAAAATTATGCTACACAACAATGGTCACCTGATAATCGTACTACAACAGTTATTTAAGAAAAATTTGTTTTTGCATATTTTTGGGGAATTTTATTGTGAAAAATCGTCAATAGCGTTAATATTATACAGTGTAGGATGACCAAAATCATGCTACACAACAATGGTCACCTGATAATCATACTACAACAGTTATTTCAGGAGAAACAAAAATTGCATATTTTTCGGGAATTTTATTGTGAAAAATCGTCAATTGCGTTAATATTATACACTGTATACTCACCAAAATCATGCTACACAACAATGGTCACCTGATAATCGTACTACAACAGTTATTTCAGAAAAATGTGTTTTTGCATATTTTTGGGGAATTTTATTGTGAAAAATCGTCAATAGCGTTAATATTATACAGTGTAGGATGACCAAAATCATGCTACACAACAATGGTCACCTGATAATCATACCACAACAGTTATTTCAGGAGAAACAAAAATTGCATATTTTTTTGGAATTTTATTGTGAAAAATTGTCAATAGCGTTAATATTATACACTGTATACTCACCGAAATCATGCTACACAGCAAGGGTCACCTGATAATCATACTACAACAGTTATTTCAAAAAATGTGTTTTTGTTTATTTTTGGGTAATTTTATTGTGAAAAATCGTCAATAGCGTTAATATTATACAGTGTAGGATGACCAAAATCATGATACACAACAAGGGTCACCTGATAATCATACTACAACAGTCATTTCAGAAAAATGTGTTTTTGTTTATTTTTGGAGAATTTTATTGTGAAAAATCGTCAATAGCGTTAATATTATACACTGTATACTCACCAAAATCATGCTACACAACAAGGGTCACCTGATAATCATACTACAACAGTTATTTCAGGAAAATGTGTTTTTGCATATTTTTGGGGAATTTTATTGTGAAAAATCGTCAATAGCGTTAATATTATACAGTGGAGGATGACCAAAATCATGCTACACAACAATGGTCACTTGATAATCGTACTACAACAGTTATTTCTGAAAAAAAATCTTATTGCATGTTTTTGGGGAATTTTATTGTGAAAAATCGTCAATAGCGTTAATATTATACACTGTATACTCACCAAAATAATGCTACACAACAATGGTCACCTGATAATCGTACTACAACAGTTATTTCAGAAAAATGTGTTTTTGCATATTTTTGGGGAATTTTATTGTGAAAAATCGTCAATAGCGTTAATATTATACAGTGTAGGATGACCAAAATCATGCTACACAACAATGGTCACCTGATAATCATACTACAACAGTTATTTCAGGAGAAACAAAAATTGCATATTTTTGGGGAATTTTATTGGGAAAAATCGTCAATAGCGTTAATATTATACAGTGTAGGATGACCAAAATTATGCTACACAACAATGGTCACCTGATAATCGTACTACAACAGTTATTTAAGAAAAATTTGTTTTTGCATATTTTTGGGGAATTTTATTGTGAAAAATCGTCAATAGCGTTAATATTATACAGTGTAGGATGACCAAAATCATGCTACACAACAATGGTCACCTGATAATCATACTACAACAGTTATTTCAGGAGAAACAAAAATTGCATATTTTTCGGGAATTTTATTGTGAAAAATCGTCAATTGCGTTAATATTATACACTGTATACTCACCAAAATCATGCTACACAACAATGGTCACCTGATAATCGTACTACAACAGTTATTTCAGAAAAATGTGTTTTTGCATATTTTTGGGGAATTTTATTGTGAAAAATCGTCAATAGCGTTAATATTATACAGTGTAGGATGACCAAAATCATGCTACACAACAATGGTCACCTGATAATCATACCACAACAGTTATTTCAGGAGAAACAAAAATTGCATATTTTTTTGGAATTTTATTGTGAAAAATTGTCAATAGCGTTAATATTATACAGTGTAGGATGACCAAAATCATGCTACACAACAATGGTCACCTGATAATCATACTACAACAGTTATTTCAGGAGAAACAAAAATTGCATATTTTTCGGGAATTTTATTGTGAAAAATCGTCAATTGCGTTAATATTATACACTGTATACTCACCAAAATCATGCTACACAACAATGGTCACCTGATAATCGTACTACAACAGTTATTTCAGAAAAATGTGTTTTTGCATATTTTTGGGGAATTTTATTGTGAAAAATCGTCAATAGCGTTAATATTATACAGTGTAGGATGACCAAAATCATGATACACAACAAGGGTCACCTGATAATCATACTACAACAGTCATTTCAGAAAAATGTGTTTTTGTTTATTTTTGGAGAATTTTATTGTGAAAAATCGTCAATAGCGTTAATATTATACACTGTATACTCACCAAAATCATGCTACACAACAAGGGTCACCTGATAATCATACTACAACAGTTATTTCAGGAAAATGTGTTTTTGCATATTTTTGGGGAATTTTATTGTGAAAAATCGTCAATAGCGTTAATATTATACAGTGGAGGATGACCAAAATCATGCTACACAACAATGGTCACTTGATAATCGTACTACAACAGTTATTTCTGAAAAAAAATCTTATTGCATGTTTTTGGGGAATTTTATTGTGAAAAATCGTCAATAGCGTTAATATTATACACTGTATACTCACCAAAATAATGCTACACAACAATGGTCACCTGATAATCGTACTACAACAGTTATTTCAGAAAAATGTGTTTTTGCATATTTTTGGGGAATTTTATTGTGAAAAATCGTCAATAGCGTTAATATTATACAGTGTAGGATGACCAAAATCATGCTACACAACAATGGTCACCTGATAATCATACTACAACAGTTATTTCAGGAGAAACAAAAATTGCATATTTTTGGGGAATTTTATTGGGAAAAATCGTCAATAGCGTTAATATTATACAGTGTAGGATGACCAAAATTATGCTACACAACAATGGTCACCTGATAATCGTACTACAACAGTTATTTAAGAAAAATTTGTTTTTGCATATTTTTGGGGAATTTTATTGTGAAAAATCGTCAATAGCGTTAATATTATACAGTGTAGGATGACCAAAATCATGCTACACAACAATGGTCACCTGATAATCATACTACAACAGTTATTTCAGGAGAAACAAAAATTGCATATTTTTCGGGAATTTTATTGTGAAAAATCGTCAATTGCGTTAATATTATACACTGTATACTCACCAAAATCATGCTACACAACAATGGTCACCTGATAATCGTACTACAACAGTTATTTCAGAAAAATGTGTTTTTGCATATTTTTGGGGAATTTTATTGTGAAAAATCGTCAATAGCGTTAATATTATACAGTGTAGGATGACCAAAATCATGCTACACAACAATGGTCACCTGATAATCATACCACAACAGTTATTTCAGGAGAAACAAAAATTGCATATTTTTTTGGAATTTTATTGTGAAAAATTGTCAATAGCGTTAATATTATACACTGTATACTCACCGAAATCATGCTACACAGCAAGGGTCACCTGATAATCATACTACAACAGTTATTTCAAAAAATGTGTTTTTGTTTATTTTTGGGTAATTTTATTGTGAAAAATCGTCAATAGCGTTAATATTATACAGTGTAGGATGACCAAAATCATGATACACAACAAGGGTCACCTGATAATCATACTACAACAGTCATTTCAGAAAAATGTGTTTTTGTTTATTTTTGGAGAATTTTATTGTGAAAAATCGTCAATAGCGTTAATATTATACACTGTATACTCACCAAAATCATGCTACACAACAAGGGTCACCTGATAATCATACTACAACAGTTATTTCAGGAAAATGTGTTTTTGCATATTTTTGGGGAATTTTATTGTGAAAAATCGTCAATAGCGTTAATATTATACAGTGGAGGATGACCAAAATCATGCTACACAACAATGGTCACTTGATAATCGTACTACAACAGTTATTTCTGAAAAAAAATCTTATTGCATGTTTTTGGGGAATTTTATTGTGAAAAATCGTCAATAGCGTTAATATTATACACTGTATACTCACCAAAATAATGCTACACAACAATGGTCACCTGATAATCGTACTACAACAGTTATTTCAGAAAAATGTGTTTTTGCATATTTTTGGGGAATTTTATTGTGAAAAATCGTCAATAGCGTTAATATTATACAGTGTAGGATGACCAAAATCATGCTACACAACAATGGTCACCTGATAATCATACTACAACAGTTATTTCAGGAGAAACAAAAATTGCATATTTTTGGGGAATTTTATTGGGAAAAATCGTCAATAGCGTTAATATTATACAGTGTAGGATGACCAAAATTATGCTACACAACAATGGTCACCTGATAATCGTACTACAACAGTTATTTAAGAAAAATTTGTTTTTGCATATTTTTGGGGAATTTTATTGTGAAAAATCGTCAATAGCGTTAATATTATACAGTGTAGGATGACCAAAATCATGCTACACAACAATGGTCACCTGATAATCATACTACAACAGTTATTTCAGGAGAAACAAAAATTGCATATTTTTCGGGAATTTTATTGTGAAAAATCGTCAATTGCGTTAATATTATACACTGTATACTCACCAAAATCATGCTACACAACAATGGTCACCTGATAATCGTACTACAACAGTTATTTCAGAAAAATGTGTTTTTGCATATTTTTGGGGAATTTTATTGTGAAAAATCGTCAATAGCGTTAATATTATACAGTGT
Source organism: Scomber scombrus (assembly GCF_963691925.1). Taxonomy (NCBI): domain Eukaryota; kingdom Metazoa; phylum Chordata; class Actinopteri; order Scombriformes; family Scombridae; genus Scomber; species Scomber scombrus. The sequence goes on from NC_084980.1 coordinate 5,868,002, forward strand.
AGGATGACCAAAATCATGCTACACAACAATGGTCACCTGATAATCATACCACAACAGTTATTTCAGGAGAAACAAAAATTGCATATTTTTTTGGAATTTTATTGTGAAAAATTGTCAATAGCGTTAATATTATACACTGTATACTCACCGAAATCATGCTACACAGCAAGGGTCACCTGATAATCATACTACAACAGTTATTTCAAAAAATGTGTTTTTGTTTATTTTTGGGTAATTTTATTGTGAAAAATCGTCAATAGCGTTAATATTATACAGTGTAGGATGACCAAAATCATGATACACAACAAGGGTCACCTGATAATCATACTACAACAGTCATTTCAGAAAAATGTGTTTTTGTTTATTTTTGGAGAATTTTATTGTGAAAAATCGTCAATAGCGTTAATATTATACACTGTATACTCACCAAAATCATGCTACACAACAAGGGTCACCTGATAATCATACTACAACAGTTATTTCAGGAAAATGTGTTTTTGCATATTTTTGGGGAATTTTATTGTGAAAAATCGTCAATAGCGTTAATATTATACAGTGGAGGATGACCAAAATCATGCTACACAACAATGGTCACTTGATAATCGTACTACAACAGTTATTTCTGAAAAAAAATCTTATTGCATGTTTTTGGGGAATTTTATTGTGAAAAATCGTCAATAGCGTTAATATTATACACTGTATACTCACCAAAATAATGCTACACAACAATGGTCACCTGATAATCGTACTACAACAGTTATTTCAGAAAAATGTGTTTTTGCATATTTTTGGGGAATTTTATTGTGAAAAATCGTCAATAGCGTTAATATTATACAGTGTAGGATGACCAAAATCATGCTACACAACAATGGTCACCTGATAATCATACTACAACAGTTATTTCAGGAGAAACAAAAATTGCATATTTTTGGGGAATTTTATTGGGAAAAATCGTCAATAGCGTTAATATTATACAGTGTAGGATGACCAAAATTATGCTACACAACAATGGTCACCTGATAATCGTACTACAACAGTCATTTCAGAAAAATGTGTTTTTGTTTATTTTTGGAGAATTTTATTGTGAAAAATCGTCAATAGCGTTAATATTATACAGTGTAGGATGACCAAAATTATGCTACACAACAATGGTCACCTGATAATCGTACTACAACAGTTATTTAAGAAAAATTTGTTTTTGCATATTTTTGGGGAATTTTATTGTGAAAAATCGTCAATAGCGTTAATATTATACAGTGTAGGATGACCAAAATCATGCTACACAACAATGGTCACCTGATAATCATACTACAACAGTTATTTCAGGAGAAACAAAAATTGCATATTTTTCGGGAATTTTATTGTGAAAAATCGTCAATTGCGTTAATATTATACACTGTATACTCACCAAAATCATGCTACACAACAATGGTCACCTGATAATCGTACTACAACAGTTATTTCAGAAAAATGTGTTTTTGCATATTTTTGGGGAATTTTATTGTGAAAAATCGTCAATAGCGTTAATATTATACAGTGTAGGATGACCAAAATCATGCTACACAACAATGGTCACCTGATAATCATACCACAACAGTTATTTCAGGAGAAACAAAAATTGCATATTTTTTTGGAATTTTATTGTGAAAAATTGTCAATAGCGTTAATATTATACACTGTATACTCACCGAAATCATGCTACACAGCAAGGGTCACCTGATAATCATACTACAACAGTTATTTCAAAAAATGTGTTTTTGTTTATTTTTGGGTAATTTTATTGTGAAAAATCGTCAATAGCGTTAATATTATACAGTGTAGGATGACCAAAATCATGATACACAACAAGGGTCACCTGATAATCATACTACAACAGTCATTTCAGAAAAATGTGTTTTTGTTTATTTTTGGAGAATTTTATTGTGAAAAATCGTCAATAGTGTTAATATTATACACTGTATACTCACCAAAATCATGCTACACAACAAGGGTCACCTGATAATCATACTACAACAGTTATTTCAGGAAAATGTGTTTTTGCATATTTTTGGGGAATTTTATTGTGAAAAATCGTCAATAGCGTTAATATTATACAGTGGAGGATGACCAAAATCATGCTACACAACAATGGTCACTTGATAATCGTACTACAACAGTTATTTCTGAAAAAAAATCTTATTGCATGTTTTTGGGGAATTTTATTGTGAAAAATCGTCAATAGCGTTAATATTATACACTGTATACTCACCAAAATAATGCTACACAACAATGGTCACCTGATAATCGTACTACAACAGTTATTTCAGAAAAATGTGTTTTTGCATATTTTTGGGGAATTTTATTGTGAAAAATCGTCAATAGCGTTAATATTATACAGTGTAGGATGACCAAAATCATGCTACACAACAATGGTCACCTGATAATCATACTACAACAGTTATTTCAGGAGAAACAAAAATTGCATATTTTTGGGGAATTTTATTGGGAAAAATCGTCAATAGCGTTAATATTATACAGTGTAGGATGACCAAAATTATGCTACACAACAATGGTCACCTGATAATCGTACTACAACAGTTATTTAAGAAAAAGTTGTTTTTGCATATTTTTGGGGAATTTTATTGTGAAAAATCGTCAATAGCGTTAATATTATACAGTGTAGGATGACCAAAATCATGCTACACAACAATGGTAAACCTGATAATCATACTACAACAGTTATTTCAGGAGAAACAAAAATTGCATATTTTTGGGGAATTTTATTGGGAAAAATCGTCAATAGCGTTAATATTATACAGTGTAGGATGACCAAAATTATGCTACACAACAATGGTCACCTGATAATCGTACTACAACAGTCATTTCAGAAAAATGTGTTTTTGTTTATTTTTGGAGAATTTTATTGTGAAAAATCGTCAATAGCGTTAATATTATACACTGTATACTCACCAAAATCATGCTACACAACAAGGGTCACCTGATAATCATACTACAACAGTTATTTCAGGAGAAACAAAAATTGCATATTTTTGGGGAATTTTATTGTGAAAAATCGTCAATAGCGTTAATATTATACAGTGTAGGATGACCAAAATCATGCTACACAACAATGGTCACCTGATAATCATACTACAACAGTTATTTCAGGAGAAACAAAAATTGCATATTTTTGGGGAATTTTATTGTGAAAAATCATCAATAGCGTTAATATTATACACTGTATACTCACCAAAATCATGCTACACAACAATGGTCACCTGATAATCGTACTACAACAGTTATTTCAGAAAAATGTGTTTTTGCATATTTTTGGGGAATTTTATTGTGAAAAATCATCAATAGCGTTAATATTATACAGCGTAGGATGACCAAAATCATGCTACACAACAATGGTCACCTGATAATCATACTACAACAGTTATTTCAGGAGAAACAAAAATTGCATATTTTTGGGGAATTTTATTGTGAAAAATCGTCAATAGCGTTAATATTATACAGTGTAGGATGACCAAAATTATGCTACACAACAATGGTCACCTGATAATCGTACTACAACAGTCATTTCACAAAAATGTGTTTTTGTATATTTTTGGTGAATTTTATTGTGAAAAATCGTCAATAGCGTTAATATTATACTGTGGAGGATGACCAAAATCATGCTACACAACAATGGTCACCTGATAATCGTACTACAACAGTCATTTCAGAAAAATGTGTTTTTGTTTATTTTTGGGTAATTTTATTGTGAAAAATCGTCAATAGCGTTAATATTATACAGTGTAGGATGACCAAAATCATGATACACAACAAGGGTCACCTGATAATCATACTACAACAGTCATTTCAGAAAAATGTGTTTTTGTTTATTTTTGGAGAATTTTAGTGGGAAAAATCGTCAATAGCGTCAATATTATACAGTGTAGGATGACCAAAATCATGCTACACAACAATGGTCACCTGATAATCGTACTACAACAGTCATTTCAGAAAAAAAATCTTTTTGCATGTTTTTGGGGAATTTTATTGTGAAAAATCGTCAATAGCGTTAATATTATACAGTGTAGGATTACCAAAATTATTCTACACAACAATGGTCACCTGATAATCGTACTACAACAGTTATTTCAGAAAAAAAATCTTTTTGCATGTTTTTTGGGGAATTTTATTGTGAAAAATCGTCAATAGCGTTAATATTATACAGTGTAGGATGACCAAAATTATGCTACACAACAATGGTCACCTGATAATCGTACTACAACAGTTATTTCAGAAAAAAAATCTTTTTGCATATTTTTGGGGAATTTTATTGTGAAAAATCGTCAATAGCGTTAATAATATACAGTGTAGGATGACCAAAATCATGCTACACAACAAGGGTCACCTGATAATCATACTACAACAGTCATTTCAGAAAAATGTGTTTTTGTTTATTTTTGGAGAATTTTATTGTGAAAAATCGTCAATAGCGTTAATATTATACACTGTATACTCACCAAAATCATGCTACACAACAAGGGTCACCTGATAATCATACTACAACAGTTATTTCAGGAGAAACAAAAATTGCATATTTTTGGGGAATTTTATTGTGAAAAATCGTCAATAGCGTTAATATTATACAGTGTAGGATGACCAAAATCATGCTACACAACAATGGTCACCTGATAATCATACTACAACAGTTATTTCAGGAGAAACAAAAATTGCATATTTTTGGGGAATTTTATTGTGAAAAATCATCAATAGCGTTAATATTATACACTGTATACTCACCCAAATCATGCTACACAGCAAGGGTCACCTGATAATCATACTACAACAGTTATTTCAGAAAAATTTGTTTTTGTTTATTTTTGGGGAATTTTATTGTGAAAAATCGTCAATAGCGTTAATATTTTACAGTGTAGGATGACCACAATTATGCTACACAACAAGAGTCACCTGATAATCGTACTACAACAGTCATTTCAGAAAAATGTGTTTTTGCATATTTTTGGGGAATTTTATTGTGAAAAATCATCAATAGCGTAATATTATACAGTGTAGGATGACCAAAATCATGCTACACAACAATGGTCACCTGATAATCGTACTACAACAGTCATTTCAGAAAAAAAATCTTTTTGCATGTTTTTGGGGAATTTTATTGGGAAAAATCGTCAATAGCGTTAATATTATACACTGTATACTCACCAAAATCATGCTACACAACAATGGTCACCTGATAATCGTACTACAACAGTTATTTCAGAAAAATGTGTTTTTGCATATTTTTGGGGAATTTTATTTTGAAAAATCATCAATAGCGTTAATATTATACAGCGTAGGATGACCAAAATCATGCTACACAACAATGGTCACCTGATAATCATACTACAACAGTTATTTCAGGATAAACAAAAATTACATATTTTTGGGGAATTTTATTGTGAAAAATCGTCAATAGCGTTAATATTATACACTGTATACTCACCAAAATCATGCTACACAACAAGGGTCACCTGATAATCATACTACAACAGTTATTTCAGGAAAATGTGTTTTTGCATATTTTTGGGATTATCAGGTGACCATTGTTGTGTAGCATGATTTTGGTCATCCTACACTGTATAATATTAACGCTATTGACGATATTTCACAATAAAAATCCCCAAAAATATGCAAGAACACATTTTTCTGAAATAACTGTTGTAGTACGATTATCAGGTGACCATTGTTGTTTAGCATGATTTTGGTCATCCTACACTGTATAATATTAACGCTATTGACGATTTTTCACAATAAAATTCCCCAAAAATATGCAAAAACAAATTTTTCTGAAATAACTGTTGCAGTATGATTATCAGGTGACCATTGTTGTGTAGCATGATTTTGGTGAGTATACAGTGTATAATATTAACGTTATTACCGACTTTTCACAATAAAATTCCCCAAAAATATGCAAAAACTCATTTTTTTGAAATAACTTTTGTAGTACGATTATCAGGTGACCCTTGTTGTGTATCATGATTTTGGTCATCCTACACTGTATAATATTAACGCTATTGCCGATTTTTCCCAATAAAATTCTCCAAAAATAAACAAAAACACATTTTTCTGAAATAACTGTTGTAGTGTGATTATCAGGTGACTTAAGTTGTGTAGCATGATTTTGGTGAGTATACAGTGTATAATATTAACGCTATTGACAATTTTTCACAATAAAATTCCCCAAAAATATGCAAAGACGAATTTTTCTGAAATAACTGTTGTAGTACAATTATCAGGTGACGCTTTTTGTGTAGCATGATTTTGGTCATCCTACATTGTATAATATTAACGCTATTGACGATTTTTCACAATAAAATTCCCCAAAAATATGCAAAAACAAATTTTTCTGAAATAACTGTTGTACTACGATTATCAGTTGACCTTTGTTGTGTAGCATGATTTTGGTCATCCTACACTGTATAATATTAACGCTATTGACGATTTTTCACAATAAAATTCTCCAAAAATAAACAAAAACACATTTTTCTGAAATGACTGTTGTAGTATGATTATCAGTTGACCTTTGTTGTGTATCATGATTTTGGTGAGTATACAGTGTATAATATTGACAATATTTAAGATTTTTGAATATAAAAAATCCCCAAAATTATATCAAAACTAATTTTCCTAAACTAAATGTTGTAGTATGATTATCAGGTGACTTTTGTTGTGTAGCATGATTTTGGTGAGTATACAGTGTATAATATTAACGCTATTGACGATTTTTCACAATAAAATTCCCCAAAAATATGCAAAAACACATTTTTCTGAAATAACTCTTGTAGTATGATTATCAGGTGACCCTTGTTGTGTAGCATGATTTTGGTGAGTATACAGTGTATAATATTGACGATATTTAAGATTTTTGAATATAAAAAATCCCCAAATTTATATCAAAACTAATTTTCCTAAACTAAATGTTGTAGTATGATTATCAGGTGACTTTTGTTGTGTAGCATGATTTTGGTGAGTATACAGTGTATAATATTAACGCTATTGACAATTTTTCACAATAAAATTCCCCAAAAATATGCAAAAACACATTTTTCTGAAATAACTCTTGTAGTATTATTATCAGGTGACTTTTTTGTGTAGCATGATTTTGGTGAGTATACAGTGTATAATATTAACGCTATTGACGATTTTTCATAATAAAATTCTCCAAAAATAAACAAAAACACATTTTTCTGAAATGACTGTTGTAGTATGATTATCAGGTGACCCTTGTTGTGTATCATGATTTTGGTCATCCTACACTGTATAATATTAACGCTATTGCCGATTTTTCACAATAGAATTCCCCAAAAATATGCAAAGACACATTTTTCTGAAATAACTGTTGTAGTACAATTATCAGGTGACCCTTTTTGTGTAGCATGATTTAGGTCATCCTACACTGTATAATATTAACGCTATTGACGATTTTTCACAATAGAATTCCCCAAAAATATGCAAGAACAAATGTTTCTGAAATAACTGTTGTAGTACGATTATCAGGTGACCCTTGTTGTGTAGCATGATTTTGGTCATCCTACACTGTATAATATTAACGCTATTGACGATTTTTCACAATAAAATTCTCCAAAAATAAACAAAAACACATTTTTCTGAAATGACTGTTGTAGTATGATTATCAGTTGACCCTTGTTGTGTAGCATGATTTTGGTCATCCTACACTGTACAATATTAACGCTATTGATGATTTTTCACAATAAAATTCTCCAAAAACTAAACAAAAACACATTTTTCTGAAATGACTGTTGTAGTATGATTATCAGTTGACCCTTGTTGTGTATCATGATTTTGGTCATCCTACACTGTATAATATTAACGCTATTGACAATTTTTCACAATAAAATTCCCCAAAAATAAGCAAAAACACATTTTTCTGAAGTAACTGTTGTAGTACGATTATCAGGTGACCCTGGATGTGTAGCATGATTTTGTTGAGTATACAGTGTTTAATATTAACGCTATTGACGATTTTTCACAATAAAATTCCCCAAAAATATGCAAAAATAAATTTTTCTGAAATAAGTGTTGTAGTACGATTATCAGGTGACCCTTGTTGTGTAGCATTATTTTGGTCATATTACACTGTATAATATTGACGATATTGAAGATTTTTGAATATAAAAAATCTCCAAAATTATATCAAAACTAATTTTCCTAAACTAAATGTTGTAGTATGATTATTAGGTGACCCTTGTTGTGTAGCATGATTTTGGTCATCCTACACTGTATAATATTAACGCTATTGACGATTTTTCACAATAAAATTCTCCAAAAATAAACAAAAACACATTTTTCTGAAATAACTGTTGTAGTATGTTTATCAGGTGACCCTTGTTGTGTAGCATGATTTTGGTGAGTATACAGTGTTTAATATTAACGCTATTGACGATTTTTCACAATAAAATTCCCCAAAAATATGCAAAACCAATTTTTCTGAAATAAGTGTTGTAGTACGATTATCAGGTGATCCTTGTTGTGTAGCATGATTTTGGTCATCCTACACTGTATAATATTGACGATATTGAAGATTTTTGAATATAAAAAATCTCCAAAATTATATCAAAACTAATTTCCCCAAAATAAATGTTGTAGTATAATTATCAGCTGACCCTTGTTGTGTAGCATGATTTTGGTCATCTTACTCTGTATAATATTAACACTATTGACGATATTTCAGGATAAAATTCTTCAAAAATATGCAAACCTTTTTTTTTCTTGAAATAACTGTTGTAGTATGATTATCAGGTGACTTTTGTTGTGTAGCATGATTTTGGTGAGTATACACTGTATAATATTAACGCTATTGACAATTTTTCACAATAAAATTCCCCAAAAATATGCAAAAATACATTTTTCTGAAATAACTGTTGTAGTATGATTATCAGGTGACCCTTGTTGTGTATCATGATTTTGGTCATCGTACACTGTATAATATTAACGCTATTGCTGATTTTTCACAATAGAATTCCCCAAAAATATGCAAAGACAAATTTTTCTGAAATAACTGTTGTAGTACAATTATCAGGTGACCATTTTTGTGTTGCATGATTTTGGTCATCCTACACTGTATAATATTAACGCTATTGACGATTTTTCACAATAAAATTCTCCAAAAATAAACAAAAACACATTTTTCTGAAATGACTGTTGTAGTATGATTATCAGTTGACCTTTGTTGTGTATCATGATTTTGGTGAGTATACAGTGTATAATATTGACGATATTGAAGGATTTTGAATATAAAAAATCCCCAAAATTATATCAAAACTAATTTTCCTAAACTAAATGTTGTAGTATGATTATTAGATGACCCTTGTTGTGTAGCATGATTTTGGTCATCCTACACTGTATAATATTAACGCTATTGACGATTTTTCACAATAAAATTCTCTAACAATATGCAAAAAGATTTTTTATGAAATAACTGTTGTAGTGTGATTACCAGGTGACCGTTGGTGTGTGGAGTGAATTTGGTGAGACTACAGTGAATAAAAGTGGAGATATTGAATATTTTTTGCTTTGGTTCTGCACCTTGTAGACGGTCCCTAAGCGCTCGCCTCTCCGCCCGCAGCGCATAGAGAGCAATATATTTCCTGCAGCCTGGACGTTTCGTTTTGGCGAAAATGAGCTTGTAGTCAATAGTCTACCTTACTACGATAGAAAAGAGACATTTTTTATGTTTTAACAATGTTTCGTTTATGAGCTATTGATCGCTAAAGCTCGAATCTGCCAATCTCTTTCTAACTTTACCCAAGTGGCCACATGTGGACCTCCGCTATGCCAAGCTCCAGAAGAGGAACATAGATTCAGACAGTGGCTGCATCCAGCAGCTCCAACAGGACATATAAAAGATCAGGTAGTAGCTGCATTCCTGTTATTAATATTGTAAAGTGTTAAATAATACTTTATAAAAGACATAACTATGAAGTGTAAAAAACTAAAATGCATAAATGCAGGATAAGAAATGATGGAAGTAATGTTGACTATTACAGTTGATTTGGGGTACATTGTATTATTAAAATAAGTTAAATAAATTATGCTTAATCACAGCAGTGTATAGTGCTTAATGCGCCATCTATTGTCATGTTTAGGTATTGCAACAACTAAAAGATTACAGTGAAATCAGGACTGAAGACACAATAACTAAAATATAGGTGGTGTCTCTTTTTAAGCATATTACCTTATTGGTAACTCTGCTTTCACTGCTGGTATCTTTAGATGATGTGAGTGAAATGGGCATTTTATCATGTCTAATTATAATTTTTTATTCCTCTCTCTTTGGGTCTGATATACCATACAGGGACAAACCAGGGGACATTATAGTGTGTTGTGTTATTTTTAGATTGGTTTTCCTTTCTTATTTTTATTTTTTGCTGCGGTATGAAGTGGTGCTACGGCTTGTTTGAAACGGCATCAAACTGCGCCCCCCCAAACATTTTTGTCACCAGCTGCCACTGATAAACACGTCTGATTTGATTACAAGACTTGTAGTGCAACACACTTTTCAAAAACAGTGAAGACCGTGGATGTTGGCAAGATCTCAGTCTGTAATATTAAAACATAAATGACATAAATACGCTGTATGTTTCTATCAGGTTTTGATGGACATAAAATAAAATGAAAGGAGGCGACACTTTACAAAAACAAAATAAGACATTTATTCAGTGAGCACCAGTCAGTCAGTACAAACGTTCTTTTTCCTCAGATGCTCAAGTTTTGTTTGAACAGAAACATCATAAAGAGACATCAGGAAAATCTTAACACTTCAAACATGTTGTGTCTATCATCTTTACAGGCACAACACTGGAACTACATCTCAATCAATACTTGGTGGGAGAAAATCTTCAGTCATTTAGTGCGCATCATACAAAAGCTACGTCTACAGAGTAAAAAACAAAACCATTTGGACAATAACAACACACATATATATGTACACATGTTCCAACTTCATCAAAATCTGAAAGTGAACTTGCTAGATTTTCCGACTATGTCCTGCTACAGTATAAATTAATGAAAATCACACATTGATTTAAACTCTAATACTAACGCTAAAGCACTGATGTTAATGTTCGGATCACTCTATTGCAAGCAGCGGGACTTCACTTCAGCAGAAAAACATATTTATCTGTAATATCCTGAATTTGTAGGGTCAATTTGTGAGAAATGAAACACAAAGTAAACAAACCTGGTTGTAAGTCTACAAATTTCCAACAGGGGGCGCCATTCTGCAATTAAGAATTGAGACTTCAATATAATCCAAGTACTCTCTCCAACATTGGACACAATTTAAGGTTGTTTAGGCTTTCAACAAACCTTTAATATTGCATCGTTAATGATTAATCTCATTAATTTGACAGAAGGTTAAGGTTTTTGGGAAGATTGAGCAAGTAAGGAAGAGGACATCTGTAGGAAGTGATCTCCATGCAATACATTTACATTTAAAAGATTCCAGTAATTATTGAACACCGATGTCTAACATTAGAAGATATAACAGTCACTTAAAATAGTCTGATGGATGAATTACCTCATTATGTGTGTATACAGTAACAGTGTTTTTTTTCAAATTGTCACATTCTGCTCATACTTAAAGGATGGGTCTGCTGATATTATTTTCTTATTGTCAATAAATCTCATAAAAACTTAAAACCATCAATAAATAGATCCTACTAACTAGTGCTGGGTATCGGTACTCGACCGAAATAAAACGATACCAAGCAGTATTGAAAGATCTCCTGTCAAATGATACCTGTAGTTGATCCTTTTTGCACTCAGAGCTGGAAAATATCACTATTTGTATGGACTTGCTCACAGCCAATCAACACAAGCGTTCTTTGACTTAATGCCACTTATTGACCCACTGCCACAGCAGCTACAATTCGTCTGGTGGTAAAGTCACAGTGAATTTGAGTTAGCGCGCTTATCAGTTCAGCAGCCAATATGCCACCCAAACGCTCTAAAGTGTGTCTACACTGCTCGCCTGTTACACCAGATAAAAGCAAGTGTACAAAATGTGTAATGGGACTGAAATAAAGTACTCATTTGGTATCAGTATCACTTTAAGGGTACTGGGATTGGTACTGGTATTGTAATTTTTTTAATGATACCCAGACCTACTACTAACATATATTGTGTGTGTATCAAACTCTTATTTATTTTATTCTTCTGTGCTGTAGAGCTCAATTTTTCTCCCAAAAACTATTAAAAACAAATCAGTAGCCCACACTGTTGCACTGGCTGACATGTTCCTTCACTACCATGAACACACACTCTGTAGTTTATTTGGATTCAATCCCACACACACTGTCCTGCTGCTAGAAATACTCTCTAAAGCAACACATGTGTATTAATCCGCTGCTGAAAATAGTCCCAAACAAATGTACTATTTCCACCTGTTTGAGTAACATTTGCTAAAAAACTGCAGTGGCCAGCTGTTTTAAGGAATAACTGAGCCCTTGAAAAAAATATAGTATATATAGTCATAGTATATATTTGTGACTTTTTTCTTCATTAGTAATCAATGGGCTGGGACTGAGACTGGGAGCCACAAAGACAGTGAGTAAGTTGGTAGGGACAGTTGGTTTTAGTCTTCTCATGGGATTTGATGACAATAAGAAAAATGCTGAATATTGCAGCCTTATTCTTTAAAGAGAAATCATAATTCTAATTTACTCATACCTGATTATTTTACTTCTTTACTTCTTCATTCATTACCTGAAAACTGAGTCACATTCTGCAGTGTAAATGTTCCTTCTCTTAAGAAACAGCTTGGGTCTAAACTACAACACTGTCGTGGCATTTTAAAATGTGTACATGGAGCATGTTTACCTTTATTCCTATTTCCATTTAAAAAAAAGAGATGTTAACTGGATCAGTTCTAGTAATGTGATCCACTGATTTGCCTGGAACCAATGGCTGAATGGAAGTGTTGGGGGGGGGGGGGGAAACAACCCAAACATATGTAACTCAGTTTGTGTCAGTGCCTGATATGCCAAAACAACAAATAGGTCCACCTCTGTAAACTATAAGATGCACTGTTAAACGTGTGCTAAATATAAATAATTGAAATTTAAACTTGGACGGATGCGTGGCAACATTATGGGTTCAAGTGTGAAGTAAAGATTAAACTGAACAAAGTGTGTGTGTTATGTTTGTGTAGGCGCCTGCTTCTGCACATTAACGTGTGAGTTTATCTGCATGTTTGCACGTGTGAAACAAAAGTGCCCTTTGTCTGTGTACTCGTACATTTCTATGCAAACAGTGATGATGATCATAACGTGTGTATGTGCCTGTGTGTGTGTGTGTGTGTGTGTGTGTGTTTCCATTCATGTGCGCCGTGTCACGCTTTCTGCTCTGCCTGCATTTGTGTTTATGTGTTAAAGTGTGAGTGTGTGTGTGTGTTTCCTCTGTCTATTCAGGTCCTCTTTTGATGTGTGTTCCCGACGTATGTGTTCTCTATACACAGCACTATGTAGTGGTTGGAGCAAGAGCGCGTGTGTTGTCCTAACAGGCGTCCCGTCTGCAGCAGAGCAGCCTGACCCGTCACCGCCATATCAGCCGTCCTCCACGCCTCGCAGTAGTTAGTGGTCAGACGGATTCCCACCCCGCTGGAGCCGTGCCAGACCAGCTTCTCTGGCCTGGGAGGGATGGAGAGACACACACACACACACACACACACACACACACACACACAAGCAGAGCCAATGAGAGGTACTGAAAAGTGAGTGGAGGCTATATTGGCTGTTTCTACACAAAGTTGGTGTAGGGAAGGAGGGATGGAAGGTGGGGAGATGATAATTTTTGTCAGAAATAAAGGCAGGGAGTTGGAAAGGTAGATCAGTGATCAGCACTAGCAGAATGGTTTTTCCTCTGTTTGCAGGTACGGTCAAAGTGGGCCAATGTCCCCGGTTGACCGCAACCTGATTTAAATTCATTTGAGATTGTTATTACAAAAATACAATATAAATTCAGGCAGGTCGGACTGTGTCATATATAGAAGCCCTGTCTGCAAAAACTAGTTTGACGAGCTTGAATAAGAGTTTACATTGAGCAAGCATGGTGCTCGTTCCTTAATAATATTGTCTTTAATCATATCACCTCAATTTAACACTGTGGAGCTACTGCCCTGCATTTTTTAGGTATCTCCCTAATCTAACACACCTGATTCTACGAATTGGCTCATATCAAGAAGCTGAAGCTCATCAAGGGCTTGACAATGAGTTCATTATTAGAATCAGGTGTGTTATGGCGCTTTTCCACTACACATTTCCATCATTATGGGAATTTGGAGGCAACAGAGTACAGACACATTGTAAAGATATTGATGGGGTGGGTGGGTTCCTTGTCCCTGTTGGTTTCTTATTATATTTTCATACTTTGCCAGATATGCTGATGACAGCGGTTTGTATTTGAACTCTATGCAGTATTAAAAAGGTCTTAAAATGCCTTATTTTAACTTGGTGAACCCTGCCGAAACCCCAGTTGTGCTAATCTTGCTGGATTTCTCTTGATGACAGCCTCTCTGTGACTTTATTAGCTATGTGAACATGAAAGTATCAAGTATCAGGTTGCTGTAGGTTTTGCTATTAGGTCTGAGAGGGGTTATAGGAAAATGGGACTTGGTCTGTCTGTAATGTACAGTGTACACAAACACACACTCACCAAGCTGAGTCAGTCATCACGTTGCGTCCGTCGAAGGAGTAGATAGGTGTGGATGGGTTGAACACGCCTCCATCACCAGAGAAGATGGACATCCAGCTACTGAACAACACCTCACCCTGAGAAGAGAGGACACAATGAATCAAACGGGACGGTAGTACTTTTAAAAAAATGATGTTCACAGTAAACACATCACTCAGAGGGCTGGGTATCAGTACTCTACCTCTAAGGTATCGACTGAAATAAATCCATACCAAGTAGTATCAAATTATATCACAGCCAATCAGCACAAGCGTTCTTCGTTTTAATGCAACATGTGATTGGCCCACTGCCAAAGCAGCTACAACAGTCTGTGGTGGTGAAATCACGGTTAATTTGATGGGTATAGAATGAAGTACTCAATTGGTATCAGTGTCACTTTGAAGGTACTTGGATTGGTACTGGTATCATAATTTTGATCGATACCCTGCCCTAATCACTCATCAGGATTTCCAGGCATCTCCCCACCTTGAGATTAACCACGGGCAGTTCTGCGCGGTCCGACTTCCTCACGATGGTTGCCAGGTCCTGGAGGTGTGAGGACAGGAAGGCCCTATAGGTGGTTGTTAGCCCCATGGCGCGAGCCTGCTGGTAGCACTGGAAGTCTGCCCCACGGATGCCTCGCATGTCTCCTTTCAGTGGGGTGTTCAGAGCTACCATATGGAGCTAAAGAAGAGAAAAAACACAGATGACTTCAGCAAAGTAGTTTTGGGTTACTGGTAAAGAGTTTATGATGTATGTGTGTGTACATGTGTTTATTATTATTATTACTCACCCCAGGGACAGAGTTGACGGTCTGGGGCAGCACATTATTGCTGGGTTGATATCCTCTATTGCCTTCCTGCAGCTCCTGAGCAACAAATACATCAATTACAATTCCTTCAGCACAGGGATTTTAAATTTAACACATTTATAAAGGCAATTCAAAAGGTCTGGTCTTACTTGATTTAATATGCATTTTCTGCTGTGGCTCTTGTGTGTGTATGTATGTTTGTGTGCACCTGGCTGTGGCTCCTGTGTGGTCTGCTCCATTCTCCAGGTCTGCTGAGGGATTGAGATGCTGCTGAGGCTGACGCTCCATGTTGGATCAACTCTCCAAGCTGAAGGAAAGACACACACTCACATACTCACACATTCATAATACACAAAAATCTGATTGAAGTCCAACTAGAGTCACATTTAGCCACCCCTTTTTGTATATACGTATTTAAAGATGTTCATATTAACTGTTTGTATGTTGGTAATAAATGATGTGTGATAATCAGAGGGACTGTAAAAATCTAACCAAACACACGAGCAATACATACCTGAATCTTACGCCAGCCACTCTGTGTTCTGATGTACAGCTCTCCTCCAGCCTCAGGCACGTACGCCAAAGTTCCCTCTGCAGCGCGATGAGTCTCTCTGTACAGAGCATGACTCGTCCTATAGGTGGTCACCTGAACACACACCACAGCATCAGTGTGTGTGTCTTAATTACACTTTGAGATGTTATTCACTTATTGTCAATAGTAACCGTATACATTTCTTTCCAGTAGAGTTACAAAGATCAGGAAAGGTCTTGCGATGGGGATCTTACCGGGTTGGAATAGCCTGGAGATCCTTGAGGGCCAGGAGGACCTGGAGGGCCAGGTACACTGACAACTGATAACAACACATAAAACACAACAGCACCAGTCAACTACCTCTGTATTTATGTTAAGCTTTTCTTTAAAGAAGCTGTGGGAAATTATTTCTCAATGTCTCTCACACACATACCTGATCCATATGCAGGTGCAGGTCCTGGGGGTCCAGCAGGGCCTGGTTGCCCTCGGGGACCAGGGCGTCCAAACCCAGAGGGTCCAGGCTGGCCAGGAGCACCACTAGGACCTGGAGGACCCACGACGGACTCACCTTTTGGACCCTAGAGGAACACATACAGTAAGTAATTCCTCAATGTATCTTCAAAGTCGTATTTAATTTAAGTGGAACATTTTACTCTCTGGTAATATTAGCAGAACTGGAGATCTCCTGTCATTAGCAGCATTAATGCCTTCCTCTTGCTTTCACAATTTATCATTTTAAATATTAAGTAATTATGTCTCCAATCCAGGACTGAGATTGGAGAAGTACTAACAGGATGTAGTTTATGAAAATCAGAACTCACCACAAGTCCTGACCTTCCTGGCAGTCCTGGAGGACCAGTTATGCCTGATTCACCCCTTTCTCCCTTCTGACCTTTGTATCCCTGATCACCTTTAGCACCCTGAGAGATCCACAAAAAGAGACAGACATACACACAGTCCCAAGTAAGATAAGTTTAGAAGTGTCAAGATGCTTATTTCATTGTCAGTACTGAGTAACCTATTGGATATTTTTATATATTTTATTAGCAGTTGGCAAGTAAAGGAGACTTCAATAAAGTTATACAGTGTATAGACTAGTAGCAGTAGTAACACAGATACTTTAAACAGCATTAACATGTTTTGGCCACTTGGGGGCAGCAGAACAAGCTGTAAACACAACACTAATATTATGACCTTGTAAAGTTGTTGTGGTGAAATATTAGCAAAGTGCTGCCTTTTTACACATCCAGTAGACTGAATAACATTAGCATTCATTAAGAGTTGTGTTTTTGAAATTGTTTCCGATGACTATGTGATCTGTGTGTGTGTGTGTGTGTGTGTGTGTGTGTGTGTGTGTGTGTGTGGATAGGTGAGTATAGAACCATTGTGGGGCACTTTGAATAGGAAGCGCTGTATCACTCCTGATAAGCAAGTTGGCACCTTGCACTTTGAGTGGTTGACAAGACTAGAGGGGCTTTATAAATGGAGCCCATTTACTACAGTATGTAATGAGTGGTACTGGTCTGTGTTTTAAACTGAACTGATAGCCTTATATTCTATTATCTCAACCTGTTTGCATGAGATGTACTGTGTGTGATAAATATGTACTCACCACAACTCCATCTGGAAACCCAGGTGCTAAGAAGAAAGATGAAATAACATGACACAAGTTTTAGTTGTCGTTTAACATCATACAATGAGTTTTAAGCAATTCGGTTTAAATCAAATGGGAACCCGGGTGTTGGGTGAGAAAGTCAGCCAATGGTTTGTAGAGATCTTACCAGGTGTGCCTGGCTCTCCAGGTATTCCTATTTCTCCTTTGTCTCCTTTAGTTCCAGTTGAATCCCCTGACTCCTACACACATACACACACACACACACACACACCCATTAACATAACACATACACCACCACAGTTGTGACCACATGGAAACACATACAGACTGAACACGCAGTACATATGCAGCATATACAGACTGTTGAGCACAAACATTGAATTCATTGTTAAAGTCAAACATTGACAAAAAAGGGGAAAAAATTGGTTTAATATAAAAAGACAGATGGCGTTAAAACTTGGCTGTCAGCACTGCAAAAATAAAGCTGTTAAATACAAGGGATGCATGCTTATAGAGAGCAGCACATACAACCTTCTCTCCACTGTAACAGTTAAATACAAAAAGTTAAGAATTAGGGTTAAAGTAAGCACTTTAAAAAAGTTTTACAATGTGGATCAGTGTTAATGGAATGATAATGAGTTTAAACTGTTCCAGCTTTTGTCCTGGTACATTGTGTTTAACAGTGAGTTACACACAGTGACTGCTTTGAAGCCCTTGCTAGACTACTTTGAGTTAAAGTGGCAGCAGACACTATGTCCAGGGAATAAATTACTGTTCCACGTAGATTGGTGTACATAAAATATTGCAGATAGTGCCAAAAAAGTGAGTGTGAGGTGGCGTGTATGTATTTGTATCTGTGCATATGCCGTGCAGAAGTGGCTCTCAAATTTTTTTCACATCAAGGACCCCTAAACAAGGGGTCAAGGCAGATGGTCGCCTTCCTAAAACTGGGTTCTGCCTGAGGTTTCTTCCCGTTAAAGGGTTTTTCTTCGCCACTTTCTCCAAGTGCTACTCATGGGGGAATGTTGGGTCTCTTTAAATTAAATTACAGAGTACGTTCTGGACCTGCTCTATTTGTAAAGTTCCTTGAGATGACTTTTGTTTTGATTTGGCGCTATATAAATAAAGATTGATTGGTTGATTGATTGATAAACTGACATATTAGACCACAGACCCCCATCTGATAAGGTTTTGTCCCCAGAGCCCCCTATCTGTTGTTTTATTAGTGTATGAAAACCCATTGCCACAATAGTCACACATTCTGCCACTGTGTTACTTATGGATAGAATTATATTGAAAATAATCAATCTTATTAAATCAACATTAGCAACAGCAGACATCAGGAGAAGAGACATCTATAAATCTTCAGCATTTACAATAAAAAGACAATATAATATGATGATGGTAATGTCTGCTAAAAAGTACGGGTCACAGACACATTATCCAAGAGGGTCACATTGAGTAAAATTCCCCAATACACTCCACACAGTAAAGAAACAGTTTAGAGATTCTAATTCAGATACATTTAAGGAGGAGGCCGTCACCACAACCAAAGCCTAAGAAGTGATATTAGAATAAATAGGAGCCAAATTCCAATCAGAATTCTTCCACTATGTGTCTAACAAGCTGTGATTAGACTTCTTCTACGATCCCTTTTTTTTTTTTTAGCTGATTGGAATTCAGCCACATAGGAACTGTGGCATCACCAGAAGCTACAGGAAACACTTTAAACTGTTTGAATAACAGATCCCACACACCCAACACCATGAAAGAAGTGACTTTCCATTTCAGGAGCCTCATTTAACTACTGAATGCAGAGCAGAGTTGAATGCAATCAATAAAGGTGATTGACTTTGGAATAATTGCCAACTTTTTCAGAAATAACTGAGAATAAATGGTGTAGTTTCCTTTTTATTTGATTATATTGAAAAGTGATTTGGCACCAACTCTGATGTACATACAGTAGAAGGATGAGTATCAACAGTGTCCATCACTTTTCCTTCTCCCTCTTCACCCAGCTTCTTCTTCCCTGAGATGATGAGGAGGGTAAGGACAGACGAGGCAAGCAGGATTCAGATTCTGACCCCTTTAACACCTGGCATTAACATTTGTCCTGAGTGATCAGACTCAATATGCAGATAAAATCTGGGTGTAAATGCACCCCAAAATACTTACGTCATATACTGTATATAACAATTTAGCAACTAAAAATGTAATTAAAACCAAAAGGAATGATAACACCTGGCGAAAGAGGTCAGAAACACGGACATGTAGTCTTTTTAAAGAGAGGAGAAGAAGGGGGGGGAGGTAGGGGGTTTATTGTTTGTAGCCCAGAACAGAGAGCTGCCATGCTGCTACACCCACACACCAACAGAACCACCGGATGGTCCCATTTCAAGCTGAAACAGCCCAGTCAGATGGTCCGACTCAAACTTACTCGTCCCTTTTTGCAGTGCGGTCTGGGGCGCACCGGAAACACTGTCTTTAAGATTCAAAGAAGAGCAGCATCATCAGACTAGGTGATTCAAATGAATTAAAGATCACTTGGAATGAATCAAATACTGGAGATGAGCTTTACAGACATGGATATATTTAAAAACATTCAAATGATAGTGGCAATACTTACACTGATACTTAATTTCAATTCTATTATCCACTGGGGAGAAGGCACAGTTGGAACTATCACCATGAGTTGCCAAAGTGAGAAATCTTCTTATTATAGACATAGCGGCTTTAAGTAGTTATAATTGATGCTCAGTGATGTGAAAGCTGCAAATGCCGAACCTGATTAAGTATCGTAGGTCATAAATGACAATGCATTTTCATGGACTTGATCATAAGTTTTGTTTTAAATTGGGCAGACACTGTGTTTTTAGTCATCTTATATGTTCGTGTCTTTCGAGAGAAGCCGTCTGAAACTGATCAAACTGCAGACAACCAATCAAAACTTCAGAGCTGCCAGAAATAAAACTGATCTTCTGACAGCCAGATTGATAATCATTCAGGTTGATCAGGTGTCATGCCCTCAAACATCACATCAAACCACAACCAATCTGGCAGAAATTGGGTCCAATTCTGAGTCAGTCAATTCAACCAGTTTGTCAAATTTGGTTTAATCTGTACAGTGTCTGCCTGTTAAACCTATCTCTGTAAAAGAAGACATTGAAGTAATTCAATCTGAAGTATTGGCTGTTCATCACTATCATCTCTGTCTAACAACTGAAAATGAAAAATCTGAGAAATCTACCAGAAATCCTCAGATTAATACTTACTCCATTCAGTCCGAGAATTCTTCCTGGAAGTCCAGGTGGACCCGGTGGACCTGGAGGTCCCTGAGAATGAGAGAGAAAGACTCATACAGAGAAAATGTACAGTATTATGCACATTAAAGACACAGGCCCTGTGTATAGTAGAGTATAGTGCACCATCTCTATCAAGACAAAGTCTTACCTGCCGGCCAACAGAATCTCCTTTGTCTCCTTTCCTCCCGGCCATACCAGGTCGTCCCTGCCGAAAGAAAAACATTTATATTTGTATTTATTTAAATAACCAAGCCAGCCACATCCTTAATTAGAGAAGTTTCCAGAGGGACAAGTTACTTTAAATCAGTATATGAATAGATAGGTAAAATTATATAGAAATGAATAAATATGTATTATTTTGCTTGGCACTGGCTTATAATATACCAATACTAACCTGAGTGTTAATTGTCCTGACAAACAAATTACAATACATGGTACTCACCGGGCGACCAGGGAAGCCATATTCTCCTTTTTGTCCAGTAGGTCCCATTGGGCCCTGAAACAACCAAACACACATTGTTTTTAAACACAAAAAGATGAATACATTTGTGTATGGCTTTTTCAGATTATAATAAGTTTGTAGATATTAATGTTCTATTTTTTATGAACTCACCATAAGTCCAAGAGGTCCAGGGAAGCCACGCTCACCCTGTAAAAATACCACACAGAGCAAAAATACTGAGCTTCATTGTACTGAATTAGACTACAGACCTGCAGTCACAGTTAGATTTGTAGTACTGTGTCACCATGTGGCTTTCAGTGGTCACATTAAATTAATGACTTCAACTTCTGTAGTATGACTCAGCATCAGTTAGTGGGTAAGGTACTAAAGAGTCACATAGGGGTGAAGGGTCACTTGTCTGATACCTTAATGCCTTTGGGCCCCTGAGGGCCTCTTGGTGCTGATAAGAGGGATCCATCAGCAGCAATTGTCACCCCTGGCTCTCCCTTCTCCCCCTGTTAGCACAAAGAAATGGAAATGAAACATCTGCAACTTTAATGTTTTTAACTCTGATTAGTAATAATCATATAAGTTCATGAGCTAGTCGTGATATTTTCCTGCATGTGACTTTTTATCTCAACTGTTACATGTAAGGAAAATGTTCATAGAGGTTAAATGATATTAATTCACTCTGATGCGCACTGTGCTGTTCTCACCTTAAGCCCTGATGGCCCCTGGTTACCTTGAGGACCTGTGTCTCCCTTTGGTCCTCTGGGGCCCTGGGGAGGGAAGAACAGATAGTAAGGCAGAGTTGGAAGTTGTAGTTTTAATGAATGATAACATTTCTAAAGGAAGGTTATGGGTCTGTAAATTCTAGGATTATTGGGATTTTCATGAGTCCCAGATTGATGAGGACTTTAAAACCATACGTTTGAAATAACATACAATGAAAATTCATTCTATGACTGAAACATTGCTGTATTTACATACCCTGTTTAGCCAAATGACAGCAAAAGCAAAATTGGGAAAAAAGTGTTACATTGCTTTCAAATAGCCATTGCATCTTTGTTCATAACGTGCACAATACTCATGTAGATATTCATGTCAACAGGTGATACACATGCTCAACGTGAGGCGGTGTTGCAAAATGTTCTTACAGGAAATCCAGCTCTGCCAGGCAAGCCTTCAGGGCCCTGCAATACGCAGACAAACACACGCATTCATGCACACACATGCATGTGAATACATACGCACACATAAAAGCAAAAGCAGTGGGGTTGGGTTAACAATCTTTTTTTTCGACAAAGCCAAAAATCACATGCTCATACACAACATCATCAAACAAAACTGCAGCCAGTTCACAAATGTAATGATGATGCTACAGTGCAGAATGTGGATGAGAAAGAGGAGAGCATTCAACAGCACAAGTTCAAATACTGAGCCATATAAGCCATAGGTTAAACTTCAGTGTATCATAGTTCAAATCTAATTGTAGCGAATGTTACTATCTGCATTTTCATAGATGTCAGCAGTGGTGAAACATTACTTTCCTTCCTTTTATCCTTTTACTTGTCGTTAAATTGCCTGCTTGCGTTTTTAAAATTGCTCCTTATAAAACATTTTAACTTTGAATAAATAGCTCACTACTACGCACAATGGGTCCTGGTGGTCCCCTGATTCCTGTGAAGTTGAAGATGCCATCTGTAACATTGAAGAGCAGCTGGAGATAGAACATACAATGTTAAAAGTACATTTGGGCAGATTAAGCATATTTTTCATATTTAGAAATGTGTCATATTCACTAAATAGGGTTTGGACAGAAAGAAATGGCCAGACAATTTAAAGAAGGCCTCAGACTAAATTAAATGATTTAATGTCATTGTGTGTGTGGGAGTGCATACATCTTGCAGATTAACGGTGGGTCCAGGAGGTCCAGGAAGTCCAGGAGGTCCTGGGACACTAAGTCCATCAACACCACGATCACCCTGCAGGACACAAATTAGTCAGTATTAATAATTTATTTGAATTAATCTGTAAATAAAGGTTTAAACAGCAAGATACAATAAAGACAAGTCAGACATTATCAAAATGTATCAAATTTTGTTCAGCAACCATACCTTAGGTCCTTCACTGCCTTTTTCTCCTTTGGCTCCCTGTTCATAGGGGAAAATAGACAACAGTCATTAATGCATTGGTGAAGGGAGATTTTAATAAAGAGAGTTATTAGTTCACACTCCATGTGAAACAGGGAACTTCTTAATGAACAGTTTAGTGTATAGCCATATTAGTGCTGTAGCCTGTATTTGTTAAAACAAACCACACAAAAATGTACCTCAACATCAACATCAACATCCCTCATTAAAAAACCAGTGGATATGAATAACTCACCAGTATACTGGTTTACATTTAGTTAATTTTTATATTATCTTGACTTTAATGTTAGCTTAATTCGAGACGTTGTAAGTGACTATTATCTGAAGTAACTTGAATAACTTGAATAACCCCCCCCCCCTGAAAGCAATGCTTTTGCGTCATTCGGTGAGGCTAGCTGTTTGAACTACCTACTAGTTTTCGTGATAAGCTAACATTAAGTTAACCACACCCTGGACATCTAATGTTATACTTACAGTACCAGTAAGAAGTCTAGATACACTTTCTCATTCAAGAGAATGGGAAGATGTGTCCAAACTTTAGACTACTGTAACTATAAATGCAACGCAGACAGTTGATTCTAGTAGGACAGCAAACAAGCTTAGTTCCCAAAGTATCAAAGTAAGTTAGAGCATTATTGAGATTCATATGTCATATAATTACAGAATTAAACAGTAACAGTAAACCTCGATGCTATTTGTTACTAAAATTGTAATCTGCTCAACACTGATTGGTGCCTATGAAAGTGTCAACATTAGCCTATATCTACCCAATATGATGTTAAAACGGACAGTAACTGTCAACTTGCCTTTGATACTATTTTGCAAGTGTGCCAAATGTCATTGAATGTAACAGTGAAAAGTGAACAGCAAAACCATCATTTTAAATATAAGTAGGCTATAATCACCAAATAAGTTAATTTTAATTTGACTTCTTATAGAGCTATATCAGCTCTATTATCGTAGAAATTAGTATGCAATCATTGTTAACACTGGGACATTTTTTGTGTAAATACATGATAGTTACTTACCCTTGCACCTGGTAGTCCAGCAGGACCCTGAAGACCCTCTGGTCCTGGGTCCCCTGGTTCACCCTGCAAACACAGCACAGACAATTAATACAGAAGTTGTACGGACAGTTGCTTTCACTGCTATATGTTTACTGTAGTTGCATACATAAAACATTCCATTTCTTAACATTTAAATGTATATGCCAGTTTACAGGACTTAATTCTTATTTCTAATAAATGATGAGAAATGCTTTTCAAATACTCACTAACTCACTTTATATCTGCACTTTAATGTCTACTGACCAGTAAATAAGAGTGAAGATGACAGAAAAGTTGAAGCTGTGACATCTATAAGTCTTACCTTGACAGAGAGCCCTGGAGCTCCTGTGTCTCCATCCTCACCCTACAGAGGACATAAAATAGATGATCAACCAATCAGCTACCAGGAACAATACAGAAGTACAGTATATATGGGGGGACCCAGTCCTCATATAGGTAGTATTCATACATTTTCATCAGCTGTTAAAAACAGATAACTAAGTTTACTTCTGCAGATATCATGCATACATTTAAGAAATACACATAAGTTACCTTAGGGCCCTGGGGGCCAGGAAGGCCAGGGCGACCCTAGAAAAGACAAAAACATAACATTTTATGAATCTGTATATGAAAAAGTAAATTCACATAAACACATGCACTATCACACTGACCTGTGGGCCTCTGACTCCACCTCTAATGAGTGCATCACTCTTGCCAGATCCCTCCATATCCTGAAAACAAAAGTCAGATGTTACACATCAAATTGAAACCTTGGTGACATGGTGAGGGTGATGTGATTGAATGAAATGGGGTTCTCAAAGACCTCTACAAAGAATTTGGTTCCTGGAAGTCCGGGAGGACCGGGGGGTCCAGGTTGACCTGCTTGGCCTCTCTTTCCCGGTGGACCGCTGGGCCCTTGCGGCCCTTGAGACCCCATTGTGCCCTCAGATCCACTTTCACCCTGTAGAAATAAAGTGGAATAGAAAGCTCCTATTACCTGCTTCACTAACATTAATCTCTCTCTCTGTCTATCATAAGTAAGATGAACTACCTTTGATCCAGGTGATCCAGGTAACCCTTGATCACCCTAAAGATGTGATGAAAGAAGAAAAAAGGGATTACTTCTGCAGTAAGGACATCATGAAACTTATTGACTTACTTACTTATGTGGAAACACAATATTAGTATAATTGAGGTAGTCCACACATGGCGGGACATCAATATCAAAGTAAGTTGAATGTGCACATGGGATATTATCAGAAAATGTAACCACCTGTAATCAGAATCTTAAAAGTGAGTGACTTCTCTACCTTATTACATAATCACATATAGCAGATATGATGTGTAACCCAGTGGAGTACTAATGGGATAATTGAAAGCAGTGCTTCTCAAACTTTTTCATTAAAAGGACTACTGAACGGACACAAATTAGACCATAGACCCCCATTTGATAACATTTTGTCACACAAAGCCCCATATAAGATTTTGGCTTTTAGCTGTTTTTATTACAGAACGTGTATGAAACCCATTACCTAAATAGTCAAACATGTTGTCATTGTGTTACTTGTGGATGAAATTATAATGGGAATGTTGGAACCTTCTAACCCCATTTGAGAACCACTCACTTAACCCTCCTGTTGTCCTCCCGGGTCAAATTGACCCCATCTCTTTTGACTGTTCCTTCTTTCCTACCTTCCTCCCTCTTTCTTAAATTTTTCCTTCATTCTTCCCCTCCTTCCCTCTTCCTTTGCTCCCTCCTCCTTCCATACTTTTTCCTCACTTCCTTCTTTCCTTCCTTCCTTCCTCCCTCCCTCCCTTCCTTCCTTCCTTCCTTCCTTCCTGCCTTCCTCCTTTCCTTCCTCCCATCCTTCTCTCTTTCCTTCCTTCCTTCCTTCCTTCCTTCCTTCCTTCCTTCCTTCCTCCCTCCTTACTCCTTTCCTTCCTTCCTTCCTTCCTTCCTTCCTTCCTCCCTCCCTCCTTACTCCTTTCCTTCCTCCCTCCTTACTCCTTTCCTTCCTTCCTTCCTTCCTTCCTTCCTTCCTTCCTTCCTTCCTTCCTTCCTTCCTTCCTCCTCCCTTCCTCCTGTCCTTCCTTGACCTGAGGACAACAGGAGGGTTAAAGACTGCCTGGTAAAATTAAGAATAGGAAGATTCACTTTGTTTCTTGATTCCAGAACCATCCCCCTTTGCACTGAATCACAGGAAACGATTAGGGGGGGGTATATGTGTACATGGGAGACTGTGACACTGAGCCACCAGGACTCAATCTGTCTTAAAGATTGTACCTTCTCCCCCACAGCTCCTGGTAAACCTGGCGTCCCATCTTCTCCCGCTGGACCCTTAACAAACAAATGCACATAGACACAAGCATTGATAGACCGTTCAGTGATAAGTCACAGAAAAAATGCCAGTAATAGCAAAATGATGCTAAGCTGTTTGTTGACCCCTTAGCCATTCCAATAAGGGGCCAAACCAAATCCAAAGGTGACAGTCAGTTTAAAGGAATATTCAACTTCCTTGTCAAAGTGATGAGATCATACATGCCAACATTGTTCTGTGTCGGTTAGCTTCAGTGCTTCATGCTAACACTAGCATAGACAGTATTTAGAGATGGACAATTGAGTTACTAGCTTTACTGTCAAACATTTTTTTCTTGTTTTATGAAAGTTTCTAATTTCTGCATAAGATTTGACTACATTTGATACATTTGACCCATTTAGTTTCTTTCTCTTAAGATTGAGACTATTTTGGTTGTTGACTTTCTTCCAGCTAAAATGTAGCATGAAGCAGTGAAGTCGGCAACCAACAGGTGAAGCATGGATGATTTTGTAGTTTTCTTATCACAACAGGAAAGTTGACAAGCCTTAATTAAAATATTCAATGTATTCCTTTAACCAAGCAGCACTGGATCAAAGTACAGCAATGTTTCTGTACCATTATGTTTAGTACAGACCGACAACATATTGTACCACAGGCCTCAAAAGTTTTTGGTAAAACGCTAAATTCCAAGGCAGACTTAATTGTACATTGGATGCAAAAACATGAGTCAAAAGGCTTAAAATCAAATACTGGAAAATATTGGTGAAAGGATGTTGATGTTGTTGGTTGGTCTGCTGATCCATCTAGCACTTTAATCTGCCATCACATTTGGTGAAGATATTCATGATCCACAGAAGATGAATTAATACTTGTCAAAATACTGTCAGGTCAAAATCTCTACTTTGTAAAGTGATGGCTGGATTTAATTTATTTTAAAATACCTACATTTAAAATAGTTAAATTTAGAAATACACTTATGGACCCCAAAGAATGAACCAATTTAGCTTATAATAATAGCAAAATGATTATGTTATTTATTCTGTCCAACTCCTCAACTATGTGAGGAAGCCTCTATGGCATGGTGGAAGCAATAAGCTGCTGTTGTAATAACTAGTATGTATGCCTTGGAACTTTGCATTAGCTGAGAACAGCAGCAACAAAACAATGGATGGATCAGTACAAATGGAAACTTTGTTCTCTAACCATGTTGGATGACAGAAGCAAAATGGCAGCTTAAACTGAGGTTATACCAGTTTGTTTTCAGTTACCTTCAGTTCAGTCTCTTAAAAATGAAGTGACACTTTCCTGAACTCAAAGCACTGAAAGTAACCAAAACTAACTGACAAAATTTTAAGGCGGTTATATGTAAGCAGTAATATAGCGCGCACGCACACATACGCACACTTACACACATAGCACTTTAGATAGCGATGTACAATTTCAGTTTAGCCAGCTGCCGGCCAGCAGTTAAGACAACATGGTTGGAGATAATGTACAGTCATTAGCCTGAGCACTGAGGCAGTGAGCTACAGTCACTCTGCATCATAGGTATTGCAATTTTTACACAAAAAAAGCAGAACTTAAAATGAAATGTATTCAAATAATACTAAGAGATTAAGATTGTCTCAAATACAAGATAAGCGTGATGCTGCCTCAGTAGACTGGCTTTTGACTGTAATTCTGCCTTTTTGTTGTTTGCTGGTTTACCAAGCAAACCAGGACAATATACCTCGCCTGATACCCAAGCAGACCCGAGGTCGAGCCCAAACCCGGAGGCAATACCGGCCTCAGAAATGAATCCAGAACTGAACCCTGAGCCAAGGCCAGAGTACAGCTCTGAGCTCAAACCTGAACCTTCAGCCCCAGAACCACTAAACAAATCCTCAAACATCTGGAACAGAGTGGAGAGGAGGAGGAGATGGTGGGAGTGGAGAGTAGAATTGAGGGTGATCATAATTAAAGAGGGGGGTGACATAAGGGAACAGAGATAGGATAAAAAACAGGTCATTGGCCAAGACAGACATTAATATTGATCAGTGCATTATAGTTTGAGGAGGAATTACCATTTAAGGTAAATTGTATGTAGAAATGAGAAAAACTATTTAAATCAATTTTGATAAAAGCATATAAGATTAAAAAAAATCTTATATAAGAAAATAAAAGGTGTAAAAGAAGAGAGATAGAAAACACAAACTGATAATAAAGACAGAAATACAGAAACCACCACAAGTCCACAAAAAAGTATTAACACATAAATATCAGAACTGAAAAGTACAAATAGAAATTCTTACAAACTATGCTACAACATTTTTACAGTATTTAAACTTGTTAATACTAAATTTAACACAAACAGCTTTTATCTGTGATTTATGATTAATAACTCCAGTCAGCACGGTAGCCTTAAAATCCTCCAGGCTAGAGGACACAGATGATTCAGAACTATTATATTTCAGAAAATCTGTCCAAGTCAGATTTAATTAGTCTTTGTGGCTGAAGTGAATATTAAATTGAAAACTGTCTGTGCAACATTAAAAATTCAATACACCTTTCTGGGCTTTTTAAAACAAACACAGACAACAATATCTGTAGATTACATTTTTAATACAGATATATTTAAATTTGACCACTGTCATACTGTCTTTTAACCCACATTTTGTATTACTTAAAATACTTAGGTACTAAAATTGTGTACTACAACCCAAACTAATGAGTTATTTGTGTGTACAGTGTTGTTACATGAATAAACATTTGCAATGAAAATGAAACACTTCAGCTAAGCAGGTCTCACTTCATGTCTTATATTTGTAAAAAAAAAAAAAAAAAAATGTATTGAAAGCTAAATACTGTCATCTGGGAAACTTACTGGTATTCCAGGTTTGCCTTGGAGCCCGTCTTTGCCAGGGGGGCCAGGTGGTCCAGCGAACCCAGGAGAGTGGCCCTCAGCTCTGTCAGATGATGACAAATGGGGTCCAGGGGGACCAGGAGGTCCTGGAGGCCCTGGTGGACCAGGAACACCCTGCATGAAAGAGAGTTGTCACTTTGTCAGGTCTGTCAACTCAACCAGCAAACTATTCCAACCATCTACTGTATGTCAGAGGTCTGTCTCTCACCCTGATGAGCACATTGTCACTGTCCAGGTCTTCAAACCCAGAACCCAGGGCATCCGCTCCATACTAAAACACAGAACACACACACACACACACATAAATTACACACTGAGATGATTGTGGTTCCACTAAAATCAAGCTTCAAACCAAATAGTCTTGACTCTGATCTTTAATTACTGTCAATTGCATCACAAAACAGGATAATTCCCCTAGTGAATGTGAATGTTATTGGCACAACAAAAACGAAATTATTAGATACTAACGGGTACGCTGCGTGATCTGGGGGGTCCAGGAGGCCCAGGGAGGCCAGGGGGGCCAGGTGAACCAACTCCTGGGTCTCCCTGCATAGCGGGAAGACAAGAGGAAGAGGACAGGAGAAGTAGATTTGACATAACATTAAAAGTTCAATTTAACTTGAACAAAGAGTAACAATTGTAAAATCTGCTACATGGGTGCATGTATTGGCTGTACCTTCTCTCCTTTGGTTCCAGGATCTCCAGCTAAACCTTGATATCCGTGCGTTCCTCTCTGACCCTGCAGGCCAAAACATAGTTTAGTTATTACGAGTGATGTAAAGCATAGCAGTGAAGACATCGGAAGAAATGAAGAGAGAAATGACTTACTGGATCTCCTCTATCACCCTTGCTTCCCTGTGAACAAAGAGTGTAGACATATTTAATTGAAAGTTAAACAGGAGATCAGTGCAGGATTTAGGATTAACACTTTGATTTAAAAGCATGCTCTCTGCCTGAAGATCTGAAAAACACACACCTGCGGTCCATCTCTCCCTGGTTTTCCTGAGGGTCCAGGGGCCCCCGTTGGTCCTTGTGGCCCTCTTGGTCCAGGCTGAACTTGTCCAGGTGCAATGGTGGAACCTGGGCGACCGGGGGGGCCAGGGTATCCTCTGGGTCCGGGTTCCCCTCGCTCTCCTTTCAACCCGTGCTTGACAGGACCCTGGAAATAAAAACCTCTGGTATCACTGATGTATTGTATATAGAGAACACACACAGTAATAAAATGTTACTGTGTAGTATATTTAAAATATTTCATAATGTTTTGAATGACACTGACAGCAAAGTAATAAAATAAAAGGGATGTGAGAAAATGAACGTACCTCTCCTGATCTCTCCCCTGGTTCCTCTGTCCGGTGTGACCCTGTAACAAACACATGATGTCATCAACAAGTTTGACCAATCAGAGTCCTCTGAGGTCACACTGATAACCTGACACTTGGCAAGGCCGGGTGACCAGATTCATACAAGCGCATTGTTCACTGAAGGCTGTAAAGAGATGATTTTTTTTTTTTTAATCATGGAGACATGGAGGCACCAAACTGAATAAACATACAATTATAATAGTTGGCTGCATTAATCTCAGTTTCTCCATCTGTTTATCTTAGTGTTTTTTTGCTGCATCTTATTACATGTTGCTCCAATAACAAATCATTTTTCCGACCAGATCTTATCAGAGCGGATAGTTTAAACAGTATGTAAATGTTTATTCAACTCGATTATTGTAGATTTGCTGACCATAAATGCTCTATGAGTTGTATATTTACACCTAAAACCACAGGTCAACCATACTATGATCAGTCTGCAAACATCTTGCTCAAGGCCACTTCATATCCAACAACAAGATTGATCTTAACAAACTGGTCACTATGTCCTTCTCCAACCAGACCGCTTAGACCACTGCTGGCACCAACTACCTAAAACACTTGATTTGTATTAGAATGTCAGTTTCGTTGAAACATAACCTTCTACTATGAATCAATCATCATGACCTCCAAGAAACTGTTACTATGAATTAAGATTCATTCTGACCTCTTGCCATCATTTCTTTAGAGGCCTCCGTTGGGGTGTGATGACCTGAATACTCATCAAACTCCACCTCCGGAGCCTCAGTGGGCGGCGCTCGGACTGGAACGCTGTCCTCCCCCTACAAGACATGAGAAAGATTCATGGGGAAAGGTAAGAGTCTCACCAAAACTACAACGGGTTCTCCTGTGAGGACCAGACATATACTTGATAAAGATATTATGGCCATATGGTTTGTCTTCTGCAGGCCACAGTTCCATGGGAAATAGTTTAATCCAGTTAATTGTTTTTGTGGTTTCCTGTTATTGAGAAAGATATTAAACATGTTTGTTTTTATTCTGGTGGCGCTTGACAATAAGTTAGAGATTACTAAAATAATTTGGGTTCATCCTCTGAGGACCATGAATTTTTGACAGATCATCTAAACAACAGACTGGCATCACTATCTGTACATTCTCATTATTTTACCACTGTAAGATAATGAGATATGGTTACATAAGGAAATGGCACATTACAGAATCCATAGGAACAGATCTAACCCATAATAATAAATAATATTACATTGTCAGTGTTTCTAATGAAAGTCTAGAGACTAGAGAAGAAAGTGTCCATCATGACTTCAATGTCTGGTAACAGTTATTCAGCTTCTGAAGGACCATTTCCTTTGAAGCCTCACAGATAGTGTTGATTATGGGACGTTTGGGTCAGAGTGACTTCCTGGTTGTGGGAGGATGAAAGATGGTACCGGAACAGAGAAGAAACACTAAGAGCGCTGTATCTGGGTTGTATTGATGAAAAACAAGGGTGTGCATCATACACAGCAGCAGCAGAAGACATAACAAATGGACACGAACATATATGTACACACGCACACAAATGCCATGTAACACTGAATGCGTGAATCCGCTTCTTTTTACATCACTATCTTCTAAAACTACCATTTTAACTAACATCCCTTGTGCAGTAGTTTCTAAAGCCAACTGAACAGTTCACATTTAATTCACACAATTCAAAAAGATCTATATGAAATGTTAAAGAGTCCTCTAGAGATTTGGCAGTTGATGTTATGATGCAGCCATGAAGGTATGATGCATATGGTAAAAGAAATTAAGTGAAATTAAATTGCAGTCTGATTATAAGGTAAGGTAGTGCTGTGGGTATGTCAAATGGTTGTTGCGTCATACATTGGCATACACTAGGTCAAACTACGCCTTGAGGTCATTGTAAAGCTGCACCACTGTGAGACACTGTTTCCCCTTGAGACAGTAGTAGACAGTAAGTGTGCTCCTTTTGCGGAAAACAGGAGGACACCCTGATGGTGTTGCTATAGCAACCAAGGTCAGAGGTGTGTTTGCCTGTCTCTCTGAACAGAGTAGAGGTAACTGTAGTCAGAGGTTGGATATTGTGGACCCTGAGGAATGCGTCTCAGACACTGTTCTTATCTGTAGAACAATAGACTAAATTCTATATGCTGTAGATGTGTTGGATCTGCCCATATTTGGGCATTGTTCAACTATGGCATTATCTGTTTAAGACTAATCCTGCAGGACTGAAACTCCAGAATTTAAGGGAACATCAGGACAGAGCGTGTACTGATTATTCTTTCATTCTCCTTGATCAAGTCTCGATAAACATTTTCAGCTGAAGACATCTTGAATCTGGGTTGTTTTTTTCCCAGCACTTGTATCCGACACTTTATCCAGCCAGCCTACCTGTGCTGTGCCGTGTTTTCCCTCCTGTGTGTTCTTCATCATCTCCTCCTCTGACTCTCTGTCGTCCAGAGCATCATCTCCGCTGGCGTATCCCGAGGCCTTTATCAAATATCACATCATGTGTGGACATAAGAAAACAAGCTTGTGCTAAAATATGAGCTCAACATATCGGTGTAGTGTTCCACATGCCATTTATTGATCCCATCACAAAGGTAGGAATGAATAAATAAAGGAAAAAAGAAAGGAAACTCCACTGCCAACATTGAAGTTCTGTATTTCTAGCTAAATCAAATCACTTGCTGAGGAGTTTTTAGAAACATCCTGTAGAAATTACAGTTAGTACGTAACATAGTCCATATGACACTCACTCAGGGCTGGAAGAAAGTTTAAAAAAAATTCAAATTACTATTGTTCTTATCAACTTTTTCAATACACTGGGAGAATTTACTAGATACAGTAGTTGAACTGGACAGCAGCCACTAGGTTGGTATTTTTGATCAATGACGTTCTTTGATCACTAGGGGGTGCTGCTGAGCCATGTGCCTCTTATTTGTACAGCACTTTGAATTGTACTAATCTGTATGAAAGGCTGTACAAATTAAGTTTGATTTATTGATATGAATGAACGGTACTGTATGTGTTTCTTACATAAGGATCGTCGTCTTCACACTGTTCCTCAGCTGCTCTGGGATCATCTTTTATCACCAGCTGCTGAATGGATCCCTAGAGAGAGAGAGAGAGAGAGAGAGAGAGAGAGAGAGAGAGAGAGAGAGAGAGAGAGAGAGAGAGAGAGAGAGAGAGAGAGAGAGAGAGAGAGAGAGAGAGAGAGAGAGAGAGAGAGAGAGAGAGAGAGAGAGAGAGAGAGAGAGAGAGAGAGAGAGAGAGAGAGTTAACGTGCTCTTTAAGTTGTAAAAGTCTTATTAACCCTTGAACAGGGTTACTTGAGAATGCTGACTCAGTTTTGCAGACCTTGGCTACTCTATAATGTTTTAAATTACTCTCAGGATATAAACATGAGTTGGATGTCACGCAAATTCATAAAAAATCACATATCCACTCAACCTGGCTTGTTGACTTTAGCTTATTTTCTACATGTTCAAAAATTCTTAACACACAACAGGCTTGGTTTTGTTAAATTTAACTTTAGTAAAAGCAAAAACGAGTACAATTTCATCTACATTTATCTCTATAAAACCTCTGCAAAACTGTCAAATGTTAGTGAATCACACACACTGACACAAGGCTTCCTTCTTTTTATTTCAGGTGTTTCTGATTTCTATATTTTCCAAATAAAATCAATTATAAATAGACAAATGTGACAATCAAACATCTTGACATCAATACATCACATTAGGCTACTAAATAATTTCTCTAAGTACTCTTTTTCACTCAAGATTCAAAGATTTATACACTTTTTTTTGTCTGAGAAAGTTTAAATAGTCAAAAAAGTGCTTTCTGTCTTCAAGCAGATAACTTTAAAGTGTGAATGATTGTGTTATAGCCTCTTTCTCTCTTTATAGACAGAAAACTAGCACACACACAATGAAGTACAGTCCGCTGGCTGATATCACCATAGAGACCAGTTTTCCAAAGACACACATACACACACACACAGTGTGCACGGCACTCACACTCACAGCATGGTGCTAACTGATTTTTACAGGAGCATGGAGAGAGCTGTCCATTCCTTTGGCCAATACTCATAACATTTACAACATTCGCACACAAACACATGCTGATTAAAAAGGGCCCCATGCCATGACTGCTCTCCTTTGAAGCCCCAAGACAACAAACACAAGGACATATGGACACACACACACACACACACACACACACACACACACACACACACACACACACACACACACACACACACACACACACACACACACACACACACACACACACACACACACACACACACACACACACACACAGTGACCCAAATATTTCGGACTGGACATGACCGCAGTCGCACATGCACATATTGTGTCGTCATGCTTGAGATAACCTGTTCATAAAGTCAGGCTACGCTGCACAAAGCAGAATGAAATGAGAATGACTGCATCCCCTCGCCATGGCAACGGCAAGTCATTTACAGCTTGTATTTATCGTTGTGAGCATTGTAGAGTTCAAAATGGACTGACAGCAGTTCCCGTAGTAATTTCAGTCTCAAGAGAGTTTTAGTATCTGACTCTATAAATCAAGTCTATTATACAGTATGTTGTCATTCCTATTGACCACGGAACAACATTTATATAGTCTGCAAGACCTTAGAATGACACTTCACACCTATTTCATGAACATGTCTGTATTTACTTTTCTTTACAGCTTGGTGCTGACTGAGGTAATGTTGAATTAAAGGTTTATCATAAAAAAGTAATTACCATGCAATTAAAGCATTTTTTGGACCTGTAAGTATTAAAGACCTTTTACTATTGTAGGTTTTCCACATTTTTCCTCTTTTTGGTTACAGGCTATAATTATCAGCTCTTACAAATAAACTCCAGGGGGCTGAAGGTACTAATTAAAGACTTTTTCCCATTGGGTAGATGAGTGTTCTTCTGTAGTGCATAGTAAAGGATCTTAGTCGCCCACAAGGTGTCACTAAAAATGCAGGCAGTATATGTATACTATAATGTGTCCATGGTTTTCCTCAAGATGTAAATGTGTCTTGTTGGACTTAACAGTATTAGTTTGAGTATTCATGCAGAAATATATTTTTTTTTAAAACAACAACCAAAAACCCCAAAAAAGAAAAAACCCACAACAGTGAAACCTATTTTCGAATTATTATTATTTATTTATTTTGTTATTTTGCTTGTATTATATAGTTTTTGGTTATTTCAGTTCTTATTTAAGTATGTATACCGACATTGCAGGTTTAAAGTACACTGTGGCATTTTTCCCACTAGTCCACAAGAACATCCCATAATATAACCCTTGATCTGACCACAAGTAGGCCTTGTTGATATGTCTGACTTCCTCATTTGCCATCAACTTACTCCCTGTCCCTCCCTTCTTTGCCCTCTCTCCTCTTTCTTCCCCCCTTACTTCCTCTCTGTCTCTGATCCTCAAAGTTTTATTCAGCCAAATTTGTGCAGACCACGTGTTCTTCAGGATGCAGGACTAGAGCTGGCCATGATATTCTGACCCTGCATAGACCCGACTGTATCCAATTTGTGTCGATGTGGGATTAGCCAGTTAAAAGACAATGTCAGCTTGCTCCTAAATTAATGGGGGAAAGTTTGGGATGTTTGATTTTCTTGTTTGGATAGAGCTGCCATTGACTCCTAGCTCTAGTCACATATAATGGACAGACTTGAATGGTTTCATCATGTCTTATTGTCAAGATCTTGATCTTATTGTTGAACTATTCCTTTATTATTAAAAGAATCATTTTAGAAATCCTGCAAAAAATTTACTGGATGAGGCCACCATAGTTTAATTAAGTCGAAACAAAGAGGAAAGTCAAGTAGAAGAGGAAGAAATATAGTGTCTTTTTTTGTAATTGAATCAAGCCTTTGATACCCTGTTTGCATTAATGGCATGCTATTTCTCTGCTCGTTGAAAGATCTCACCACGGATGTTGTGGTTATGTGGCATGCATTTTAATGAGTAGCAGTTATTCTATCTGTACTGATGCACACAATCCTATAAATACAGCCTACAGTAAAACATAGTGTACATGCACATTTTGCTATCTTTCATTTGTCCTTTTTCAGCATGTCCTGAGGACAGCACCCGAGGCTTTTTTACTGTATGTTCTCCTTGTTGTTATGCAACAACATTCATGAGGCAGCAGATAACATTCAGTTCTTTTACATGGTAATGAGAGGCCAAAACACACATGCACATACCTACACAGACACACACACTAAAGAATTTAATCCTAAACTCTGCTACAGAGACAAACTACACATTGATATTGACACAGGCAGAATCTCATTCTTTCTTGTTCCTTTTGCTCTTCTGGCAAACACTCCTTTTCCCCCACCAGATACAAAAACCACCCACATACACACCAACTTTTTTCACTTACCACAAACTTGTCGAGCCCTGTGCTTCCTGCATTGGCGACGAAGATGCCCGAGTTGTGTGAGAAAGTGAGTTTCTCTGGTTTTCGATGGAAGGTAGTCCTCTCGGCCTCGCCACAGTCCATGTATAGACGCACCTCTTCATGCTCCACCACCACCTGACAGATAAATACATCTATTAAGTACAGTCTTTCCCATTGATGTCAGCTTACATCCTCCATTCACCAGAGAGGGAAAACTTCCAGAAGTATGATTCATTTCCTCAGAAGTCAGGGTCAGCAATCACATTACTCTGGCAATGAAGATGATTGAGTCGAGAGCTATCACTCTATCAAACCTACAAATATACAACTCTGATATTGTGATTCTTTGCTATATGTCTAATTACTGAAAAAATACATAAACAAGTCACTCCAAGGTATTTTTACTTTTGACTGTATCACAATTAATGTAAAAACAAAGCTACAAATGTACAGTAGTAGTAGCTGTTTTTTCTCCAAAAGTGAGTGGTGTAAAACCTAAAAAATACACTCTCTCTGCTCTCAGAATCATTAATCAAGGTTTAATCACACATTTATTGATCAGTCAGATTGGGTATTGATGCATTTTAAATAGATCTGTACTTCAAATTGGTATAGATACTTTTTATGAGTGGAGCAAACTGCAAGGGTGTAGAATATGGACAGTATGTACGGATTAATAAACAAATTGACTTTTTTTTTTTGCACTTTTTTGACAATTTATTGTCAAAAAACACTTTTTAAGTGTTAAAAATATGTAAAATCTATTAACTCCAAAATTGTATGGATTTACAAAATGACATTTTGATGTCTCACTTAATGTGGCAAGACTGTGTTAGTTATAGAAATAATTTATATAGTGTTAGAAATAAAGAGCTGACATCAATATTATCCCTTATGAACTGTTAAGTAAATACAGGTAAGAAATTTTAAAAAACAAAAACAAAAAAAACATTAATTGCATATTTTACTGTATTGTATCTAAGCCAGATGCAGTGTGCTGCTTACTGTGAATCGTGTCCACTGGTCGGTCATGTCTGGGACACTGAAGGCAGCAGCCTTGTGGCTGTGGGAGGCTTGCTCTCTGTCAGTATAGTACAATAAGATGCTCTGGAGGCCCCCACGGACCGGAGTGAGGGCCAACCCCAGCTCCACCACCTTCTGCTGGGCATCTGTGATGGAAAAGAGAATACCTCCTTGCTGATTGGCTGGACGCACCTGAGGAAAGGCAAAGGTAGAAGACACTAGAGGCTTATTACTTTAGCACAGCATCCCGTTATAATGAATATTACATAGCATACCATCGTCCTGCACGCATATAAGTGCAGTAGTGTATATGAAGGCCACTGAAGTTCAAGTACATATGAAAACAATCATTCCTATCTTTAAAAAAAAAAATAAAATAAAATTGCTAACTGATGCCTGTGCAGGCTGGGGAAAGGGAAAATGAGAAAAAGACAAAAAGTGGAACTTCAGAAAATCCGGAACCTGAACATGTATTTTGTTTTATTTTCAGAATTCCACAAGATGGCAAAAGACCCTCACTAGAGCCAGTGTGGTTTGTCCATTCTGGGCTACCGTAGAAACATAGCGGTGCAACGTGGCGGGCTCTGTGGAAGAGGACCCACTCCCTATGTAGACATAAAGGTTTCATTCTAAGGTAATGAAAACACTATTGTTATTTTCAGGTGATTATACACTAAGGGCCTGATTTACTAAGATCCCCAATAGTGGGTACTAAATTGCGTGCACAGTGCAATAGATTGCAAACTCGTTTTGCGGGTGATCTACTAAGAATAACTGCGTAAATGAAAACAGGTGCAACAGGGTGGAGACAGCAGTATTTAAATGAGGGGTTTGCGTGTCTTTATGGAGAGTTTGGACGAGCAGAAAGCTGCAAGCGCAAAATGAAATGTGATCAGGTTCTAGTGGAAGAGGTTAACTAATATATTGAGTTATAACAAAAACAGATATTACCAGAAAAACCGACATATGGGAGAGTATTTGTGACGAAGTCAATGCTGTTAGTAACCAAAAATATTCCACTCCAAAATAATTAACACAGGTGGAAAAACTCCGTCCTGTGTGTATTCTGTCATTGTGTCTCCGTCTCCTCCTCTCCACAGTGACAAAAGTCATCTGTGCCCAGTACACAGCCGGTTAATACCTGCCCTTCAAAGGTATTATTTATAGACGCAGTTAGCGTCAGAAAAAATACCTTCAGGTTTGGTAAATCACAATGCGCGTGCTAAATAACATATTTGCATTTTCTCCTCCCTGTATTTTGCACACTGGGGTTGAAACTCCTCATATTACATATTCATTATGGCAAACGTACTAAATGGAAAGCACGTATTATCTTGCACAGTTGAAAGACGCAAACCTCAGTGCGCTGCGTTAGTAGATCAGCTTGCACATTTTTTGCAGGTGATGTAAATTTTGGACACGTTTCTACACACGCAAGTGTGTAAATCAGGCCCTTAGTTCGTTCTGCTAGATGCCACTAAGTTTTACACATTGCACCTTTAAAATAAAACTTCTGTTTTGTACTTATTCCTGACTTGATAAACCTGCTCCTGTATGTGTCTCTAGAGACACATACAGGACCACATGATGACAGTTTGAGGAGGTTTAAAAGCCACAGGTTGCAGGTTAAACTGTGTAGTCTCATGTTACCGTGACAATGATGGCAAAGTCCCTGTAAAACGACCCTGGCACGAAGGTCTTGGTGAGCCGGCCAATGTTGGCATCGGGCCCGAAGTTGTAGGCTGGAAAACCCTCGTAGCCAGGAGTGAAGGAGACCGAAGGAGGGAGGGGGACGCCAATCAACTCCGTCAGGTCCAGGTGACCCCCTGAGCCTCGTTCTGATAGAGACAGACACAATGTTAAAAACTGAGAAAGAGGAAGGAACCGGTAGGGGCAGGACGGAAAAAAGCTTTTCTTTTTAGACTTTTTTAATATGACTTATTCTGAGAATGTGTCTTTTTAGTTGGATTCATATTTTTGAGGTTCCATTCACCAAAATGAAGCAGATGCCTCCCATCTTCCCTCATTCCTACACCACATTAGACTAAGAGACAGAGGTGCTTGTGAATCATCTTGACATGACTTTAATTCGACTTGATTTGATCCCGACTCATCCCACGCCTCGCTGCTCTGCCTCACATGGACATAATCCTCCGAAACAGATAAGCACACACAATGTGAGG
This sequence comes from Scomber scombrus, assembly GCF_963691925.1. Classification (NCBI taxonomy): domain Eukaryota; kingdom Metazoa; phylum Chordata; class Actinopteri; order Scombriformes; family Scombridae; genus Scomber; species Scomber scombrus. The sequence continues at coordinate 5,908,844 of NC_084980.1, forward strand.
CAATTAAGAGTGTGTACGTATTGTGAAGAGATGGCTTCACATTCCCTTGATTCCCCCCACTTTGGAAATCGTCTCCCGTAGCGACATACTTTCACCTCAGCATTCCAGCTGGGCTCACCCCTGCCTGGTATATCTCTGTCATACACTCGCGCACACATCAAACACACACCTCACCCACGTGAACCCACACACACTAAAGCCCAGACCAGACTGGACAGGCCGACATTTGGGGGTCTCTAATTCATGAGTCTGACCAACTGGAAAGATACCTGATTAGAGGGTTTAGTGTGTGTGAGTTTGTGGGGGTGGGCTTCTGTGCACATTTACACATTTATTGTTGCAAACACAGGTGGTGAGGTGGGCACTCAAGATGCACACACACACACACACACACACACACACACACACACACACACACACACACACACACACACACACACACACACACACACACACACACACACACACACACACACACACACACACACACACACACAAACTAAAGCCATCACACCTCCAGTCCAGATGTGCGGTCATTAGTGCTCTGTAATGACTGAGAGAACTCCAGCTACTACCAGTATGTTGTCCAGAGGTTTCTTCTTCATCCCTGCACTTTAACAACAGAGATTAGAAAATAATACCCAGTCTTCCCAGAGACTGGTTGAGACTGACTTGGCAGCAACGGCCTGTTGGTGATTACCAGTCATTATTTGGACAGCGGCCATTTCCAGATACAGAGGCACCTTTTCACCTTAGTGCTGTGAAGAGTTCTCAAGGTCTGAGTTGGCCAGAGAAGAAGACAAAGGAGGAGCAAAAGACTGAGCAGCAATACTAGAAATCTCTCAGCACACTTTTATGGAGTCAGTTAAGAGACTGACAGAGATAATGGACTAAATGACAATATGCTTTCATACAACAAAACATGTCATGTCTAAATAAGTTTTACATTTACAATTAGTCATTTAGCAAGTGGCTCTCAGATGAGGCAAGACTAATAAACAAGAGGACACTGACTCAAAAAGAGCCATGGTAAAAAATTCTCAGCTGATACAAGCACAATGATGAAGAGCATTAGATGGAAGTATTTTGTTGTTGTTGTTTCATCCCTTTCACACTACAGTGGACAGCTATTCAAAAGCTGTTGTCTTATATATGCATGGCTTTTGATGGCATAGTTGCACTAAAAGCCACCACAGTGGGCACTAGTGCATCATCCAATACACTGCCACTTCATCTGCAGTTACCTTTTTGGTTTTAAATCAGTTGATTTATGTTATTGTAATGTAATGTAATGTGATGGAGGGGAAAAAACACTTAGAGAAAAAAAACTGGTTTGGAAACACACACACACACACACACACACACACACACACACACACACACACACACACACACACACACACACACACACACACACACACACACACACACACACACACACTCACACTCACACACACACAAAGAATGTGTCAAATCCCATTCTAATGATCATGTGATGTGGTTTTAGGAGTAGATACTTCGACAATATTCATATTCAAAACAGATTTAATACAGATCTCTAACACATATCTCAATGATTTCTTTTTATTAATTAGGCCAGTGATTTAGTACTGCAGTGACCAGCTTCAGATACTCGATCAGTAAATTGTTCATTCTTTAACCAGCCAGTCAAACAGTTGAGTTACTCAGGTGGACATACAGGCTATAAACCAGTCAACCAATCCAACGGCACATCAGTCGTTTAGTCAGTTCCATTCATTTCTTTAGTCAAGCAGTCTATCAGTCATCTAATCACCCAGTCATTTTGCATCACATTTTTCCACTCTACCTCCCTCCTCCTTAACCTAATCCTCGTCATGTCGACCACATGGATGCTTGATCAGCTTGTGGAGACTTATAAAACCAATATTAACAACCCCCCCGATGTTGCCACGGATAACCTTTTAAACCCACCTTAACCTTGCCATGCCACACAAAAGCTTCCCACTGAAGCTTTTGTGTAGCTAACTCTCCTTAGATTTCAGACTCTAAAAGATTTAGAGCAGAGCACATCAGGGTACGACACATACCAGCACGCTACATAAACAACTAAGGCTTCTGTTCTGCTTCCTGACATTCACGGAAACATGATACAAACTTACATACAAGATGCAATTTACAGCTTAACTAATGTAGATGAGGGACTGAACCACTGACCAATCAACACAACCTGAACAAATGAGATGGAATTAGGTTAGTAAATGTGATGGACCTGTTAAACTAAACAAGGGGATGGTATTGACAATTAGAAGTCCAATTTCCTCTGCAACCATTCAACAGTAGTAAATCATTTTGCATTTTATTTAAAAAAATCCTTGAATTGGTGAACAAAGAGGCATTCAGAGTGAGAGGACAATGTACAGTAGGTCTTATTTGGAAAAATTGGCTTTTTGTCAATAAGACTGTTACAGAATGATATAACCCAGTGGTTCCCAAACTGGGGTCAATAAACTGATAAATCTGAGGGCCTGTGAGATGGTGAAGAAGATTGAACATTTCTGACGCACAAATTATATTTAGTTTTGTTAACTTTCTTCTTAAAAAAAGGAGTTCTGAAATATAGTTTTGCACTTTGATTTATTCAGGAAACTTGTGAGAAATTTAAATAAAAAATAAAACAATGATGCGGGAGAGTTAAGAAGATAACTCTGAATCCAACACTTCCCATAATGCAACAGAGATGGCGTCTTTGTTAGAGTCTCTGTGCCTGCTACAAACTGTAAAAAAAAAAAAACTCCATGACATCCTTTAAAATGTATAGCTCGCAGACTTGGGAAAGCTCCTCCAGAGAGCCTCAGAGAACATTATACAACTGTTTTCACTTCTCATGATGAGGGTGATACTGAGGTTCATGTAACTTCATAAAACTTCATAAAATCAAAGTTCTCCTCTAATATTTACTCACTATTTCAAATCTATTCAAATGTAGAGAAGGGAACAGGACAATCAATCAGAAGGGAGTATAATAATTCAAAAAGTTTGAGGACCACTAACTATTTGCATACTAAATATGGATAAATTAGTAATTTCTGTCCCAAACGACTCTGAACTAGAAATCAGCCAATGGGAGAGCTGGAGCTGCAAATCTGTTGCAAATCCCTCAAACACTCTTTGTGCCTCCCCTCCTCTCTTCACCTCCCCTGTTACACTCACCAGTCTTCCAGTGTTTCAGTGGTTTGAACTGAGATCTGCCGTTGCTGTTTCCACCTGTGTTCTCATCTGGAGATGGAGTCCCAGGTGCCGTTTTGCTGTGGCCAGGAACTGACACTGCAGGGTGGGGCGTGGGTTTTCGAGTGCTACTCTCTGGAGCTTTCTCCTTCATCCCCCCGTCCTCCTTTCCCACCCACTTGGTTGTACCCGGGATGTCAGAAGGGCCCGGTGAGGTGATGGATGGAAAAGAGATGGAGGGGCGAGCAGACAGAGGAGAAGGAGTAGGACTGCTTTTTGGGTTTGCCCAGAGGAAACTCCACCACTGAGATCTCACAGGAGAGGAGAGGAGCAGGAGGAGAGCGAGAGAGAAGCGAAGGGTTCCCATCCTCTTTTTGTGTCTGGATGTACAAACACGCAGATTCTCTTAACTGCAGCTACTAAATACTACACATATGTAAGACACAGTGTTAAGTCTCCAGCTATGAGAGGATGCACACAGTGTTACTGGTGCATGCAGAGTCCTGCAGGGTGTGCCAAAAGAAAATCTCAAGTAATCCAGGAGGAGATCAGGCACAACAAAAAAATATTCAAGGAACAAACTTTCAGCCTCTTACTGTCTTCTTTTCGTCTCCTCTCCCTGTTATGTCCTTCTTTCTCTGTCAGTCTCTCTCGCTCTGTTTCTCTCTGACATCTCTCTCTTTTCCCGTCTCCCTCTCCCTCCCCTCCTCTCTCTCCCTGTGTAATTACCAACTCCCCCTCCTCTGGCACTCAACAGCACAGCAAACTTGATTTTCTCTCCCTCTTTCTCTCCCTCACTCAGACAGGCAGATTAGAGAGTTAGTTCACTACTCCTCCTCCCTCCACCTCCTCCTCCTTCTCCTCCTTTGCTCTCTCTACTTTCTTCCCATCTCTGTGTGCATGCTGTCTGGATTCAGACCCGAGGTCTTTCGCTCTCCCTTCATGCCACACCAACTGACAGCCTGTCAAGTCTAACAGCACACTGATACAGATTCAGACTCTATCATGTATGATGCTGCAGGTGCAAAACCTTTGCAGTGTATCCTCACCTCCATTTCCCTGTTGCTTTACAGTGTTTACCGGCAAAAAGGGTGGAAATGCCAAAAGGAAATCCCCTTAAGGATCACACCATAATTAATTTAAAATGAGCCACATCTAAACATTTATATAGGTCTCTACTAACAATGAGACTGGTGGTGAGATATACTACATGAAACCACAATAAATGAGCCCAGGAAACACAAAAAGGTATTAATGTACAGTGTTTTATCTGGTCAAAACCAAACATCTGCAAACATGATGCATTTGAAAGGTTGTTTGAAGGACAAAGAAGCCTCCCTCATCTCTTATAAGGCTTTACTGGCTGTTTGGTTTCATTGTTAATACTCATTTTATTGATTCTGGGGTCAGTCGAACCAAAGAGAAAATCGTGAATACTTTCTAAAGTTGTTACTTCTCGTTGACTGACTATTTGTTTAAATGTAATTTGTAAGGCTGCAACTAACTGTTAATTATTTCCTTGATTAATTGCCAAGTCGTTTGGTTTATGAAATGTCAGAAAATGGTGAAAAATGTTTTTTTTGAATCTCAATTGATCCTAGGGAAATTTCAATCAGCCAGACTTTGGTATTCTGTCTCCTCTACTTCAGTTTTTGTCACTATTTTTGTGCCAATATTTTCAAATTCCCTCTATTATCTTGTCAGGTTGTCTGAGTGCTAACTCATTCTGATTCACCTGCTTCACACCATTTGGACACAACTAAAACTACAGCTCCTCTCTCCTGATCTTCAGAATGCTGTTTGTAACATTCATTTATCACCTAAATTTTAGTTGAAAAAATATAGAAACTAAATAGGATGGAAGCAATTCTCTCTGCTGCAGCTCATTGAACAGGAAGAGAGGCCCCATATTGATGATGACAAAGGGATGCCTGTTCTGTTGTATTGTGCTTCGGCGAGTGTTTGGTGAGGTCCAGGATGAGGTTGAGACTGTCTCGGGATCATGGAGGTGTTTGTTCGGGCTGATACTTTCACAGTAGGGGTGTGGTCAACCCAAGCATGTTTGACGCCCTTCATTGTCTCGTTAGAAAACCTGGGGAAGACTGAAAACATATAGCTTCTCTCACTAGATAAAGACATTTTAGGGGTTTGTAACCTCAGGCAAATATTGGAAACAACTCAAAAGTGCAAGGGTTTATCATTTGTAAGATGGTAATGGTTGCATCAGTAATATATATAATGCATGCTGTGTAATATGAGAGAAAGAAAGGTTTACTGGTGCATTTGTTCATGTTTTACACATTATCACTTGTCATAGTAAGTAAAGCACAGGTGTTACTAACTATGGCTCAGTTATATTTATGTATAATAAACTTTACCCAAGTATGTCACGAATGAACGTGTGAAAAATAGCCAGTATGAACAATACCAGGACCCTGAAACAGCTCTGCAGTACCTGGTAGCTTTTAAGACACTTGTAGGTCATTGCTTTGGTTTTATGGCCCAAGTTCAGTCTGTACTGCTATTATCAGCATCATAAGCAGCTGTTGTCTGCAAACAAGTCATGACGACCTGACCATCATCAAACAGCTGGCAAAGTTAGCAACTAGCTGGTGTAGAAAGCTGAACATTTAACTAAGGCTAAGTCCTATGACTTTACCTTTGTATGCCATGTGTGCAGCAAATGACAATGTTAGAAATGATTGAAGACAATATGAAGCCTTAACAACTAACGAGCGAAATATTGCCCTCAAGAATTGGTGGAGAACAATGTCGTTGTTGGTTCGCTGGTTGACAATGTTGGCACAAAGTCAACCAGCTAAGTTGTCAGTAGAAAGGTGAGCATTAATGTGTTTGTAGAAGCAACCTTGAAAAGTTTAATCCGACCTATAGGAGCCATGCTGGTCAGAAGACACCAACACATAAACAGTGGTGGGAGAAAAAGGGTGGGTGGACTCTAATGGAGCAGATGACAGGTTTAAAACTTAAAGAGAGGGTGAGGAAACTGCCCGAGGGGGGTAAGGCTTGATTAGATGTGGATTAGCTAGAGATGGGGGTTTTTGGGATGGGATAAGTTGAGAAAGAGTTAGGGGGGCTCAGGAAGTGAGGCATGTGGGGGCAAATCTGATGATACATCCCAGTGAAACTTGTACATTTGTACTGTGTAATCATAGCTTCAACCTCCAACTAAGTGTACTGAGGGGGTATTATTTGATTGTAGTAGTTAGCTATTATACAAGACATATCCAAGAATGAAAAATACAGTGTGTCTTTAAGACAGTATTCACTAACTTTTTCTGGGTCTTTGGGGGAAGCAGAACAAGCTTTGAACCCAACATATTATCATCTTATCAAATTTCCAAGTTGCAAATCCAGTAGACATAGCGCAAAACTAACATGAATGTTTCTGGCCACCTGACAAATGTAAATCCAATATTTATTTTCATTTTAGCTCTTTTTTGTTCTCCACCAACTCCTGAGAGCAATAATCGTTTCATCAGCTTCCCAAGGCTTCACTATAATCACTGTTTTCCAACTTTGTCTGTCGTTTGGTGCTGGAGAAATAGCCTACATTGGGTGTATTTTTTTGTTGTTGTTGTTGTTGCCAAAAACAACAGCAGCCTTTTTGGTAATTGTAAGTAAATGGTGTACGATTAGTAAATCGTTTAAATTAAACCAAATAATGATATTGTTATAATTTGTCTCTGGGCAGAGGTGGAAATCAGAGTTTCAGTAATATAACAACAGGTTGAGATCACTTAGCTGTTACCTTCTAAACTACAACCAGTCATCTGTTTGAGGGTATACATGAAATGACAGGATGAAAGTGATTGTTATCATGGCCTCTACCAGGAATTATCTTGTTATCCTGTCAACAATACAAAGTGGTCACTTTCGTGTGCAGTGGCTGGTAAAAAGCAGCCACATTCTTATATAGAGTATTTTCAGACCCCCCTTTTTTTCTATACATGGTGACCCCATTTAGGGCCTCTGGATTCCAGGAAGAGTAACCCCTCCACCCTTCACCTCTCTCTCACTTCCCGCTCTACCTAGCAACCACCCCAACAATAAACTCTAATTGGTTTACTGTCACAGCCTATCGCACGGGGATGTTATGAATTAATTCAAAGAAATAACCATTTAAGTGGCTGCAAGAGACAGAATGGAAATCACAAGACCCTTAGACATATGTCTATATGGCATTATATCTTAACAGTTTTTAATTATTTGCTTGCTGCTTTGGACACTGAAATATGTCACTTTATTATATTAAATATGTCCTAAAGTTAGGCTTTTTTGAATTTGTGTGTACCAAAGTGTGTACTATATAATTTAATATAATTTTAGCAGAAACATGACTACTATTATTAGAACTTGCAGCAGAAAAACAATATAAAGAAGATACCTTTTTTTTAAACAAAAAGAAAAACTGTAACATAGTCTTGCTCACTAACCAGTACTCTGCCACCATCTAGTGGCCACAGAGAGCAATGCATGCAGAATTGAGTAGGCTTCAAACTCAAACTGTCACTGTAAAAGGTATAATAACATTTGAATAAAGTTGCATACGGAATCTGCACAGTCAGGTGTGTTTCTAGGTCCATGAAGTAAAAGCATTCAATCACCAATTATTTTCAAAATTCCAAAATATGGCTGAAACTACACTTCTCTAATGTCTTAACTGGTAATGTTCTATAAGACTATGAGAATATCTACAACATTTCACTTGGTTGTAGTAACCATGTAGGATTACCCATATAAGGCTTTTGTTTTCTCAAATTAGAGGGTGCACACACAGAAAAGACAAATAAACAGAGGGGGAATAGAAAAACAACTATCTCCTAATAGCTCACTATGTTTGTAAGATGCTCATTATGATCAACACTGTAATTTTAGAATGTGTTCATTCTTCTTTTTGTGTGTTTGTATGCCCAGTGTGTGTGTGTGTGTGTTTGTGTGTGTGTGTGTGTGTGTGTGTGTGTGTGTGTGTGTGTGTGTGTGTGTGACCTGGTTTTGTGTGATTGACTGTCCAAGTTGGTCCACTCTGCTAATTAGAGCGAAAGAGGTTTTGGCTCACTGGCCAGTCTTTTTGGTGCCAGGACAAAACAAGAACTTATTTAGTCTGCACAACTGCTACGAACAATGTTTTTAAAAAAAAAACAAAAACAAAAAAACCTCTTAAAACAAAGGTCTTTTCTCTAATTCCCCAAATGACTAATTGATCATACCAGTAACGCTCATAAGATGAATTCAAATTAGGCTCTTTGCTTGGAACATTTTTCACTGATGTCATGAAAATTTCTGTCACACAGGCATAAAATCATCTGTGTGATGCCAGAGGAATCATTTTGTTTTTCCATGCAGCTATTCCCCAGCAGATTTGATTGACCCATCTTCTCAACCAACCGTAAAGCAGAAACATGGGTGGGCGGGCTACAAAGGCCAACAGAGAAGACCTGTTCTCAGGTAATGGTATACCACACATAAACATATTCAAACACTGTAGCCACTCGGCAAGTAATCAATGAAGCCAGTGTTGCAAAGTGTGTTTTTCTCATGCACCTCCCCCTCAACCACTCCTTCGTCCCTCACCCTTCTTCCGCTCCTCCTACGATGTGTTTTCATTTCATATTTCTAGGCCATGTTCAGTCAGGAAATGTTGCAGTAAATTTATAAGCTCTTATGGGAAAGGTCAGCCAAGAAAATACGTCAACATGTGGAGTAAAGAGTCATTATCTACATTCAGTCAGTCAGGCCAACAGAGTCACTGGTATGCATCAATAAAAAGGACTAATGCAGGCAGTACAATGGCATAAAATGAACCTGGGACAAAAAAAAGTCAACTTGTCAATTTAGACACTTTTAATCAAACTGCTTCAGTAAAGTCTTTCAAATATCCTTTTGGCTACAATCTGGATGTGACCTGTGACTGATGCTAAGATAAATGTATACATGATAAAATGAATAAAAAAATAGGGATACAAAGGAAAGAAACAAAACTCATTTGGATTCTTAACTTGTTAAGTGAAAAACAATTGACAGAATGGCAGTTTTGTAGGTATTTTATCCTAAAATTTCAATGAAATGAATGCAGCAGCTGTAATGTTAGGACAACACAAACTAAATGGATGATGTACAAAACCAAACTAATGTAAAATACAGCTTATCCTTAACTTTTTTTAAGCTGACATTAGTCATTGTGCAAGAAACGTATCGCTAATGTTAGTTGTATAAAGGAGACAAAAACATTGATTAATTGTTTCACAATTTTGTCAACCAGAATGATGATACAACCTATCAGCTGGAGATCTCACACACCTAACTATAATTTATAACTATATCACTGGCAGCAGCACTTTATTTGTGTGGCTATTCACACAGGTAAGGTAGATCATTCAGAGGTGATTGTCACAGTGGAACAGGATCTGTCTGTCTCCTCTGTTCGTCTGCCTGTCTGTCTGTGCAAATCTCTTTTGTGTCCGGGACGGCAGGTGGGAGACAAAAGAATGTGTGGAATGTCAAAGATGATGTTAGATGTGCACCTTCACACACACACACACACACACGCACACGCACACGCACACGCGCACACACACACGCACACACAAAAACACTCTGAAAGTCCAGGTCGACCTCCAACCTCAGTGAAGACACAAAGGAACTACCTGCGGGGCAAAGAGGTGTGTATGTGTGTGGGGTGTGTGAATTAGAATCTATCAATCTCCATCAGCTCTGTCTACAATGAAAGAACAAACTAGAGATTGTTGCTGTCCAAATACTGTTACAGACACAGCAAATACAACAGCTGACCTAGGAAGACTCAATATCTGACTACATAAACATATACACATACAGTACAGTTCACACTGTTGCTGTTGTCGGCAGTAACATATCAGTGTTATCACCATTATCCTAGTAGTGGTTTAAGCAATAGCCATGTGTATCACTGAAATATGCTCAATGCCACCCTTAGCATGGGAAAAGTGTGGGAGACTGTGCAGAAAAAAGGAGAACAAACACAGAGCTTCTTTAAGACGGAGGACAAAGAGAGAAAGGATAATAAGAGGAGAGGATAAAACAGGAGAAAATTGGGAGTCAGAGAGGTTATCAGAGGGAGAGTCTGACCCTAGGGTAGGATTAACCCAAACATCTGACCCACCCACCCACCACGCACACACCCAAGCACACATACAAAGAGTAATGAAAGACTTGGATGCTGTAGACCGAAACTTTAATAATGTGTAAGTACTTGAACTCTCTCTAGACAGGATCTTGTATTTGAGGTCCTGTATTTGACCATACAAATGTATGTGTATGTGTGTGTGTGTGTGTGTGTGTGTGTGTGTGTGTGTGTGTGTGTGTGTGTGTGTGTGTGTGCCTTTGTAAATCACAGCTCCCATTCAGAGCCAATTGAGCATGTGTAAGTAGAATCTAGATTGCCTTGCGCTGAAAGACAAATCATGTTATACTCTGTATTGGCTTGATGCTATCAAACAGCTGATTCAAAACAAAGTCTGGGTTATCTGAAAGCAGATAAGCCTCTACTGACAGTTTGGATATTAGACAGAAGGGCCACAGTGAGATACTGTCTTTGTCATTGTTACAGTTTCATTTAATTTACTTGTTGTAAATGTATTATTGCCGTGAAGCAGCTTTTAGAGTTGACTGTGTTACTCAAGCATATCAGAGATTACATCTCCTCTATTTGCCCAACTTTTAACTCAATTTCCAACCTGTGTGCCTTTGATGAAAGCCTGCATCACTTACATTTTTGGATAATGACTGGGGCCGGCATCCAGCCAATAACATTAGAGAAGTCATGAGGCCAACATAACACAGTTTATAGTACACACAGCTGACAAGACAAATTAGGAATGTGGTCTAAGGTAAATTCAGTTTTATCTGACTTTAATTACCTTAAAAAGGTTTCCTACATTTCATCTAAATCTTACGTTAACTAGATTACTCAAATATTAAAATGCCTTCTGTTGTTAACTATCCACTATGTTGAAGTGTCTTGGATCTGCTGCCAGGTCTGGGATTATTTGTCCTGACCCTGACTTCTGACGTCCCTTTAGGAAGGTCATTATAGAGACATCTTTACTCAAGTACAGTGCTATGTAAATATTTATGACCATTAAAAATTATACTTGCTCTCATCAATATATTTAGGTGGAAAAAACTAACATATGTTATGTGAAAGGTGTCACTCACAGTGAGACGAACCCACAGAAACCCTATTCTTAGTTATGTGTTATAGCTGGCAAATTTAACTAATTTCCTCAGGCTAGCTAGTCAACACAATGGAGTATATAACAACACCTTAGTTAAAAGTACAGTGAAATACTTGCTTTACATTTGCCAGATGCCCACAAACAGAATTTCACATAAATGCTAATGTTGTTCTGCATCTGCTGTATGGATGTGTGAATAGACACCTGTTCGCTAACATGTTCACCATGTCAACTTAACACTAGTGTTAAGTGTTAAGCATTATCAGTATTGGGTTTACAGCCATGTGTGTATTAGAGCTGGATACCAGACTGAAAATGGCACCCATTCAGTCCAATAAGTTATTGCTTGGCTGGCACATGAATACGCTAAAAGAAGTTTCTCTTAAAGGTGTAGTGTAAACAGTTTCTTTCAAAACACAAACAAAAGTCAAAACAAATACAACTACAAAATCGCGCTGCAAATAAAAAACACGCTGCAAGAAACAAAAACAAATGCATAAACGTCAAACGTCCAAAATCGACCAATCCAACATTGATGCCCACTTCATGCAGTGATTGTTCAAAAATGTGGAGGTGAGAAAGTTAGTAGGATTCTCTTTTTTCATTCTTTAAGCAGCCATCCCCACACTTAAACATTACTACTTTTAAGATTTTCTGTTCATGTCTCAAAAAAATTTAAACCAACAAAACTGCAAGAAAAATAAGTCTGGACATTGCTCCCTATTTGTTATTTTAATTTTTGACTTTCCTTTCTTGTCTCTGCTCCGATATGTTGATTTAAATGCCTAATACATGGAAACTTATGTGCACTTTATTGTATTTAACTTTGATCTGTTATTAATATCTTCTTTGAGAGTCTATATTTTCAGTCTATATGTCTATATGTTCAATAAAGTTCTGAAGAAAAAAAAGTGCAATGCCCATGCTGCTGTGAATGAAAGTGTCTGTAACGTTTAGTTGAGAAAACCTAGAGCGCCCCCTGTAGGTTTGGGGCACTTCCGTTGTAGTGAGTGGTTATGCAGCGTTTCTCTTAATGCAGGTGTTTTCTTGATTTGCATCGTTTCTGGCTTTGCATCATTTCCTTATTTGCAGCGTGTTTGACGTTTATGCATTTGTTTTTGTTTCTTGCAGCGTGTTTTTTATTTGCAGTGCGATTTTGTAGTTGTATTTGTTTGCATCGTTTCTGTACTTGCAGCTGTTCTCCCCCAAATGAAGCGGTTGGCCCCGGTCGGCCACCGTCCTAAAGGCTTCAAATTATGTAATATATTTGTCATATGTCATATATTTGACAACGATTGGCTCCAAAATAGTTGTGATGTCACAAATCCTGCTCGTAGGCCCACCACTTAAAATTAGATTTAAATGAACACAGAGAAGCTTTCCACTTTCAGCAGATGAATGTGAAAACAGCCTGCTAAAGTCAAGCTCTGCACATACATCATTCTGCACAGTGATGCTCAGGGACTCGATTCATTTTTATATATATAAAAATATTGATTAGTGAAACTTTGAACAGCATGAAAGTAAAGTTTTGCCTACTGATTTGGTTTGGTTGTGCAAAAAACTGAAGCATTTTATAATCTTACTCATAAAAATAAATGAAAGTCTTATGGTAGGTAGCATGTGATTGCAGTCTGTAATGGGGGCTGATTGGTTTAATGGCTTACAGGCTGCCTGCTGATTAGACAATAACCAATTGACTGGGCTGATGCTACAGATGAACTTCTGATTTCCAAGCACACATATCACACACACACACCCCCACGTTCGCTCAATGCCACACTGTAAGGCCTACAGCATATTTCCGATAAAAGAATGCATTGTTTGGACTTGTTGGGGAGGTCAGAGGTGGACATCTGCAGAAAGGACAGTTTCCATTACATCAAGTATCCCTGGCTTCAACCCCATCCCGCCTCCCCCGATTCTCTACCATCCTCTCACCCTCACTTCACCCCTTCAAATACACAATCATACATGGATAGACACAGAGAGATGGAGGTCATCTAGTTTGAAGCTCAGCGATGGGTTTTTTTCCACGTGCATGTGCCTGCTGAGATAAGTAGGCCAGCTGGACACAGAGAGACAGTGTGATGGGACGGGCAGGCGGACAGGCAGACAGGCAGACAGGCAGACAGGCAGACAGGCAGGCAGGCAGACAGACAGACAGACAGACAGACAGACAGACAGACAGACAGACAGACAGACAGACAGACAGACAGACAGACAGACAGACAGACAGACAGACAGACAGACAGACAGACAGACAGACAAGTGGAAATGAATTGACGTCAACTACAAAACTTGGTCAGATTTGGTGTTCACCATATCTAACCCCATTTGCTCTTTTTCATTTAAGTTTGTATTATCATTTGATAAACCTCAGTCCTCAGCTTTAAAGGCTCATTTTGCTCCAATCCTATAAAAATCCATATTTTCAATACATTTTATTTGTGATAATCATACCACACTAAATTTGAAAAATGTATGTAAATGCTACACAAACAAGGCCATCACTTAAAGTCCACTGCCAGCCCATGAGTGTGTCTTACATTATATCAGAATGGATTTAGTGAATCATGATGTATTGTAATTATACTGACCAAGATTATTTATTCAGATCCAATCAATAATAGTAGTTGAAAGTTATATATACTATATACTATACCTAATTTCTTTATAGTACATGAAACCTGGTAAATGTATCAGAAAAAGTTGCCTAATCACAATTTTAGGCACTTTTTTTATTATTATAGAAGATTACCTGTTAATGCTTTACTAATGTCTTCATGTCGTCTTGATAAGCATAAATATGAACAATTTCTTTATAATTACTATAATAATATTGTAAAGTGAAATTCCTGTACAATTCCTACAGAGGGCAAACAAAGATAATTCAAGATAAACTAATTCATATCAAACCAGCCAAGCCAGTCGATCAGTCAGTTTCTCCAATTGTGTGGTATCATAGATACAAGCTGCTAGACTATTTGCATCCGCTTATGTCCTGATTATACATGTATAAGGCTCAGGGCAGTGAATGTGAGACAGTTTCTCCCAGATGTGTGTGTGTGTGTGTGTGTGTGTGTGTGTGTGTGTGTGTGTGTGTGTGTGTGTGTGTGTGTGTGTGTGTGTGTGTGTGTGTGTGTATGCGTATGCATGTTGGGTGCTGGGGGTGTTTGCTCAGCTGCAAGTGTCGTTGTCAGAGCAAACAAGCTCTCGACTCATCTCCTCTTCCTCCTCCAATACGAATGTTAATGAAACACAAAGGAGGCACAGTAACGGGGACATGTGTAAGGTGTGATTCCCTCTGACACAATGTAATTCAGATGCATTCATGGTACTGTACAGAGCTTTGAACTTTGCATGTATGCACCGTGAGGTCCTGCAGGTCAATGATGTCACTCTAGGTTGTGTTTTGGAAGTGCTGCACATTGTTTATTGTGACATTTGTTGCGAACTGTCTGGAATGAAGGGCAACCTTCAGAGAAATGTGACAGGAAAATATTATCTCATAGTTGCTCTGCAGAGCCACCGACACAGTACCATCTATTGACATCCACCCACTGTAGTCGCACCACAAAATTCACTATTGTTCAGATCTACAGAAGTAAAATGCTGTGCAGTGTTGATTTTTTATCTGTCTGTGGAGACTCTCTGCAGGGGCCAGTATGCTTCAACAGACCTCACTGTTGGATGGTTGAACAGCTTTGGAAACCCCCTCTACCCACACCTTTCTGACGTTGGAATTGGGAAAAGCTGAGTCTGATATTTTGGGTGACTTTCCCAAATCGCCCAATCCAACATTGATGCCCACTTCATGCAGTGATTGTTCAGATGTGTGGAGGTGAGAAAGTCTGTAGGATTCTCTTTTTTCATTCTTTAAGCAGCCATCCACACACTTAAACATTACTGCATCTTTCCCTTTTCTATAAATGCATTTCTGTACAATGTTTTCTTTCAAATTGCATATAAAAAACATGAGTGGAACCACCACTAATTCCAAAAAGGCGAAATATTGCATAAAGGAAAAGTTGGCATATTGATTAAAAGGAATGGGAACAGATATAATGAATAATTCATGGTATAAATGAAGCATGTGACTTAAATGTCACTCAAGCTCCATGAAGAGATGGAAAACATCTGCGTAGGGCTGTGTAAACTGATGAAGACCATAACGTTCCTCAGATTCACGCATAAAATTGAAATGAAATAAAATATTTCCTTCATGTTGTCCACATGGTTTTCCATCGTTTCAGGTCTGACTGGCATCATCTCATTGCGCCCTCTTCTACTGTGATGACGCCAAACTGGAGAGTTAACGACACCATCTTGATGAGCCCAACCCCTAATATTCACATCACAGTAACATATTCAGTTGCATTTTCTTTTGCCAGAAGTCTGGAGATTCAGTTAAAATTTGTTCTACATTTTGATGGAAACCTGGCTAATGATTGGCGCCTTGAGTATGCCAGTCTGAAACAGGGATAAACAAGATGGTTGGATGAAATGTTGTGCAGACTAGTTCTTTTCAAGCATAGATCCTATAGGTCCTTAGACAAATACTTAGAATACGTTGTCAATTTTATTTATATAGAGTCAAATCACAACAGAAGTTATCTCAGAGCACTTTTCTCATAGACTGTACTCTTTATTTTACAGAGAACCAACATTCCCTCCATGAGCGAGCACTTGGCAACAGTGGCAAGGAAAAACTCCCTTTTAACAGGAAGAAACCTCAAGCAGAACCAGGCTGTAGGTGGGCGACCATCTGACTTGACTGGTTGAGTGAAAGGAGAAAGAACGGCAGAAAAGAAAGACCCCCCTGTGCCTTTCTTCAAGTTTCCGTCACAGTTTCAAACTGCTCCCTCAACCTAGAATGGTATGTGTACGTGCAAACACAACATTAATATAAAAAGACGCCTGCCAATTCATTTACATGTGTTGCTGTAGTCTGATTTCTCTAAAATACTAGTTTATACAGTATGCTGGAGGTCAAAAATTCCTGTCAAACCAACTATCATTCATCTTACATCTCAAAGTGGTAAATGGTCCTAAGTGCCCTGAGCACATTCTGGCCTAATATTAGTCACTGGAGTAAGAGCATTTTATTAACTATCACCAATCTTTGGTCATACAGTTGTGAAAGGAGTATGGTTTTGTCCACAGAAAGAAGTGGCATGCACTATATTTCTTCATGTTTATTGTTCAAATACTTCTGGGTCATGTTTATATATTAATCCAGTATGAAATAAGTGTTTTTGCTGCCTACTTCCATTTAATATCTTTTTGCACTGTTTGCACCATTGCTGTTGATGTTTGACCAAAATCATTCTCACTACACATTTTCCACAGGTTTGGTCAGCTGTGATATACCTTACTCATTAGGACCTCTGACACCCTAAATGGCCATTTAAGAGGCCGGACTCAGCAACACGTCCACACTGCCTCAGGGAAGCACAGACCCTAAGTGAAGGGGAAGGATTCGAGCAGCCATGTCTAATCCAAAGGTAAATAACAAGGCTAGGGCAGCTGTGGCACACACTGTCAAAAGACAGCACATGTGGAGGTGCTGATGTGCAGAGCCTATGGTTTACTTTGATCACTAGTGGGTTATCATGCATGCATTCCAGTCAATAGTTTAATAGTTACGACATTTCAGTTAGAACTAAAAATCTCAACCTGCTGGTGGCACTAGAGTGAAAGTCTTGGATCACTACAGTTAGCAAGATTTTTTCCTTGTGGGGAACATGGATGTCTGTACAAAATTTCATCGCGATCCATCCAAAAGTGTTGGACTGACCAACACTGCATGGCTAAAAAGGAATTTAACCTGCAGTGTGGAACTTTTATGTATAAATGAACGTCTATTAGATTCAAGCTCTTGCCAAATGAGTTCATACAATGCTGATTAATACTATCACTGCCAGGTAAATCTCTCTGTATTTCACAGTTCACGTCATGTTTTTGGTCTTAGGTTAATTGGTCACTCTAAATTGCCCGTAGATGTGAATATGAGTGTGAATGGTTGCTCGTCTGCTATATGTGAGCCCTGTGATGGACTAGATGAGTGGTCTCCAACCCTGCTCCTGGAGAGCTACTTCCCTGCATGTTTTAGGTATCTCCCCACTCTAACAAACCTGATTCTAATAATTAGCTCATTATCAAGCAGCTGAAGCTTGTCAAGGGCTGGATAACGAGATCATTATTAAAATCTCTCCAGGAGTAGTGTTGGTGACCACTGTTCTAGAAGATAAGTGGGATGGAAATGAATGAATGAATGCCAGGCTGGCTATGTGGACGTTAATCATGCGGTTCTTCTAGACTTTCCAAATGTTATCGGACCAAATGGATCAAATTCTGATAATGAAAGTCATTATCATGGTGGTTGTGTGACGCTCAAAACAATTTACCTACTGTTTTACAGCCGCAACAGTAGATTACGGCAAGTGGTGTACTGGTCAGCAGGTATTCTGGGACAAATCCCGATGGGCTGGTGAACCATCAGAACATTTCCGTTTTTTACCGGCCCTCTCTGTCTGCCTGTCATTAACAAACCACAACAAGCCAGACTGTACCCTCCGTGACAGTAATTCAATTAAATTAAGTTAAACTGGAGTCACCATACATCAAGTACTTCTAATGAAGTTCCTACTTATTTCTGTTCTCTATGAGTTGCTGTTGGAATGATAAGCCACATATGGAGGTCTGGGTTCAGCCAAATTTAGGTTATAAATAGAGATTATTCCCCAATTGGGTTAGGCAGGAATTGCGGAAATGTTGGGCATGCTGGCATGTTATTTCATAAAGATATGACAGACAAAGGGCAAAGGGTAGGTAAGTGTACTATTAGTAGTTTAGTTGTAGTCTCTGTATTCAAGCAGCAGGAACGTCATAACTTCAAAACCAGATCTGAGCATAAATACACTTACAGAAAAACTGACTGTGTACTCTCAACTTTACTCGGAAACAGAGGAGGTTATTCAAGGTCAACTTGAAATGAACAGTGTACAGTATGTGATGTTCTACATGTCAGCTGAGCAGTTTAGTCACATCAAATCAGACATTTGAATGTTTTTATTACATGATACTGAATGTGCTTTGATTTAGAGATGTATCAGGTATGAAGCCTGATTGCCTCTTAATGATACTGATTGATGAAACAGCCATACATTTCAATAAAAACAGTGCCTATTTAATGGCAGAAGATGTTTTGTTTAAATGACCTACCTGTAGATATTGGTCCAATAAAAGAAGGTACTTTCTCTGGCTGTTGAATTACATGATAACTGTATGTATAATCTTATACTGCATATTAACTTTAGGTATAAATGTACAAACAAATAGAAACGCTACAACATATATTTACTTAAATTATTATTCAAGATAGAGCTGAAAGCATATTTTCATTATCAATTCATATGCTGATTAAGTAATTTTTTTTTAAACAAAAAAAAGCTCAGATCGCACAGCCCATTGTGACGTTTTCAAATGACTTGTTTTGTCCCATAAAACTCTAATATTCAGTTTCCTGTCATTTCAGACAAGGAGTATCAGCAAACCTTCTTATCACATGATTCGAGAATCAAAAATAGATGTTTAAATTGATTCTATTGACAGTCTTCCTGTCACATTGTGGGTGAAGTCACCAAACCTAAAAGACAGAGTTGTCCTTGTGAGTCCGGTTTCCGCACTGATTTAGTCTGTTTTCCATTTAAAATTCCATTTAATTCAAGATTAGGAGGAGGAGGAAGAATCTCAGTAAAAAAAGGAAAGCAGGTACTATCAGTATTATATCTCCTGAAACATACTGCATGTGTTTCCCTGTGCTCCTCACAGGTGAGGTTGTTATTGTTGGTCTGCCAGGTAATTACAGGCTGATGCCATCTCATCAGATTCACTTTTATCTCTGTGTGGTGGTGTTCAGCAGTTAGTGAGATCCCTTAACTGACTGAGCAGCAGACAGAGTCCTGATGTTGTAGATGATAGTAGGCTGAGGAGCTGCACTTCTGTGTATATGAACATACAGTACAATAGCTTTGTGTTACACCCCTAGTTTGTAGTAAGTAAGTTGTAAAAATACTAATGTGTACCTGGTAGAACTGCACTTGATTAGTTTAAGACATTAAAACATTTAACTATTCAATTCTATTATTCATTCTAATTAGAGAAATTATCAACTTTGCTTTAAACTGTTGAGGAATTAAGTCTTGACATGAACAACACGACTTTCTACAACACAATTAAACTGAAATACAGCTGAAACTATTCATTAATTGATTGACAGAAACTTTTTCAGCAATTATTCTATTTTCTATTAATTGTTTTAATCACGTTTCAGCTAAATACGTGTCCTTTTTTGCTTTCTAAATAAAATGATTTGCTGCTTTGTCTTATCTAAAAGTTTACTGAATATCAGTTTGTTTTGAGACAAGCAAATCATTTGAAGAGTCTTCTGACATTTTATTATCAGGGTTAGGGTTAGAAGATTAATTGATACAACAACAATAATCAGGAATTAAAAAAAAGAAAGAAGCAAAGACACCTTATATACATCAGTAACATATGGGAGGTAAATAAGTTGTATTTGCTTTAAATTTGTGTTTTGTTTTATTTGGTAACAATATTCTGTATATTTACCTGTCCACTAGGTGATAACGCTGCATAAATACATCTGAAACAACAGCTGAAAGTGCTCATAAACAAAATGTTCTCTTCAAGTAAATGAAGTTTTACAGATTCTCCCACTTGGTAAAAAGACTTTTTGTTCCTGCCCCAAAGCATAGACAGTGCGGAACAGATACACAATGATAATGATTCATAGTCGATTTAAACAGTAACCATGGGAATATATACACAAACAACAGCCAACCAATGACTTCAATGTTTCCTTTTTACAGGACATTACAGTAAGAGCTGTAAGAGTGAAAGTTTTTTATCTTCAAAAAAAATCCTGCAGTCAATACAATAAAGGCTTATAGACGTTGGTTTCATTTCCTCTCGTTTTTTTCTCCTCATTTTCAATCCAAGCACACTCTATTTTTCTATTTACAGTGCCGGGAACCAAAGTTAGAGACGTACATCATCTCAGTGAGCATCACATCATGGAAAATGCTAGACCATTTTCAACGGAAAGTCAAAAGACCCCCGAAGAAACACCCATTCTTATTTTTCAAGTTTCCAATGACTGATTTTTTTCCCATTAAAACTCCATAGAGCTGACCGTTACAAATGTACAGCAATGACACCTTTTACAGTTGGCCCATTGTGCCCAACTGTGTTCAAATCAAAGTCACTCTGGCTGAATGAGCACATTCCAGACAGGACGCCGCTGTAGCAGCGAGGGCGTTCTGCCCTCTAATATACTGAAGACATTTAGGTACAGGCTCTTTCATACAATTTTATGACATGTTCACTTGCCAGGTTTCAGACTCATAAAACACTAAACAGAGTTTGGTGGGAGTTTTATTCAAAGAACATCAGAGACCAAATAAGGTCAAGAGTGTAAATACTTGACAGGCTCATACGTAAAACTGAAGAACAGCTAATATGGAGGGAAACTGAACGTGGAAAAAAAGGTACAAACTAGAATATGATGTGATTTCAAAAGCTGAAATGAGTTTTCTCGGGTTGACTACGGTTCATGAAGCAAATGTTTGAAACCTGTGGGTTTCAACTGTAATTGGACTGACATTGTCAACAGTACATTTTACTGTACAGAGAGGGAAGTTTTGTCCAAAACAGACTCCTACTGGGCTCACCTCACAATCATTTATATTGGCTAAACATGGAATCCTTTCAGAGCAACTCAACCAATGGCAAATGGAAAGTGAAGGTTCCTGGAGGCAGGAATAAGAGTGTTTTTTGGGGGGCACAGAGTTTTTGAGGGTAGAAAAACAAGATAGAAATGCTTCTTTTCAGGTATAGTTGCAGGATATCTGGAAATGTACACACTGATGATGATGCCCTATTGAAACTAAATCCAAATAAATCTGAAAACCCTGTATAAATGTGAAAACAGACTTTCACACCTGTGTTTTCAGATGGTTTTCTAAAGATGTCAGTCTATTCCGACATTGCTAAATAAAAGGAAAATAGCTTAAAATAAGGATGCAAGGTTTTTTTAATTCATTTTGGGGTTTTTTTTCTAATTTAATCAACTGGAAGGTGATTTTGAAACAGTGTCAAAAACACAAGCTTACTGTGGATGGAGAACTAAAAGAGAAAAAGATACCCAGCTGAGTGTTGGACACTGTCTGAGTGTTATGCTGCAACTGCTGTGCCAGGATAGCAAATTAGATTTCTATTGTGATCTACTAAACTCAATCCTTTCACTACATAACAATGTTGATATTGAATGAATCCACATTACAACCAATGACAATGCATTCTTTATAACCAGAGCCAAAGTTGGCTAAAACATGGTTAAGACATGGTTGGGTTAGCATCTTAAACACTAAGATATTTCCCTAACACTAAGATAATTGCTGTAAACACGTGAACAGACTGAACTGTATAGGACTGAAATGTGGAATTAGAGTGTTAGACTGTTTTTCGGATGGACATGAAATGGTGGCTTGATGATGTGCAGTAGAGGGGTTACTAGTATGACCCCCTCAAACTCCATTAAAGAAAACTACATAACATAACATAATGATTGGTGATGGATTGCTTGGTAACTAGTCACCATTTACTGACAAACAGTAAAAACTGAATTAAACAGTATCTCCTAATATTACTTTATGTTAAAAGTGACATCCATATTGCTTTCCTTACACCTATAAACAAGGTCTGTTAAATTGTGTATTTTTATACAGTAGTTTGATACCAGTGTTATTAACTCAAGGGACAAGACCTTCAGCAGACTTTAACTTTAAGTCTGTCTTTAACCAAGATATCCTTAATTACTAAAGAAAGAGTCAAACATTAATTGGTCTGTAACATCTCTCTTATGTTAGAACTGATGAGGCTGCTTGTAAAATGTTTTTATAACTTTCTGAAATTGACAATCCGACAATCACATGGTAGAGATATTGGTCAGGTATACGAAGGTGAAAGTGTAGCAAGGATTTCTCTCTCATTGTGTTTCTTTCATTTTTTACTTCCACCAAATTTTAATGCATAAAAACAAACGCAACATATGAATGTCTAGCTCGTCTGAGAGTCATTGCTGTTATCCCCATATTTGAACAATTATAGCATCTTGCCCCTTTCCATGACAGCAGACTTTTCGTCCCAGCTTCACATACAGTAGGGCAGTTTGGAGGAGCTATACACACGTAGCCTTCGTACTTTGTCAGATGACCTTCTGTGTTGCTACGTATGAGACATACTACTTCACATATTGGTAATGAACACTGGAATTTGACAAAACTGTGAGTTTATCATGGAATTGCCCAATATAGATGTAAATCAAAGGGATACTTGGCAGACTAAAGCATATATGACACAGTGAATGCTGAATTTGAACAAACACCACTGTCTCATATACAGATCAAAGTAATACCAAGGTGTTTGCTCAAGGGAACACTGGTACTTCACTCTATTCCGAGCTGTTCTGATGGAATTGAACATATGATTTTGAAGTCACAAGATGGCCCCTGTAACCATCAAGCCTCTGGCAGTCCACAATGTGATGAGCTGTGTGGGAATAAGAACTAACTGGGACACAAACAACACGAATGCTTACATAGCGTCCTGCACAAACACCCACCCACACACCTACGCATGCTGATATTAAGCTGGCACGGGAACGAGTGTGTTCCAGACCTTCCGCTTCAAAGCTCACCATGAACCTCCAACCCACCACCACCACCACCCTACTGTCCTCATTGTCGCTGATTTTCTCACATAACAGCGACTTCACCACAAAGGAGACCCCTCACATCATTACCATACAAACTGAACACTTCATTTCTCACCATGGTGCAGCGTTTGACTTGTCTGCCACTTCCAGCTACCTTATTGTACACACACACACACACAGGATGAGGAGGGCAGAGGAAGCTTGGTCAATTGCTAAACAAACAAACTCTCTCTCTCCTGCAGAGCTGTATAAGAAGAGCCTCACAGCAGGGAGGAACTAAATGAAAATCACAACAGCAGAGGTGTGAAAATGGTGTATCGTGTATCTGATAATCTGATAATAGGTGAGTGTGAGACGACATTTGGAGGAAATGGGCACCTTGCATGGTTGACCTTACTTTTTAAACACATGACGTTCGGTTTTCTTGTGAAAACAGTTGTGTAGTGTCTTAAGTGGCTCTGAAGCAGCTTTCCAAAGTTGCCCCCCCCCAGCTCTGATGATGTCATGAGGGCTATCTTGGCTTGACGTTGAGACTTTTTAGTAACTTAGAAAGCCTGCGTTACAAATGGTAGGTTGGATTTGAAAGAAGTGGGCAGTATGAAGGTAGAGGATGTCTAATGAAAAAGCAATAGAGTTGCCCTATGGGATATGTAGGATCTGGTGTTTTTGGAGTTTGAGTGACCATTCTTGAACCTGTCTCTTGTTAATCCCCAACTTTATAGAATTGAAATAGCATTTAGAGGTAGTAAAGTGCTGAAATAATGTGTATCACACAAGACGACTGGACACCATTAGTTGGGATTGGTCCATTTTGAACTTGTTCCATGTTGTCATTTAAATTCACAAAGTCAAATAGGTCTTCAGTGAAGTGCGCTATGAGTTTCTGCTGCATCCTCATTAAAAAAAACCCACTCACTGTTTGTTTTAAGAAGCCAGACAAGGGACCCATAATGGTGTCAATAACAGCTAAGATATTAAAAGTTAATGTGATAATAAAAATACACCATTATAATGAAAAAGCATGACTCACAGAGGACAAACTTTGATGTTTTCTACCTCGAAGCAATTTACTCTTAAAAGCAATCTGACACATTCCCCACAAATGTAACCTGTTTCTGTACATACAATATAAACTGATATTGATAAGTCAGCATCATATTTTCTTTAACTGTATAATCTATGATTTATTTTTTAGGCTTTTCAAGTTAGATATGTTTGCAGATATCTCCCCTTGTCTGTCCAGCTGTCATCTGAGGACAACTTCATGTCGCTCATGTATTATGAAATCTAATAACAGCATTGAGAATGGCTGTGACTGTGTGTGAAGCAATCACATGAGGAACTACAGCTTAGAGATGTCTGGAAGATTTGTTAGACCTCAGTCTGAAGGTTCTACATGATTGACGGTGTAGCCTTCATCTTAAATATGTATTTCCACAAAAAGACAATCGTTCTTAATTAAAGAAGAGACTTTACTGACCTCTAAGATGATGCGGGGCAGTCATATGAGGTAAGAAACAGTATCATCAAAGAAATAAAAGGGGAGCACTTTGAAACATATGATGATCTGTGACACATGGTGACAAATTGTGGTCCATGGTTATAAATCAGAACTTCAAGCGTAGAACTTCAATAGAGTTTAAAATTCACTACTTTAATAAAACTTTGTTGGGTCAGTTCCAAACTGTTCTTCTCCCCCCCCTTTTATCCTCTCAGGGATCCATTCCAGCTGTATATTTATTTACAGCTGCAGTGTTGAGAACGTCAGCATGAATCTTACCTTCTATAACCTGCAGGGCAGCTGCCAGACGGCTCAGCAGGATGAGGTACAGGGCGAGAGACCACCTGAGGAGACACAGCAGTCACATAAGCTGCACTTTGTCGTGTTTTAAGTAGACTTCAAAACATTTAAAATAGTTGTTAAAAGTGTATTAATGAATAATGACAATATTCATTTAAAAAAGATTCTTTTTCAATTGAAATTAGTTTCAATTTAGAGCTGTTATTATTATGATTTGCACATAAAAACGTCACATAAAGGAGAATATTATTGCATCACAGGTCTACTCTGAGGTGTAACTGAAGTGCTTTATGAAGGTATTAATGTGAGGTCAAGTCAATTTAATGCAATGTACTTTCTTTACATGCAAAACTCAATGGATGTTATATTCAAAATGTCTTACCCTTGAAACATTTTAGCGAGAAAATAAATACAAATCCAATTTCAGAAGAACTCCGAGTGCATGTGTGTGATGAAATTCCTACAGACTCCGTGGTCCCTGTGCTTCACCACGCAGACCTGAAGCCACACTGCTCTCTCTCTCTCTCTCGCTCCCTCTCTGTCTCTCTCTCTGCAGTACAAAGGCTCTCTCAGTTCTGGGCTCAGTGACTCTCAGGCCCACAGAGTTGGGAAATTTGACTCCCCTGGAGAAAAAAAAAGGTCCCTCCCTTAACTCAGTCAGAGGACCCTCTCTGCTAACCTGCTGCTTGAGTCAATTTCCTTTCATTAATGATATTATGACGTTTATGTGCATGTATGGCTCTCTTTTCTCTTTTAACATTAGTCTATGTGATTGAACGTATGTTAATGCCCAGTTCTGCTCAGGTCATTTAAGTTCATAAGTGTAACTAGGATGAATTCAACAAAAAAAAAAGATAATAAGTCAATGAAAAAATTAAACACAGCCAGATTCAATTGTTATGTGGCCCTGGGGCAAAAAGTTGCTGTTGGGCCCCCGATTTTCCCACTATTTTCATGCTTTTAATTGTATAAATGACTATGAGAAAACAACTAATCAGTAATGAAATTAATGAGTAGTTTCAGTCCCAAATTAAACCCAACTTTATTTAGGGATATGTACCATGTGACGATACAATATAGAGAAGAACGGAAAACGATGAACGTTTGCTTAACTGTGGCCGCAATTGGCAAATACATTACACAGGTTGGCAGGTTGTGAAATGTTCATCGTGTAACACAGTAAAGAAGAGTCATGAAGTCAGTCAACTGGGTAATGTCAGTTAAACAGCAATATCTATTCCACATTTGCTAACCTTAACATAAGCATCTGTTAATACCAGATCAAGTAAAGCTGGAACTGCAAAACCCTTGATTGTGTTGAACTAAGCAAGAGTGTGTTTTATAAATTAAACTTTTCATTTGTTAGAGGAAAACTGAGTCATTCTCCCCCTTCAAATGATGCATAATTTCGCTAGTTAGATTTTGATATTAGGCTCCTCCACAACGAAGGGCCACAACATTAAGTAATGAAACGAGACCCACCTGGAGATCTTGACATTTAAAAATATATATATACTTTGGTCTGTAAACAATACTAGAGGCAATTAGCCTAACACAAAAATAACTGTTTTTGCAGTTACTCAAATCTCACAGTTCAAAACAATACAACAAAATAACACAAAATCAATATTTCTGAAGTCTGAAAACAGTATAGGCTGAAGCTACATTGTGTTATAAATAAGCTATTAATTAAACAACCAAAAGCAAAGTGATCCACAGTGATTTGGGGGGCCTTTGGTCCATTTTCCCAGTTGGTATTCCAGTCTTGGTAAATAGAGATTTGCTGTTTATGCTAAGTCAATATATTGGAGATACATTTTCCCCCCCATGACAATAAGTATAGCTGATGGAGCAGTCAGAAGTTTAAGTTCCTTAATTCAAAAAGCACACGAATAATGATGGATGAATGTGCAGAGACAGATCAAGACGTTTAAAAAATGCTTTTTATTGTAAGATTTAAGAATTTCCTGAAAAGATTGTAAAATTCAGCGCAAGGCTAAGTGACTGAAAAAATGACCTGGCTATCAGTTATTACCTTGTCCTCAGTATCAAAAGTCATTTGAGGTACAACTGAGGACAGACCAGCCACCAGATAATGATCATCAGTATGTGTGGCCTCAGGCTGACATAATTCTCTCAAGACTTTCCCAGAAGAAAAATCTTTGTTCTTGAATAAGTTAGAAATCACATAGTAAACAGACCACTGAAAAACTAGTCCACTTTCACTCCCAAGTCACAGAAACAAAGCTTTGAGGGTCAACAAGGTCAGAGGGAGTCTCAGTGAAATTGTCCACGTTGTGATGTTAACACCCGACTATTAGCGGATGTTGGAATGATAATAATGGCACACAGAAAAGAAATGTACCCTCCCTTTCCTCCTCTTCCCCCCTTCATCCTCCGTCTCCCTCTTTGCAGACTACATTCCCTCCCTAAGCCACTTGTGATTTCCCTCTAGCTCTTCACAGATTTAGTTCTCAGATAGGCAGATGTTGGTGGTAGCTCAGTGGCGGCTATGGGAAGATGATGGCTGAGGTTGCTCAATATGTTGTTCAGGAGAAACTGTCATTGCAGAGAGTAAAGAAAAACTAAACAAAAACTGCATATGTTTAGGCTGATAAAATATCAGTATGGTACAGAACTTTATATTGTACATGATTCATCTAAAAAACAATGTGCCCAGTTGACATGTTTTACCACTCAATTTTAAGACTAGTGTAGACGAAGAAAGGAGGGTTTGTTCATCGTTCCATTACAATGACATAGAAAATAAGTTTCATGTCCTATTGCACTGAATCATGTAATATTGTGTAAGCTGAAAAAAGGAAATCAGACTAATGACATTATTAGTCCTGGCTGTAGTTTGTGGCTATTGCTAATTAGCTTGATGATTCCACCCCTTCATTCAAAAACAGAACAGCTGTATTTATGTATTGTTCTGATATCTGTCAGAACAATACATAAATGATAAATAATAAAATAAAATACAAATCAAAACAGTTTGTTTCAATCAACATAAACAAACAAACAAAAACAAAATTAAACATGAAGCAAATACAAGCTTGACAGAAATCATTACAGTAAGACCACAGACTGTATAAAGAGTCTATAGGTAAGTTTGTCAGACTGTGATAAATTCTTCACTGAATGGTTTGTGTGTAGAGTTTCAGTGTGTGGCTCATTGACAGCTATGCACAATTTTTCAAAGAAAATAAGATTCAACCGCTGGCTGCAGCCAAGTATGTCTGGTATAGACATAGTAGGAATTGTTAATGCTACGAGTATAATAACCAGGATGAGTGTCTGTGCTGTGCAGTAGTCTAACAGCAGTAATTTTATGCTAACGTGACTTTTGAATATTTTTATGCTAACATTATTGAGCAGGGGGAGCCTCTATGCTTTTAACCCATGATCCTAGTTGATGGTTTGGGTCACTCAGTTTATTTCCCGCTGGAGCTAACTTTGTGTTGTCTGTGTTAGCGTTATCACTGCTACAAAAGCATGTCTATGTTCCCACAGCCCTATGTTCCCACAGCCCCATGTTCCCTCAGCCCCTAAGTTCCCACAGCCCTAAGTTCCCACAGCCCTATGTTCCCTCAGCCCTATGTTCCCACAGCCCTAAGTTCCCACATCCCTATGTTCCCTCAGCCCTAAGTTCCCTCAGCCCTATGTTCCCACAGCCCTAAGTTCCCATCCGCATTTTCATATATGGAAAAAACAAGTAGCTTAGAAAAATGACCCTCCTCTGCCAGCGATAGCCGTGGCTGGAGGCATTATGTTTTCAGCTGTCTCTATGTATGTACTGTACAGTATGTCCATCTCGCCGATTCTCGCTAGCGTGATATCTCAGCAACATATTGATATAATTGCTTCAAATTTGGTACCAACGTCCACTGGGATATGATGAACTGATGAATTTTGGTGGCCAAAGGTCAAAGTTTACCAGTATTGAACAAATTGCATTTCTAAATTGCACCATGTTATGTGCATTAGGGAATGGCCATACCTGTGCTGTGAGAATGCAGGCCTGAGGGAACATAGGGCCTAATTTGGTAGAAAATCCCTGAGGGAACATAGGGCCTAATTTGGTGGAAAATCCTTGAGGAAACATAGGGCTGTGGGAACATAGGGACGACCCCATGGTGTGAAGCCAGAGCTGTCAGATGCCTTTGAAATGTGACTGTGTGGTTAAAGGATAACAAAATAAAACAAACCTTAAAAAAAAAACACATCGTAAATTCACCTCTAACCAGTAATTTTACAGTTTTATTTTGTTTTTTTGCTTTATTTGTGAATACAGAAAATGTCCACATGCTAACCTGACATGTGGCTACGTCTTTTCAGCCCCCCCCCCCCCCCCCCCGCGTGCGCATCTTTGAATGTTTGTAAATGGGAAAATCTGTTAGCATTGAGTTAAAACATTGTTGTGCCTACATAAATCTTCGCAAAGCTGCTAGCCTAGCTGCAGATTGAGTTACTCACATATGAAACATTTTAGTTAGCTAGTTACGTGATATCATACCTTTGCTTTTGTATGTGTTACCAGAGGATACTGTGTTATATTTGTGATGGCTGCTGTTGAACAGTCTCTATTCTCATGTAGGATGGTCCAAATGTTTGGCATGACACAGAAATAAAACCTAAATAAATATATAACTACAGTAATTCACTATTGTAATATAAAATCTCATGCGCAAAACAAATGATAATGTTAAAGGCTTTCACTTCAGTGGGGATGGCCAAAAGTAGCCTATGTTACAACTGAAACAATTCGTTATTCAATTAGTCATCTGACAGGAAATTATTCATCAACTTTATTCTGGATTTAAGTCATTTTCAAGTTAAAATGACAAATCATTACCTAGTTCCAGCTTTCAGTTTTCCTTTCAGTTTAGTTTTTGGACTTTTGTTCAGACAAAACAACTAGTGGCAAATTAATCTATAATTAAAATATGGTAGCAGCCCTAATGTGCATGAATAAGATAGGTGGCCTATAGAGCCAACTTTTATACAATAAAATGTTACTAATATGTAAAGCACATCACTTCTTGCAACCCAGAGGATGCACAGTACTGCAAATTTCACACTTTCATTTAAGCTGTTGTGAATTATTGCTTTAAATCTGACCTACTACTGTAACACACTAACACGTGATGAAACACTAATTAACAGCACTCTAACACTGACTGTGAAGAATATTCAACATGACCTAAATCAGCCTGGTTACTGACACACATTGAGTGTGTTTTTGTGCTGCTGTAACATTCTGATAAATGGTAGCCTACATGAAGCCCTCCAACCAAAGAGCCTGTGTACAGAGCTGATCAGGAGGCTTGTCTTGTGCTTGTCTGCTGTGAATAAAATTGCCAGTCATGTTTTTAACTTTGAGGTTCATCTCACTGAGAAAACACATCCGTAGGCTCTCATAATGAACATACACCATGCACATGTTTGTGCAATTTACATCCTTATACTGTGTAGAGATCTACTTTTGAGCCAGTTTGGCAGGATTAATGTTATAGGCTGCATGTCTAAAGCAATTTACAAGCAAGAATTTCTGGATGGCAAAAAATCCTGGGTAATAAAAAACTTCCCACATTTGCAAAAATAAAGCGAACCCATCGTTTTCCATTCTTGTTTTTCCTGAGCCCTGTGATTTATTTCTTTTTTATTCAGTGACACTTTCATTGTCTTTTATATGTGGATCCTGACCACAGGACAAGGTCCCCATTGAGGAAACAATAAAGTGTCAAATTAAGCCAAGTGGTGTGCATATTAGGACGAGACAGCCTGTACTTTACACTGAGCAGAGAGTGAGGATTACAGACAGCAGAGAGTGGAGCAGAGTTGTAGTTCAGACAGCGATCAGGGCATCAGACCGGGATTGTTTTTGTTGTTCTTCTGTGCGTGCTGACTCAGCTAACCACTCTGTGGCACAAACAGGAAGCCATTTATCCAGGGCCAAATTTCCCCCAAAGCGTCTAACTGCAGCACCAAGATTGTCTTTGTTCTTTTGTGAGCCAAGAGATAATGATGATTTTAGGATTAAATTGATTTTTGGAAAGTGAGCCCAGGCCAGTTATGTAAGAGATGACAACAACCCAAACCAAATCTCATCTGGGTCAGACAGTAACATGTTACGTCTGACAAGAGTGCATGGCAAGGCTCTATTATACAGCTTGCTTCATTTTATATTAATTTCCTGGAAATCTTCTGAGTATAATTTACTGTAATGTAACAGTTAATTTTAAGGACATTTTACAGAGAGGGTGTTGCAAATTGGTACAAATAATAGGAAGAAAATGTATTCTAAATAAAGCAGATCTTAATAAATTAGACATTAGTTTTGTGTGCCAAATGATATACTAACATATGTGTTTTCAATGATTTCTTAAAGGTGGATGCTGTGTAACTTTTAATTCTTAGTAAATTTCTTTGAAAGGGTTATATAATCTGGTAGTATGCTGGAAATGTAATATGCTAATAAGACACAAAGCTACACGAGAGTTTTTGCAAATTTACAACTATGTAAAACCAACATCATCAGTTTATTTCTTATAATTTGTTTTTAAAAATGGCACCACTCACTTTGTAAAATGTCCTGAAAGTGTTAAAAACCTGCAAAATACTTTTCCAGGAAATTACTATAAAATTGAAGGACCTGTAAAATATATATTTTTTGCTTATGTAACCCCAGCCCCAGGTAGCTAATGAGTATTATTTGACAATTGTTGGGGTGTTGTAGTACACTGGAACGGGGCCTGAGTTCGTCTGGTTTTGGCGCAGTATGCTTGCAAAGAACTAAATATGAATATGAAATAATTTGGCGGTGCCTCCAATAATATGTAAGAAGTAACAAATGTAGGTACTTCCCTTTAAGTAAACAACTAACCTGTATTTTAAATGACCACAAAGTATAAACCTTATAATTAAAACACAGATGTAGTTTCAACAATAACAATTATTTATTACACAATTAACTGATTCACTGTTGACCTTTAGATGTGTATTGGTAACAATGTTCAAAACAATATGCTGATCTCACAGTTGTGACCTTCAATCAATCAGTTATAACCCACAAGAAGGTGAAAATGACCATAAGCTAAAATGCCCACAGCCCACACTCACACACACATTCACACCGGGCTTATAAAATAAATGCAAATTAAGTTAACACGTTGCAGGCCCGGTCGATGCTCGTGAGCGGTGAGGCCAAAAACGAAAGGCCGCTTCACTGGGTTTAACCAGCACAACTAAAAGGCACGTGCACAAGTACTTACAGATCCAACAGTCAGAGTGGAGGATGGGGGAAAAGGGCAGAGGGCACGAGGTTTCAGCAGCCAGAGTGAAGCTAGCGGCAACACGATGCAGAAACCACACGCTCAAGTACAGCAGCTACAGTCTCTCTAACGGTCCAGGGCTTTCCCGGTCCTCACTCTCTCCCTTATGGCAAATGTCCAGTCCTGAATCAAATAACTCCTTTTCATATCAAAACTACAGGCTACCTCATGGCGAAACCCCACAGTATACAAACTACACAAATTAGCAATTGCTAGTCGCAATGCAAAAGTAGCAGTGTAAGGCTATGAGCATGTTGAGCTAACGGCTAGCAGCGATTAGCATTTTAGCTCGTATTTACACATTTCACATAAAAGTGAGTACATAAAACACATGTATTTACCTCTGACAGCTTCTCAGAGTACACACACTTCCACCACGCGACGACTCTTCGTCAGTCTTGGGAGCTTAGAGTGTTTTACTTTATTTTTTAATATACAATTTAGCTCTTATGCTTGACGCCGATAAAATGGCTCTGCCGTAACTATCTTTGATGCGCCGTAGTTGACGCTAAACACCTCCTACCTGATCAAGGTGAGGACAGGATTGGCTAAGGACTGAGGGTACAAAGATGAGAGAAGGAGAATATGCTCCACTGCCCCAAAAATAAACACTTTCCTGCTCACTGTGCCAACAACCAACTATGAATTGCTTTTAAACTAACAACACACTTGTATCTCTGACTTTTTAACTGTACATAGAATGACGTTTTACATGTTATAATCCAACATTTTTTTAAAACATATTTATGCCTTATGAACTGTTATTTATTATCAACTTAAAACATTTTAATCTCTGTAAATAAATGAAATAAGAGCCACAGGGCTACACTTATTATGCATGCAGTTACCACTACTAAAATGAAAAGGTTTTATAATCTGGTATTATAGAGGAAATATGCTCATCATACAGTTTTTTAGAAGTAATATGCTAATAGCGACAAAACTACCCAAAATAATTCATTAAGAGTTTTTGCAAATGAACAAATATGAGCCAACATCTTCAGTTTTTTCTTATAATTTGTACCAAATTGCACCACTCACTTTGTAAAATGTCTTAGAAATTAACTTAAGAAACTATAAAATTAAAGGACCTGTAAAATAAATGGTTACCAAATTAATTTAATGTATGTTAGAAATCTATAATGTTTAATTTATTAGGCATGCATTACCAGTACTAAAATGAAAAAGATGACATGTTTTCATTTTCCCCCCAGATTTAAATTTCAGCTACTAACTGAACATGCCAGAGTGAAATGTTTTTTAAAAACCCTCTCATTACAATGTGGATCAACAAACAGAAAGGCAAATTAAGGCTAGAGGAGAAAGAGAGTAATCAGAGAAATCACACTGATTAAATACAGTCAGTCAGCTTCATTTCCCCTGTACACCCACTCCCTGCCTTGATGTTTCCTGCCTTTTGTCTGTATGTGTATGTAGACGTTTCGTGTCACGTCATGGGAGGTTCCTTCCAGATCCAGCAAACACGCTAAGATCTCAAGCTCTTTATGTGAGTTATAATTTATAAACACAAATGATCTTTTTAAGGCTCTGATAGAGATGAATATACTGTATCTTCGTCTCTGATTTTGGCCACTGTAGTAAAACAGCATCCATTCATTGTAAAATCATTATAGACTCTTTCAAACCTTGTCTTTAAAAGTGTGAGTGTCTGAGTCTGTGCATTGGAGGCTTCAGGTTTACTATGCACATCACATTTGTATAGGTTTCATTCTGGAACATGATTGGCTCCAAACTAGTTGTGATGTCACAAATCATGCTTGGAGGGGGACTTTAATTGTACCTGTAATGTAAAATGTGTGTTGAGTATCAAAACCAAGTCTTTCTTGGGAGTATGTTGTTCTTACTGCAAAAAAGTATTGGACAGTAGGTTGTGGTGGATGGACGGGTGAAGTTAATGTCTTACCAAGTGTCCCATTTCCAACAGTTTCATTTCTATTAATCATATTAAAACATATGAAACAATATCATTTATAATAGACTAAAGAATCAGACTTCAAGACTCTTCAAGTGCACTCTTTTTGTTTGTTTAATATGCATTTTGTTCTTGTTGAACTAACACATGACACAGTGTAGATGAATGTATCTCAGCTGGAGTTAAAAAACAGTTAAATTAAATGAAACAATACTATACAGTACAGACTCAATACAAAAACAGTTCATCAAATACATCATTAACTCAACTAAAATTGACTAAAATTATAGCCGTTGCTGTTCCTCTGTTACATTTATGCAATCTCTTCTTTTGTGATCATACTTGGCACATTAATGTTATCTGTGACAAACATCTGATAGGCAATGGTCAAAATTATCGAAACTATATGCAATCAATACTGCCACCGTTGCCTTTTAAAGTGTCTAATAGTAAGCGACTTCCAATGCAGCGATGTGAGGCAAATGTGATATTCTGTGAAATAAAATTTCTTAAAAAGATGCTCCACTGATCCCATGATTCCAGAGTTAGTGCTTGTCATTAGCAGCACTGACATGAATAAGACACTGTCAGCTATATTCAAATTCCTACCAAATTCAGTGAAATGCTGAAAATGACAACAAGCTGATTGTAGTGTTCTTTTTTTTTTTTTTTTCAACAAGTGCCAGGTGAAGCGATAAAACGTGTTAAATGGAAATGACATGCCTTTCAGAAAACACAGGTTATGTGAGGAAAGAGTATCTCCACAGTAAGTCATCTTACAATGTAAAGATGTGGCGAAGCTAAGTAGCCCCAGGTAGATGGGGTGTGTTGAGCCCTCCGTGCCCCCAGATGATGCACTGAGCTCAGGCTGTGTTGCAGGCAGACTCCCCTGTCCTTCACAGGAATCGCGGTCCTCCAAAGCATGAACTTTCACTGAGGGCTTATTCTGTGCTTCCTTTGTCTGACACCATTACCCATGTCCTGCCTTGATGAAGCCATGCCTTCCTCTGTCAACCCCCCACCCCCAGGTCTTCTGGGGTCCCACTGTTCAACCATGTTTTCCTCAAGTGCCATCACAAAGGAACATTAGGAACCTCTTGGTGCTAGGAGTAGATGGTGATGACCTCCCTGCCTCCTCCTCGAACCAACAGGACACGGTCTAGCCCTTCCATTAGAACTTCCAGAAACTCCATGTCTGAGAGAGACGTTAAGTACATACAGCGTGTACATTAGGGATACATAAAAAAAACATCCTGAGGCTAAAAGTAGCTCCAAACTGTTTGACTAAGGAGAAGCTCTTAAAAATAAGTAACTTTAAAAACCTGTATGTGCTGTAAGAGTAATTCAAGACACATTTTAGCTCTAAAAGTAGCTGCTTTTGCTTATTCTAGACATGCTCAATGCACAGTTTTTGTATCAAAATAAACTGTACCAAAAACAGTCTAATTTAAGCAAGTGAATTTAAAGAATGGGTTTGCATATTTTCAAGCCAACTATACAACAATCCCTTTAAAAAATAATATTTAGGTGATTTTGATGTCAGTGATGGGGGACAGATACCAGTTCAGTACCAATCCAAGTACCCTTAGAGTGATACTGATACCAATTGAGTACTTCATTCACACAAAATACTTAAAATCATCATGTGGTTCACAGCATACTTCACACACACTTGCTGCTAGGCTGCTGAACTGCTATGTGCTCTAATTCATATTCACAGCAACTTCACTACCACAGATGGGTTGTAGCTGCTGTGGCAGTGGGTCAATGCTTGCGTTGATTAGCTGTGAGCAAGTCCATACAAATCATAGTCATATTTTCTAGTTCTAGGTGCAAAAAGGATTGATTACAGGTATCGTTTGACGGGAGACGTTTCGATACTACTTGGTATAGATTTATTTTGATCGATACCTTAAAGGCATTGAGTGCCTATACCCAGCCCTACTTTCTACTCATTGTAACTGCGAAGAGAGACACATGGTGACATACTGGTATTCTACAGCTTATAATGGTTGATCAGAAGTTTTAAAAAAAACAATTAAAAGATATAATTTCAGGACACATTATGACACAGTAGAGAAATGTATGTTGTATAAAAATGCTGTGTAGACATAGAGTATGCAAAATGTTTCAGGTTTGGAGAGTCCAAAAAGATGAACCCAGTAATTGGTATGATATTGAGTATCGATAACCAGCCCTAAACATGACTATGTTTTTAGTATGAAATTCCTTCGTACTACCTCATAATGAAGATATTAAAGATTGAGGTTTGTCAAACTGACTGCTAAAGCATCTTATTAGCTTTGGTTGAACTTACATTTACACAGAACAATGACTGTGGATCTAATCTCTCTTACATTTAAATGTCTTTAGGTAGAGATTCATTCCTAGTCAATATGGACAAGAGGAACAAAGAAAACTCTGTCAATGTATGTGAGTACTGTTTTATGAAAGACTTGAAAAACTGCAAACCTGTCCTTTAATCTGCCAACATTTAATTGAGTGAGTGAGTGAGTGAGTGAGTGAGTGAGTGAGTGAGTGAGTGAGTGAGTGAGTGAGTGAGTGAGTGAGTGAGTGAGTGAGTGACTGACTGACTGACTGACTGACTGACTGACTGACTGACTGACTGACTGACTGACTGACTGACTGACTGACTGACTGACTGACTGACTGACTGA
The DNA here is from genome assembly GCF_963691925.1 of Scomber scombrus. Taxonomy (NCBI): domain Eukaryota; kingdom Metazoa; phylum Chordata; class Actinopteri; order Scombriformes; family Scombridae; genus Scomber; species Scomber scombrus. The sequence continues at coordinate 5,945,837 of NC_084980.1, forward strand.
CTGACTGACAAGCTTTAAAAGGATACAGTTCTCGTCCCCTTTCATGTTCTTCGGTGGTCCCGGCATGTTGAGCAACACCAGCTGTGAATTCTGGGATTTCTTGACCACCACCTCATTCAGCCTCACAGCGGTGTGCATCCTGCGCACGTTGGACTGGGAGCTAGATTAATAACATGAAAAAAAGAATGAAATGAGTTCTGAACAGCATCCTGCCATGCGTGACCAAATCGGGGCAGTTTCAGTATAATCTGAATCATTCATCTACAGGAAGCGCAGTATGAGTGATGAGCAATCTGATGATCTGGTAGTCAAGCACAGTAGACACATGATCGCTGCTTCTGTATTTTTTTTATCATGCAGCCTGGCGTGATGATTCTTTATACACATGCATAGAGCGGGTTCATGCACATGCAAGCAAGCAAGTGCAAAGTAAAGTCACTTACAGATTCTCCCACTCACTAGATTGAAGGAGAAAAAAACAACAACATATCCAACGTCAATGCAAAGATAAGATAGGTGGCAGTCAGCTGATTTGATGATTTTATTGTCTTGGAATCTTCACTCTAGATCAGGGGTGTCAAACTCATTTTACTTCAGGGGACACATACAGCCCAATTTGAGCTCATGTGGACCAGTAAAGCCATTTCATAATAACCTATAAATAATATATAATATACATATTACAACTTTACTATAATAAACCATCTATTTACATAACAGATGGAAAATGAGTGCAATTTTAACAATATTATGTCTCAGTTTTTTTTCAGATTATTTTGCACCGAAGCTGCTGATTGACAATATTTTGCACAATGTTCAACATACGCTCATTGGGCTCTTTATTAGGTACACCTGTGCAATCTAATGCAATCCCATACAACAGCTCTGCTATAAATTCTACATTTATGAAGTTTATACATTTTCAGTTTTTGTTGACATTGTCAAGAAGGTGATAATTCTACTTTTGTGTATATTACTGAGGTCATGGTGGGTGATGGTGGTGCACCAGGGTGCATTATATAGAATGGTGTTCTAATATTTTGTCCTCTCCATTAACATACATGAGAGGGGCAAAATATTAGGAACACCAGTTAATATTATGCACCCTAGTACACCACCACCACTTACAGTAGTACAACCTCAGTAATAAACATAAAGTAGAATTATTACTTTTTTGACACTGTTAACAAAAACAGAACTGTATCCTGGCCAGTATGGAAAAAAAACCTCTAAAGCAGCAGAAAAATTGGAGTGACTCTGCAATTTTTATACTTTCCAAACCTATCCGGTGGGCTGGATTGGACCTCTAGGTGGGCCGGTTCTGGCCATGTGTTTGACACCCCCTGATCTAGATGCAGTCGGTTCTTGCAAAATAAGCACTGCATGGGCTCCGGCACTCTTCTGCCATCAAACATTGTTTACAAGTCGTATTTCAAATATGCAAAATATGCAGGCAAATGGGAAAATGATTTAATGGACTTAAGGGGACAAAGTAAGTGCTTAAATTCCTGAGATGGAGCAGATCAGTTTGTTTGTACATGTAGTGTATACCCATCTGAGGGGAGTGGATACAACTGTATTATTTATATCTACTTATTTAGAGACTAAAATATTCTAAAAGGTCAAATTTGAGATTTCCATACTGTAATGAGACCATCATGCTACAACTGCACATCTATCACTAATGCATCTTGTAGTCATGTAGCACAATTGCAGCATCTATGAACACATAAAACAGGTAATAATGACGATGATGAACTTTCTCATTCAGGTGAAACAAACAGGTTCAACATGTTATCGACTGTAAGAATAAATAAACAGGAAATGAGGTCCAGGGCTGTATTTACTTACGGTCTCATATTGAACATGTCTTTAACTCCTATGCCTTCTCTGTGTCTGTTCCTCTCATTGATCAGTTTGTCTTTGGTCCAGGTCATGTGGACGCGATCTGGCGTGGTCCCTGAAGCTTTGTCATTTGTAGAGTGAGACGCTGTGTTCCGGTCATGGATCAGCTGGGCCTTAACAAAAAAAAACTCCACAAGGTTAGCTTCACCACGCTGAGTGATGTCTAATTAATATTACATGAAGCTCAAGCTTTAATATGTCATTGAGGCATCAAATATTCCTTTATTGCTGAAAGACATGAAAATATGAGGAGAAAAGGAGGACTCGTGGATGTTATGAGGGTCAGGTGAGGTGAGAGGCAGGTTTATGGTGATGACAGTACAAGTCAGTTGGAAAAACACAGCAGCAACATCATAATATCATCTTGTTTTATTCCACACGCTCTTCTCCCTTGCCAAAATCTGCTGCCTTCATTGACCAGAAATGTGGGTCTGTTATGCTAGTAGTGGCTAATGGAGCCTCAAATGTTTCGCCTCAAGCAGAGATGAGGAGCTACAAAGACCTGTTAACCACTTCTTTCCAATCCACAAACATTTTTTACTCTTCAGCCCCAACCAACGCTGACTCAAGTGACATCACTTCAGGCAATTTATCAGATCACGCACAGTTCATTCTGTACCCACCAAAGACTTTCTACAACTTTCTTTCACAGTACTCAACAACTCCAAATACATTTTGATGTGTCAAATCAGTGGAATTTTTACTCCATGTGACTTTAACTTCAATTAAGAAAAATGTCAATCCAATCACTGATTATATTAGCATGAACTATGTAGCAAAAAACACACATTTCAGAAACTGCACTGCCTGTTCTCTTGTCTAATACTTGGTGTATGTAAGTTATTTTGTTTTAAAGCACATTGAGCTGCATTTATTGTATGAAAGTTGCTATAGTGCTGATTGTCAGACTGTACAATCAGCACTGCTTCTAGGACCCCCCCCCCCCCCCCCAAATTTGATAAACTGCACCTTAAATCTGTGCAACAGCAATATCAAACTCAGGTATATTATCACTCAACAACAATATTACTCTTATTAGTACAAAATGTTACTGTTTTTTTTACTATATTTTTCCTACTATTTGCCTTTGTTCTTACTTATTTTTATTGATCTATATTCTTATTTGTTTTTGTTGACGTTCTTCTATTTTTACTCCCCACTTTGCATTTGCAATAATGTAAATTTTCCCATTGTGGGACTAATAACGGAGCACCTTATCTTATCTTATCTTATACAAATAAAGTTATTATTATTATTTATCATTAATATTAAACTTTCCAGTGTTAAAAGACAAAACCACAAACCCCAAACCCAAACCGAAGAAAAGATGATGAAATGCTAACGGATGGCAGCAACGGGATGATGATCCTGAAGGACCCAAAACAAACTGCAAAAGTCTGAATCAGAGAGAGGAACATGATCCATAACATTATTATCTATGTTCAGTTCCAGCTCTGTCAAGAAGAAACCATATTCTTAATTCTCCTACTGAATGGAGCAGAAAGATTTTCATCAGAAAATACTACTGTCCCAGAGAGTGAATGGTCACGGTCAGTAATCCTGCACCAGCATGTGGGCTGAAAAACATCAGACTCGATTCTGAAGCACATTTAAAATCAGTCAGTGAGGAGTTTGTCTTCCTCTAGTGGCATCTACATGAACTTGAAACGTGGAGTTAAATAAAGAGCTCATTGTCTTTAAACACCGTAGTCGTCATGAGAGGAGGATGATGATGATGATGTCGGGAAAAGGATGGCATGATAAATGGATGAAGCGATAGCCTCATTGGGTTGCCGTGGCTACCTCATTCTCTGGTATGCACATCCTGGTGGGCTGTAGGATGTGGAGGGAAGAAGTGGCGACACTTGATGGTTTTTTCCTCTTTATGGAGCCGCGCGATACATCTGTGATGCTCTGAATCTGACCACGTGGTCCAATTGCAACACGAGCATTAGGTCATGGGAAGAGTTCAAAGGTCAACAGCAGCACAGTAGACCACAGACAGCAGTAAGCAGTTTTTATAGAGTAAATTATACTTCTTCAGACCTTTTCTTCTTACCTTTAATTTATTTCACGTTATATTGACTTAATATGTACTTTTTTTTTTTTTTCAGTGCATGACATTAGTTCTCATGTGAGCGCCACTGTACCTCTCTCTCCCTCTCAGTGCGGGACAGCTGCATCTGTTTGAGCATTTGAGACCTCTGCTCCATCACCAGTGTCTTCTCATAGGTGAACGCTGAGATGTCACTGTCATGCTGGGGGCAGATAAAATACATATAATGATTTCAACGTCATTAAGTTATACAAATATTGTCATATTTCATGTTCCCTGTGGCTCATCAACTTATCTACGTAGAAGAATGAGCGATTGAATGATTCATTGCAGACAGTCTCACCATCTCCACCACCTCCACCACTGCATCTAGGCGTAGCTGGTAGAGGAACATCTGGAGATCTTTCTTCATCTGGATGGAGTTGTCATCCATCTGGGCCACCGTGAAGATTCGCATTTGACATTTTCTCCATACCTGCAGAGATAGGAGATGTTCTATCAGTTACGGGTTTTCTTTAATAGCAGGTGTCGTTCAGTACAGATAATCTTTAAGTAAACAAAGTAAAGATGGGTCACACCTTGTGTTGAATTATTAAAAACGGCAGCAGCATTAGCATTCCACCGTCATGTACGATCCACCACACATCGATGGTTCCCCCTTTCAGACGCTCCTGGTTGCCAGGGAAATGGTCGATGTTCTTAGCAACCAGCAGAGCCTGATGGGCTTCAGTCGTCTCCCTCACTGTTTCTGAAGGGAGAGAGAGAGAGAGAGAGATGGGGCATGTTTCAGCTGCTTCTATGTCATGGACACAGTCACACTAGTTCTATGTTCTATGTCCCTCTGCAGTCTCTGCCTTGTGTTTTTTCTCTTGTGGAGAGAAAGATGTCCTCTGCAACTACTCAGGCTACAACTCCTTTCAAAGTCATTCTCCTCAAACTCCTGAAATCTTGTTTAAAATGATAAAGCTTAACAGGGAAGTTATTCAGGAAGATTTGAGGAAAGTTCCCATTTGAAATTAATATCTGAAAATCTTTCAAAAGGAATGTGTGTAATATGTATGGGATATATGAAAGGTATACATACCATCTCATTTAGTATAATTTTCTTAATAATGGAGACTTAACTGGTTTATTGTGTCTTGTTTGAGGATTAATTATGACACCTGATTCTGGTAAACTTCCATACATAAGTGAAACTGCATTGTAGTGTGTAAAATGATCAGCCCCACTGATGGGATTTTTAAATTACTAAGGTGAGACTAAATGAATGCACCGAAAATACAACGATTTTATTTCACCACATGCTCCTGCGTAGTTTACCTATGAAGTTCCTTCTTGCGGAGGCGTCCCGGGCTTCTGTCCAACCTGCTGGCCAAGCCATCAGGACGGCATTGTGCTTCATTCCTCCCAGTCCTGCAGACTGGATGAGCAGGGAGAAACCATCTCGCAGGTTAGACGACACAACCACGTGGGAGAAACCTTTGGTCTTCTCTGCAGCCATGGCTGCTTTCAGTTTCTGCAAGGAGAGGACAATAAACAAGAGAATAGTTTCCAGTGATGAAATGTGGACATCATTTTGTGGGGCTGTCATTCATTCAATTTGGCAGCTTTTAGTCTACTTGCTTGTAACTAGTGTAAATGAGTATACATTCAAGGTATGAAACATAATGTGAATATGTGAAGTTTACTGACTGCTGATTACTTTACTAATGGTGTGAACAAATGCAAGCAAAACCAATGATGACTTGATTTTACACAGCATACATAATTTCAAACTCTAAACTCAATGTGATCCACTCTAAGTGAGTCTTATGTGAAATGCATCACCCTATGCAATACTTATAGTACTATATTAGCTAACATTATGCTAATTTAACATCATATTAGCTTTTAAATACATATGCTGACTTTTCAGGATCTTTTTTCAGGATTTTGTAAGAATACACAGGTTAAATGGTTAAACAGGTGCATTTGAGATGTAAAGTAGTGTTGTGTATGTCAATCTTTATTGATATAGCGCCAAATCACAACAAAAGTAATCTCAAGGCACTTTACACATAGAGCAGGTCTAAACCGTACTCTTTAATTTAAAGAAACCCAACACTCCCCCATGAGCAAGCACTTGGCAACAGTGTATGTATATATACAAACCTGCTCTCCAGTCTTGGCGTCATTCCCTCGGGTCATGTAGGTTCCCTCCAGCACTGAGCAGACGATGGTCAGTCCTTTCCCTGCTTTGAGCTGCGAGGTGAAGGACAGCAGACGAGGATGTTTCACCGCCAGGTCCGAGTCCAGCTTACACAACACCAGCAGCTGAGGCCTGAGGGGAGACACAGTCCAAGTAATGATATATAAGCATCAGTAATGAAATATTTATCATTGAAATCCAAACCACCTATATTTGAAGCAGGTGGAAATCATAAAAAGCATAGCTCTGTATTTAGTATAATGGAAATATAAAATACATACAATAAGAAACAGAGAAAACAAGCTATTTGGACTATTTCTCACTATTTTCTGAATTTTTAAAAAAAAAACAGGAGGACTTGTGATTGAAAGGGATCACAACACTCACCTCCAGTTTTTGGTGTGTGGCGGTGCTTCCTCCAGGCGGATGAGCGCGTACCGTGCAGCATTTAAGGACAGACCTCGGATACCGTCTCCCCACTCCGTCACTGCCCTGCAGCCAAAAGGTCAGTTTCACTTCTTACCTTGGACTCACTAATGCTTCATTTATTTACTTCAGAAACAAAACTTTACTGTATTTTCACACATCAAAAAGAGTGGCTATTTTCTCTGGGACAGTAGCACAAATGGAGAGTTGAAAGCAGTTTTAACTTGACCTCTCTCTCGTGACCTAAAGCACTTAGACTCACCCTTTATACTCAATGTACTTGTAGATACAGCCGGCTATCGCCATGGCAACCAGGGCATAGTACCAGGAGGAGATAAACATGAGCGAGAGACACAGACTCATCCCTAAGAAAGACAGAGTCCTGCAGGACACACACACACACATATTACTCAAAACTTTGGAAAGTTTGTCTTATTATTTTTACCTATATAGACTAATGTCCGTGAGTGTAACAGCACGCCAACATAAAGTTTTACATAATTACAGAGATAACGACTAAAATTAGCTGGGTTTATTTGGTTGTAGAGTTCAGTTCTTACCAGTGATAAAACTTGAAGCGAGGTCTCCAGTTGGGGGTTCGGAGCAAAGTCTGAACAGCACAGGCCAGGTTGACAAATAGATAGCACATGAGGAAAAATCTGAGTGAAAGAGAGGAAGAACTGTGATGAAATGTGCAACATTTATGCAAAAAGTAGCAAGAAAAGTAACACAGACTGAAAGGGATGAAGAGTTTTGGGGGTTATTTGTGTTTTCTACAGTTAACAACATACATGGAGAGGATGGGGGCCACGTTATCCAGAGATGCGATGAGGATTCCTATCTCACAGATCCCAACTGTCAGTAGTAAAGCCCAGGTGGGCTCCCCATTAGCCTTCCCATGACCAAAGACCTGACAATGACAAGAGATGCAGAGAGAAGGTATGATCGAGGACTCAAATAACTGGCACAAACACAACAAGGTCATCAAGGGCCAAACAGTAGCTGCTAGATACTGTCCTGTAATTCCTCTTACCTGATAAAAAAAAAGTGTCTATAATGTTGCACTGATTGATGACTTTTTGGTTTGGATCTTAACATTGCATGTTTTGAAAAAACATAGCTGGTATACGTTGGTATATTTATGACAGTCTGATGACACACAGAAAGTTATTCAATAACTGTTCATTGATCATTCCAGTAAAGTTTTTACAGTGAACAACCAAGCATAGTTTATCTTTAGTAGGCTGTTAATTAAGGCGTGGCAGTAAAGATAACTGATTATTCTTTTACTTGGTAGCAGCTGCAGATTGTCTTGAGCTGTAATCAGTGTATACTGTATTACCATAGCTTCATATTTACGTAAACAGTAATTAAACTAAACTGACAGGATGCATGTGAAGAAGCTGCAAAGAATCCTTTGAGGCAAGGTGAGAGAGGCAAGTGAAAAAGTAAAGAAAAAGAAAAAAACACTTACAGTTTATATTTGGGTGACACATACCTGTAAGAATGGGATAATGCCATCACGAGCAATGGCCTGTAGCAGCCGGGGGGCGCCAGTGAGGCTCTGAAGCCCTGCCCCACAGCAGGAGAAAAATGAGCCAATCACAATCACTGAAGGTGACGGCCAGGCGAGGATACCAATTACTGGATTCGTCTTTATGGACTCTCCAAACCTGAAACATTTTGCATACTCTATGTCTACACAGCATTTTTTATACAACGTACATTTCTCTACTATGTCATAATGTGTCCTGAAATTATACCTTTTAATTGTTTTTTTAAACTTCTGATCAACCATTATAAGCTGTAGAATACCAGTATGTCACCATTTGTCTCAGTGACTTGGTCACAGCCAATCAATGGAAGCATTCTTCGATTTAATGCGATGGATATTGATACAGTTGGTATCAGTATCACTTTAAGGGTACTTGGAATAGTACTGGTATCGTAATTTTTTTATCGATACCCAGCCCTAGTAGGAAGTCAATTAAACATTTACATACTTGTCTCTGAGCACCACTCCTTCAATACAGGCTCCAAACATGATCACACAGGAAATGTCTGACACTGCAGTTAAGATGGAAACGCTTGCACAATGTAGATACTTCTTATTAACAGTCATCTGTGACATCATAGCACACACAAATCAAAATACAGAGAGAGTCTAGAGGATACAGATGAAAGACGTGGTGAGGATAGCCATTATGGTTCCTATTGGTATCGACCTCTGGGCATCTCTCAGATCACCAGACCTATTAGAGCCTGCCATTATACCTGAAGTAAACACAAATGCGTACAAATTAGAGTCAGTCACTACAAATTGCACACATAAAGCCATCAAACTTATTCATTGTAACTTTAATCTTTGATGTTTCAGTTTCTTTCTGATCTTCAGCATCATTTACCTGTGACAGAGGGGAAGTATATTCCCACCAGTAGAGTGAAGAAGGTGGTGATGTCATTGAAGACGTAGGGCATTTTGATATCATTATCATTATCTTGGGCTGGTACTGAAGGCTGGTTTTCCTTCTCTATTACCATACCAGCTGGACCATAGTCACCCCACAGATTGTCTAATCGAAAGAAAGACAGATAAAAATTAGGATTAAAACTTCATGGAAATCTGGTCATATAGTCTTCAGTTCCTTGTGGATAATCAGGATACATTGGCCTGAAACTGGCTTTTGGATTGATGGAGGTAGAGTAAAGCTAAGAATGGTTACTTGAGTCCTTCTCACCTTTGATAACTCCACTAAGGAGCCCAGGTATGGCCTTTATCTCTGTCAGATTGTTTAAGGCGAAGTATTCATCACAGGTGGCGTTGAGATATTCACTGTCGCAGAAAAGGTTCCAGAGCTCGGTGGTCACAGTGTTGTTTTTCACGATTTGCGTCTTTGCACACGTTTCAAACTTTTCGTTCTTCAGAGAACGGTTCCCCAGTAGACAAACACTGTAGAGGACAGACAAAAAGTGTAGTATAGTACATGAAAGCTTATGGTAGATGGATCTTGACTTCTCTGAGAAATACATTCATAATTTGGGTTAAAGTCTTTTTTCAAGCAAAACGGCCAAACATGTCCAACTCCATCAACTCATTTGTGAGAATTTGCTACTTTTTCTTGACATATTGACAGAAAACAGAAGGTTTGGTTTGTTGGTCAAACAAAAATAAACTATATTTGATATTTTACTGTCTCAACAAGTGTTCACTAAAGGACAAGTGAGGGGTCCCCCTCAAAGCCTAAAGAAGAACTTATGGTGGACATGAAACTCATTCTGGCTCATTCTAGATAATGGTAACAAAATACTTACTTCAGTCTTTTAAGTGACCCGAGTACTTTTTTGAGAAAATATGTCAATGCCTAATGCAAGATGTTTATTAGGCTGTTTGTAACTCACTTAAACTCTGGCGGTTCAATGACCGTCTTGATGACTCCTGCATACGTGGCCATGATGGAGAGCACCACACAGGCCAGAAAAACCAGGGCCAGCTTGTTAACATACCTGCAGATAGAGAGGAGAATAAATGCGAGTCTTGTGCGTTGTTGTTCTTGTGTGTGTTTGTTTGTGTGTGGATACTTACTTCACCCCGACAAACACAACCAGTGCCATCAGGATCAGGCAGCACGTTCCGTAGACACGCATATTGTTGGCCATTGCTAAGCCTTCACCTTCTTTACTTTGAGCTACAAACACTGTTGCCGTTGGAACAATGTACGTCTGGCAGTAGAGAGACATCAGAGAGACAGTGCAGGTGTCATAAATAAAGGTATGAAAGGCTGGATTCTTGTCTACAAGAGAAGTAACATACCAGCAGAATCTCTATGGTGCCCAGTATGTACATGGATCCTGCAAAGGTGGTTCCCAGGTAGAAACAGAGACCCACTGCTCCTCCAAACTCTGGACCCAGAGATCTAGAGATCATGTAGTAGGAGCCGCCAGCTTTGAAAAAAATGTACCCAGATTAGACTTTAACACTTGTTTTGATAAAACATTGGCCAAAACCAACTGATAATAAATACATCATTGTAATTAATAGCTTGTGTAACCTAGAGCATCTTCCGTTCAGTGCACAGGACATCAGTGTACAAATGGTCTTTCTCTGCAGTTCTACAGTATATTAAATACAAGCATGCAGTTCTACAAATATGGAGTGTAATGTTTTTGAAAATAAATAAAACATTTTATCTTTGGTTTAAATGGATGTCTGCCTGTTTTTCTAGTTATTAAGCTTTAGGCGATTCTTTCAAGGAAATGTGAAAATTGGAATTCTTGGGAATCAACTCCTGCTTATAAATAGTATGTATCAATTTAATTACTATATAATTTCCTGTTTCTTTCTTTAAAACTCAGGCACTAAATATGTGTGCTGCCTTAAAACATTGCCTCTGTTTTCCCTATAATAATGTGAAATTGCATCTTTTTAAACAATCTAAACAATAAGCGGTACATAAAATAAAGTTTTACCAACATTTTTTACATTTTTTTGTTCGACCAATGAAATGCTGTGAAGTGAGAGGTTAGATGTTTTAACTGATTTTATTAAACGTGAATAATTGGTTAGCCTTTTCCCTATTTGAAACACTGTGCAATATAAATAACAACGAAAAGCAAGAAGCTTTTGTAAGGTTGTTGATCAAATGTGAATGACTGCAGGTCTGTAGTGAATGAAAAAGCAGTGCTCTGTTTCTCTCTCAAAACTGCAGCTGCATATCACATTTTGCTGTTGGAAAATACAAACAAACAATGTACCTGGGACAACTCCGTTCGTTGCTATGGCACTCATTGATATAGCTGTGAGCAAAGTCTGAAAGGAGAGAGAGAGGGTAATTGTTACAGGAAGTTAAAGATGGAAATAAAAAGTGCAGGGCGTGTTGTATTATTTGGGCACATAATAAAAAACATGCTGCTTTTTTGTTGAAACGATTTGATCCTAGTGCAGATGCCTCCATTTTAGGACTGATACCAAAAGCATATTAATAATAATCATATCAAATATTTTCTGTACTATTTTTTATTTTATTTTTTAAATGGGAAAAAAAGGGTCTCATATTTTGCAGAACTAAAATATGAGACCCTTTTCTTTAACTAAAATAGTATGTATTGCAAATCAGATTGCAAATCCTCTATCCCTCTGTCATTTGTATAAGAGATGAGCAAGGAGGAGACAGCAAGAGCTTTGTTTACTTTAAATGATCTGCAATAGGCAACATTTCAGTTTAGATCTGGAACCTATCTGATCAGCGTAAGTACATTTTTATTTATATAGCACTTTAAGCACTTTTGCTTTACAGTTACAAAAAAGCAACAAAAATATCTACCCCAAACCCCTTTTGTTGTGATTTGGTGCTATATAAATAAAGATTGATTGATTGATTGATTGAAACCTTTTATACACATTTAAAACTAGTTGGGGCAATGAAGCCTTTGACATTAAATCAATGACAGGCAAAGGTGTAGGTTTGGTTTCAACTTTGACTTTTTTGGTAGGACAGTAACTTTACCTTATTAATAGTTTTCATGTCTTAATGACATATACAATAATAACTCTGCTCCTGATGCACTCATCGAAAGCATTTCTCCTCATTTCTAATTTGGAAGATAAATGTTTGGATTGATTCCAGAACATTCTTGTTCACTAAGCTCAACTGTTGCTGGCATTTGTGTTTTCTTTAAAAAATAGACCAGATTCACTTTCGGAAGACATTTTTACTAACAGTTGTTCTTCAATTAAATGAGATGTGTGACCAATGATCACAGATTAGCTAACAACACTTCATACCTGAACATCAACTGACTGATGTTAGTTTTGTCCTGTGAAGACATTTTCAATTCTATGAAATTTTAAATATTTAAACTGGAAATACTATTGGTAAAAATTTTGGTAATCTACACCCTTGATGACAATACATCAAAGAAGATTACGGTACTTGATATAAATAATCAATACTGTGAACACATTGTCAGATCCAAACGTAAGAGGCATTTGATCTGTAGCCTGTCTTATCTCTGATATTAGACGTCACAGTCTGCCAGCCAGGCTAAGTACATATTGTAGGATAGGAGGGTGTTGTGTGTCACATCACATGACCACTGAGCATTTAAGTTCAAACTTTTCAAACAGTTAGCTCTCTGTTTGACCATCTGGAGCAACTGACGTATTAATCAGAGTTGTAGATAAGACATTATTGTTATGCTTGTCTTAAAGACCCTGCTATGAGTTTATGGGTGGATATATTTGACATCGTCAATCAGCGATGGAGTGTCTGTTTATTGATTGGCCCCCAGGTTTGTCTGCCATGCCATAAATCTCAGACATGCGGTTCCGTTTCAGGCATTTATAGAATTATACAAAATAGCCAAGAGGGACACTTGTTTGTCTATCCATCGTTCACAGTATCTCAGATGCCTAACACTACTTTCATTTTTGACAAAAAGTAGCGACATGATGGATCTCCTCTCTTTCTTTACTTGTCGTGGCCGTCAATTACTTACACACATGCAGCACATGGAGACAATGGCAAAGGTGCCCAGGATTCCTGCCGTACCGACGATCCACGTGAGACGCAGGAAGAGGATGACACCCAGGATGTTCTGCATGCAGGGCAGGTACACCCCAATGAACGTTCCCATTTGGGGGCCCTGGGGATGGATAAAGACACATATGTACACAGGTGAGAGACAAGAAGAGACGTTTCCATTGAAACCCAAAAACATGTGACTAATCAAACTCTCCACATACCAAACCTGCACTATGGCACATATTTTTTCGGCATTTTACATTTATTGATCAAGTGAAAATGTATAGCAACACCAAAAAAAGAGAAAATATGACATGAAACAAATGTCTGTCGTGTCAAATTGTAATGCTCGATGTTGCTGTTACAACTTATAAAAGAAGACAAGCAGCAAATACTCACAACTGAGAAGCTGGAACCAGGAAATGTTTATCATTTTAACATCTTTATTACAATTAATCAATTATCAAAACAGTTGCCGATGAATTTTCTGACTAATTAATTAATAAACTAATACTTTCAGCTCCATTTCACAGTGCTTTTATTTTAAAGTGCAATTTTTAGTCTGCAGTTATTTAAAGCTTGAGTGAATTTCATTACATTTTATAGTAGACGCACATTGCTTTGACTAAAATGAATGAATAAATGAATTAATCTTTATTATCATGCCATATTAAATTGGTTTATGCCACAAGGGGTTACACAAAATAATACAACATATTAATAAACAATTTCCGGTGACCTACATGTTCCAATGAAAACAAGTAACACATAAGCTGCTCTGTTAGAATTTCTTCAAAATGTTGGAGTTTATACAACTTTTGAACAAAACTTGTCATCCATGGCAGTACTGTATCTTTCAGACTGAACTGGAGGAGTAGTTCTCTATGCTCTTTGGACTAAATAGGAATAAATTAGGATTGGCAAAAATTATCCACTAAATGTTTTAGTTTCATGCATGCACAAAAATGATGCAGATCAAAAGAAATGTAAATTGAAAAGATAAAAAAAAAAGAAGAAAAGAGCAAAAAGCTCAAATGACAATAGCATAGTACTTCACAGACACGGACCAGGATTGTTATCACTGTCCTGACTCAAATTAGAGAACAGAAAGAATTGATTTGACTGCCAGTCATTTGAGATGCAGCATGTTTCATGATAGTACGATTGCGGAATTGTATAACCATTATCAATGTAATCAGAACAACATCATAAAGTTATTACTGTCACCTTTAACATAGTGCATGATGCTTGGGTAATATTGCCATTCTGTGGCTCTAGCTGTGGAGTATTGGAGTGTTGCTGTGCATGAGCTCCTGTCGCTCTGCTTCTATAATATCTATACTCCACATGACACCATACAAACACCCCTACTTCTACTTCCCTCCCCAAAACCATAAATGTACGTACCATTTTTCGAGTTATAAACACATTGTCCCTTGCTTTCTCCACTGCACTCAGTTGTCTGTCAACATACTGCGATGCGCCTGATGTGCCTTTCCAAATCTCCCACATCTTTCCTCTTATGTTACTCTATCGTTCTCTCTCTTTTTTTTCTCCCCCTCACTCTCTCTGCAGTGCCTGTCTTCTTCTTTTGAGTCTCTAGCTTCAGATCTCAACACTCCTTCAGTGTACTCTTAAAAAAACACAGCTATCATTCAGGGGGCGGGTTTTAGTAAGACATCATTAAAGCCTCTGTACAGAGCAACAGTCCAAGGTCCCACACGGTCAACCTCCCAACCAATTTACAAAGTGCAGTGTCCGCAACACTACTGAGAAGGCAGCTACTGTCTTTGTCTGAGCATATTCACAATGACCAACAAACAAGAAATAAAGGTCTCAGTACTTCTTTAAGGAGAATTTCTGGTTTCCACAGCTTAGCCGACTGAGAAATGAAAGGTTCTATCTCTCTTTTACACCCTCCAAACTATTAGGAAAAAAAGTCAGAAGTCTTTTTTTTTTGTCTTGACCAGGCAGTTTTCTTAATTTTTATATACGCTTAAGTGTAGGGCATAAGATACAATAACTGCGCTACTCCACTTAGCTTGACGCATATTGGTGCTACAATGTAGAGGGGTTTTCAGTGTGGAAGAAACCCTTAAAGAAATATTTTAAAGTGACTGAGGTCTGCCATATAATAGTCCAGAATATAACCTCCTATAAAACCACAATCACAACAAAACAAACAAGATTTTCAAGTTAATTATGGACATTTACAGAGAGCCAGGCTAGCTGTTTCCACGTTTCCAGTTTTGATGCTAAGCTAAGCTAAGCTTTCTGCTGGTGCTGACTGTAGCCTTATATTTCACAGAAGAAAATAAGAGTGGTATCGATCTTCTCAGCTAACATTTTAGTTTAGGGCATAAGATACAATAACAGCCCTACTCCATTTAGCTTGACACATATTGGTGCTACAATGTAGAGAGGTTTTCAGTATGGGAAAAAAAACTTTTTTTAGATTGTACTTAAAGTAATATTTTAAAGTGACTGAGGCCAGCCATGGAATAGTCCAGCACATAACCTCCTGTACAACCACAACAAAACAAACAAGATTTTCATGTTAAATATGGTGCTTTACTAAGCTAAGCTAACCTCTCTGCTAGAGCTGGCTGTGGCCTTATATTTGACAGAAAATAAATGACACTTGGCATCTAGCACTTGGCATAATAATGAATAAGCCCAAAACGTCACACGACAGCATTTCTTAAATTGTTTTTCATTTTTATCTTTCATGACCAACAGTGCAACTGAAAGGCCGTCTTTCACAGAGATCTGTGACACTGATGACACACACAGACAGTCCATCTATTCCCACACATAACAGATGTTACAGACCAGATGACATTTAAATCATACACAACTCAATAATTATCCAAACACACATATAAACTTTGCACATCATCCTGCACTGGAAAAAAGAAACTGTAAAAACGAGCTGCCTTGTGTGCATATAACAAGGTTGCTCTTTCCCTCTCTGTGTCAGTTTTAACACTTTCAGAAAGAGGTGCGGCAGCTGGCACAGTAGGAAGGAACCACCTCCACTTTCCACCTCCAGCTGGCGCTCAAACGCAACCTCCCACCCTGCATACACAGTTATATTCACTATTATGGCTGAGAGGAGGGTTATCTGTCTTCTAGTAACTCTCACAGCTGTGCTCTGCACTTTAAGCAGAGGAAAAGTGTCCTTTTTGATCATGACCTTCATGTACCTGTTACTGAGTCTTTTTCCCACGCTGAGCAGGCTATCTACCCTGCACAAAGAGATATTACTCCTCTTGTGACTTTGTTCAAGGGTTGATAACAACTACAGTTATTGAGGTACTATCAAAGAAACAATATTAGGCTGTTTGAAAAGCGGGACGCGTAAGATCAACTGTTCTTATGCCAACAGAATCTGTTACGTCATTAATCAGTTGAGGGATGTTTACTTTAGCTGGTAATGTATTCTGCATTCCTTGAGGGTTAGTTGTTTTTTTTAATAGGCTGCCCACACAATCCCCTCTTCTGTCACATGAGCCTCAAGTGGTTCAATATGGATAGATCTCTCACTTCCTGCCTGAATTCACCTCTGTCTTCTCTTTTCCTCTTATCTGACTCACTTCCTCTTCTTCTTAGCTCTCTTTGTTTCATTCAGCAAACCTTTCACACATCCTCAGCCAGCTGATATCATTGAAGAAACTGGAAAACAACACTTCATATTCAAGTTTTGCCAACACACCAACCACATCGCATACCAGATTAATGGTTCATATAGATACATCCATGACTTCCAGTTATAAACAATATATCCAGGCTGGTAACACTAACCAACAGTATGTTTCATTCTTAGTAAACTGAGTACATACACTCAAAAAAGTCAGTATTTAAGTTAACAAGGTTTGATGAAAATGTGTGCTGTTGATGTACACTACTGTCCCACAATTCAATGCACAAAGAAAATATCATTGCATGTATTATATTACTTTATGTTAATACAAAAATACATAGATTTTTTGAACACTGACAGCAAAAAATTACTGTGTGCTTACTGTGTGCTATACTATTTTGCTACTTTATGCTTCTGTCTCGAACTAAAAAAGCTATTCAATTAGTCGATTAAAGTTTTAAAAAAATAATCATCTTTAATCTCAAAATCTTTGAGAATGAATTAATTGTTCAAATCATCAACCACCACCATTAAATCAGCCATCGAAAATGGTGGTTCCAGCTTCTCAAATGTGAATATTTGATGGTTTTCTTCATCTTCTATGATAGAAAACACAAATATAATTGTATTTTGGACCGTTGGTTGGGGAAACAAAAGAACAATTTCAAGACTTCATGGGTATTTTATATATTAAACACTAATCACTAGTTTCAGCCCCACTATTGGACTTCAAAGACCAGAGTTTGATAAAAATGGTCATAAAATGAGAGAAATTTACATTATTAGCCCAAACGCAAGATAACAATTTCACATTACTTGGTTTGTCTGACTAAAAGTAACAAATCCAAACATGCGATCTATCTTATAAGCGGCAACACAGAGCTTTGCTCTCGCACTCGCTGCATTTATAGTCACACAAACACACACGCGCTGTCACTCTAGTGCGCGCTCTTGCTTGTTCACTCCAGATTCCAGAATGCGTCTAATTTGCGGGCGTCATGGAAACGCTATCAATATGCGGGAAACTGCCGCGCACGGTGGGGGGGGCGGCACATCGCCATGTGGTGTCCATCGCCGATGCCTGACAGCCAACCCTTGGACCCAACCCTCGGACCAACCCTACTTCTTACAATCCCTACTTAAAGATCACATAGAGTCAAAAATCGAAAGGTTGATTAAAAAAAGAAGTCCGTACTGTGACAGTGACCCTCCTGACCCCATCCTCGTAATCATACTCCTCGTGCTCTCGAACACCTTGGGACAGGTTGGTGTAGTTGGCCAGTTTGCTGAGAAGAGATGAAACCATGGGATTACTGTCCATTTCTTCCTGCAGAGGGACACAAAAAACATAAATCATGAGTAAAATAAGCTATGAAAACATGCACATTCCTTTTTTATCAACACCTTCATACCTGTGGATAAGAGAACATTACTGTAAGTCCACATGTACATTCTTCTATCTGGACCAGGAACCTTATCGTCTAAGACCTACTTCTCTGATCTCTGAGTCAGGAGCATCAAATTACTTAATAGTCACTTGTTAGTTATTCATAAATGTTATGGCACACAATATGATTATATTATCTATCTGTATCATAGATCATATCATACAGAACTTTGACTTCAGTATAGAAATGACTTCTTTTTCAAGTCTTACCTCAAACAGGGCCATGTTCTTGCCATCGTACTGTTCACGGTCATCGTCTGAGTGGATGAATGGACTGGATTCTCTCTGGCTTTCATCACCTGTAGTTACAGCAGTAGTAGTGGACAGGACACATAAGTAGGGCGATAATGCACAATGGATTATAACTGTTTCAAGAAGCATTATATTTTGTTTTTATTTGCAATTCATCTCCACTTGGACCTGACTGAAAATTTGGAAGGACTGCCAAGATATTCACGATAACTGAAAACATTGAATTTCCTTAACTGATCAACTATTTGCAGGCGCAATGAAACTCATTGCTGTTGTCTTGTTGGTACACCGTCAGAAAGCATCTTTATTGTATAGGTTAATCGTTGGGAATGAAAATAATACAAATGAAAGTATGTAGGCATCAACAGAGAGCAATGAATCTTTCATGAAACCAACCGTTTGGTGATTGTATACCGTAATTTTCAGGAAGATAGGTTAAGTTAGCAGCTAGCGAGGCAATTTGTTTACTATAATATTTTGAATCTAAATGGCCCCAGCAGGTAGCACTAACAAGGAAAATCTCAGTTAAACGTTTAAACATGCAGTTAATATAGTCAGTAAACCAAGCCCAATCGTATCCTCTAGAACATGTTGTTCTTATTAGTAACTACATAATTATTTTTGAATGAACAAAAATGTACATATTTTTAATTGACAAATACGTATGGAAACACCACCAGATAACTAGCCGCTACCTAGTGTCTTTGCTGATTATTAGCCATATTTTTGGACCTAGCCTACTGCTTTTTGTGACTATACTCATGGAAAACTGTATACTATATCTGTAAAAAAAAAAAAAAAAAAAAAAAGGAATAATAGTAATTAATATCCTAGTAACAGAAAACAGATATTGCCAGTGTTATTTTATTATTTCAGCTATTCTTTATCAGAATATAGAGTTAAAAGAACATTAGCAACATTATCCGAGCTAGTGCTAGTGTTGTAGCATTGGTTTAATTCCCAACGTTGTTTAATTCGTGACATTCTGGCACACTACAATTACCATCTTGTTAGCTATGAGGTCCTTGTCAATAAATTATGCAAACAGTAATAGTACCAAAATTAATATGGGTGGTATCAAAAGATACCATTGCACTTGGCTCTGTTAATCACTGATCTGATTTAGGATGTATTTGTTTTTGCCCATGTAAAAGCAGCATGAGGCTTGGGACCAGTAAACAATCTGACATCTGGCTACACCTGTACCACCCTGAGTGAGAAGTGAGCACTCCATAATAAAAAAAACGCATTTATGGCACAGTAGCAGTTTCCTCCCTAACTTCATGATAAGATGGCCCAGTATTGTGTATTGATGTCTCCATCAATACACAGTCAGAGGTGAATTGTTTCATTTTTTGGCAAACAAATTAAGCTCTCAAGTCTTGTAAAAACAAAGAAGCATAGACTAACGTTGAGATGTGCCTTTCAAGCTGCTTCTCATTTTGGTTTCTCTTGCCCCTGGTTGTCATGCAGTGGTCTCAGCCTATTAGATTTGGTATATTATCACACTAGATCACTCTGTTGTTGGCTCATCTTTTTTGCCTTGAAGAACCCATGGTCTAACAGTGGTTTAGAGATCACTGAAGAGCAGTTAATAAGAAGAACAGTGTACTGTGGATGCACATGACATGGTGAAGATTGTAAGAAAATGCAGCATGCATTGATGAGCTGGGAAGATTATTTAAGTAGAACTGCTTATTTTTAATACATTCATGCCAACACTGGGTAAACCCATTGTCAAAGCTCTTAGCCATATCCTTGGTTGAGGGGGTCTTTCTGGAGAATCTAAAGCCTAGTGTGCAGAGGTTACAGCAGGGTTAGATTTGTAATCGTGTAATGTGTTAGTTTTGCGGCATTCTGCTGCCACTTTGTCTCCATCCTAAACTGTTGATCTTATTGTTCTGGGAGTGTTAATGGCGTAATAGAATGCATTGGACTCCACACTGGAAACAGGGAATTAGGACAACTGGTCTAACCTCCTTTGCATAGGCAGTGGCGAATATTTAGTCATATTATCTCAACAGACTATTTCATAGATAGCTTGCGACGGATCTTGATCTTGTAACATTAATCCATATTTCATAACTCATGTGGTATCTGAAATAGAGGTATTAGACAACATGTAATACCTTTGAATGTCCACCCCAGTGATGTAGTACCACCAGGAGTGGTGTGAAAATTACAGTAATGTAGTAATTATTAAAATACACACACACACACACACACACACACACACACACACACACACACACACACACACACACACACACACACACACACACACACACACACACACACACACACACACACACACACACACACACACACACACACACACTTTTGGGGACATTTCATAGACTTACTTAATGTCCTGGAGACAAATCCTAGCCCTAACCCTTATCCTAACTTAACCTAACCTGACCCAAAAATCAGCCTCTTCCCAGTTGGGGACACAGCTTTTGTCCCCAATTGGACAAGCAGCCCCCAATTAACTGGTCCTAATTTGTTTCCAAAAGTAGCCTGTGACAGACCACACACACACAAACAAACACACACACATTAACACAACCCTAACCCTAAACTGAACCTGAACTCAATTCTAAACCTAACCATGAATCAGAAAGTCTGTCCCAAAGTGAGGACTGGTTAAAATGTCCTCACCACCAAGGTCTACAAATCAAATTAGCAGACACACACACACACACACACACACACACACACACACACACACACACACACACACACACACACACACACACACACACACACACACACACACACACACACACACACACACACACACACACACACACACATTCTTTACCTGCAGACATAACCTAACCCTAACCACTACTTGTGTAAGCCTTACCCTCAACTTAAACTAACCCTTACCTGTTCTTTGACCTTGAATTGAATGATTAACATTATGGGTACTTGCTTTTTGTTCCCTATATAGAATGTGACTGTAAATAGATTCATATTTGCACAACATAAGTAGTATTAGTACACATGCACACACAGACTTAGTCTTATTAGAACATTGCAAGTACTTTTCTATGGTATTATTTTAAAAGGAAAGTGTTGCAGCTCTTACAATGTTTGTTTAATACGAAGACCATACATTGACCTACCTATTGACATACACACACTGATTTAGCAGACAAGTATAAATCTGTTGGTTGGACTGTCTGTCTGTCTCCTTTAATTTTCCTCTTTTTTCAAATCCTGCATCTTCATATCAAGCAAACACATAATTATGTACTGCTGTATGAAACTGATCCCAACCTCGGTATTTGATCAACAGATTAGTCGACTGTACAGGAAGCCTTGGTTATTGGATTTATTTATTAATTAATCCATTCATCTCTCTCTCTCTCTCACACACACACACGCACACACACACACACACACAACAAATGACAAGATATGAGCTCCTTCCCATGCAATAAACATGTTAACCAGTAGATGTCCACATTGCTGACGTTTATCATGTATATCACAAGGGGTAAAAAGAGATATTATAGTTAGTGTATTAGTGTAAGGCAGTAGCCTAAACAAACCACTAAATGATGATGTTGCGCTGTATATTCCCCAGACAACTCAGCAAATTGCTCTTGAAATACCCAGTAAGGTAAGCAGTGTGAACGGCAGCCTACATCATCATAAAATATTGGAACTAAAACTACCCATCTAGTTAATCTTCTCATCTAATGGGTTTATTGAGATATTAAGCTACTTTTTGGCATGAGTTTGTGCAATAAGCAGATGTGTTGATGTGTATTGACTTTAATTTTGGCTAGATTGCTGTGTACTGGAGCATTTATTAAGTGCAAATAATGCAGTATGAAGCAGTACTTGCCATTTCATATGATAGAATATAGCAAACTAAAATACAACACAGAAAAAGCTCTTTTCATGAGAACAGCTGAGTCATAAAGGTAGGTTCTTTTGTCTCTCTTATCCAAATAAACCAGCTCGGTTGGTGATCAGTATATTGAAGTCATCTTGCAGGAATTTGAGTGTATTGAAGTTCTTTATCGCTGCCATTTTGAATTATCAGCATAAGTGGTTAAGTCCAAAAGGTGTGCTGCATAGTCAGTAGATTCAAAGAAGCATGTCTCTGTTGTATAAAGGGTCTAGTAAAAGTAATGGAAGCAACTCAAAGGTCATAGAGGATGTATGCTGTAACCAACCCATAACCCTAACCATGCTCGGCCTAAAAATACTTACAATTCTTAGAGTCAAACCGGCTTGATCAGTCACAATCCAAACAAACGAAAGTCACAGGAGATTTAAATAGAAATAAACTTCCTTTAGAATCACTGCGAGGGAGAAGTTTTACAGCAGGATGGCAGATAGTATGGGCAATTAGCCCAACCCTCCACTCATGAGACATGGGAAACAATACTACGAATGATGATTAAACTCCTTTCCAGCGAAAAATTACCAGAAGTGTTGAATCTTGTTGCCAAGAGGAAAGGCCATGATGTAGGAGTGAAACTAATGTCTCTCTCATTGATTGCTTTATCTGATAGGATTATGAAGTCATCATAGCCCTTTGCGGAGACCAGGAAACTGAAAGGTGTGTGTGCTAACAGAGACAGCGCACACACAACTAGGTGGCACTGGCCGTGCTCCTCAGGCATTACAAGAGGCCTAATGGAAAATGTAAGATTGCATTTCACTCTGCAGCCACTGGCTTTAAACAAAGGGTTCAGGTTTACACTTTTTGGTTTGACTTCATTAACAACTTATACAAATCTCTTTGAGACCTACCAAACCTCCATATGTGTTGTGTGCAGCCTATATGGAATAATCATACAAGCAGAAAGTGGGACAATATGAAACACAACACTGCTTTGGAAAATGATGGTACTGACATATTATTGTGTATACAGATGGCATCTTGTCTAGTCAGCACATGTGTGTGCATATGTGGTAGTGGGCACTTCTGTGTGCTGCATGTTCATGAAGATCTGTCTTTACAGCAAAAGACATAAATGGTAGAGATAACCTTTGGACTGCCACCAAGTAAAGGTTTTCCTGTTCATTATTTTAGATCTCTCAGTAAGGAGAGATGCTTTTGTTATGGGGGGTGGGGGTTATCCAACAGTCTGTTCTGTCTGTTTACAGGCACCAATTTAACAGAGTTTAAATTATTAAAGACCCATTATTGCCAACAGGAGGGGTGGAGCTCAAAATATACCAGGAAGGGGTCTAATGAAACTTACTGTCAAGTTGCATTATGTGGAATGTAGGATTCAGTGCTTTTTGGAGCTTAACACACACTAGTGACTAAAAGCTATAATATCTCTGCATTAAATTTGACCATCCTATTTTTAATTTGTCTCACACAACCCTTGACCTTATGGGGAGAGTTATACAAAATCTCTGGAGTACACCTTTATTATGTTTGTCAAGCAGAACTAGTGTGAACATGCAGGTCTTTGGGATCAATGACAAAGAAAGGTGATTTATTCAGAAAAACAAAGAAGTCTAGACAAGAGTCAATGAAAAGAACAAATCAAATTTATCTTAACTGGCTGACCTCAGGAAAGCTCAAGTTTAGGCATGCTCACATGCAAACAGACATCCCCTTCCTTTATGCTCCCCACAAATCAACAACTCTCTCCTTAAATAGGCCCTCCAATCTATCTAGGCCGTATATCAGTTAACATTGTTTACACACACGTCATCCACAGCATAGTCCTCACCGTAAGCCAAAATAAGTACAAATAAACTAAATACTAAATCTAAACATTTAACTGAATACAATAAATCCCCATGTACTATCATCACTGATAATATCAGTAAGAGCTTAAAAGCAGGAAGTGGTTGGATGCCTCTCCCTTTTATCTCTTGGGAGGCATGGTGAATACGGTAAGTAACAAAGCAAGTTGAATGAACTCAAGAAACTCAGGACTTAAATCAATTAGCTTTAAATTAAATCCTTGTTGCTAATGATGAAACCATAAATGTAGATGTAAATGTAACCAAACAAAGTTAAACATAAACAAACCCATGTGAAAGTGGTTCTACAGTACAGATGTTATACTGGCTACAAAATGACCAGTATGGAAAGAAATATATCAAAGTGTAACAGGGACAAATGGTGTGGACTTTCACACTGCCAATTTCCTCTTTTTGTTACGATCTTTCCACTGAAGCTCAACAGGAACAGTCTGGGGAAACACAAACCAATCTGCGGAAGTTTCATATTAACATTAGATAAACTTTAAATGCATTTTTGCGCAAAACAAGGATTATTTTGTCCCACTATCACTTGTGTTGTAAGTGCTCTATTTAAAGAAATCTCTTAAGGTCAGGAGAAATGATTAAGAAAGAAAAACTTTTTGTTTGTTTGGGCACTTGACATTTAAGGTAGACTGTAAAAAATGTGAAGCTATCCTTTAAAGCTGAAGTGTAGTTTAACTTATACTGAGATGACTGGTTGTAGCAAACCTGAAAGTGGGGTCTTGATATGATAATATACCCCAAAACACCCTTTCCACTCACAAAAGCCTTTCCCCTAGAGGAAAGGAGACAAACATTTGGGTTCTTAACAAAGGCTTTCTTGTTATTAAAAATGTTCTAGGATTAATTTATTAATTGCATTTTCAAGCGTTGCCATGCAAAATCATAATTTAGCTAAACAGTGCATGATACTAACACACTGAGATCCCAACCTTTTAACTAAAATGCATTAAGCTTTGCCCAAGGGCAACTTTGTCATACTCCATGGCAGCAGTCCTCAATGCTCTGATTCAGACCACATGTACACACAGGTCACATAGTGTTTTGAGGAAATTTGGCTGAATGAATGGCTCCCTATCTATCTAGCTATTGCTTTCCTGAACAGTTGGATTGATTGAACATTCCAACAAGCCTCTGAGCAAACCTTATGTTCAAACTATGTTACGTGTACAGATAACCTCAGGGAAGGCTGGTGCAACATGAAATGAGCCGTCGCTTCCAGTTCAACAGGAATTGTCTTGTTAACATGTGTCTGTGGAGGTTTTTAGGTATTTAATCCTAGAACAAAAGCATGTGGTCAACACACTGTGGAATGTAACAGGTGTAGCAACTTGACAAGAAAACGTACCAGATTCTGTGATAATTATCAGGTCAGATAAAGCTACAGTAAGTTACTACACATGCTTTCAAACAGCAAACACAACCCTTCTAGGAAATCTGACCAAAAACACTTAAATTGAGTTTTACTGAACTTAATTAAGATAAGATATACTATATGGTATTATGATATTTGGGGGGTTGCATCATTTACTTGTGTTCTGTGACCATGCAATTTTCCACCAACATTTAATGGCTGCTATTTAAACTCACTTAATGGCAGATGGAACAAATGAGTTTTTATAACAGTTCAGGCTGCATTTTGGATCACTAAAACCATTGGCCAGAAGGCAAACATTCAAATATTCAGAGTGAAGGGATGGAGCATTTTTATGTCCCTCTCCCTCTAACCTTCATAGAAGTCTGCACAAGACAAAAGTTTTCTCTTAGATAAAGCACTTAAAATGGACAGGAATGCTGAAAGTGTGTTCGTAGATACTGCATTTTCCCTTGCATTTCTTATCAACTGCACTTCATTCGTTCATTCATTTCATAGGTTGTGTTCTTTTACAATAGACACAGAGCCCAGCGTTACAGCCATATAGTGAAGAGCCCCAAACATAAATCAGCATTGCAAAGATGTAAGTAACAACATAGTACCTCCCTCTACCACACTTATCAAGCTGCTCTGCAAGTTCTAGCTAGTTAAATGGCGTCACTTAAAAACTCTGTGTGGTTGTTTATGTGTATATTGACCTGCCATAACATGCATCTGACTGTGTGTGTCAGCATGCTTCCGATTGTACAGTTATACTATGACGCACACAGTCTATTAAACTTGCATATTTTAACCCCTAACCTTTGCCCAGTGTATGCTGGGATAGCTCCCACATGACCCTGAGCAGTAATACAAGAATATTGAAACTGGACCTCCCCTCCCTGAGCATGCCCAAAAGCCAAAGCAGATATCTTGTTTGCTGCATATTCCTACCTGAGTTAAGTCCTTCCAAGTTGTCCTCATTATCTTCCTCCCCAAAAATGTTGCCTAGGCTGATGGGTTTACTGGTTCCAGCAGCAGCCGCGCTTTTGTTGTCTCTTTCCGCATCCTCCACTGGCACTACGGTGAAGTTAGTAGGCATCTTGGTTCTTTACTTGCCCGGAAGAAAGTATGAAAAGGTTTCCAGTGACAGGAATCAGGTTGACACTAGGCTGTTGAACCATCCCCCTTCACAGGAAAGTGAAAAAGGTATCCAAAGGGCAAAGGAATAGAGCCCCAGGAGAGGCAGTCATAGTTTCAGTTTGACCAAAACTTGACATATATTGTGTTTCCTTTCTCTTTGCGGTGTGATCTATAGTGTTATTTAAAACTCAGGGTGAAAGTGCAGACTCCTGCCCATGAGGCAGGCCAAAGTCCTCCTGTGTATATCTTTCCTCTCTCTCCTTGTTCCTTTCCCTCCCTTTTTTTCCTCACTGCTCCAAGACTATTGCCCCATGTGACCCTCTGTTTACCATATGAATAAGGTTGAAGTCCATACATGGAGAACCCTGCAGCTCCTCCCTCTACTCTAGCAGTCCCACTTCACTCACACTCACACCTTGTCTGTATTGCCAAAAGGTAAGGAAACAAACCACAATAAAAACTCCAAACTGTGTGTAAGATCCACCTTGAACAAAAAAGAAGCAACGAGCTCACTTGTTGAAGGTAATATAAGTCAAGGTCTTTTCTGCTCTTTTGGCTTTGGTTTTCTTTCCTCTTCTCCCTTCAGGCTGGTAGTTTCCGTCTCTGGTTTCCTTCAGGTAAACAAAATGGGCGTTCCCTTTCCCACAGTGCATTATGGGTATGGGTGAAGTGCTGATATTTAGCACAGAAAGGCGCTATGCTCTCACATGCGCACACACATTGTGCCAACAAAGGAAACACCTTGAAAGCCTTGAACACTTTCCTCTGAATTCTGAGTACCAGAATAGATGACAATAGACGTCCACAGAGGGGAAAGGGCTAAGCTTTGAATAACAATGGCCAAAAGTAAAAATGAATTGTTTTTAGTTTGTGGGAACGATCATTTTACTCTCACTCTGACGCAAAGCTGTCATAAACAGTTGATATATTTTATTGTTGATATATATATTATTTTTATTTTATCTTGACGTGCTGCAAGCTTCCTTTAGAGGAATATTCAGTCAAATAAAAAGCAGTGTTGAGTGATGTAAACAGTATGAATGCATTTTGCATGTAGCCATCAGTTTAGTGTCTTTATCCATCTGTATTTTCTAAGTAGCATTTCTTTTGGACACATATGAAGTGGTTTTGGCAGATATGACCAGACTTAATTTGAAATGTCATTTTTGTGTTTAAACTTATTGAATACAATTAACCTTAATAATTTAGGTCACTGTTATGTATTGTACTTCATTTCTTCCTTTGTATATGGTTCAGAGAGTAGTAATTAGAATAGTTACTACACCAAGTTCCACTTTTTAAAGAACTGTTTCACCATGCAGTACATGTCTCAATGACTGTGTTGTGAGTTGTTTAAACTTTTCATCTCAGTGCTTTTTCTTGAACACAATGGAAAATCTCAAATAAAATTGAAAAAATCA
The DNA here is from genome assembly GCF_963691925.1 of Scomber scombrus. Classification (NCBI taxonomy): domain Eukaryota; kingdom Metazoa; phylum Chordata; class Actinopteri; order Scombriformes; family Scombridae; genus Scomber; species Scomber scombrus. Next base: position 5,973,947 of record NC_084980.1, read on the forward strand.
ATAAAAGTATGATACCTGGAGGTCCAAAAAGTTTCAATAATAAGTTTCTTTTCTTCTTTGGGTTGTCTTTAGATTTAGGCATTATATCTTTGTGTTTCTATTTATTTCACAGCTACAACATCACATTTTTCTTGAAGAAGCTGGCTAACAAATAATACTTTTCTTGTTCTTTGCTCCACTGACAGACATATCTTAACATATCCTAGCTTGCCTTAGCTTAGCATATTTGAGTTTATTCTACCTTACCTTATCTTCCTTTTCTTATCTTTGAGCAGGCATACAGTACATAGGCCCTGTCATTGAGCTTAGTAAAACAATAGCCAAGCTTAGCTTGCTTTATGTTATTCTCCCTCAGCTTATCTTAGTTTATTGGAATGTAGTTTAGTTTAGTGTAGCTTAACCCTACCTACAGCATATTGAAAGCTCCCATTTTTATGGCTTGGACTATTACTTTTGTGTTAAACTGGTGACTGCAATGTCTAAAATGAATCTTGATAATCACAAATGGCCTATCTGAAAGTAGGCTAATCATCAATTAAGACATAAATAGTCATTAGAATTCAATAAGGACTTACCATACCATCACTATAATTTTGGTTTGTCAGTCCGAACTGTAGGCCACATAGCACAAGTCACATTCCTGCATAATTACTGTGATTGATGCTGTAGTTCAGTCTGTGAATTTATAACTCTCACAGAGGAGTGACCTTCTGTGTTTGAAGGTATATGTGCCAGGCTCAGGATTATTTAGATTTGTTTAAAGTTTTTTTTTACTTGGTCCTTAATACTTACTTTACTTTGTAAAATGTTTTTGTCTTTAAACCTATTGGTATGACTTAAGAATCAGGATATAGTTTAAAACTGCATCATATGGCGCTCATGTCCCCACTAAGGTTTTTTGACTAAGCTAAAATAAACTACACTAAACTAAACTAAGTAGCATATAACTGGAATCTAACTATTTCTTGCATGTTTAAAATACAGGCTGTCCAAATGTTTTGCCAGATGTTTGTCTTGAAGACTGAATATTCGTCCCCAGGCCTCCACAGTCTTTCAAAACTGCTGAAGCGTATAATAGTTTAGTATGGAATATAGTGTGCTGTGAAATGTAGACAATGATAAACAGAACTGGCAATTGGAATGGGAGTGAAAGCAAACACTTCCCATGTTTAACCTGCAGACATGGCTTCTACAGCTGGCCTGATATCTGATCATCTCCCAGCCACAAAAGCAAAATTGGATATCACATAAGAAAACTGCTATTTTTTCAGCTTTGTTTAGGAAGTGGTTTTAAATGAAGCGGTGCATATCATCTTTCCTTTTCTTTTTCATCCCAGCTGCATTCTTAAAAGGCAAAGAGCTGAGTCTACACTCAAGTTTTCCTTTGCCTGAACTTTTGACTGTCATTATTCAGATCCAGCTCCTCAGGGTTTAAGAAGTAATAAATCTTCTTTATTACATATTAATGTCAAAAAGCGATAGAAGGAAAGACTCACTCTTGCTCCTGGGGCCCAGCTTTACCCAGGTAAGGCCAGCAGAGGGTGCTGTAGGTTCATGATGGCTAAAAATCAAATTAGTAGTAGAAACTGAAAACATTTTAGGTCAATGCACAACTCACAGGGAATGATATTTATAGTTTGTAAGCAACCAGGAGGAAGAATTCCAACAGGTTTAAGCACTGGTGCACAGCAGGAGGTAGTACAGTGCAGAGATACTTATTTTAGTGTTTTAAGGTCTTGTAATAGCAAGTAGCTACTCTCTTGAACTGTCTCTGAGGCACTCATCTCTGACCTCACTTTGGAATAGTGTCGGAGATGTATGACTACTGATAATAATCTACTACTGCTTTTGGTTATGTCATTGTTCTTCAACTTGGTCCACAACTGCTCTGTCAAAACACTGTGTGCTTGTGTGAGTGTGTGCATGTGTGAATATGTCATGTGTGTAATGTTTGCATGTGTTACACAAAAATGCCAAACACTTCTTCGCTGGAATCAGCTTATCGTTGGTGTGATATCAGTTGGCCCATGATAAAACTACTACAGCTTCTCCTTCTTGCACAAAACTGCTATTTTATACTCCTCAGGTGGCTTACGGGGGAATGTTGAAAAAAAAAGCGAGAGAGGTAGAGGTGAAATCAAATCCCTTTAGCAAACAGCAAAAAGGTCAGTGCTGACGCAGACCTGGGAACAGGCTGCCCTCCCTCAAGACTATATTCTTAAGTGGCTAGATTCTATTTGTAGCATTTTTACCTGTTTACAGACTCCCCCACTCCAAAACCAGGTAGCTGCGCAAACATGCTGGAGGGTTTGGACGACCTCTTGTGTCATCACATGGGGGATAAATTTCAACTGCCTGCACTGTGCTGTCAGACCACAAAACGCAATAACAGGGCAAAAGGACTCATGTATATAGGGCCTGGGGTTCACTTTTCATTCAGTCAGTGGTCTGGTTTTAGTGTCCTAACTTCTGAAATCATTTGATACAGGAATGCAACTTGTAATTATTAATACTGATAGCAAATTAACTATTTCCTTTAAAATGAGTCAAGATTGAATTGCTTTGCTGAGATTACAGGTTGAGCATTATACTTACAAGCTATTATATCAAATAGTTCCAGATTTAACCTTTTTAGGTTTTGTATCTTGGTGTAGGTTTATACAGTGTATATGAAGACCTTAAATTGATCTTTATTAGTATTAAAAAGTTCTACAAATTCACAGAAAAAGTTTCCATTAAGTCATCATAATCATTGCTCAATGATGAATGAAGCAAATCTACCAGCCGCTTACATATTTTGCCGGCTGGTGGCTGGTGCTAAATTTGTACCCTGTCCTAAAGGCAACAATAAAATGTTGAGCATATTTGTAATTTTAATATTTTATATTATTATATCATTTCAGTAAAAGACACTGAAAAGCCACATTTACTAACTTGAAAGTTAGTTTTGTCAAGCTCTGACTAATAACTCTGAATAACGTTACACATGTAAAATTGGTAAAATAAGGAATAACCTACATAGCGTCCAACTTCACTGACTTCCCAGTATAGGTAACGTTAGCTAGCATTAACATTATTTAATAAGCAAATGTCCCGGAATAATTTATGAGAGAAAACTTGTAGAGACATGTCTTTGTTACTTACCATATATGAAGCTTGTAGAACTGCCAAGGATTAAATTACGTTAACTATACAGACTTAGAAGTTTAGCTAATTGGCTAACAGTTAGCCTTACTAGACCTGTTTAGCTGATATGTAACGCATACTGACACGTTAGAGTTTAATTTGATTTATGTACCTTTTGTTAAATGAATGCTATTTAAAGTTAGTTTTGTCAACCTCTGACTAATAACTCTGACTAATAACTCTAATAATATTAGTGAATAAAGAAATAACCTACATGCTTCACTGGCTTACCAGTATAGCTAATATTAGCTAGCATTAATGTTAGTTCACGAGTAAAAGAGTAATACCTCTGTTATAAAAACAGAGGCAAAGATTGTGGAGACATTTCTTTTTTACTTACCATATATGCAGCTTGCAGAACTGCCAAATATTTTACGTCAACATTAAATAAATTTACGTCAACATTACAGGAAGCGTTTTCAGTTGACGATGAATGTTACTCATAAGTTTAGCTACCTGGCTAACAGTTAGCATTATGCGCCTTATTTAACTAATATCTAATGCTTACTGATATGTCAGAGCTTAATATGATTTATGCACATATCTTTTGTTAAATTAATGCTACAGAAACCCTTTTATTTAAAAAGATTATTTGATTTGGAGGATGACTTTAACGCGAGTATGTTTCTGAATGTAGTATTTATGAACAGTGCTTACCAGTATAGGCGAATATAATTCTCATATCCTCATATCAAAACATTTTTGAATTTGAGCTTTTCATTAAATATTAAATTGGGTATTTCGTTCAAGTCATGTACTGTAAAGTAGCAGTGAAGATCATACACAGTGCCTACCTTGTCCCCTTCTCTGGTCTTTTTTAGGGACATGCCCACTCTACATGCAGCGATGCCCAGAACACCCAGGAGTATTTTTATTTATTTCATCTCCCACTTTCTCAAACTTTCTCTTCCTTTCACACACACATAGACACCCTCACAAAAACTGAATGTTCTTTCGTCATAGTGAAGAAAAAACAAAAACAACACATTCATGAATTTTATATAACAACACATTATAAAACAACACATTCATGAATTTAATAATAAAATTTGATTATACATATATATATATATGATTTATAATAATATTTAATATATATTATATATATATTGTATATATTAAGATGGAAATAGACTCGTCATCGGTGTGTGTACTCAACCTACTGTAAGCGACAGGAGGGCACCAGGCGAGCGTGGCCAGCAGTCAGACAACTATTTTTGGTATAAGTGGAAAATTTTGATGGGGATTCTAGGGTGTGTGTGTGTGTGTGTGTGTGTGTGTGTGTTGGGGGGGCAACAGCAGAGGATCAGGGGGTAAGAAGAAAGTCAGTGAATCTTATGGGACTGTGGGAAACAGCGACCCTTTGCCACACTCTGCTGGCACTGGAGGTCTGAGTGTGGGTTACCAACAAAACAGAAGGGGAGGGAGAGATGCCAAGCCCATAATTTGAATTTGGGGTCAGTATATATATGTGTGTGTGTGTGTGTGAGTGTTTTTGGCATGTGGGAGGTGTGGAGTTCTGGCAAAGCCAAAATACGCTGAATGAGGCACCGTCCTCAAAACATGTTTAACCTGCAATAAATACATTTTCAATTAAACCTGTAAAGGTGAGCTTGTATCACTTTCTCACAGCTATTACTTCTTTAATAATATTTCTGAGTGGCAGCATGTTGAAATAAGAAAGACCACTGCTCCAAATTCAAATATTGTCCCTTGAAAAGTGAAGAATAGATGGATGTAGGAGAAAAGAAAGGGGCTGCTTGCAAAGGGAATGAAGGATGGAGGCAGAGGAAATCTGTCGGTGGAAAATGAGACATGAGGAGAGTAGCCTTGAAAGAAGGCGAACTGTTAACTCTAGTTCCACCTATTAGACAAACAAGCAACATCATAACTATAAATATCAAACATTTGGGGATTTCAGAGTAAAAACCTTTGGTAAATTGACTGTATTTATATAGTGCTTTTCTAGTCTTTCGACTACTCAAAGCACTTTTACACTACATGTCACTTTCACCCATTCACACACTGATGGCAGGGGCTGACACGCAGGGTGCCAACCTGCTCATCAAGTGGAATCTAACATTCACACACATTCACACACCATTGGCGCAGCAATTGGGAGCAATCTGGGGTTAAGTATCTTGCCCAAAGACACATTGACATGTGGATTGGAGGAGCTGGGAATTCACACCTCAGGCAGTGCAATTCTCATTCCATCTGCAATCAGTCACCTCAGATGGTTATTAGTAAGTGTAATGGGTGCAGGAACCATGTGTAGGGGCAAATAAGAATAAGGGAGATGCGTTATTAAGCGACAATAGAGGGGCGGGGAGATTGTGCCAGTCTGTAGGCAGGCTTTAAGATGTCCCTGCTTCAAACTGTGAGCAAAATATATATTATATTAGAAGTGTGTGTTCTATTTAGAGTTTAGAAAAAGCCTGAGTGAGATAGCTGTCTTGGATATATATCTGGGACACAGAGGACTGGCAACCCTTTTCCCCACCAATACAACCTGTAGATGTAAAAATGAAAACAGGGTGTTCTGGATTAGGGACTTATTTAAAGTCCCTCTCCAGACATGTTGTAAAACACATAGAAGTACTGATTTGAAAGATAATGTGTGTCTATATATATATATATATATATATATATATATATATATATATATATATATATATATATATATATATATATATATCAGACACACACATATATATACCCCCCCCCCAAAAAAAAAAAAAGTTCTATTGCCTTGTTAAAAAGTACTTCCCTCTTTGAAAAATCCAGAATATCAGAAATATACTAAGTGATCTAGTCTGCCGTGGGAATTGCAGACTTACATTACTCACTATTAAAAAAAAAGAAGTCTGTTTTTACATGTAATGAGTAAGAATATTAGGTCAAAAGGACCTTGGATTAACCAAATAAGACTTTATGACTTTGAGAAGCTTCCAAATCTCTTGTGTCATGAGAAAGTAGATTGAAACAGTCCACAGTTATAAATACACCTCAACCAAGAGAAAACCCAGCAATGGAAGATAATTATCATGTTTCGCCACCAAAACACAGCTGCTAACTATGTTAAAATAATAACAACGTCTAAATCTATGAGTGGTGGAGGGCTGAGAGAAGGAAGTCCAACCACACACTCAAACGCTAACGCACACACACATTACTTGTCATCCTGTCCGCAGTGATTGTTAGCCCACATGCACGGTGTGTGTCCGCCCAGGAGTTAACCGCCTGAGAAGCTGGCTATAAAGCATGAGAGTGATTGCACGAGTCATATTTAGAAAGTGCCTCACTTCTACACATGCCGGGCACATGCAGAGCTACACACATTCATCCATGGAGGTGTATTCACACACACGCACGCACACACACACACACACACACACACACCAGTGTGTTTCAGACACTGCCAGCTGTGTCCAAATTTCAAACATATCTCAAAAACCCTCATAATTGCTACGTCCGTTTGACGTTTCTGTATTTTACTGACCAACACACACAATCAAAAAGGTTTTATCGCTAAAACTGGCAACACAGGAGTGTGTTGTTAGACTTACACAAATACCAGCCAGGACTATTTATTCATTTGCTATGAAAAGACTCCTACTTTCCCTTACAGTTAAATGTTGTGGATTAAGTGTTCCAGGCCTGTAACTAACATTATTTAAAGAGTCATGAGGTGACAGTGATGACTATAGGTGCAAAATATAGAACCAAAGTAGGGTGACTCAGTTTAGTTTGGTTTGAGAGTGAACATTTTGAAAGCTTTGGCCCCGCTGCAGATTTACTGAGGCATTCAAATCTATGCAGTGGCTTGCTGAGAAGTGTGGCTCACAATCTCCGTGGGGGCCCTTTCACAGATGCCAGGTTATACTCTGCTAAGTTCAACACATCAAGGTCAAGGGGCCACGTTTCCTTTTATTGTCAGGGGGCCCAGAATTTAGTACACCTGGTCCCCTTCAAATACTGCAACTCACAGTATTACAGAGAAACACCTTTACTGTAGATTTTTCTGATGGTATTAGCACATACAAATACTATTAATCATTTTTACCATCATTCAATGCAAATACATTATCAATCAATGTTTACAGCAGCAAGGATTCTGCCCTCTGTGTTAACCTTAACATTAAAGGGTGAGTTCACACAAACTACACTCACATGTGGTTGTACTGTATCTAGCCATGAAGATAGTTTTGGTTTTATTTGGCTATGGGTTGAGATGGAAACTAAGTAAGTAGTATTCACAGCACTGAGGCAACACATTTAATGAGGCAGGCGGGCTGATTGAAAAATTAGTAAAATGAAGTACCGTGGGGGTATTATCCGAACAGCAGCAATGTGTATTTCTAGAAATAATGTCCTGGGTGGTCTCTGGATAATCCATAGAAGCTACTTTCTACAGAACAGTGAATTTTCCAGGGTAACCAGGACAGTGTTTCTGGAGGGAGATGCTGTTGAATTTCTTTCGTGGTATATTTCAAACAAAAGCGGAGAGTGCAACAAGTCCATATACTTCCATCTTAATGAGGCGTGGTTGGAAATCTCAGAGCTGAACCCTTGAAAATAAATAATAGAAGTGACTTGCACGGTTAGACTCCACAAAGTCAATGAGAGAATATGTTTTTCTGTAATGTGGTTAAGCCACCCTTTAATGTGTTGTTGTATCTGGCATAAATACCTTTGTGAAAATTTGGGATCTGTGTTTTAAAACCACTCCCTATTTATATAGTGCACTATATTTACTGTCCACCCTTTGATTCTTTTATCCTGATTCTGAAATGTACACAATATAGTGCCCTGAAAACCCCACTTCTGCTTACAACCTGTAAGCGATTACTCAAAATGGTAATGATTTAACTTCTGATAGATAACTTTTTTTAAATGTCCGCTACAGATCAGATTGGTTTCTGATGATTTTATTTGACATTTTGGGATCTATGCCTTCTTGAATGAGAATGAAATGAGAAAATGAATACCACTCTTTTGCTTGACAGTGGTATCAATCTTGTAGAAACAGGGTGGAGGTTTCTGGCGCCACTTCACTTACTTCCAAGGTGCACAGAGAAGGTAAAAAAGTCTGAAGAAAGTCGAAGCTCCAGTAAAACTTGTAGTATAGGAGAACTTTATTAATAGACCAACGTGTTTCGGCTTGCAACCTTCATCAGGGTCAACTTTCTTCAGTGGTATCAATCCTCTCATCTATCTCCCGACTGGAAAAGGAATAGTTATAGTCACCAAAATGTTGAGCTAGTACTTTAAGTGAGAAACCAGAATCCTGAAAACCACTGTAACACATTTGTTTGATTGACAGCCCCGTTGACTGACCGAAAAACCTGCCTCTCTGCTGTAATGGACTGCTTGGCATGGTGAGCTTCTATTTGACCAAACTAGCTGCCTGTCTGACAGATGCAGTTATGACACATGAACTGTAATCTTTGCTGATAGACTCCTGCCTGCCCACCTGTTCTAAATGCTCAGATAAGCTTCTACATGACTGGCATGATGGCTGACTGACTGTTTTCTGACTGACAGGCTGGCTAACTGACCAGGGCAGTTCACAGATGTTTTGTGCCAGTGGCTGACTCTGCAGCATGGTCCTGTGAATTTTGACAACACTGCAATGTTTGCCTCTTTTCTCCAGGAGACCTGGCCCAAACCCAGTTAGCGTATTTAATCTTGGTTCATAGTTTTTTTAAATGTGATATGCATTCAGGAAAGAGGTTATATCCACTTCAGACCCATATCACTTACCTTAACTGGCCAGTTTAAGCAAAATGGGCCAATATCAGTTTTTCAATTAATATTTGAATGTCAAGAAGTTGTTTCAGAAGCTGTGAAGATCAAAATTCTTGGTGAACTGTTCAGTTTTTAATCTGTTTGTCAAAAAGCTCCAAAATGAAACAGTTTCAACCAAATTTCGGTATCGGCCTCCAAATTCCTTCTCAGAATCGGTTAAACTCAGCACCTTGTTTAAAAGTAACAGTGCACCGCTTTTATGTGACTGCCTTATGTGTCTCCACGTACGTGTGTGGCTCTTCGTGTGTGTTAAGGGGTGACCGACGGGGACTTTTCGGCTGGAGTCCGACCACATCTGTGCCCGAGCAGAGGAAGGAACGGAAATGCATCCCAGGGAAGTTGAGAGATTGGGATCAAGAAAACACAAAGTTAGTCTTTGTCTGTCCGGCTGCTGGCACAGCAAGTGGGCCCGAGCACTTCAACATCAGCGAACTCTCTGCACGGACATCGAACTTTCACTTTAAAAATACAAGTATGATACAGTGTGAGGTGAAAAATGAAACGTCACACCTTTAACACAGTGTGCAGATAAGGCTGGTGGTGCTGTTTTATTATTACTTATTTTTCCAATGGACTTTGGAACTATGCTTTTTAAGACATTTTTTATTCCTTGAATGCAAAATGTCATAAATCTTGAATCCAAAGTCAGCACTCATGAACTTAGAGGTATTATTTTAGGCAGTTGCTACAGCAGAAATCTTATATTGGACTGACAGAACATGAATAGTTTATGTTTTTAGTTGAGTTGGTAAACTGTAATGACATCAGCTGTTCTGACTGAACTGGCAACTTGTCTGCCCTTTATTTGAAACATGCTAAACCAAGCTGTAGATAAGATCTCCTCCCTGGAACCTGAAACAAGCAGTTTTCTCTTCCTCTGTGTTCCCCCTCGGTTCCTGGAAACACCCGCAGCTTTCTAGAGAGAGATTTTACTTGAAAGTTTGATCCGCAGCTGAATTTGAGAAGCTGTTGAAATGTTAATGCCCAGATTGCTCAGGCTATATGGACGCTGTAGGGACTGATATTAAAAGAAGTGTGGCAACCATATGTCTGCAAAAACTGGAAACAAGTGTAATGTAATACAGTGCAAACTAAAGTGCAGAGTCAGCAGGATTACACAGATGTTGTTGCTGCATTACTTGGAAACTGTATTTTCTGAGACCTTCCAACACAGCTTATATATTTATTGATAAAATGACAAATGACACAAACAAGTAAACATTTGAATCTTTTTCTCCAAGTCTTTTAATTGTAATTCTGCCATGCACATACCTGGCCAGCCAGGGTTCATATATATAAATCTATAAAACAAAAGCTGGGGAGCATAAAACACAACAATATGTTACATAAACAATATTTACAAACATATGAATATATTGAAATGATGGTAAAATTAGTCCTTTATAAAAAAAAGGGGGGGGGGGGGGACAAATACAGTCCAGTATATGCCTTCCATGCAGAGCGTGTTTTATCCGTCTATTTAGTGTTTGTCAGCTGGCAATGTGTTAGAAATGAAAATGAAAAAGCAGCAAAAGCAATTCAGCATTTGATAGCATAGAGTGTTCAACATTATTTACAACATTATTATGTAATATATACAAAAATATACAATCTATATTTTCACTGCCTCATTGTAGCTATACTGTACAGTCTAGTAATACTCTGACCAGACACGCAATGTATGGAGGCCCAAACCAGACATATTAAGGAATGAAATTCAATACTTCAACAAAAGCATTAAATAATCAATTATATCTTGTGGAAGTCATATAAGCCCACATGGGTTGTTGCAGATACATTACTGCTGCTGCCAGACAGCTCAGGTGAGTCCTCATTGTGTAAGCTAAGCAGCCAATCAGATCTTACATTTGTCATTATCATTCTATAATATTAGGAGTACCTATTTCTGTACTGCAGTACACAAACAACAGTGTGTCTTTGTGTTTTTTCTCGTGGATCATAAACTGATGACAATCCTGATGTCTTGTCTGGCACCTGTAGTTAACCTCAGACTAAAAGCACAAAATGATTTACTATATGTCACACAAAAGTATGTTGCAAGCATATGTTGCATATCAAAATGAGGTTTAAAATGAGTCAGTTGAAAAATGTAAAAGTCAGCCGAATACAGAGTTTTCAACCAATTTACGGAGTTAAAGCTAATTTAATAGGTTAACATAGCTTGATGTTTCCCTGAATTAACCAAATCTTTTAACCTTTTAATCTTCCCCAACATTTAACTGTACATTAACCAGGGTTTATCTACAAAGACCTTACAACTTTACCTTAACCATACCAAAATTTGGCATTGAACTCTTGTTCTTGTTCAGGGAACATAATCAAGGCTTTTGGAGAATAATGCAATAGCAATATTCTTCCTGGCAACAGGGTTGGGCGCACTGATCTTTTCTACACTACAGGAGAATATCAAATTAAAAGATATGAATTGCAGTGGTGCCTTATTGCTATTATGCTTGTATTTCTGTTATGTTGTAGTATTTCAATTAAATTAATAATTTGATAAAGGTGGATAGGTGGAACACCGCCCAATGTAGTATTTCTGTGGTGTGATTAGTAGTATAAATAGATAGAAATGACTAGATGGCCAATCAGGAATATGGGATGGTTTGAAACTTCCTTTGATTGTATATTAAAGGGAAATAAATAAGGCCATACTTGATGTGCATATTCAAGGTAAAATAAATCAGGTGTCATGGGAGCGCCATAAATTAAAATAAATCCTGGCTTCACAAAAAAGACCCTGCTGATCAAATCTGAGGTGAAAGTCAGCATACACTAATGATATGGATTTATTAATTATTACAAATTGAATTGTTCATCCTCTTTTATTAATTTATTAGTAATTTATTCATCCATTTTATCCTGTCATTCATTCTTATATTTTCCCTATATGTCCGGTTTGGCCTTCCATATAAATACGCTACACTATTTGAGGTGAGTGTGATGAGCAATAATGCCCAAAGAATTCATCTAATCGCTGTCTAAACAGATTTATGAGTCTGTCTCACTTTGGTGCCAGTTGCTGGCAGCTGTACCATCTACACTGCCCTGTAATTTACCATGTGTATCTATACTTTTAACAGATGAAAAAACCTGTGACATTATATTTTTACCTTCACTTTCTTAAATTATGGGAAGTCATTGGACTGGTGCTAAATCTGGTTATGTATAAGTGTTCAAAAACATGATGTCATGATATCATGGCAGCGAAAGATACATGCCAGCCCAATGTGATAATTACGGGTTAGAAATTTAAGGAAGACGTAAGGCAGAAAACATCCAAGATCATCATTCACCAAACATCTTTTGCTATTATTGGAAACTGATTCACTCTGATCCGAACTTAAAAGGGAAGCCTTGAGTAAAGTCTGGTTACACTGGTTACAGACACTGAACAGCTGAATTATTTACTGTAAGAATGACTGTAATTACAGGTTGTGAGATGGTAATGAGTGGGTTCGCTGGACGTGAAGTGGCCAGGTTTGACGGTACTCTGTCCTTTGAAAGTGGTTTTTCAGATGACTGCAAACACTCTGAAGGCTTTTCCTCCCGTCGGGTTCAGTAAGCTGGAAGGAGAAGAGCGGGGAGAAGACAGAGATGTGGTACGTGTGTGGTTTGTTTTCCAGTCACAGCAAGGACAAGGTCATGATGTAAAAATGTGTCTGAATATTGATATAGTCACAGAAATCTGATAATCGCATTGATGAAAGTGCAGATTAGAATTAGAGCTCAAAATAATATCTAGCTCAATATAAAACTAAATGTGCATACAACTCAACTCCATATAGTGTTTTTCGCAAGTTATGTCTGGAATCCATGAAATTAGCCCAATTAGCCCAAATATATTGTTTATGTTGGCATATTTAAACCTGTATATTTATATTGTATACAGTAGGGTGACAAAGGAAAAACTGGTACAGGGGTGAATGCTTGACCCCTTCAGTTATGCTGTGGGGGACATTTTGCTGGCATGGTTTGGGTCCACTTGTCCCTTTAGATGGAGGGGTCACTGCAAATTAATACAAAGTTGTTCTAAGTGATGAGCTTTATCCTATGATGAAACAGTTCTATCCTAATGTGAGTGGCCTCTGCCAGGATGACAATGTCCATAGAGCAAGGAGGGTCACTGAATGGTTTGATGAATATGAAAAGGATGTGAATCATAAGTTATGACCTTTACAGTCACCAGAACTCAACCCAATTTAACACCTATAGAAGATTTTGGACCAATGTACGCTCTCCACCACCATCATCAAACAACTAATGAGAAAATATCTTTTGGAAGAATGGCGTTAATCCCTCCAGTAGGGTTCAGAGACTGAACCAATGGCAACATGTGGTGGTCCAACACCATCCTAACACACTTTATGTTGTTTTTTCCTTTAATTTGTTTCCTCCTGTCTGTATACTTCTTTACTTACCTCTCTGAGGTGATGCCATTCTGGTAACTGCCACTGTACTGCCTCCTTCTGTCCACAGGCATCACATCAAGGTAACCTCCAGACTCATTCTGGATTACTCCTGCGTGAACGGCTGCTCGGCAGATACTGGATTTCTGAATAAAACAGGCCACTACGTGTTAACATGCTGTCACAGCAAATCAATCAAGAAAAAGAATGCATCTGGCTGGTGATTGACATATCATGTTCAAACCATATGAACAATTCAAATGGTGCCTCTAGTTATGGTAAGAACAAAGAGAGAAGACTATGTTTTTTTGACTTTATAGTATAATGGTGCACTTGGTGGTTGAATCCCTCTACAATTTGTGCTGTTTGAAGCAGCATTAAAAAACTTTGTTTGACACTTTGAAATATCATCATGTATAAATGATGATCTTAATAAGTCAGACTCCAGGTATGATGCATACTACAAACTGGTTCTCTGGTTTGACTTACTGTAACAGTCAAATTAAAAATAGTCATCATGAATGTTAATGACACCTAATAATGATAATTCAGGCAGAATTTCATTTAGGTTTTACAGTTTGAAGTCTGATATTGTGCATGCTGACACAGCATGTGGAACTGATGATATGGGCTACTGAGGGCAGCGTTAATGCAAATTAGTTATATTAAAAAATGATTTGCTTGCTTTGATGTGTCAAACTGTTCATTGTGAAAAAGGGCTATTGCTTCAAAATGAGTACTGGCAGGTGGTGAAAGTCATGTAAGAACTTACATCTGAGTAGTAATTTGTCCCAATGACTCTGATTCGACTGTCACGCATACAGTTCCTGGGACAATATAACCTGAGGAAAAAGCCATGGGTCACTTTAGGAGATTTATATTACAAAACATTGACTGTACTGTATATGTTCTTACTGTTGAATGTGTGTGTTATATCATATTAATCAAGCAAGTGATTTTCAGGATAGCTGTCTAGTAGATAAGGACATGCAAATTCAAACAGAGTTGATAAACACAGGCTCTTGGAGTATATAAAAATAAATTGAATGATTGTTATTATTAAATGTACATTCAAATGATCATATAGATGGATTGGCAGGATAGTAGGTCAGCTGGCTACTTCACTGTGAATTTGGAGGATCACCTGAGTTAAAGAGCAAACCTTGGTTACTTTGAATGACTGGGACTCTTTGGCTCAGCCTGTTGTGATTTAATTAGGCCATTAAGATGATTCTCGTCCACTTTTTTCAGTGAGCAAATTTGAAGCAGCAGTTACCTGGGACAGTGTCGTACAGGTTTCTTGAAAGGGCAGAAAAGGGCCACGGTAGTATCACATGTTACTGCCTTCACTGGGAAGAAAAAAAAAATACTACAGTGTTTCTACATGACATTTGTATCTTAAATGTGAAAAGTGATTGTGTGTTTCTTACCAGGCACTGTCTCTACTTTGAAGGAATTAGCACTTCTGTTTTTCCTGTGAAATGAAACAAAACTCATTAAAGTTATACTGCATGCTGAATACCCATTCTTCATAGTCAAACAGACCATATACAGAGGGTACGTATATTTATCATACATATATATTATTAAAACAACACATTTTTTAATATATAAACTAAATACAGAGGCTGAATCATACCCAATTGATTGAATACCATTCTTGTATGATTTGTTGAATTGTTGTTTTCTGCCCAGTCTGGTTACATCCAGCCATCCTCCATCATTGTCTATAACACCAGAGTGTATCCCAGCTCCACACACACTGGATTGCTGGATAATTGACAAAGACAAGCAAATAAATGTCCAGCACACTGTGTCTTCAAACAAATACTATTATTATACATGCTAATTGTTTGCTCTTTTAGACATGCATATGATTAAAGAGTCTTAACATTTGTATACCATGCAATACAATAAATACATTAGACTTGTTGGTGAGCATTTACCATGTCATAATATCCAGTCCCAACTACTTTTCCAGGCCCGTCAAGGCAGCCAGGTGGACACTCATATCTAGGATAATAATAGAATTGACAGTAAAGTGAACAACACAGTGTCAATGCTGCTTTACTTGGCAATAGGTGCAAATTGTTTAAACTAACTTCATTGCATGCAATCTAATCTGCCCTGATCATACCCACCCATCACTGTATTATAAGCACATTAGTTCCCAGGCTTTTCATATATTATTTGATGGAGGTCTGCTATGGCGTCATTAGCATTTACCTGTTACAAGTTGTTCCCTTGCATTGATCTCTCAGCTTAGTCTCACAGTTGACCTGTTGAGCTAAAACCGAAAACAAACGATAGATTTTCAAACTCTTGGTAATGCTTGTAATGTTTGTAACCGTCCCATTCGGTGAGGTGTAGTTTTGTGGTAGCCGTACTTACACATCTGCTCTGTGCTGACAACTTGGTTTCTCTCTAGGTTTTCATTAGGTGAGGGGTTTGGTGTCTGGGCCCTGGGTTGTGGCTCCCTGTCTCTCACTGGATCTGGCTCAGGTTCGATGTAGTTGGTCTCCTCGAGCTCAGGAGCTGGACGCCTGTCAACACCCCCATCTGAACACAAGGATACTACGTTAGCTTGAGGTTTTGTCATTGTGTAACCATTGTGTAGTCTCTTTTATTAAGATGATGTGCTTTGAAAAACGCTTTCCAGAACACCACAAATCCATCTCTAACCCACCTTTGTAGCAGAGATTGTCCCTGCAGCCTCCAGCATAGCTGGCTGGACAGGCCGAGCATGGCGCTCCATATTTGTATGGAGCATGACCCCACCAGTTACCCCTGAAAGAACAACAGGGATTTTTTCATATTATAAAAATGATAGAGATTTATTCAGATCTTAAATAATGAGTTTTAGTATTAAAGTATTCGAATAAGAGATGCACACTGATTTTAGTCACGATCTTTGTATCACATTGTGTCATCGTGTTAAAAACTTACGGTGGAGAGTAGTTGCAGACCAAATAAACAGCTTTAGCCCAGATCATTCCCCACACGTTCATGTTGTAACACACATTGATGGCACAGCCAATACGATTGCTTGTAGCCCACACCAACTGAAAATTAAAATTAACATAAAAATAGAGGAAAATGTTCAGTGATATTTATTTTACTTTACTACTCTCATGTGCTTGTTTTTGAATGATCAAAAACCTGCAGTCAATCAGTCACTACTGGGGTTGAAAAACCTTCTGTACAGCATGAGTTTCTACAGACACAGGTGGCACTTGGTTCACCCTGCTCTCACAGTTACATTAGCAACTAGCAACTAGAGAAAAAGATTAGGTACAGATTTACGTCTTTGTAAGCTCATTCACACACTACAGTTGCCTCTCTAAATTAAATGTGGCATTCCAAAATGACAGAGCCTTTGAACTGGTGGATCACAATGTATTTGTATTACAACCGTTATTTTCACGAGGTATTACTGCCAAGCAAAGTACAAGTAAGGTTCCTAAACATGTTTTTGACAGACAAGATAGAAGATAGTGACAATGCTACAAGGACAGTATCCAACATGGATTTCCCGATATATGGATCTATCGAGTATCTGAATTCTGCAGCTTTGGCACAGTCTCCTGTTTTGTTTATCTGCCAGTACACAGCAGCTCCATCCCAATTCAACCTGAGAGGTCTGGACAAGCAAAATAACTAAAAGCACCTGAGAGGGTAAACAGAGCTATTAAATATTTGATGAATTTTGATCCCATGCATCCAAAAGAGGAGTCAGTAAAAAGGTCCTCTGGTAGATAACACAACTCAGGATATGCTTTATTAGAAAGCTGTTTTGAATAAAGTACATTTTGGCATTTGGCATTTGGAGCTGACAGTGGAGAGAAGGGGGGTATAAGGGGTACAACATGCAGACTTTCTAAATTCTGTGTTCAGCCTTTTTAATTGTGTCTCTGTAATCCAAATGAATATTGAATGCAGTGAATGAATAATTACACATCGTTTTGCCTTTAAAACACGTATGACAGCCCTTACCTGAGTGTAGTGAGTGCAAACAGGTCCTGAACATCTGAATGGGCAGTGTGGGTTACACTCCTGGGAGTAGGGATAGCTGTAATACCTCACCTCATCATACCAGGCTTGGACATGGTAGGTAGGGGGACGGTCCCTAAAGTGATGGAGAAGGTGTTCCAGTGTATACTTGCATTATGTCACCAAACATACAATAAATATATTAGAATCATGTGGTATCTCATCTAATTTGATGGTAATGTCTACATATAAAACACTGAGACTGATCAAGTTATAAACATTTAATTAGAGGCACAAACACACAGGTGTTCTCAGGTATTCAGGATGATGACCTCCACAAAGGTTGACGCTGTGATGAGCTATGATGGCAATTACATCAGATCACCAGACACCATGTACTAGCAATCAAAAAGTTCAATCAAGTCTGAACAAACAGCAAAAAACTTCGAAGCATTCAGCACAGCCCTACATGAGCATTATTTGGAGTCATGTTTCGACAAAGTAAAATATTCATTCTGCTATTAGCTTTTTTGTTCTCCACCTCTTCCTAAGGGAAATATTTGGCTTTTCAGCTACTAGATGCTTCACTACATTCATCAGGTAGTAACTAACTCTGCCTGCCTGCCAACTGGTGTTAGGCAGGTGGCATGCAGTGGGTTTTTGCTGAAAGCTGCTGCCTGCTGAGTCTGAAAATAACATTAGTGAGAATGATTAGTGTTATCATCTCTACTGATGTGGAAAGGAATGGTGCATACAGTAAAAAAACACTATTATTCTTGTATTGACTTGTATTATATTGACTTTCTCTGCACGCCTATATTTGTACATACACACCTGCCCCAGTGCGCTCCAAGGTTTTGGCCTATTTGTGTCAACATGTGGCTCGGTCCATGTTCCCATCGACAGGTATGTGCCCAGTGCTCTGCGCTCCTCTCTAACTCAGAATCCCATACCTGCAAAGCACACATGCACACAGAAGAAAGACACACTGTAATGGTTCTCAGTTAAAAAGGTATTTGCCTCAAGAGAGATGAACTTGGAAGGTCAGCTTAGGTAAGGAGATAATAACTTTTCCATTCAGCAGCGAGAGCACTAGATTTGATATTAGTTTTCACCTCATTTGGCCTCAGGCGAAGGTTACTAAGTCAAACAAACAGGGGGATATTGGGCACCACCCATTAAGGTTAAACTCAGAAAATTACATTATTTCTGAGTCCGGAGCAGCTCTGCCCGCAACAGATGTTTGCAGACCTGAAACTCCACTCTGGATCACCCTCGTTATTTAAGTGGGCTAAGTGGCCACTTACCGTCGCTGTGGCTTTAATTGCTACTCATTACATTTTTCAGATATCTCATCATTCTCTTAGAGGAAATTTAACTACCATAAATTCCACTGAAAACTCATCTAAAAGTAACCAAACACACTTGTGGCAAAATGAACCTGAAAGATGAACCTGCTCTTTACTTTAAAGTTCTGTGGCATACCTCTCGCAAATTTAACACAGTATTGTCAAAACTAGGCCTCTCCTATTAAACACACACACACTCTCTCGTACACAGTCACACACATGAGAGTGAGGATGAGAAACGGAGAGGTATCACTACCACCACAGCAACTGGCAGCTTTGTGCTACTACTTCAGTGTGGTTGTTTCATAGCTTGTTTCCAGTAAGTTCTGGTCACATAAAACAAGCTGAGAACATAGAGAAAATAAATCTACCAAAAAACAGTGAGTCTCTGTTTGGGGTGCTTGATGACATTTTTGCTGTGGAAACTCAACAAAATTAAACATAGTTGAAGTCAAAATACCTGTAAAGTATTCACACACCTCTTGTTTTGAACAAAGCAGAAAACCAGACCTTGGTTATGGGACCGAGCAATTCAAATGTTGCGGAAAAGTTAATTTACTGTTGACTCTGCTGGGGAGGGAGAAGAATAGGTGCACTGTGCACTGCTGTTGGCATACTGTTTGGTTGCATTACAGCTATCTCTCGTCAAAAGTAATAGGATAATGTTTAAGTGTGGAGTTGTAACTGCTCTGATTTACCATCATAATGCGTTCCATATGTTTGGTAAGGTTAACACACTGAGTACACTGTTGCCCATTTACTGTGGTGCTGCTTACTGTTCAGGCCTGATTGGAGAGGTAAAATATTTGGACTCTGCTTCTATGGCTGCGACCCAGATATGATTGAGATATCAACACAGAAGTAATATTTTATTTTTCCAATGGGGGTAACCGGACTATTCCTTGACTCTGTTGTGCAACCAAAAACACCAACTGATGGTTAGATGCTGCTGACAAATGACTGCTTGTGGTCATGTGAATAATGACTATGACCTTAAACCATACCTCTTAATGGACATTCAGACCAAAAACATCACAAGATTAATAAAACACAAGGACTGCACTCAAACACTGTTGAGATGTGATCCAGCAAAAGTTGAGCCAAATTCAGGTTTGTGTTTTTTGCCCATAGGAGGAATATACTCCTTGAAACGTTTTTCAAGCAGGGTTAAAATTGGTCTGAATGCAGCTTTAGGAAGGACGTCATGGTTGATTGTTGGGTGTAAAAGCTGTGTGACTTCAACAGTGGAGATTGCAGTTA
Organism: Scomber scombrus; assembly: GCF_963691925.1. Taxonomy (NCBI): domain Eukaryota; kingdom Metazoa; phylum Chordata; class Actinopteri; order Scombriformes; family Scombridae; genus Scomber; species Scomber scombrus. The sequence goes on from NC_084980.1 coordinate 5,993,973, forward strand.
TTCGGACTTGTACCAAAAGTCAAGGTTGGTCTCATCTAACCATGAAGACAGTCTTTTATTTGCCTTACCCCAACAAAACCTTAAACATAGGGGTGGCAGCTCAAAGAACTTTCATAAATGTTGTTTTTGGAGAGGTCGTGTGACAATTTCACACATAAGAGTCATGTTTGGACCTAAAAGTACACTACTAAGTCCTATTATAATCCTTAAGGATTCAGTATGCTTTAAAAGGAGGAGTGTTTCAGATCGTTGAAGAGTGTCTGAAACCTTCTCCCTCCACTGATTTCTAACAATGGAATTATGGGGGCTGCATCCAACAATTTTTGTAGCTTTCTGAAGCAGACATCCCAACAAGCTGTGGTTGACCAGCTGTGCAGAAGCCTTCACTTTTAATGTGTACAACCCGAGTGCAACCCAATGAAAGTCTGCCCAAAAGTATGTGTTATTATCGAACTGTGTCTCACCCCTTTCTAAGAAGGCAGACGTTTCCCTGTCTCTGAGTGTAGTCATTTGGAACACCCTCCTTATAAAGCAGTACTGTCCACCTGCAGAGGCCATGCATCAATACTGCCACGGGTTATAATGAAATCTGAGGTCTGCATGAAGCTTTCACTGCAAACAATCTCCAGTAGATACTAATGGTCTTTGCCAGCTCATTATTCTCTCCAAGCTCTTGTTATTCTTCACCCTCAATTATCCAGCAGAGAGGAAGATGGACTGCCCGCCAGCCTTTGGAGAAAGGTCACGGTAACAACTACCAATCTCCTTTTGCATTCCAAAGAGCATTAAGTTCCCAAAATACAGAACTGTTTCCAGCCATCTGCCCAGACCACCTCTGCTACAGAAGTAAGTGCAAAATGTGCAGTCTGGCAGCGGTGGATTTAGGACGTGTTCTAGAGGTAGCTCTTTGCAAAGAAAAATATTGAGGAAGAAAACAAGAAGCCATCCTTTGTTTTTATAATTCCAAGTATGCAAAATGCGTCACGAAAATACTTGTAATTTAATATACGGTATAGAAAGTGGTTGTGATTATGGGAACCTTTAAAGAGGTTATATTACTTGGGAAAATCTGCCAGGCAAGATGTGACGTGTTTTAGATTAAAGGACGCAACAGTGCTTTAAAGGCATGTGCTGAATGGCTAAATTAAGTCAAAGCTGCAATGAGGTGCATGCAGCCCCCCTTGGCCTCCAAATCCTGCAATCTGAAAACCAAATACTCAGTCCTCATCAGTACTCTGCCTTACCACATCATTATCATCAGTAATAGTATCCCTCGCTAAAGAAACACTGGATTAGTGTACATAACATACATTTACACTACCGTGCCCCGCATTTCAAACGGCAGGGCTGAACATGTTTGAAATAGATTCACCGCCATGGCATGGCACCCAAAATGAGATGCGTGGAGGATCAAATAAAAGATAACATTGGCGTGGGCCAGGGTTCGAGTGAGCAGCGATGGATGGGGAGTGAGAGGAGGCGAGCGAGAGCGCGAAAGCGAAGGAGGGTGAAGAAAAGCCTGAGGGAGAGCTTCTGAGGCCGAAGATCAAGAAGGCAAAAGAGCAAGGCAAGGAGAAAAAGAGTCAGAAAGAAGAGAAATGGAGCGATAGAGTGAGAGACGCGGGGCAGGAAGAGAGGGAGGGAGGCCAGTATGGTTGAGGTAGAGGGCAGGACAACACTGCGGGGGTGAAAGCTGGATCCGAGCCAGGGTCAGTGAGGGCGGGCAAGCAGGAGGCTGGAGGTAGCCAGACAGTGGCTTTGGTTTGCAGAGCTCATTTTCTCTGTCTTTCCTTCCTTACTTCTCTTTCTTTAGCTGGTAGAGAAACACTGGCAGGAAAGTACTTTTCTCACAGAGGGAGAGAGAGGTGACCTTAGTGTCAAACCTCACTGATTTGGCCAGTTGTTTCAAGGATGTAAAACATCTATACAGAATAAAACTGACCATTGATACAGCCTTGAACCTCTTATTTACACCTAGTTGCTGTTGCTTTGCCTCTTAAGCTTTTAATTGTCACAAGGTAAATACACAGGTAATGATAATGATGGCAAATTCTACACTTAAAATTCTTAGTTTTAATGAGTAATTTAGTCATTTTTGAAACAATAGCTTCTTGAGTTCAAACAGATGTAGACAAAAGCAGACTTTTCATTTCTAGCCGGTTTACAACTGCCTTAAATGACCAGTACTGTTACAATATGTTGTTAGCTAGAAAGCTAATTAAGCTAATGTTAGCTCTACAAATTAGTTGAAACCACTGTCACCACTGACTTTTTAATATTTCCCGCTCTCTCATTTTAATACAAAAATCACGTGAACCCTGTCATTTAATGGCTACAAGCTAAGGCTGAGGCTAAAGCTGCTTGTACCCAGTCAGCATCCTTGCCAGTTAATTATCCATGTAGAGGACATGGAAATAAAAAACTAGAATTGCTCTTGTAATGCAGTCTAGAGCTACTTACTAGTAGTGTTAAAAGTATGACAAGGAAAAATATATGATATGTTCGGCAAAAGTGATAGTGTGCTATATTTATTTGTGGGGTTTTCCTGAACATAACCTGTAATATAATGAGTTAGTTAACAATATGCTCATTGGTCTTGGAATTTAGGCTGAGTTAGGTTACAACTAGTAACTTGCTAAGCTAAGCCGTACATGCTAACTATTACAGCTTACCTTACAGCAGATAAACAAACTGGTTAATACAGTAGATTCCTTACACTATAATTTTCTGTGACTCTTATCTAAAACAAATAAAATACCTATCTATCTATCTATCTGTCTATCTATCTATCTATCTATCTATCTATCTATCTATCTATCTATCTATCTATCTATCTATCTATCTATCTATCTATCTATCTATCTAAATCGCCTCCAAATATCTCCAGTAATGACATTTCACAAGAGGGTAGCTGATGCTGGTACTGTTCATCAGTTTGCAGGCTTGAATCTTTTGGAATGATACGTATTCCAGCATCATTTAACAGACTTACCAACAGGACCAGACAGACAACCAGGGTCCTCAGCACTTACCATGTACTCCATGTTGGAGGCCGGAGGATGGACCTGACCCCGCAGCTTGTTGTGAAGGTCCAGGATGAGGTGCATGTCTCCTTCGCTGATGGCCCTCTTCCCTCTCGCCCTGGCCTTCCACCACTCCTCATCCCGGTCCCTGTACTTGTCCAGGATGGACTCGAGTCGTGTGGAGTTGGTGAGGACCATGGACATGACGGTCTGGGTCAAACACAGGAACAAGCTCACTGCTCTAAACCAGCCCGGAAACTGAAGAGGCTGATTCATGTTGAGGTAAATACAGCTGCTCAATCAAGAGTAATCTTTGATGCCTGCAAAATAGAGAAAGTGCATGTTGAGGGAAAATAGTTTGAGTTCATTCAGGCAGGCTTAACTTGTTGAAAACAAGCATTTATTTCATATGTGATGTTGCACCAATGCACGGCCCATTAGAGAATATGCATTTCCCTTTTGTGGCATTTTCTTCATTAAAAAAGAAACAGTTTTACATGAGTTTTTATGTTATTCTTGTCCCTTCTCTTTGGTCAAGCATCTCAATGAAGGAGGCCAAGGGCACCTTGAATTTATAACTGTCTCTGCCTCATAATGCAGTAATTATAGGGAACTTCTCTTCAAACAGTGAGTCCAATACAGCTCTGAATGAACTGAGTGCATCTGCAGGTCACTGCATCACTACACACAGTGGGACCAGTGTAAACTAAGCTTTCACACGTTATGTTACAGACCACAAGGTAAGATTTAGTGCGCATGAGCGAGCTACTGTACTGTATGCTCAGTGTAACATCCAGGGAGGCTTGCAGAATTTAAAGTTGTAAAACAAAAAACATGATCATTTCTTTTATGGACTCTTTAAGAATTTAAATACTCCACTAATATTTTACATAAAATTAAACAAAATGTTTTATGATAAAGAATATTGTAAAATAAAATAAAAAAATAGCCTAGATAGTTAATTTTTAAAACCCCTAAAGTAAAATAAGGTCCCCATAAACTCCTTGTGAGTCACTGCAAGTCCTTAATGATATTGTAGTCATTTTATTGGGTACATCTGATAAAGTATAGTGAAAGATTACCTGTAAATTCCCTCAGACTGATCAGAAATATCTTCCAGGTGCAATATTCCAGATGCCAAAACGCTTTGAGATTACTGCAGAATGACAATTTTCCAATCCAGGGAGCCTTCAATACCATCCATCACACAAAATGAGTGCGGGGCACGGAGTGGGGTCTCTTCCAGGCTGTACATCCACGCTGGAAGACAGAGAGCTCAGAAATGTCTATAGGTACCTGCTGAATTCCTCAGGGTCGCACAGTGCGCTGCTGGCTGCTTGGGACCGCTGCTCATTTTGCGCTTATATGCCAAATTTGCGCTTAGCCGACCACGCCTCCACAAAACCCCTCTTGCTCCCCCTTTTACCGCACCCACACCCTACACACACAAACACGCACACACGCACACACGCCGGCAGGGATCTGGTGGAACTTGATCTATTTGTGGAGCGGACCTGATCGCACTCAAAGTGACGTGAAGGTAAACTTGTGGATGTTATGAGAGCAGCCCACTAGTGTTACAAATATTGCACATTTTGCTGTTTCCAGATGTTTTTATTTGACAGGAAGACACGGTCAAAACTAGTTATTGGTCGCTAAAAAGAAGGCTGAAACCTTAATATGCAGTGTAAATATCCAAGGAAATACTATGAGAGCTATCAGCCCCCCTAATGAGAAACCACAATACCCACAAGGCTTAAGAAGCCAACTTGCAGTTATGACATTTCCATTTGTCTCATACCTAAAGTCATCTTTTAATTTGAAGTCATATATGTACAGTATCTAAAAGACAATGAGTGGTTATAATAATAATACTAATAATAGTAATTTTTGGGCCCCTGTCTGGTGTATTTCTTTGTTCCTGAGGGTTGAACTTGTCATAGATAACATTGGGTTGCTGCTGTCTACAGGAATGGCAGCAGAAACAGCAGCAGCCAGCAGGGTGGCCAGTATCCCCCCTGTCACACAACCACAAAGCACTGATTCATCTGCCTTTACATACACTAGAACATTTGTGAACGTTTGTGGCTTGTGAGTGTATGTGTGTATGTGCTCTCTCTCTCTCTCTCTCTCTCTCTCTCTCTCTCTCTCTCTCTCTCTCTCTC